>NC_047532.1:31054405-31679405 GCF_012275295.1 Melopsittacus undulatus | reverse complement strand
TCATTGCAAAACTGTTCCTTTCTATCTTGTGGACCTGGACTTTTGAATAGATGCTTCTTCTGGTGCATTCCCAGAGCAGCTGCTGTCTTGCAAATTTTGGGGCACTGAAAGCAAGCATATCCTTTGCCATTATGCTCACGTACATGCCTTTGCTCGTGGTTCCTTTTGGTAGAAAGGTACAAGAAGCTCTGAAAGCAGAACTGACAGTGATAGCGTTTTTCTCCAGTATGAATTCTTTCGTGTATTTTGAGTGTTTCATTTAAAGTGAACGCCTTATTACAGTATTGGCAGACAAAGTCTTTGACACCCAGGTGAATACGTTCGTGTTTCTGTAGATTTCCAGGGACTGAGAAACATTTACCACAGGTTTTGCAAGTGTAGGGCTTTTCCCCAGTGTGACACCTCATATGCATTTTTAAAGTGGATGGACTTTGAAATTGCTTTTGGCATAATTCACAAACATAAGGCTTTGAGGCAGCTCCATGCCAGTGTACATGCTCTTGACTTTCTGCAGTGGAAGACTGATCTCTTTCACAGAGCTCACAAGGAAGATTAGGCATTTCTCTGTTCTCTTCTTGATTGACTGCCTTTTCCTCAGGAGCATTCCTGAGTGCGTACTCTCTACTGCTCGTGTTGTGGCTTTCCATAATGGTGTTCTTGCTTTCGTGCTTTCTCCTCCACTTGGTCTTTTTCATTTTTCTTAGCTGTTTGGATTTCTTTTTTGGTTTGTAATTATAATAGGGTCTCCAGGGTTTATCGCTGGAGTCCTGGTCACTTACGTCATCGCACATTTCTGTTGGCTCCAGGCATTCTGAGCTATAAAGCCTAGATGGACTTCTTTCTTTCACCTCCATTTCTGATTCCTCATTTAGATTGTCCTGTTTGGACTCATGTTTAGATTTTCTGCCCCTTTTACAAAACAGCTTAGATCCTAATATATGTCTTTTTACAATAGCCTCATTACCAATTTTTACCGTTATTTGACAAAGAGGTGCAACATTGCTGTCAGTAGATGTTCCAGGTAGGGCAGGCTTTGCAATGTATGTTTCAGTTTTACTCGATTCTTGGACAGTATTCGTTGTTTTGATAGATGACCCTCCAGATCCTGCAATGTGTTGTGAATCCTCAGTTGCTTCTGCTCTGTTGTACGGCAGTGTTTTCTTTTTATCCTTAACAGTTTTTGACTTTGTAATGCACTTCCCATAATTATCTGACCCATATTTACAATCATCATTTACAGACTGACTAGGTAGATTATTTGAAGATTGTGTCTTATTGTTTTCTACAGAAGTAATTGTTTTACTGTGCATTATAACTGATGAAACTCTGCTACTGTGCATGATAACAGAGGGGGCAGAACTGCTGTAACTGATGACAGAGGTTGAATTTTCAGTCACATTAGTTAAAGACACAACTGAGGAATCACACTCCTGAGTAGCAGAGTCACTTGCAGCAGTGGAAACTCTTTTTTCAGCTGTGAAAAAGTCCCTCTGCAGGTCAGAATTTAAGATCCCTACTCCCCAAGAGGAAGAATTCTGAGTGTCTGTGGGAGCTGCTGCATCATTACATGAAGATGTATCCAAGGCAAGAGTTCTGTTTGTTGCTATTATATTATGTTGAAAATTCAGTGGTGGTAGCTCAGAGCTAAGAGAACTCTGAATGAAACAGTTAGTAGAAGTAGTTTCATTAACCTGGCTGCTTGTTTGAACATTTTCGTATGAAGAATTTCGGTAAGACTTGTAAGGTAGTCGCCTGCATTTCATAGGTAAGAGTCGATAAAGTTTGTATGGGTACATACTTGGTTTTAAGCCTCCATTGGCTGTCTTTTTATTAACTGAGAGACGATGGTCAATTGCATGGAAAGACTTCTGATGATTTTTTAGTATATAGTAAGTCATAAAAGTCTCCAGACAGAAAATGCACTGATATCGTCTTTCTCCAGTGTGCCAGATCTCATGTCTGGTGCGATACTCAGCTAATGCAAATACTTTATTGCAGTAGTGACAAGGATATGTTCTTCTCCATGAATGCACATTTGCATGTCTTCGAAGGCTAGACAATGTTACATAGCTACGCTTGCAGACAACGCAAGTATATAATATCTGCCCATCAACGACTTTAACCAAATGATCTGTTTCTGGTAAAGTGCGGTTTGCACTAGAATAATCAGTGATGCTGTTCTCAGACAATAGAGGCTCTGCATTTGCATATGAACTTCCATTCCTTCCATCCGCAGCAGTATAGTTATCCTCTAAATTTTGTTCATTTCCATTATGAACTGGTAAGCCACTTGATCTCACGCAGACTTGTTCATGGCTTTCCAGTATATTTAGATTTGCAAATTGTTTGCTGCAGTATTTGCATATGAAAGTTTCCTGATGCTCTGAATGGAGCTGAAGATGAGTAGTCAGTAACGCCCTGTCACTGAATGATTCTGCACAAGAGTTACAATTGTAAACGGGCGGAACGACAGTCACCACAGATCCAGAGGCGTTAGCAGAATTGTTTTCCTCTTCTCTGGATAAATGCAAATTTCCTGCTTTATTTTGAGGTTTTGGAAGGGAAGTAATTGTCTTATCAGTAACTTCGTCTTGTTGGGCTTCTGTAGTGGCTACTGTAGAGGCAGGTACTTTTGCTATAGCCAAACCAGTACCTTGGGGCTTAAAAGCTGTTTTAGGAGTATTACATGCTTGTTTTCCTGGCTGAACAAGTGGCGTGGCTTGGAGATTTTCACAGTGCTCTTCAACGACCTTGTATGAAGGGCTCCTGTCCTGCTCAAGAAAGGGTGGTCCTTGAAAAGTGTCTCCCCCAGAAGAAACTGCATAGGAGTGTTCAGCCAGTGTACTGGCTGGCTCAGTATCTTTGCAGACATCACTTCTGTCAAGGCTGATGCTGGGAGCTTGTATTGTCTCAGATACCTTTTTAAAGCTTGCCCTCAAATCAAGCGGAGAAAACAAACTGTTTTCTGTTTCAAAGATTGAGAATGCATTTGTAATGCGTGGTCCATTTGTCACAGAGGAGTCTTCATGTCTCTTTTCATGTTTTTCCTCTTTGACAGTCCCTTTTTCATTAACACAGTATGCGTAGGGGCAGGGGGAACTTGAAAAATTAACATCTGTAAGATCTTCTAGGAATGATATTCCCAGTTTTTTCCCTGCAGCTGCAAGGTCCGTTACAGTCTCCTGCCTCTTGACAACTACTGTGGAACTGTAGATGTAATTCAGTATTTCTGTAAACACTTCAGCTTTGAGATCATCTAGCTCCAGTACATGACCTGAAATACAGATAGTACGACTCCAAAAAATGTTTTTAAAGTAAAGGCTTGAAGCTGCCAGCACATTACTGTGGGCTTTAAATTTGGTATCTTCCACAATGATGGTGACATCACATAAAATGCCCCGAATGCGCTGTTCATTTAAAATGGAAAGCACAGTGTCACTGTGGAAGTCGTCCTTGAGATCCTTAGAATGGGACATGACTGTCATCTACAAGACAAAGAAAACAGGAAATATATTTAAAAGGCATTTTTTTATCCATTTGGTTTACTGATTGACAGGGTCAACAGAAAGGACACAAATGCCAACAAAAGAGCAGGCCTACTTAACTGTCTCTGTCAAGGCAGTACAAGAATGAAGCAATGCATTCAGCTTAAACATTAAGCTTATTATACTCTAGTTTTAAGCAGCAAAGAAAATAAGCAAGGTAACGTACCTAATCATTACTACGTAAGGTTAACTATAGTGATTAAGAAAGATACATCACCAGTTGCCCTTATATTTTACCATCATCCTGATCCACAATCACTGGGGAGCCCCAGTTGCAGTGAGGATTTGGAGAACCTGCCCCGGGAACTGGGAGGTCCTATGCATTGCATCCACTCGTAGGTGAGGTCTCCAAAGTCACTGCAAGAGGGTCCAGCTTTCATATAGTTGGATAAACATCTTGCAAAACATCAAATGCGGAAACATCTGGTGTCACTCTACCCGCTGGATTCCTCCCAAGCCAGGCCACGGCTCAAGGAGGAGCCAAGGGAGTGTATCTATCTATTTTAGCTTTGACCGCATATTTCTCAATAAGGCCAGACGTCTGATTTCACGGCCTTGCAACGTGTCTCTAAATAAGGGAGGATCATTGTGCTGGTTACTATTACACAATAAGAATTACAACAAAGCTTTTATATATTGCCTCAAAATATATATATTCATACTGAAATAGACAGATAATGCACTGTGTATGTGTTCAATACTATACATATTAGATACACATATTGTTGGGTTGTAAGACTCACCTAGAGGTCAACTTCAGTTCAGGGCCTATTGTTCAGGCCTCAGTACTTCACCATTTCAGTTATAGATGAAGTTTATAGTCATATTGTTATTTTGTGTATATATTTAATCTACTAACCACTAAATTTTGAGTAAAATATTGCCACAGCATTTCAGCTTGAAGTCATCTTAGGTTCACTAGTGCCAATAATACTAAGGGTAATTATATACAGATCCAAGGATGTCAGAACACCAGTACCTCCTTAGCAGGTGGCAGAATATCTTCTCTGTTCCCACATGAGTCTGTCACCCACTGGTGCCTTTCACCAGGGACAGCTGCCACCAGCTTTCTTTTTGTTGTGCCAGCACATCTGCTCAGGTTCACAGTGAATGACTCACTGAGCCCTTGAGGTAGTTACCCCAGCATGCAGTTGAGATATTTGGAAGACATTACAGGAGAGGCTGAATTGCTGTGGTTCTGTGGATACTGAGGACTTTGTTTTCTGGTGCTGTTTATGAGACAACAATTTTACAACACAACTGCATTTAATCTCCTTATTAAGCTGATATTTAAAACAGGGATCAGAGATCCCTTGCAATTAAGTTTGGTACACAATAAGGCTCTGTAAACAAACCAATGTATAAGCAACATCATTTTGTAAGAAAGAGTTGAGTACATATAACACAATTAATGTAAATAGTATATTATTATTAAATTTCATTAAATAGCTTACACTTAGAAAATTTGTAAGTAACTGAATTTATAAATTCTGTAAAACAAGTAGAAAGTAATAATGTTTTTCTCTTGTAGTTTAGATTTATAGTGGTCATACTTTGTAATTTGATAGCGTGCTCCTAATTCCTACCAAATAAGATGATTTACTTGCAATAGTAAATACCGTAAAAAACCTGCCAATTTATAATAATGAGGTTTAATGCTGACAAAAAAAATGTTTAGATTAGTCAGGCTGTTACTGTATAAATATACTGCTTTTTCTAAAAATTGAGATAAAATACGTATAATATGAATGAAAAAATAGACTGAAAAAAGGATTAATTTCACAATATGTATCTGGAGAAAATCTCTGACTTAACCAGCTGATTTTTTTTTGTTTTGTTCAAATTCAGAACTGCACCATGTAATCCGTATAAATGAGGTTTGTTCCTTTTTTTCCCATCTCTGAGTAATATTTTCAACTACTACTGCCCATTTCTGACTTCAAATAATGAAGACATAGGTGTCCTGCTGACAATTATCAGTCACTACAGTAAAAAAAAATCTGCATATTTATTAAAGACCCTTTTCTCTCAACCTGTGGAATCAAAACACACCTTAAAGAAAATTACCAACTACAGACTCTTTGTAAGACAGGTAAAAATAGTATCACAGTGTAGTGCTCTACTAAATTAGAAATACCTTCTAAACATTCCACCTACTGCTACAAACTTCAGTGTTAATCTTGAAAATTTTGATGATGACCTTTATCCTCAAATAGTTACCACTAAAAAATGCCAATATATTTATTAAGATGGGTTTGATGGTGAAATAAACGTTTCATTAAGCAAGAGGCAATGGCCATTTAGAACACATTGGCTCTCTCACCCTTCCAAGCTATTTGTAAGTAATCCGTTCTTGAAAAGAGGGTTTTTATCACCAAGTAAATTATCTGGGACATGCACCCTTGCTCTAGCTAATCTAGTTACATTTTGGACATTTTACCACAAATCCACAAAGTACTTCACTGCAAATTATACAAAAAAACTGACAACCTTACTGCGAAAACAAATGCAATGTACTATAAAAAAAATCACAATTTGTTACATTATGGATTAATCTTGGAGGTGAAATTTGTGTCTTGCAGCACAGCCACCAGTTCTATCAGGAAGGTCTTGTCTATGCAAATGGCCAAAATTTCTAACACAGTTTAATGGCTGTGTCCAATATGTCCAATGCACAGAATTCAGAAAAATCAAAACTCTGTTTCACAAAAAAACAACACCAAAACAAAAAACAAACAAAACAAACAAACAAAAAAACCCTGATGCTTGTATATGCCATGGATGTCAAGAAATTAATTCATCAGTATAACTACAACAGAAATGCTGAAGTGCATTATTTTGATGATCTGGTCACTCACAGCAGGTGTAAATCTAGCTGCATTGCTCTGTGCCTTTACATCTTAATACCATAGTTTATCATTTATTACACTTATTTACCTTAAAATAAGATATATTAATTTGGAACAATAACCTGAAATTCACAGAAATACAGAACAGTTACTTGTTTAGGATTGGTATCTGAAAACATATATGTAATCATAGATAGTTTCTAGCACATCAAGCCTTCCACGGAAAGAATACTGAAAAGAACACTTTTCTTCAGGCAAGCAGCCACTATCCCATAACTGATTCTTTTTTCTCATTGACAATGTCTGAGATTACATCTGACTTGCTCATGTGATGTACTAGAAACCAACTGTCAGACTTCAAAAACATTTCACAACAGGAGCTATTGATAGAGTTATTTCCTGAGTATAGGAAATAAATTATGTCAACTCTACCTCCCAGTGAACTGCCCCACAGGAACTTAAGTTTTTTCTGTTTCTTTATTGGAGACATCTGGTTTTAGTTCAAAGACACATCATCTGACATGCTATTTGCTAAATGTATCAGACTACTACTATACTAACAGGCATTTATAGCAAGGCCTACAAACCCAAGTGTTTTAGTAGAAGTCATCTTATTCAACTAGTTATTTCAATATTTATCCTCCTGAGAGGAAAAGTGAATTCTCAATTTCTATTTGCAAGTACACAGATTGCCAGTTTTTGTAGTCCTGGTTATTTGGGCATGCTCCGTAAAACATCAAACTAGATTCCTTGTGTAAAAGTACCAAAAGCTATCATTTGCTATTTGGATTTGTTTCTTTCTTTTTTTCTGTGCTAACCATCTGCTAAATATCTAATTGGAAAGTTATAGAGAAAAATTCCAGACCAAATTGATTTTCAGAGCCAACACTTTTTGCTTGTCTATTTCAACCTAAGCATTCCCCAAATAGCCCATTTATTCATAAATCTAATGATTACTACCTTTAATTTTACTTGTTTCTTGCATTCATGAAAAATGTGCCTCTAAAATTCTATAAAATCAAAATGCTCTATTTAGCACACAGATAAATGAAACATTTTAGGAATATTTTACATTCCATTTGCAATTCATGCTGCAAAAGGAAAACCTGCTTTTCAGTTTCCAAGGGGGCTATACTAAGACCAAGATACACAGAGATCAAATTTTACAGATGTATTATTATTAGCATTATTATTATTAAATATTTTTAATTAAAACACTGAAATGTTACTATCCTTTTGTATGATTTTTATAATATACTTATGGAAGTAATTTTAGTATTATTTATAAATGTTGCACAAAACATATGTAAATACCATTTGATCTGTTAATGATCAAACATTAAACTCTTCAGTCTAGTAAGCCATCCTTTTGGATGCAAAGTGTGTTATTTTGGTACTTTTAACTCTCAATCAAGACATAAATAATTTCTTAAGCATCTGAGCAGTACTTCTGTAGTATAACTTAATAGTCTTTGGTGCACCAATAAATAATCAGCTTCTGAACAGCAGAACTTTTGATTGGGAGTTATCTTACTATTTGGAGGTATTCCATGAAAACTGTAAGAGACTCAACTTTTAATGACAACTTGTTGAATCACTTTGGGAAATAAGATTTAAACATTCATCTGAAACGTAAATGTAATGGTCAGTAGGGTGATTAAATCACAATGTTACCTCTGCTGACATCAACAGAATACTGCTCCAGGCCAAGTGAAAATAAGTAACATTAAAAGTTAGTGGAAAGATCAGAGACTGATGTATCCAAACACAAATTCAGCTACTTAATACCTCACAGATGACACAGCTAATTGTAAATATTATAGCAGCCAGCTCTGCATGGACACTGCAGAAGAAGCTACTATTATTTTTTATATTTTTATTCTTTTGAAGTAAACAGATTACAGGAAGTTTTGCCAGTCCATGACTATCAAATATAACAAATATGATTTTTTTTACTATCAAATATAATCATTGCAATCTAAGAATATTGTTTTTAACTTCTGCTAAACTCCTGAAATGCACTGCAAGGCAAGTGTACCTTACATACAAGAAGAGATTCTTTTATTCCACTTCAGTCACCTAAATTTTAAATACAAGCTATTGGGACTAACAAAAAAAATCCTAGAACCATTAGGGCCAGCTGCTATTACCCAGCCAAAATCAAAACCAGTGAGATACTTAATAAACTGTAATCACAGTTCTCCCTGATCTCTTATTTAATATGCTTTTACTGGGATTTTAAAGATGCTAATACTTTCTGGTACTTACAGCATTACACTATGGAAACATGTTCACTCCATAATTTTTATAATTTCAGTTTCATAATTTTTCAGTTTCATTCCACTCTAATAACATACTTTGAAGGATATCTCTGTTTTGTTTCTGGCCCTATAGTGCCTCTTCCTGAAGAGCACTGTTTTGTTCTAGGGCAGAAAAAGTGCTAGATATCACAAACAAAACAGAAACCAAACAAAACCAAGTACACACACTCCACATGCATTCCCCCCTGCTCAACTATCCCAATTCTTGCCCATGCAGAAACCTACTGTCCAATAATCTTTTTTATGATGGTAGCTCAGGTTTCTTATGGAATCACTTCCACAGTCCCATCCGGGCACTATGGCTACACAGGAGCGCCTAGACCAGCCTTCCATCAGTCTCCTTATAACCGTAGGCATGTAGGGAAGTTGTAATGATGTCTATTAAGTTTTAACGATGAATAGCTTGCAGTGGCATGTAGGTTAGTGCTCTAGCCTTAGTAGCGACATGTTGATTCTACAAGCACACTCCCATTTTTTCTCTTCTAGACTCTCACTGCTTGCATTCTTCCCTGTTAATGCAGGACACTTACCTTTTCTATTTGTTACAGCCTCATAAGCATTAGAGACTTTAAAGCATTTTTTTCAGCCTCACACTGTTTCCTCTAACTTTTAATCGAGACAGCTGGTGGTGAAATTTAACAAATACTATGTTCATATTAGCAGACCTCTGAAGCCACCAGACGAACCATTCTTTCTGAGTTGTAATTCTTTCCTATTATCAGCATCCCTATCTCCTTCTCCCACTTCCTAGCTTTACACTGTGATCATTTCTCATCACATGAAAAACAGCCTTTAAAACCTTACTGGCACTTAGAGCAGGCTAGTGCTTTTTCTTACATGGCATTTCCCACTTGGAAAAACCAAAGTAAGTCCCATATCAGCCCAAAGACAAGGCACTCTGTAATTGATCTGGCTCTAAAAATAATTGTACACCCCCACTACATTTTCCACTGCACATCCGGTTCTTCCCGACATCAAAACGTTTCGTCCTTTTGTCCACCTCCTGTCTGAAACTTAATTAACGGAGCAGTGACCCTGTCCGAGGGCAGGCAGGAGGTGGGCAGGGGCAGGCTGGAACGGGCAAGAGCAGGCCGGGAGCTGCAGGGGGTGGCAGAAGCAGGCAGGGGCTACCTCGCACCGTTCGCCCACACGGTGGAGCTGGACGCGCGCAGCAGAAGCCCCATCCCCTTTTCTCATTAAATCGAGATACGACATGAAGGCTTTTACAACGACATTAAACGTGAACTGCCGCTGCAGGGCTCAAACGCTGCTGTCCTGCAGCCGTGTTCGAGTTACATAAAACACAAGCTCCTGGTGCGACATGTTAACGTCAGGACACTTGTCTGTCTTAACACGGAGCCCCTCGAGACGTGAAACATTTGGCAACGCGTCAGCGGCAGATAACGTGAAGACACTTCCTGTTTATGGACAGTAACTGCACTCTGGACTAAATTAAATCTCTAGCCGAGGAAGCAACGCGTATTAACCTGCAGCACGATTTTTCCCCAGCAGTAACAAACACGCTTACGCAACTGCGCGCTCGAAAGCAGTACAACTCACTGTTTCTGAGCTACCTGGCGGCCAAAACCATGCCCCTGGGGTTTCCTCTGGCCGGGCGGAGGAGGAGGAGGAGGAAGCAGCAGCTCAGCGGGACGACGCGCTGGGTGCCCGGGCGCGCTGTGACGTGACAGGTGCCATCTTCCCGGCGGCGCGCAGCCCGTGGCGCCCGGCAGGCGCGCCGCAGCGCGGGGCCCGCGGAGGGCGGCAGCACGGCGCGGCCGCCATTTTGCTGTGGTAATCCCGGCTGATCGCAGCGGTCCGGGCCCGATGCCCCGACCTCCCCGCAGCCCGTACTGACCGCGACGCTATTTCCCGTGCGTTTATCGCACGGCAAACGTTCTGTGCTTATTTAACACGGCCTGCTGGGATATTCGGCGTATGAGCCAACTTGTTTACACGCAAGGGCCGTAAATTTAGAAATATGAGGAAATGCAGCGTTGCCTATATCCAGACTCTTGCTCCACGGCCATCATTTAGAAATCCTCTCAAGCCAGAGGACTTGAAATGTTTTACTGCCCTTCACAGCGTTTACCATAAGGAGAAGAAGAAAACATTTACAGAGATACACAGCTCTCAGCATCTCTTGCAACTGCCCACTAAAAAAAATAAAATTAAATATTGTAAAAATAACACGAGTAATTATTTCAATTTAGTTAGTGTAGTCACATTTAACTTATGGTGGTTTTTTTTAAGCATATACAGAAAGTATCATGAAGATGTTTGTTTTACATAGTAGTATTATTCTCTAATTTTGGTTTGCATGGATTTACTGCCTCAGGAAACAAGTGCAACAGTGCTGTTAGTGCTTCATAAGCACTAACAAATGCTTCCATGGATAAAAAAGGAAGTAGTGTGATTTCATTTAGCCATATGCACCAATATATTTATGGTACAGGCTTTCTATACATTCTCATTCTCTCTGCCCTTCACATAAGCAAGTCAGCACAACCTGCTTTCCCAGTATGTGGAATCATGAAGCAGAGAGGAAAAACTCGCCTTTGAAACAGGTGGAAAACGTCTTGTTTAGAAAAAGGACAATTTGGTTTTGTTCTAAAGCTTGATGGAAGATTTTAATTTTGCCCAAGGCTAACCTGTGTCTGTTTTTATAAGCTATTGTGTATAATATTTTATTGGACATTTACTTGTTTTCAATTCTTAGGCCTATGCATTAGAAGCATTGAATAGTAGGAACAGATTCATTTTAGGAAAAACTAAAATCCATAAGCATGAACTGTTTCATCAGTGTCACACTTGATAGGTCTGGAAGCTAGACATTTGCTAAAGCCCCTTCATGATAAATGCTCTTTACCATCTGAGGAAGCTATTTAATACCAACATAAAATATACAATCTAGTATAAGGAGGGGAAGTCTTTTTTCCAGCATTCTGCCTTGCAACTTTCATATGCTATCGTGGTTATTTGAAAGATACGGAAATAAATTTGTTCTTGTCAGGAAATTGTGATTTTGGTAACTGATCTATACATTACTGTTCTTATTTTACACAATCTGCAGTAAAAGATCACCTTGGAAATGCTGAACATCTTTGTGGAGAAATTAATTACTGCTTCTGGATCACTCAAATTCCTGTAAATACGTTCACCCACTGGGTCAGTGAGTATCTTGTTAACTTAAGGCTTTCTGCTACCAAAATAAGGTTTTGTGTTTTCAGACTGAGCTGTTCTTACCAGCAGCTGTTTGCCAACAGCTATGGGAGGTGGAACAGTTGAACACAGTGGTACTGACTGCAGAAGCAAAGTGCATCTCAAAATTTTCACAACCGTCTTTTTTATTCCAACCTACATAACAATTTCATACTCACATATAGGTTACTTTTGGTTTTGGACTTCGTCTATTCTTGATTTACTATTGCTTCTTTACTATTGTTTTACGTGCACATACCGGTATTAATGTGTATTAAGATTACTGACACAAGTACCGTAAGTACTATTTCTGATAAATGTGTTGTCAGTAACAATAGTATGGATTAAATTAAACCTGTTGTAATACTTTAAAAGACAGAAATGCAATACTGAATAACAATAAATATAACCATGTTTAGACCACATGAAACAAATTTAAGGAAGATTAGGTTATGAATTTCCCCTAATTCTTAAAATCAATTATTTTAAATTGCTTTGAAAATCAGATGCATAACCATTATTTGCATAGCGGATCCCATCTACAGACATTTATTTCTACTTGACCATTTGATGCTCTGGCAATCTTAATATCTAGACAATATAACAGATTTGGGGAAAACTCACTATTTTTTTTTCCTTTTAATTTACAGGGTGTTTTCTTAAGACAACTTCAGCTCATCCACTAAAAAAAAAAATCACCTTTTTGTGACTAGTACTGTAACTGAAATTACTAATTTCCATATACATGTATATATATGTAATTTGAGCTATTTGGAATTCACAAACTCCTTGTGTATTAAAAACATCAAAAGAAATTCTTTATAAAGCCATCTTGGCTGCACCCATGATTTTACGTTCTCATGGTGTTTTACATAAAACCAATTGCACACAAAGAAAATGGAGGAACTGGTGCTGCAGTCAGAGCTATGTCAGTGGACTACAGTGGTCTCTGTGAGAAATCAGACAAGATATATAGGCATCTTCAGTGCTGATGTAAGGGTGTAAGCCACAATACACATTACATACTTGAAATTTAGCCATCTTGCTAGTGTATATGTACCAGTTCTCATTAAACATTTAAATGATTGCACATAACATCACACAAATATGTTCCTATTAAACAGAAATACAAGCAGCTAACCAATGGATTATTTCTTATGCAGTGAAATTGCAAGGCATAGAGAAGATTGTCAGCAAACTTCTTTAAAATACATAAACTAGTTGCAGGGTTACTGATGTGGTGGTGTTTGGATGCCTTGCTGAAGTCTTATCATCTCACTTCTGCAATTTAGGGTACAAGGCATTCTTTCCTTTAGAGTGTTTCACACTATCTAGGAAAAAATATGTTCCAAACTTCCTTTCTAGTGAAGCAGTTTCATTTCTTGAACAACAGCAGGAAACAATGTATATATAGCATTACCCACTTTTGCAAATTCCTAACATGTGACACTATTTTGGCCAGGGCTTGACTGGTTTGCTTCTCAGTGCCTAGAGCAGGCCAACCTATCCACAAGAAAAACATTTGGATGGACTTATCTTCTTTACTGCTCTCATTGCTGAGGTAAAAGCAACCAGTGATGCTACTGAGGAGGAAACCAGCTCTTCACCCATCAGGCAGACCAACAACACTCCAAAGTGGGGCACAAGAAGGACCCAGCAGCCCAAAGTATCTTTACTCCCCTTTCTGTTACATAAGCAAGGTAAAGCTCTTTTCTGTAATCCTCCTCTTTCTCAAGCATTAAGTGGAGGGAGAAGAAGTGAGAAGGAGCACAGTTATGGAGACCTGCAGCACTTGCCTAGTCCTCCAGGCCTGCTTAATAGGAGCCCAGCAGAATCCATTTGTCTCAAACTACAAGCTGTGCATGTGCACCAAGAAGTCTTTCACCAAAGTATGTTGCCTTGTTACCGTTAGGGTGTGGCCTAATCTGAGTCTCATTAACACTAAACAGAACACATACAAGGACTTTTTTAAGGTATAACTATACTATTGTCTCTCCACCAGTCTAAAAAAAAGCAACAGTAATGGTTGACATAAATCCAAACTCTTATTTTGCACAAAACATAAGCGCTTACATTGTACTGCTACTAAAAAGTAGCTGACTTTACATCTTGTTATCTCTGAACAATCTCAGTATTATTCACCATTTAGGTCTTTAAGGTTTTTTTTTTTCCTGTGCTGCTGACAAGCCACTTTCCAGCCTCCTACACTTCTAGGACCTACCAGAGTCCATTGCAAGCACAGATCAACTGCAATCATGAAGCTATGTGTACAGAGTGACAACAGCAGATATTTTTCTGTTGTTGACTTGTCAAAAGTACTAATTTATATATTTGAATAGCTTTAGACAAAACTAGCAAATTAAACATAATTTTTGTTCGTTTTTTGACAAATTACTAGGTAGTATTCCATTGTCCATTCAGTTATCAGAAAGAAAAAAAAATAAAACCCAAAAAACCCCGACAAAAACAAAAAAAACCCAAAACAAACAAAAAAAACCAACACAAAACCGCCCAAAAAAGTAGTCAGACCCAGCCTCCCATGTTCCAGTTTTCAGAGGAAACATCCTTTGAACATCTGAACCACCATCCACAAGAGGAGCAGCCAAGTGGCATGCTTTTGGGCCACTGTTTTTCTCCATGTGGTGCGCTGGTGGCCAGGCCAGTGCAGCCATTCTTGCCCTTTGCTACTGCTGATGTAGCAAATCATGCTAAACTGAAAGTAGAGCTAAGTCCATTCCCCTGGAAACACCTGGTTTAGTTGGTCTGCTAGATGACTGGACACAGCCATTTTGAAAGCTAGAACTGCCCTTCAGCTGGCTGTCACTGATCTGCAGTATTCCTTAAAATATTGCAAAACGTATTTATGCCATTGCTGTAAGATCGGTAAACTTCAGCATGCCAAAACCAATGCACAAGTGATAGCTATTACTCTGAATCATCACTCTAGTATGGCTGTTTATTTTGGCAACTGACTGGACACACAGCTTCAGCTGTATGCTCTTAAATATTCTTGTGCTCCATTTTGTGCTGACCTAAGTGGCCCAGCCCAAGCCCTACCCCTCATTTCAATCCATATTCTGTTGTCTTGAAGTAGTGCTGTAAGTATTAAGAATCTTGGAGGAAGGTTTCAATTTGCAGACCTAATCTACCATGCTGATTTTGTCCAGTTATTTCAAGTCCAATTTAAAGAAATAATCATAAGAGATATTTCCATTGAAAAGATGGGGGTGTTAGGTCAAAACCTTAGAGTATTAAGGATCCACATTAGACCATGCCCAGAAATCTTTTTATATGGTGATTTTCAAGATGCATGCATTATTGCGAGCACGTGGTATGTAAATGCATTGGGCTACTTAATAAGCATTCACTGACACACATCTGCAGCTTTGCTAATGTACCTTCTATTCCTATGTGGTTGCCAAGGAAACAGGTTATGGCCCAGTATTCTACCTAAAATATACTGAGCAAGTATTCTATAGTAATTTACTTAAAATAGCTATCACTCAGATTTTATAGCCCATTGCTTCTGTAAGTCCAGGTAACCTGAATTTATCGCTGATAATGTTTCGCTGATTAGTGTAAGCCACCAATGCCATCTTACTGTCTCTGAAAATTCATTACCATTTTCTACCTCATACAACACTCTGTATTAAAAGGAAACTTAGATACGTAAAGCATTGAGATATTCTAAGAATTGAGGAAGGTTTTTGTTTGGTTTTGGGGTTTTGTGTTGGAGTGGGTTTTTTGTTTGTTTTGTTTTAATTTGGTTTCTTATCTTACATTCTGTCTGGTACCCTTAACGAATTATTTCTACTTAAGAGACAGCACAACCCTAATGACTGATGAAGCAAGCTTTCCTACAGAATTTGTGGAAATAGTGCTACTGAAATGGATAAAACCACTCCCTTTCTATAACACAAATTATAGTACAAAGAATGGTTCAAAATTAATAAGTTAATCAAGATGACACTAATTCTTTCATTCAATACATACTCATTTCAAATATAAAGCACAGATACCAGACACTTATTTTAACCAAGAAGGTACCAGACATACTTATTTTAACAGATATTATTATTGCATGTTCACAATAAGGAAACTGCCAGTATTTGGAAAAGCAATGCAAAATGGAAAATTCTTGTTTTGATTATTCTTTGTCTTGATTATTTATCACAATACTATACTTGAATCTATTGCAGATTACAGTGCAAGAGGTTTTTTACTACCCAATTACAATAATTTATAAAGGTAGAGATTAAAGGAACTATGTGCAGCTTCATTAGAACAACAATATTAGAAACGGGCATTGGCACTGAGGGAGCTCCTCTACCTTTACTGTATGACACAGATTTATAATGAACACCAGTGACTGCGGTCCAGAGTTAGCATTCTGGCAAAACTCGGGAGGTTTGCTTGCCTGCCGGTACTTTTGGTTTTTACAGGTCACTGGAGCCTATTACAACCTGTTGCAAAGATCTAACTTATTTTGGTTTTCCAGCCTCTGTGGCAATAAAAATCCAGTAGGAGCTGGAAAAACCCAACAGCATTCATGTAATAATAGAGTAATGCAGTACCATAGCAAGAACAGCTCCTAAATGATTATGCAAAAGGTAGAACTTCAACTGAAAAAGAACAATCATGTAATACAGTGGTTTAAAAATGTTAAATATTTTAGCATTATTACTGTGTGAATTTAAAAGATATTTCAGCTTGCTATAATCAACCCATAAATTTACTCACCCAAAATCAGTTTGTTCTTCTGTTAGTCTTTAAAAAGTGGTATCGACAGGTATTTTCAGCAAAATCATCTCCGTGATTTTGTGAACCCTGTGGCTACTGTACCAGCCTGCAAAGGAGAAAATCCAAATTTAATGACTAAATTATTAGACAAGTACAAATTCCCAGATACACTGTGCAATCCATCATTTTCCCTGGAGCGCTGTAGGACTCCAAAGCTGTATCTGAGAGGCTTACAACACACCAGCAACAAAACAGCTCCATTGCCCAAGCTATTATGAATACTGCTTCTGCCTGCATTGTTTTATTATAGTTTAACCCGTAATAGTGCAAACTGGACATAATGTTTCATAACATGTTTAAGACAAGAGTTTATGGATGTTTTCAATTTTAAAATAATTTTTCATTGGGATCACTAGAAAAATTATACTAAAACCAGTCCTTGGCTTTACTTCCGTTCCCCCATCTCAACTGTATCCACATTATTCCTCACACATTTACCTAATAAGACCTCAAATAACAGAGGCTTCACAGCTTCTTCAGTTAATCTAGCCCTGAGTTTCACAAGGTAAAGTCAGTGGAAAACAAGTGTGTTCTAAGAGTAGCTTCACAGTTCACCAGTTAAGAAAACAAATCACGGTACAGAAACAGTTGTCATCATTAGCCAGCTCCCTTGACTGCACATAAAGTGTGGAAACCAATCATAAGTTATTCTTTATTTTCAACGCCTCCATGGGGTTGTTTTTTCAGTCTTTCAAAGGCCCGTCCTTCCTCCTTTTCTCACTCTGCCACTTTTCTTCTAGTCTCTTTTTTTCACAGGTATCATCACAGTATCTGTGATAATGACATTTCTAGACAACTGGTGTTCTTTGGAATACACTTCCTGTATCTCTCTGCTTAGATGATTATTCACCATTGTCAAACATCCTGATTTTATGTTATTATGTATCAAACATTACAAAAAGGTTTTCATGTCATAGTGTAAAAATTACTCATTACAGAGCTTGTCCCATAGATATCAAACAAAATTAAATTGTTCCATAAAGCAAATGCAGAACCTTATGGATAAGGCCTTATGACTCAGCTAATGGGCATTTATATAGCAGCAATCAAGAATACATAGACCCGTCTTCCATTTGCAAATCTACCACATACTTTTATAAATAACATTATACAGGAAATGCAGGAACCCTTCTTTTGGCTTTAAAAAAATCGAAGGCAAGCTAATTTTTTTTTGGTAGTGGTTTAGCCAAGTACATTTTTAGTATATCCTGATTTGAGTAGGTGTTCTATAGCTCGCATCTGCCTATAACAAAGGCCAGAATGAAAGAAAAGTCCATTAAGCTATTATTACTCCTCCACATACTAATGTCATATTCACAAATGATTGAAATATTACTGTAAATGAGAAGCTTAAGCATTGCATTTGGATGAATACTTGGAGGTAGAATATTTTATCAAAGCTAAAGAATTTCTAAATTTAATAATAATAGAATTCAAGTGTAATATTAGACATAACCACACGTTTTAAAACATAATAAAGCAATTCACATGATAAAGTACATCAGACACTAGATACCCCCCAAAGGGTTAACTGGTACCTGTTCATTACTACCAGAGTATAAAAGGCTGACAAATATTATCTGAACACAGACAGTTTCACACTGAGACACCTGCAGTTTCAAATCAAAATGAAGTTTAGAGGCAGAAGTAATCTTAAGTCGGATAGCATCTGACAATGATTTTTAGTTTGATTTAATTTTCAGTCATGCTCTGTATAGATTTTCTGTTAAGCAGAAATGGTATTTGCATGGATAAAAACACATTTCAATTAAAAAAGGGAGGACTCTGTATCAACAATTAGGCTTCTATGATAAAACAGAAAAATCCCCCAAAACAAAACAGAAACCCCAAAACCCAAACCCCACAACAAACCACCAAGCCCCCCTAACAGTAACATTTGCAGGCTGTGCTGGAGGTGTGAAAAACTGCACCTGCTCCTGTGTGCTCCGGCTAGCCTCCTTAGCCAAAGAGAATAAAATGGATCAAGTTTACAGAGGATTTCTTACGGCGTCTCTGGCTATAACATTCTGACACTCTGCATTAGCTAGATGTAACTACCATTAAAATACATGTAGCAACCTATGTATAATAGGCAAACTGAACACAGCTTGTTAATTACTGGACTCTTCCTTAATAAATACATCACTTTCTTTAGCTAGAAGAAATTACTGTTCATAGGCTGCCAATGAGTTTTTCCAGACTCACAAAAACACTTGAGTTCAGTCATATTAAATGCAAGAGGACTTGTACCCCCAACAAAAGAGCAAATTTGCAAATAGATTTAAACCCACCATAGCAAAGCATGCTCATGTAACCGAGCGGCACATTGTTTTTTTTAATGCCTTGAGTGGGTATGCTTGAACACAAAGACGTAATAAAAACAGTTTATCACTAAGTGCCCTGTCTTTTCTAAAGATAAATATCAGTGGCAATAAATAGATTGCTTCTACATAGCATTTGCTCATCAACTTCCTTTAAAAATAACCACACAAGAAATAAACAAGAAAAGCAATTTTCATAGCTACCTGCGATGGCACACTCCATATTAGCATTTCAGACAAAAAAATAATCTGCAGAAGCAAGCTACTGGAGATAAATCAAATTACAGAAAAATGCAGGCTAACATATCACTTGAGAGATGCTGTTTATTACATTTTCAGTTCTGCTTCTTTAAGTGGAACAGGAATATTGCACTGTGTCAAACTAATCTCATCATAATGAATCAATGGTTTTATTATCAAACATTAGCCTATCAAGATAGACAACAAGTCATATTCCTGAACAGTTATACTCTGTGCATTTGCAATGCAGTGAAGTGATATATTTAGAAATAAATGAGAATTAGTTTGATATTACCGACACTGTCAAGGCCATTACTGATAATTGGCTCTGCTTGTAAATACCTCCTCTGCATTAATTTTCAGTGCTGGGTTCTCATCCACGCAAAATATTCTTAGTCATTTTAAAGTCAAGGACATGAACGGAAAATGGCTACCCTGCTGCAAAAGTCTCATTGCAGTAGTGAGAATTTCTCAAGTCACGTACAAAGAAGATACACAAGGAGACACACTACCTTACAAGCTCAGTGGAGACATTTAGTAACGTCTGATTCTGTATAAACAGTTACCTGTGGTACACATAAGATTTTACTTTACTAATACTGTTAAAAATACTAGCTAAAAATAGAAATAAGGAATTATAATACTTAAGTTTGGCAGTCTGCAGATCACAAGTGAGCTTATTCTCTAAAGGCTTGTTTAAGATCTGACAGAAGTCCTTTTCCAATATGCTTAAACCCAGTTCTTTACCTGAACTTCAGAATGGATCTACTATTTAAAGAAAGGTTTATTAAGCATTACTATGGCTGAATTCAACAAAGATGAAAGAGGGTTTAAACATACTGCTTACTCCCTAAATTTCTCAGCTGCTAAATATTTCAGTGATACTTTTACACTTTTGATAGTGAAACTATCGCTTTATGTGCACACAGTACAAGCCTTGACCTGCATGCAAGACTAGGCTAAATTTAAAAAATGAAACCAGGGTACGTTTCTGGAAACAACCAATGCAGAACAGGAATAGAACAGTTTTTGTTGTGCACAGCTTTAAAAACATGGCATCGTTTAAGAAATGATAGTCGCATGGGAACATAAAATGAGATCAGATGCTCACTTAGAACTGAAAGGAAACAACAACAAATTTTTCCATTTGCATTGTGATATTGCTATTAAAGAGAAAAACATCTTTCTACATGTCTACTGTTGTACCTTTTAACAGGATTGGTTGCCAAGGAAACTGGTTCTGGCCCAGTATTAATCTGAAATTAATATATTACAAAAGTTGGTGTAAGTAATGCAATACTGTGTTTTATTCTTAATGCTCAAAATCAGGTTTAAGTTCTGTTAAGTTCTTACTTCATAACCTTTTTTGTGTGAAGTAAAACACACTTCAGTGAACTGATACTCAGTTTAAACTGACAAGGCCATCTCTATCAATCTCTCTCTTTGAAGTCCTTCTACCTTAAAATAAAAAGAAATAGTGCAGGCTTATGCTTGTAGCCAATAGTTAAAATATAAGCATTAAAGCATATTCTTTTTTATTTAATATTTCGCACAAAACACAAAACCGCTTACGCCAGAATTTAAATATTTTTCATTTCTCTAACCTGCCTCAGTTTTTGTTTGTGTATTTTAACTGCTAGCTCAGTAGTGCTTAGAGCCAGCTCAAAAATGTACCTGAATCAATATGGTTTTCAAAAATTCTTTTGTTGCATAAGCGTCGCCACGCCCTTAGTACATATGATTATTTTAACAGACATGACTGCTTTACTTTCACAACAGATTTTTTTTTAAAGCAGATAAGATCAACTGTCATGCCAATATGCAAAGCCAACAATTCAATATTAGGTTGTTTTCATTACCAGCTTAATACGTTTTTTTCAGCAAAAGCTACATTCCAAAGCCCATTTCATGTTCTTGCAACACTGACGAAGAAATAAGTAAAACATGCAAATCTCAACCTACCTGCATGTATCACTTAGAGCAGTGTTAGCATGGCAGTGCACCCAGCCATTTTTATGTAAAGCAATGGAGACAAGTTCTATTCTTGGTCGTCTTGGTAATTTTTTTGAAGCAGTTGTGAAAAATCAGATGGGAAGCAGCTTGAATAGACCATGATCAGGAGAGCCGAGTTTATCAATAGGGAAAGCAGGAGTGGGGGAAAAAAAAAACCCATGTCCTCGATCCAAGGTTTCCCGAAACTGCAACACAAGGTTGTTTTTTTTTTTCCTCCTCCTCAGAGGGTTCAAAGCTTGGAGCTGACCACTGCAAAGGCCACTTGTCACATTTGCTGAAAATCAGCCTATTGATATCACAGCTGAAAATATAAACTCAACAACCAAAGCCCATTGCACAACGTGGACTGCGTAAGAGTTAAAAATAGATTTGACGTGCCTCCTACCTGCATAATAAATATGTAAGTTTCAAGTGCTTTAATTCGATATTCACATTAATTAACAATACAATATACATTATTTAAAATACAGTAAATGCAAGAAGAAAAAGGGTGACACCATCTGGAAGCACAGTTTGCTTTTTTTTTCTCCCTTTCGAAGGGCTAATAATGTAGTTTTGAATGTGATGACAAGCTAACAGCTCACCACATTGCAAATGAAAAAAGAATTCTTAAGGTGATGCTCAAATATCTAAGCCTGTAATGAAGCACAGACCAGTCTTCCCTACTGCATGACATGGCACACAGACCATTTACATACTCACATTTGAGATACTAGGCACAGTATAATGAATTCAATACACAGCATGCACACAGCACAAGCAACGTTAATCCTGCCTGCCATTTTAGGCTTGCAGAAGTAAGATACATACTGCAGCACAGCTCTGGTAAGGGAGGAGGCAAGGGACAGCTCACCTTAAATGCAGTATCTGATTAATGTTGTAAGTGACATTGCGTATCAGCTACAGAGTCTTGGTTCAACTGGGTGGGAGGGAACAAAGAAAATTGTCATCAACTGGTGATGCAAGATGAGCTCCAGTCTCTAATACTGTTAGCAAACTCCAAATTCTACAACGATACAGTAGTAGGCATTTCAAACTCTTATCAAAATCTGCCTGTGCAATGGCTGAATCCGCCTGCCGAGGAAAACAAAACAATCTTCTTGCCTATTGGAGAAACGCTGGATTGACTACAGCAACATCCTCTCGATGCAGGAAGATTTCACGTCGCTCATATTAAATCCTGGATACATTTGCTGTGCTTTACTAATTTTTAAGTCTCAAAATTAAAATAAAAAGACAATGATAGCAAAAAGAACATAACTTAATGTCTAATTTTCATGCAAATAAAACATTTTTTTTCTTTCCTTTACGTTTTCTCTCTTTTACAGTTCATCAAAATCCTGAGTAGTATTGACAAACCACACAAGCACAGGGTCTCTCGACTGCATGATCAGCTGTCTGTGTCTACGCTACACCCTGTTAACCACAAGCAGTGTTAGAGCTAAATATATCTGCAATGCAGAAACAGTAGGTGCTATGTGGTATACAATTCTGATTAATTAGAAGGCTTTTTCCAGCCTCAGATATAATAAATTAAAACCAAAAATATTTGGTGCTGATCTCTGTCAGGCACGGTATCTGTCAGACTTACAGAACATAAAAGCTATCCTAAGTATACTGACCTAGATAGCACTAAGAAGACTTAAGCAGCATACAAGCATACTCACTGTCAAAGCAAGGAAAACGAAACAATGATCGTCTAATCAAACTGAAAGCAACAACTCACTACCACAGTATGAATTCCAAAATGCTGCGTACTGTATATGCACATCTCATGTTATTGGAAGATGCAAAGCTCCTTTGTTTTTTTTTTTCCCCCTCTCTCTCCTCGGAGGCTTTTCTTAGCTACGGTTGCACAATGACATTCTGACATCATGGAGGTCAATGCAGATACTAAAGGGCTGTAGTCTTTAAAAAAATATAATTTTGAAATACTTAACCACAGCTGCAAAAAATAATAATAAAAATCATAATTAACAATTTCACGTCACCTACGTAACTTCTTTCTGTTCCCTTCTGAGATTAATAGCATCCATATTGTTCAGCCGCATATGTTAAATTGGTATCACCCTCTGCAGAGACTGCAGGAGTAATTGTGGAAATTAGATTTTTATAAATGTTCAAAAAAAGCTTCTTTTTCTGGAAAACTTCAAAATACAATAAAGTATTTTGCAAACATAAAAAAGATACCGATACCGGGGGGGAATGGGGGGGAGTATGGGAGGGAAAGGCATTAAAAACTGTTAACTGAATTTTTAATGCCTAATAAGCAAAACTGGTTGTATTTTCATTGTCCCTGTGTCTCCAAGGGAAGAATAAGACAACCATGCCACAGTTTACTACAACCTGAATTACCTTCCTGGAAGGCTAACCCATCAGGTGAGGTAAAACAAACCACAAGATGTACCTGTTTAGAGAGCAGAATCCCACATACGCTATCTCAGTGACTTCTCACAGCTCCCCATCTCTCTACCTGCAGAATCCGCAAGCTGATACTCAACACACGAACAGAATTGTGAAGATTAACGTGTTAGCTCTGAAAATACTGCACTGAGAGATTTCTTTGGGTAAACATTGTTCACTATATGTGTAACTGAATATAAATGGTTTCTGGCCAACTGCTGAAATTGATCTTTGAGAGGCCAGATTCTGTAAAGAGAAGCACTATCTTTCATTTGACCTGCCAATAGAGCTGAGAAATAAAGCAGCCAACTCTTCTCCCACATATTCTCTCTAGGAACCTGTATATGCTACGATTTATAATTTTTTTATTATTATTTTTTAGCTAAAAGAGCGCTTTGTATTTTCATTTTTAAAAACAAATATTGAATTAAATCAGAAAATGTTGCACAGCAGCAACCAGACTGCTGTATGTATATATTCACTTGTAAAAAAAATAATCTGATTTTGATTTTTTTTTTTTGTCCTCCTTTTGTAATGATTAAATAGGTACCTGTGTCGTTCTGAGGTTTTTCTTTGGGAAGTTATTTGGCATTTTGTTCTCTTCATTTTAAAGGCTGGGAATTAGATGATCCTAACAGTCAGTGCTTTAAAATATTCAGAATCCCCTTCCATAAATAGCACATCTGTCACACAGAAAGGAACCCAGCCAGCAAAAAGGCAGACCAGACCAGGAAAAACAACTGCTATTCCAGTACGTGATTACAAAATAAGTTAGGATTTTAGCAACCCTTTATTTGGCTTTTTGTTGTTTCAAGCTTTTTAAAGTAACAGTTGTCTGATTATTTACATGCCACCATATATTAACTTTAAATTAAGAAAGTGGATTAATTTTGAGGGGGGTTTTAGTGTTCACCTCTTAGTCAAATGTATATGACCAAGCTAGTCATGCCTGTTTAAAGCCATGGCATAGGTCCTATAGATTTCAGGAAGGGCCTTATATAGCACTTTTAGGTTTATGAGAAAGGATGATAGTACAATTTTGGAAACAAGTAATACATTTGTTTCAAGGCAATGATCTTCAGCAAAAGACTGATTTCAGCAGAGGCGCTCAACAAATATATCTTTTTCTGCACTCCTGATGTCAGCATTCTCATTCTCCCAGAGAAATACTGTTCCAGGAGAAATGCAGCAAGGTGGTTTGGATTGTGTGATTTAGGAAATATTAAAAGCATTCTGTCAGTGAATGCAGCAGAGGAATAAACATCTCTCAGTGAACAGGGAAGTGAGCTTGTTAAGTCTTTATGTCCTTGTTTTAATGGACCATTTTCAGTGGTCAGTAATAATTTTCCAAGCTTAGATTTGCAATGATTTTCCTTCAGACTCAATATAATTTCAGTTCAGAAATCAAATTTTAGGCCCTTCTACAGCTGCATAATATATAGCATGGTAAATAAATTCAAAAAATTGCAATTGCAGGTTGCACAATGTAAGCTCAAATTTTCAAAGTAGAGGTATATTCATATGTTATTTCTTAGTCAGAAACTTGGATTTAAGTTCTAACCTGATTTATGCCAAAACTGTCAAGTCCCAAGGCACTGGCTCTCTTGATTCTTGACTTCAACATTCCCTGACTCTGCTAGGTCAGGACTATTTTAGCCCATGCTATGA
This sequence comes from Melopsittacus undulatus, assembly GCF_012275295.1. Lineage (NCBI taxonomy): Eukaryota > Metazoa > Chordata > Aves > Psittaciformes > Psittaculidae > Melopsittacus > Melopsittacus undulatus. The sequence continues at coordinate 31,654,044 of NC_047532.1, read as the reverse complement.
GCTTATGTCAGTTCTTCATTCAATCAGCCTGAAGCGAGGCTATTTCAGATATCCTCACTGGAGATCACAGGTCATTTGTGCTGTAGCCTTTCCCACTTTCAAGCTTCCTATTTGCAAAGATGCTTCTTCCTCTGTTTATCACCATTCAACATCTAATCTCTCCTCACATACTATAGCTTGTCAAAATCAGTGAGGAATGAGTAGTCCCAGCATCACTTGGCATTGCAGTTTCCACCTTGCAGTATGTGGTTCCTTAGGGGAAAAGTCCTAGACCTCCAGATTGATCATTTGGAGAGCTGAAGCAAAAGGAGGTAGGTTGTGGAAAGAAAGACTCACATAAAGTCCCTAAAACTGTACTGATTTTTGTCTGAAAGTATTGCCACACCTTGTCCTCCTAAGGAGGAAACATGTGAGGGCAGTCTGATAGACTGGGAACTCTGCCAGTCACCAACCTCGCAGCAGTAAATATCTGAAAGATGACTGTCAGACTGAGAAAAAAGTGACAAGTATTCAGTTTTACAGGGATCAGCTCACTTGCCTTTATTCAACACAGACCCCAGCTGGACCAAGAGAATCAATTGTCTCTCTAGCTATAGAAGACACCCAGGATGTGTGAATTATTCTTAATTACATATTTTTAAAAAGTCAAACTTTTTTAACCGTTTGCCAAGTAAACGAGCAATATACGGAAAACAAAGAATAGAGTCAATCCCAGCCTACAAGAACTGTAGTTGACTGTTCTATGAGGCCACCCCTGCAAAGCAATGACAAGGGGACATGAAACACAGCTGGGAATCCAGGGTGGGTGTTTCCAAAAGTGCATTCCAGAATCAGCTACAGCCTTTCAACAAACCTGCTCATGGAATGACTGTTTCAGCCTCTGAATTTAGCTGCATCAATTTTATTTGTCTCTTCATTCCGCTATTGCCATTGCTAAAAACCACATTGTTCAAAAATAGTTTGAAATTAGAGTCACTTTGGAACAGAAAACACAAACCCTTCATCATTACCTAAATCCTCTGACCTAACACTCATGTTCAGTAAAGCATCCATACACCCAGACATTCAGGCTAGCAATGAACTTGCTGGTCAAATGACTTCTGTCCTGGTTTCAGTTGGGAATCCTACTACTTACCACATGATTTAGAAGCTACTTCTTCAGTACTGAAACCTCAGCTAATTGTTGTTGGGCTGTAGAAAACAAATGTGGAGAGAGAAGGGGCAAAGGACTGGTGATAGAACCTCAACAGTTTGCCTTTCTAGAGCCAAAGTAAAGCACTTCTATACCTGATCCAGCTAACATGCCCTGGACTTCCATTTCCGTACGCATCTAGTTCAAGTTAACCCAAGGATAAGACTAAATTGGTTAAGTGCCAAGTGCTTTCCCAGGTTTTTTTCACAATTCCTTCTGTGTCTCTGTATGGCTAGGCAAATTCTTAAATTATTTGCTGGGACAGAAATCAGTTGTTCCGAGTTATTCCTGTATGTGATTTACACATCTTCATTCTTAATTGCCACACTCACAGAAGCAGGCCATCAGAAATAATATCTGAGTGGTCTAAGATTCTTATTAGATCGAGATGTTTTCAGCACTACAGAATTAAAAGCAGAGCAGCATTTAAAGGCAGTTCCTCTTACAAAAAGCAAATACTGAGATTCTACAGTAGTAGCAAATACCTGAGTGTTATGAAATGTATACTGATATACTGCATTGTACCAATGTGTTGTACATCTGCAATCATATATATATATATCAATATAGATATGAAAAGCGTGGGCTTGCCTAAGCTGAAGGATCACAGAGAAGTCATGTATTAAGATATATTGAGGTGCTGTATATGCTTTTTCATGAAACACTTTTAGCAGCTACTTACAGTATAGTAGTCTATAAAATATAAAATCCTTAAGGATTAGAACACCTGGGATTGACTGTAAAAACTGGCAAAGAGAATTTCTTTAAAACCTGTAAATCCATCCATAGGAACTCAAGAAAGTGTTGCCTTTGTAGGTACTTGCACTCACCTTTACAGGTTCTATTTCTGTATTTTTTGTGTAACATGACAGCCGTAGCACAGTTAGCAATAACAAGTGGCTTTGTCTTGTTTTTTCTCTGATTAATGCTTCAGCTCCTGATGAGCTTGGTCGCTCCCTCTAATTATACCTCCTAAGGCCCTATTTACTTTCTAAACTGCTGCCAGACACTATGCCAAAGGTTTCAGATTTCTATCTCCTATCACTCCTAGCTGATTTACCTGATAGGTGAATTTAGGTGTTCTATTTTTACTCTGTTCTTATCAATTCTATTTTTCTCTGTACTAAATGGCACAACTTGCCTGACACTCATACCTACGCTTTTTCTGTGCTTGTGTTGATCAGCACTTTCATGTTCACATCACCTATTATTTCTCCTCCTCCAGTTTTGAGGGCCAGACTTTTCATTTACAGACCAACAAACTCAAAGACTTCATATGGAAAGAAGCTTCACTTTGTCACATGAAATCTTGGAGAAAGATTCAGACATTTTTGCCAAATAATTCTTATTAATACTAGACAGTAGACAAATAGGGCAATAAAAATTAAAGTTTTTCAGAGCAGACAACAACAACAAAAATATCTATTATTTGCACAAGGAAGTTCAGCCAACTCTACATCCTCGTATCACCAGAAAATTTGCTTTCATCAATTCCTGATGAAAATTACTTCTCAAACATATGACTTGAAGCAGGATCAGTTCTGTGGACATGGTATCTCTCAATTATTGATTTCCCCCCACCCCATAGAGTTTGATTTGGGACTATTCAGCTGTTTGGAACAACAGACAAGATAAGAACAACACACATTTCTTATTAAAAATACCAAGAAATCAGTTTTGAATGAGGACCAGAACAAGCAGGGTTATGAAGCTGAAGTATGTCAACAGAAGAGAAAATATTCTGGAAATTTCAAGAAAACTGCTCAACATTTGATAAAATCAAATGTCACATAATAGGACAGAGAAATCTCACTCCCTAAACCCCATATGTATAGATTGCTGTCTCACAGCTCCAAGCAGTCTAACAAATATCGAGCTAATGCAACAAAAATATCCATTTCAAGTTTACTTGCTCTAGCTCAACTACCCATTATGCTGCTAAGTGTGGGCTGCTCTTTGAGGCCAGTAGACCTGGTCAAGCCATTTCTCCCAACAAGTCCACTTGTGAAGCTTGTTCCCTCATTTTGCATCTGCTCCTGACAAATGGAAGGGGAGTTCTAAGCCTTCATCTTCCAAGTGTTAACCTGCAATATGTAACTAAAGCCCAAGAGCATCAGCTATGAATCCTAGACTGCTGATCTTTTCCCTCCAATAGCATACAATGAGATTCATCTACTACCACTCTTAACACTGACATCATTTCCATGGTTAAGGACTACTTATATTCCCAACTAGCCAGGCACCTCATTTTAAGAGAGCTGTTCTACAAATCAGTCTCTGAAGTCTGACCTAGTTCAGCCAGGACTGAGGTCAGTGTAAATGAGGGCCTGTTTAAAAAGGTTTCACTTCTAAGTCATTTATGAAATGACGTAATTTCTCTTCATATAAACTCCACAGCTCTTCCATGTTTCAGAACTGAAACTGTTCTGATGGTATGAATGAGTCAGGAAGAGAAATGGATGCACCAACACAAAGTTGTATCCCATTAAATCCTTATGAATTAAAATGAAATTTTAGGACTAAAGCAAGTGAGCAGTAGTAGCGCTTTGTTAGAGTGCGGTTGTACAAAAGGCTCTATTAACAATAATAGTACACTTTTACAGCATGTTTTATCCAACAGTCTCAGAGATCATTACAAGCATTAATTGAGCCTAACTATAGCCTGTGATAAATTAGCATTATTATGCTAATTTCATTGATGGAAAGAGAAAAAGATGGAGAGGTTAAGTGATCTGCTCAGAAACAGAACCCAGAACCACATGCACAAGTGGGTTATCCCAAACAAGTTATCAGAAAAACGGAAGTGGAATGTCAGATACAACCATCGTATCATGGTTTTGGAAGCCTTTCATAATTACTCTGAGAAAGTGCTCACCATTCAAGGAAATAGTGTTGGTGTGGACTAGTGGCAAATAACTTTCTTTCACTTGTTCTTTTATTTTGTCTCACTGACCTTCACAGGATCATTCATAAGCACCAAAAATTGCTGCTTATGTAGATATATATCTGCTATAACTAGGTTATGTTGGTTCACTCAGGTGCAAGTCCAAAAGCAAACAATATTTTAAGTAATGACCATTAGACCTCAGCCAATCATCTGTATTACTCTCATGACTTCAAATAACAGGACAGCTTGACTGTATCTTACTTTTCTTCAAACCATCAAGCTGGATGCAGAAGGGCAAAACTTCGCCTCTCAAAGTATCATTTCAGCATCCTTCAACACTTCCAGCTTTTTTCAAAACAAAACAAAACAACAACAAAAATCCCAAAACCATTTAACAGCTGTGTTGGCTTATTTTCCTTACTGAACATCCTGGAAAACACTTAATCCAGCACTAATTAATCTTCACCTGATTTAATACAGGTCCCAACAAGACAAGCAACAGTTTCATCTTTACCAAACATCAGGGACTCTATTCCAGACAAAAATAATCCTTAGTCTTTCTTCCAACATTGATACCTTGCTGGCTGCAGTACAGAATCAGACACAGCCCTGTGATTTCCAGGCAGGTCTGTAGTACCAGGGCAGGGCTGAGATCAAACCAGGAAGCCAATCTACCAGTCAGGATGAGACCCAGGTTTATGATCACCAGGCAGGTCTACAATAACAACAGACAGCCAGTCAGGCTGGAAGGTCAGTCCACAGATCTGCAGTCAGTGCAACCTACAATGACCCAGACCAACAGGACCTAAACACAAACATGACTGCAGCAGAAGTAGGCACACCTGAATTTAAATAGAGCCCCTGGACTCATGGGCAGAGGTGGGGAGAACCCAGGTGAGGCCAATAGAGGCTTATTCATGTCTTCAGGTCCCTAAGAGTCTCACTCTTTTCCTTTTCTTATGTCCTGTTCCTCCCACCCTCCTTGTGCTAGCCTTAGTGCTCATGAGGTTGCATGTTGAGTCAGACCAGCTCACCGATTCAACTGAAAACTAACCTTCTTTTGGTAAGGTTATTTCTGGTTATATTAGTCAGTTCACCCATTTCACAACACTGATTGCTGTGTGAAAGCTAGACGCAGGGCTGTGGAGGCAGCTGGAACATGTGGTTTGGAGTTGACAATCAATAGATGGTGGTAATGTGGTACAGACTGCATCCAGGATTTTCTGGAATAGTTTGGATATGGATTTTCATACTGTAATTACCTTTTAATTTCAGAGTAGGTATATTGCAGGTGTTGCTGCTCACAGACAGTGAATTCATTCTGTAAGCTAAGTTCACTTTTTAATTCATATAGTTCTGCTAGATGATCTACAGGCAGCTGGACTAGATTATTTCTGTAGGTTCCTTCCAGTTGAAATGTTCTATTATGTTCTATTCTACAGACACAGCTGTGGATGTACTTACATTTGCTTAAAAGTGCTAGAGGACACCCAAGTGTCTCAAAGAGCATAGTATGCAGAAGAAATACTAAAATAAAGGAGAACCAGGCATGAAGAAGAAAGGGAAAAAAAACAATGTATTTATTTTTAAATATCAGAGTATGCTTTTTCTTTCCACACCCTGTGTAATAATCCAGCAATGGAATGCTAATTAGCATTCGTGTTTTTTTTTAAACAATAGCCTTTGTGTTCCAAACCACACTGACAAAGCAGAACAATCCAAGCAAAGCATGCTTACAAAACCTTTTGCCAGCAATGGGCTAACCAGTTTTGTTGGAAACATAGTAACACTGTGAGCGAATCCGTTTTGGAAAGTAATCACATAAGTTCAACTTCTTACACAGTCGAGAATCTATTTGCTTCTTTTTCAAGCTGAATTTCAATCTGTTACATCAGTGCACATTCAGTGAGGTCACTATGGTCCTATTGTAAGTGCTACTGAAACTCTGGTCCTAGGGAGCCAGGCTGAACATAGACCAGTAAGGGCTTAACTCGATTTCCAGGATCTCTGTCAATGAGAAGAATACCAAAAAGCACAGTACTTCACTGTCAGAGACCACAGTATTTGCTGTACTTGTGAATATAGAAAACAAGGCGTATCACCAAAACCTATAATCTTATGACTTGAAGACACTAGAGAGAATAGTCACAATATACATCATGCCTGCTTTACTTCAGAGTAGAAATACTAAAAGGCTAAAGTATATATAAAAGCAGTATTTTCCCTGAAATATCTAAAATTAGGAAAACTAATCCCAAAAATATTCCGTGGAAGAGAATATATTTGCTGGTTTATTCTGTCTAGCTTCCACCCTATTTAGACTCTATCAGCATGTGTAAAATCTCCCACCCTATCTTTATGTGTGCGCAAAACCACATTGCCTGAAAGAGCTTCCTGGAATTAGTGTTCTTGCAGGACAGTGCAACATCTGTAATGAAGGCGAGCTTGAAGATCATAGAATCATAGAATAGTTAGCCTTGGAAAGGACCTTAAGATCATCTAGTTCCAACCCCCCTGCCATGGGCAGGGACACCTCACACTAAACCATATCACCCAAGGCTTCATCCAACCTGGCCTTGAACACTGCCAGGGATGGAGCATTCACTACCTCCCTGGGCAACCCATTCCAGTACCTCACCACCCTAACAGCAAAGAATTTCTTATATCCAGTCTAAACCTCTGCTGTTTAAGTTTCAACTCGTTACCCCTTGTCCTATCTCTACAGTCCCTAATGAATAGTCCCTCCCCAGCATCCCTGTAGGCCCCCTTCAGATACTGGAAGGCTGCTATGAGGTCTCCACACAGCCTTCTCTTCTCCAGGCTGAACAGCCCCAACTTTCTCAGCCTGTCTTCATACGGGAGGTGCTCCAGTCTCCTGGTCATCCTTGTGGCCTCCTCTGGACTTGTTCCAACAGTTCCATGTCCTTTTATGTTGAGGACACCAGAACTGCACACAGTACTCCAAGTGAGGTCTCACGAGAGCAGAATAGAGGGGCAGGATCACCTCCTTTGGTCATGCTTCTTTTGATGCAGCCCAGAATACGGTTGGCTTTCTTGGCTGTAAGCGCACACTCCTGACTCATAAGGATACACTTCAAGGTGTCTGAACTTCTATTATTTGAAATGATAGCCCATCAACAGCCCTCATCACTCTGAAATCTTATGTATAAATCATCAGAGGGCATCCTCTCCATTAACAGTGGAAAATACATGAATATCATAAGCAGCAGTAACACTCATATTCCACCAAAAGGAAAAGGATTAGAATGCAGTCTTTATGTTTCTTTTTTCTACCCTGCATGTAGTTGTCATCCATTTCAGTCCTGTGGTTACCTTGCTGTGGGAGCAGGTTGTCTGCTTCTGCTGTTTGAGCTTCTCTGCTGCTATAAAATGGACCCATGTCTGGACAAATGCAGAGGAAGAGCAGGGACAGAATAGTTGAAGAATAAAAACACAACAAAGCAAGAGTAGAAATTTTAAAACATATGGGTAAGGGAAAACAGTCAGAAATGAGTTACACTCCTCATTAGTTTTTGCCTACTTGACAAAAAAATCCACTTGCTTTCAGTAGGAGGAGCTTTATTGGATAAAAAGGATTTGATGCTTCTGGAATGTTGAGCATCTTGCTCAGCATAACTTGCTGAGCATATCTCTTCAAAAAAGTCTGTGGTTACCTTAGCTTGTGGTCTATAATCACCTCAGTAATGATTAAACCAAGCAAAAATCTGGTATTACCTAAAAGTTTATTAACTGGAATTTAATTTAACTGTAAACTCTGCCTTTAAAAGACACCAAAATTACTATGGTTACAACAGCCACCATAAACCTGCAGTAGTGACTGAACTTAGGACCATATGATCCTAAGGCTGTAATCCCAAAGAAGCCATAGAAAAGGAAAATTGAAAACTGCTTCCTGATATCTAGGACATAAAAGACTGCCACAGCAACAAGCACTTGTGAACAGGACACTCAGAAGAGACCCCCCCCCTCGATCACCCTGCTCATGTTACCAAAATTCTGTAGAGATGACAGTTTCCACCACTATTCAGGTTTCAATTTGCGGTTATTCTAAATCTGGTTCTGTATTTGCAATGCTGTTAAGTGATACTCAGAATGGACAGCTTCATACTACGTTACTCTTCAAACAGACAGCACTATTTTCCATCTATCAGCTCGGACTTTCCCCACCTCCCTGTAGCAGGACTTCTCATCTTCTCTCCCCTCCCCTGCTTCAACACTACGCATAAAAGGATGAAATGAGAAAAGCGGCAGAATTGCAGTCCTCTTATGGTAAAAAAAAATTAATAATTAATCCCCACATCTTTGTTCTTTTATTTTCTAGTATGTCTGACATAATTTTTAACTTCCATTGTGAATATGGACCTATAATACCATTATATAGATTGTTTTCATATTTTTACACAGCATTTCCATGATGATGAAATGCGTACATCTCTGGAAGACATATCAATACGTGTGAATGTACACTTTACAGTTCATGTGTTGTTCCTGACATGCTGTGGTATTTTCTCCACTGAACTTTAGGCTTAAACAAGCACTCAGCAAAGCGCAGTCCCACAGTAGCCTGAAAGGCCTCACAGAGGAGCCCAGCCCACGGCTCTCTGTAGTGGCTGTACAAGGGCAGCAGTGAGCAGCACAGAGCTGGCAGCTCCAGGCAGCTGCCTGCCTTGCACCAGGCAGCGCTAGCCTCCAACCAGGACCCAGCCTTCACCCAAACCTTAGGCCATTTTTGTCCTAAGTCATTACTTGGATATAATTCTCTGTGTTTGCATTGTACTGCAAGGCAGGAAACATTTTTTCCCCATCACAGAATAATAGAATGGTTTGGGTTGGAAAGGACCTTAAGATCACCTAGTCCCAGCCCCACTGCCATGGGGCTCACACTAGACCATGTTGCCCAAAGCTCTATCCAACCTGGCCTTGAACTCTGCGTGGGATGGAGTATTTACCACTTCTTTGGGCAACCTGTTCCAGATCCCCACCACCCTTACAGTAAAGAACTTCCTCATTATATCTAACCTAAATCTTCCCTGATAAGTTTGAACCCATTACCCCTTGTCCTGTTACTACAGCCTCTGCTGAAGAGCTTATCTTTGACATCCTTATAGGCCTCCTTCAGATACTGGAAAGCTGCTGTGATGTCTCCATGCAGCCTTCTCTTCTCCAGGCTGAACAGCCCCAAGTTTCTCAGCCTGTTTTCATATGGAAGGTGCTCAAGCCCCCAGTCATCCTCATGGCCCTCCTCTGGACTTGCTCCAACAGCTCCATATCATGTGGGAGAACAATTTTAAATTGGAAGAGGGTAGATTTAGATTAGACATTAGGAGGAAATTCTTTAGTGAGGGTAGTGAGGCACTGGCAAAAGGTTGCCCAGAGAAGTGGATGCCCCAGAGAAATGTTCAAGGCCAGGCTGGTTGGCGCTTTGAGCAACCTGATCTAGTGGAAGGAGGCTGGAACTAGATGAGCTTTCAGGTCCCTTCCAACCCAAACCATTCTGTGATTCTATAAGCATACCTAAATTTTGGGGCTCATTCCAAATAGCAAAGTGGGGCTTATTGTCAGCTGGCTTTAATTTTCATATTCTGTGGAAATTGTGCTGCACTTATGATAATATTAAGCTAAAATAAATGCCAAGGTGAAAACAGTTTATCTGCTGCCCAGTCACAGAAGAATTTGGCAAGTGATTTGGCTCATACTTCCTCTTTTTTTTTTTTTGCACCTTAGGTTTCAGTGGAGAATTTCATTGGTTCATGTAAACTCACTGCTAAATAAGCACTTTTCTTCTTCTCTTTTTTCATCTGCTTGTTAGAGCTGCAGAAGTAAGGTCACATACACAAGGCCACTGCTTTCAAATTTAAATGTCACAAGTTGAGCATGTAAGTATGTAGTGAATCATACAGTAACACAGCGGTTATTGAAATTTTATCCTGAATGACATTGTAACATTCTTCCTCCTCAGAGCATCATGGGATAGGATTCTGGGATCCTATTATTAGGAAGAATATTAGCTTTTCTTTTTAATTTTGTTTATTTTAAAATAATTTTTAATTTCACAGATGTATATCAAAACTAAATCAAGCATACTCTAAAAGCTTAAATACTAAAAGGCGAGTGAACACCAGATTCAGTTTTATAATCATTTAAAAGCTACAATTCATTTTCTGGTGTACATACTCATGAACAGGGCTCATGGGGTTGACAATACCAGAAAAATTTCCCAGAAAAATTAGTCTATTTATTTCAAATGTCTGTGTCTAGGTAGCCTATCTACAAATAAAAACCCTAAGATCTTATTTGCTTTACCTTACTCCAAAAGGCAACCTCTAAGCTTTTCAGGGAATACAGTCAATGTGGGGAAGCAAGAGGTAAAAGATATGCTTGTCTTTCCCTCAAACACAGCACTTTTAGAGTTCGCACAACAACAGTGTATCAGCCTTGTTAGGACAAGGACTCATTGCTTTAAATAAATAATTAAGATTTGTCTTCCTAATTTTGACGTACTTCAGAATTAAGCAGTAAAAGGGACAAATCCACCAAAAAATGGCAGTTCGCTAACATCTTAATTGTTCTAAATCTAATGAGTAAACAGCATACATCTTTCCAAGTATTAAACCCAATTCTGATACTTGATTCTGCAAGTTGATCCCAGCTTAATTTACTATTTTTACTTTTGTATCTGACAATAGTTACCTACAGCTGGATTCCATTGTATTCTTTATAATCATTTTTGCTACAGCTCAGTGAAAGCAGGCTTTCGTTTCTTAAAAAAAAATAATCCTGGTGTAGATCTCGCTTGGCTAACCTATAGCATTTTCACATGCCAACTCATACTTTCTTCTGCTTGACCTTCTTTCATAGTAATATGAAACAAGTTTAGTAGTAGTATGGTTGTAATAACATGGATATGAAAATTGTCAAAATCAAACAGTTCAAATTCCTTTAAGTTCCAGACTGTCATAAAAACACTTTGTGCAGGGGTATCTGAGGCTTTCTTCTTTACATTCTATGATTCTATTGTTCTAGTTTACAGCACTGATGGCTGCACTTTCTTAGAAGGTGACAGAACTAGAGTTTTACATCTAGAATCAGTCACCTAACAGTAAACTAAATAGCTGCAATGTCATTACTGTGGGCTGTGTGGTGAATAAGTGCATCAAGTCTTTGCTGGTTGAGTATCTTGGTTTGCAGCTCTTTGTTTTGCTGACCATAAACCACAGGGTTAAAGTACAGAGCAAACAACTAAACAAGAAAGGCTGCTACATGTAAAATATTGTTATCAGGGTGTCTTCCAACAGCTGTTATCAGAAGTAGCAGAAGATGAATAATGATAGTTTTTCTGGCCTTTTTACTTGAGCTATTTAAATGGCCAGCATGTTTTCCATCTCTGCAAGAAAAGGCAGTAGCTAATTACGATGACGATAAGAATACAATTAAAAAGCTGTTCTTGCAGAAGTAGCTCCAAACACAATTCTCCAAGGAGGTTCTGTTTTGAATGTATCTTCCCATTTTCTTTTATGCCTTCTATTAGTAATAGGCAGATAGTTTTAAGCTTTGTTATAATCCAAACATAAATGATGACTTGGAATTTCACTGAGTGCATCAGTGGTAAATATTTCAAAGGCCAGCATATACAGCACTGGTTAAGTGCCATCAAAGTAAAAATTCTTCTGCCACTTGCTCCTTGTACTCCAAAGATTATCTAAAGTACAAACTGTGGAGTTCTCACAAGTACTTGTGCTGTGTGTGTAACAGATGGCACTGAGGTCACAGAAGAGGGAACAACAGAGGAGGTGATGGCACAGGAGAAAATACTGAACTTCTTTATTCATTTGAATACATTCTCAAACTGTTTTTGGTATTAGCAACCCGACTGAAGTAAGAAAAAGAAATCAACTGTATAAAGAGATGGGGTTTACTACATTTTCTGTTTGCCAGGGTACTGAGCATTTTCCATCTGATGAACTACTGAACATGTTTATGATCTTTAAAGCCAGCAGCTCCCAGGTCATGTAAAAAATTAAACAAAACCAGAAACAACCCTGAAGGTATCATGATTTGTGCAGTGAGCCTGATGTTCTTTTTCCCCACAACCGCAAGCATGGTTAGCAGCTATCCACAATAAGAGTGCTTTGCCTTCATACATTTTAGCTGATTTTACTGTAACCTTACATGTAATATATTGGTTTTCATGGTTGAAAGAATATCATGCCAGAACCTGTAAAGCATATTCTTAACTGTCACCTTTTGATGGCCATGTAGCAGAAAGATGAATATAGAAAGAATGGAAATAAAAAGTATCCTCATCATAAAAAACACCATTTTTGATAAATTGGCTCCTTTGATGTTATTTCATAGGACAAAGCAATGAATAAACAAAGAGATTAAACTGCTTTCTGAGCTTTCTTGATGGTTCCTCAGATGACAGATGGGTAATACAGGGAAATAAACTTGCAGTGCGATAACCCTGATGGCTAAAATTCAGCCTCCAAAACCATGACTCTAGAATCTTTCACAAGTACTATGTTTAGTAGAAAAATAAAGTTACATTCATTATAGTATCTATCTGGCACTTAGTATAATATAATCTGCTCTGAATGTTTGCTTTCAAATATCCAAATAGATGAGGGCTCTGAGCAGTATTTGAGATGAAATTTTCGTCAGCAAGATAAGATTTTCCATTTAAAGAGAAACTGGCTTTGCCAGCTGTCACTAGCAATTGGCTTTACTTACCAACTTAAAAAAAAAAACAACCAAACCCACATGTAAGAATACATGTAACTAAAAATGTAATGTGCACTTTCATCCTTGAAACTATTCACTTGTAAGCACTGCTCCTCCACTGAAGTTCAGCTGTCTCAGGGTCTTGTATTTTTGGTATTTCAATGCTCCCCAACCTCTAATATTTGCTTAATTTTATTTAAATGCAGAATCTTTAAAATGCAGTTAAATGCTGGGTTTCCTTGAGATAAGTTGCAGTTTCTTTTGTGTTTGGTTTTCAGGCATCTTTAATAGATGCTCCCTGTGTTTAAGTATGCATTACTGAGAAGAGTGACTTTAACTTTTGAGAACAGAGACAAGCACGCACAAGAGACATTTTAGAAGCAAGGAGCGTACTGTAAATGATCTGAAGATTCTCAGATTTTTCCGTGTGACCATCAGTTAAGCAAGGACATACGCACACAAACACCACAGTTTAACCATTTCTGAAGCAGCTAACTAATTTCAGAGCATAAGTTCTGTTATCAGAAGTCGTGTAGTAACTTTGATGCAAGCTTTCAATTTGCTCATGGCTAGCTGTCACTCAACTCTTACCCATAGGCTTACTACAGCTGAGCAGATTTCCAGGCCAATATGGCTGCTTCTGAGAACATAGTGGCCTAAATTTTACTACATCAAAGACCAGTCTGTGGTTGGGTGTTAGATTTATCTAACAGTAAGCCATAGACACAGGTACTACCTCTAGTTTCTGGCTTAACAAAACTGTATAGTTGGAGTTTACATAATTCACCTATAGTTAATCTTCAAGAATACTTCTGAATACAGACAGTATATGGATGGAGCACAGCCAGCATCTCCTGACGGAGTCTGCATGGTTTAAAAAAGTGACATGTAGTCTCAACAGACACGAGGCCTCTGAGCACATGGAGAAGAGATGAGCATGCTTTAAAATGATTTACATGTGCTGCAAAAAGTGTACTTGATTTTCACATAAAGAGAAACATCGACATTTTTTCTTTTATTTAAGCAAAAGAGAATGCAGTGGCCAGCGACTACAGTTTCCCTCACAGGACACAAGAGTCACCTCTTCCTGTCAACCCATTCACATTACCACATCACATCAGAGTTATGGCTCCACAGCTTCAAACTACTCCACGCAGGCCAGCTTCTGTTTTTACTGAGGCTCTGTGCAGTCATACAGCTTCAGTTCAACACTGTCAATACTGGCGTCTGTAGCTGTTTTTAAAAATGCACCACATTGTCACAAATCAGCCTTCTTGTCTCCTAGGATAACCTGTTTGCAAGTGGAGCATTTAGCTACTTCAGCCACAAACATATATATATAGTAGGCATTCTACCTTCCACTTACTGTGTAGAATGATGAACTCACTGAAAGCATACACTAAATAAGCAGAAAACTTGTTTTTGCTAGAATATGCAGAATAGACATAGTAAAATTAAACCACTGTCTCCTGTGGTTGTCAGGGGCCCTGGAAATTCAGCTTTAAATGTGCATAAATAATTAATGCTTTGCTTAGTCATCATCTATCAGATGGCCATTTCCTATGTGTGGGCAAAAGGACACAGTAGCTTAAGGTCTCCTCTGCAGTCTAGATCTGTATGCTGATTTAGATCAGTATGCAGGCATATTGTAAAATTTCAGTGATGAATTTTCACAGCTCCTGTAACAAAGTCAAAGGCATGTTCATGCAAGTCTTTACCCACTGTACACTCAAACGTGGCTTCACACCCAGCGTGCGGAGCAGCTCTGTGCTAGTTAGCATTTTACAGGAACCTCAGCTCTGTGCTTAGATGTAAAGGTGGCTAGTAAGAGATAGTCTTTAAAATCAGGATCTTAAACAGGGGGTGATGAATATCAGTGTGTTTTACCACAGTGAATCTTTTGTGAATGACACAAACTGATTGAATACAGACACTCAGCATTATCGTATTACAACAAAACTTTCACCCACCACATAACCTTACACTACCTGTCTGGTTAGAAATTCAGAGAGTATTTTCACCTATGATATATGCCACTCTTCGAAAAAGTTATTTATTTTGATTTTTTTTTTAATGCAAGATTAGTTGCGTGGTCTGGGATGGCAGAGCCGTCTGTGACTCAGCATATCAGAGCTTCCTCAGTATTTTCACTGGAAACTTGAGAACTGAGGCACTGGCATGGAGACAAGATTTTGTTTTTATCTGCCACAAAGGAAATCACTGTCTTTTGCTCTTATTTATATTGGACTAGGTTTACACTACTGTGACTACATCAGCTTAATAGTAATTATATGTGGGAAAGAAATACTGAAACAAAGCCCCACAGGTTTTACTTGTCTGGCTGAAGAAACAGGATTTCTGAGATGCCAAAGTTTTATGCCACCTTTGAACTGTCTGAATTGTTCAACTATCAAAGTAACCAAGAGCAGGGCTGGGATCATCCTAGCAGACACTGAGAGACAGAATACCTTAATTTAATAGTTAAACATTTCATGGGCTTCATCACAATTCCAGGACATCTTGTAAGGTCTATATCGTATATCACTCCGTGCCACACTGACACCGTTCTAGGATATTCTAGGAATTTTCTTCTAGGAATATTTCTGTTTTCTAGGAAATTTTCCGTAGCCCTGTGCATAGTTGAAGGAATTTCTTGGTATAGAATAGATTTTCCAGTATCATGAAAGTTTTTTAAAATGTTGATACTGAATTTCATTGATATGAAATTAAACACATTTATGCATCACCAACATTTATGTGTGAAACTAACGCTTCACTTCAAGAGCATCAGAGATTTCATTTGGTGTTTTTAATTAGACTATGTATAGCAGTAAAATTCATCCATTTTGGGACTTATACAAAATAATAAACCCATGATATATGTTAGTTGTATTATTCCAGACACTAGTAATTGGCATTACACTGATATACTGATAAATAAATTCTGAAAGATTTAAAGGAAATTAACCAGATTACTACTGTAACCCATTTTATACTCTCTTATGATTGCTACATCTATTGATTTTCAAGCTGGTATCCTGTGTAGAAAACAGGAGCAAGCAGGGGTATGTGCACCAGAGTATTTTGTGTAATGACAAGGGGTTTGAGTAAAATGTGTCTACCATCTTGTCTGATTCACCCTCCAAAGTTCCTCCTTTGTAATAGCCATCAGACTGGCAAACCAAATTTCCTTTTGCTGGTTCCTAATGCTCAGCATGCCTTATAGCTATTTCAATGCACAGTATATGAGTCTGACTTGCATTACTCCAGTGCACTATGTTTTGTTGATATTTCGCAGACAGGGCTTGTGACTTGAAAGGGGCTGCAATATACTTTCAGCAAGCTGCCATCATACTTGCCAGCTTTGGGCTTTTCTCGGATAGAATTATATGGAAATGGGGTCACAAAATTATTCAGATTGATGGAGCAGATAGAACACATCTGGGAAGCAGGTTTATTGCTATTTCTGAGAAAAGAAACACTAGGCAATGAGCTGGTTATTACCACCATGAGTGATATTGCAATTACTAGTACTCCACCTATCAATATCAAAAGGTAAAGGCAAAGAAGATGGAGGCCCTACGTCTGTCAAGATACTGTCCAACTGAAGCTCATAGGTGTACTGTTACTACAAGCTGTCCTCTCTAGGTGGCAGGGAGGAGAGACTCCAAAACGGGTAAGAATTGCAGCAACACAAAGCCTTCTTTCAGCTAACATCCTAGAAGAAGTTGCTACCAACATCAAATTAGCAGTGAGAAGCAACAACATGCAAGTTAGATGTCCGCTGGGGCAGTGAGCAGGCCTTCTCACAGCACAGCGCATTTGTGGTGTGCCATAATTGAGATTTGCTAGGTGTGCTGCAAACCCAGGAAGTGCAATTTGCACCTCCTTGAGCCAGAAACCGAATGAGTCAGATCCTTAAAGCTTCAATTTTAGCTCTGCTTTTGCCTCCTCATTGTTCTGACTAATACGATGTTATCATAGCCAGCTAAGTACCGCCAAAAGCAGCTGCATAGCCTCGAGGTGAGAGCACAGCCAGGCTAACAGGGTGTTGAAGCTAAAAAACACCCACAGATTTCAGTGGAGCAGCTGCAGGCCACTCCAGCTAACTCTAGGCTAACTCTAGTTATGAACTGCACTGACTTAAATCAAGATACATTTAACAGTAATCCACTCTGTACAGCTATCAAAGCATCAGAAGTCACAAGCATCTAGACTTTTAGGTGTCAAATTTGAAACATCTTGAAGAAGCCAGAAGCTCAGAAGGAACAAAGCAGATGACTTCTAAAATGTAACCTACCCCCCCCCCCAACCTAGTAACTCCCCAGAACAAGAGACTTAAAATAGGCAGCAACTTGCAATGCAAACCTAGCTTTCTAAACATAATTTGAACAAAAAATGCTGAAGAATATTCCGTAGTTTAGGCACCAGTTGTGCACACTGCAGGATGAGTGTCATAATGTCTTAGCTTGTTATGGACTTGGTCCTGTGTAATAAGAAATAATGAAACTTACGTCTTTTATGAGACTCCATCTATGACTTAATGGCAAGTTTTGTAGCCATAGTACACATTTACAGAATCAAGGCTTCTTTCCAATTTGTTTCATTATTTACTATAAAGTATTTCATAAACCATTTTTATCAGTGGATAGGACTATTTCTTCTTCTGTTTATAAAAGAACTTTAATAAGTGGTGAATTAAACCGGGGGTGAAATTAGTTAAAATAATTTAATGGTTGAAAGATCTAGTAACAGTTTTCTTTCCCTGTGCTCTCCCATTGAAACCATGACTTGGCAATGGGGTGATGACTGCTCTTCTGGTCTTGTGTAAGTCAAAACCTTGGTCTGACAAATGATATTATGAGAAGAGTTATCTAAAACTGCCTGGAGGTCTCTGGAAGAATCGGGCCAAGGGACTTGATGCTATCTCAAGGTAATGAAGGTTTGCAGTTGGCTATTGACAGAATAAGATTAGATTTGGTTCCCTAAAGGTCAGGTAACTATGGAAAACGAAGACCTCATCATTTAGTAGTTGTTACTAGTTAATCCACAACATTCTGTTGTCAAAGAATCGGTGTTGATACCCAGAGACTTCCCCACCTCCTCAGAGAACTGCAGGGAGAAACACCAGGGTAATTTAACTTTGACACGGAGGTCAGACATACACTTTCTTTGCTATATTCTATACCCTCAGAATACTGCAGCTGACAGCAAGGAGCCTTCCTTTCCAGCAGATGTCAGGTGTATTTCCATAAATACTGAAACCAGGGATAGTTTTCTGAGCCTGATGTGAACACCAGAGGTTCTAAAGTTTACTGCGTGCAATTTGTAAACTCCTTGGAAGGCCAGGATTACCAGCCTTACCCGCCTATCAAGCACTACCCGCTTTTTGGGTCAAGATTCAATAAAATGGGGTTGGAGGACGAGCTTATTATTTGCAGTCTCCTCAGCAGTCTGCTCAAAGTGTCTCTTGAATTCTCTGTGACGTAAATGGCATTGTTTGTGAAACAATATAATGTTTATAATGATTTGCAAAGCACTATGAATTGTGCATACTAAAGATACTCAACAAGCATTAACAGCTGTTATTCAGTGCTTTTATAAAATTCCAAGGATATAGACTAATTATTTGTTGAACAATACACCCCCTTTTCCTACAATGGCCTTACTTAAATCACCTATCAAAACTTCAGTAAATTGGCAATAGCGTAAGATAATGTAGGAATTAAAAAATATTTTTAATCTATTTTGCTACATCCGCAGTAGCAACATTTTCAGATGGATTTTGGTTAAAGTAAGTATTAAAAAAGTGTGTCCTTGCCAAATAATTCAACATTAAACCATACCGTGTCTGATCCCAGCGTGACCCGCTGTCACTCCACTGATTTAACTGGCATTATTCCCGATTCACCCCCGACCGAAGAGCCTGGTGTGCCACATCTGCACGTGACGAGCTGCTGCTCCTATTCGTAACAGAGCAAGGTTTAAGATGTGCCAAATCCTAGTTTCTACACCCAAAGCAAGGCGCTGCGGAGGTCAGAGCCTGTAACCGCAGGGCTCCGCAGCAGCAGCTTCCCCGCTCAGGAGCCAGCGCCCAGCCCGGCCGGTCCGGGCCGCCTGTGCCAACAGCGCCCCCTGGCGTGGCGGGCGGGCGGCCTCCATCGAAGCCTCTCGTCGCTCTCCTCATGGAACTACCGTGGGGCCGGAGGGTGCTGGAAGCACCAGGGAAGCCCTGGCTTGGCACAGCCGCTGTGAAGGGAAACGGCTGCCTCCAGCAGCTAGCCCTCCGCATGGGTATCGGGGGAAGGAGGCAGCCGGAGGCGCAGAAACCTTGTTATTCTTAGGGACGGTAAAATGTTGTAGTGACAGTAAAGTGTTTTGGTGAATGTTCGTTCCAGGAAGCCTCATTAATACTAATTATAGCTTCTCATTACAGTCTCATTACACTTCTGTTAAGAAATAAATTAGAAAAATACAAACTGGGGGAGCTGTCAGGTCAGTAATGAAATGAGCTGAATAAAGCAACTACGATTTTACAGAAAATCTTGAGATTTTTCAATAATTGACCTTGGAAACAAAGACAGTGCACCTGAAAATGCTGCTACTAAGAGGCTGAAATAATCATCATCTCCAAGTTAGGAACAGTAGTGAAATAGTAGTGGGGCAAAAACCGTTTCAGAACATGAACACAAAGCGTTTCCAAAGCAAAGCTTATAAAGGTTAACAATCACTGCCTTCGTTAACACAAACGAAGTTGTCTTGAAATCATATTTGCATCCCCGATTAATGCAGCTCCACAGATGTTCAACTGATTTATATTACAGTATATTTGATAGGTTTTTTTTCCTTTCCCATTTTGTGTGTTTGTTGCCACTTCAGCTGTAGCTGTCACAGCAGTGTAGGTGATATGAGGAAAGCAAGTGCCTGGAAAACATAGGGTTAAAATACTTATAGCTTAACTTAGGCCTAAAATAGAGAATAATGTTTGTGTTGTAAGTCTATGGGGAGATAACAGAATAGAATTTAGTGACCCTACTAACATGAGTGAATTATTTCTCCCCTTCCTTCTACTTTCCGGTTAGCTTGGAGACAGTGCCTCCCGAACATCTGCTAGCTTCGGAAACTCCTTGTCTACATACCTGCTTTATAACTCTCCTTGAGTTGCAGAGTCTGATTCCGTGCATCAGAAGTCATCTCCAAACATCTGCCAGATCCTTGGAAACTACCACAGCTCCAGCCTCCCTTTTGAAACCAGGGAAAGGTTCACAACTAACCATGAATGTCCCGGGGGCCGGCATTCTCTTTCTCTCTTTCAAATAGTAACCTTTATTACATTCTTATATATACTAAAGGGGGACCGCATTTGGGAAAATAGCCAACAAATACAGGCTGTGTGTGATGGCGTTACTAAGTTATCTTGGCCAGCAATCTATTACTTCTCTCTCCTCATTAGTATGAGCAGTGAGTGGACAAACGTCCCTTTCACACTTTGCTCCTCTACTTTTTGTTCTCTGTCACCCACCCTTAAACACCGCTTAAACGAAACGAGCTGTAAATAGTTTGTAAAATTCCAGAGCCTGGGATGCGTTTACACCAGCCTGTCTCTATCAGACAGAAGTGCAGAGCTGCCCTGCCAGCCACAAAAGCAGTATCTCTTCCATCCTTCTGGCCTACCATTACCTCTCCATGCTGGAGGACATTTTGAAGCACAGATTCGTCAGGAGGCCATACTGGCATTTCTGAAGAGCTTTCCACCATCTTCTCTGTGTTATCTCATAGCACATTGTTTCACACCACTCTTTTTCTGTGCTACTTATAGCAATTACAACTCCAGTGACTCATTGCACCGCAGTCCTTGGAGTCACTCCCCCGTACAGGAAAACAAAAGCTTTTCCTCCTTGCTAAGAGATCCACTTTCCACTGGTACTTAAGGGGAGACAATAGCAACCCAGATCTCTCACCCAGCATTTCTTGCTAAGTAGCTTTGTTACACTTTAGTGACTTGGTAAGAGCAACAAATACACAAGCTCGAATTCATTTTTACTAAAATGCTCACAGTGACACACATAGTGCAGGGAACTACCTCCCTTGCATGTGAAGAAACCCCCTTGTCCTGAAAGCTGGAGACTGTGAAGTTACCCATGTACACATTAGCTTTCAGATTCCCTTGGCCTTGCAGCTTTCTCCACCTACCTGTGTGAAGTCCTGCATGGCAACAGGGAAGGGAAAGAAAAAGTATTAATAGATAAAGTGAGATAATAAAAACATAAAATAGAAAAATATGCTCAAAAGAAGCTCAGCCAGCAGCAGTATAAGAAAACAAACTTTCCACTGAAAACTGTAACAGGAATCTAACCAAGACACAACAGTCTTGTTATAGTTTGGAAACTAGAAGCAGAGTAATTATAGGAACATCTTGTTTAACCAGCAATATGTAGGAAGTATTTTCTGCTTACCCTCATTATGGACTTAGTCCTATAAATCATTACTTACATAAGAATTTTGCACTTGCAATGAATACTAAGTGCTTGGAAGATATCATGCTATTCTTCAATTTATTTTATTTTTTATTAGGAGACTGAAATAAAGGAGTGGGTTGTAATGTCTAATTTTTAAAAATAGAAAGATACATGTTGCATCCAAGTGTTGCGGCAGTCTCGTTCTCAAGCTGGACCCCACAAATGCTGTAAACATTTGGATTAAAACATGAACTTCAGCATTTAGGAACATGCTTTTTGAACTGAGGGTCGATCTGGCAAATAACAACATGCAGACTGCTCCTGTATTCAACATTAAGCACGCTGTGTTATACTTCTGAGATTAGGTGTTATTTTTAATCTTAACTGCTGGGCCTTTATTGTTGTTTGAAATGTGTCTAGATATCTGTAAATATTTACACGTAAATGTTTTAAAAATCATATAATTAAGGACTACTTTAAAAACGGTGCACTTGCAGAAGAATATTAATATGAAAATAGCTCTTATTACACTGGTATTCATATAACAATTATGTTGCACATTAAACACAAATTATTATATATTCTTGCTCAGAAAAGCTTCCAGCCTCTGATAGTATTATTTGATGGTTTACTCATGCGAAACCGGAAATAAAACTGTTTTAGCTTCCTCCACTAGAGGGAGAAAGAGCATCTTTAGTTGCTAGGCAGATTCTGAAAACCGTTTCATTTTACATCATTTAAAGCAATAATACTAAATTGGGAGGGGGGAGGGGAGAGAAAGAGAACAATTTAGCTCACTATATTACGAAATACGAAGTGATTTCTAAAATGCTAAATCCCTGAAATCTAAAATTTCACTGCTGGTAGGTTACTTTCTGCAGTAATTAGGACTGCACAATGAACAGATTTAATATGAACAGTGGACCACAGATCAATGAATTTATTATTTATATATTTTTACTTCTATTTTTTAGACACGGGTGTTAACATACATATATATATAATCTGAAATAGAAAAAAATAGCAGAAATTGCAACACTGGAAAAAACAGTTACTAATTTGATAATGAAACTATATTGTGACCTATATTGTAATTTCCATTCTGTATTGACTGGAAAACGTTCTTACAGGTACTGCATGGTTTTCACTGCTTGTTTAGAAATTGGCATGGTTTCTTCCACCCAAGAAAGGTGGAAGTCATCCTCTATCTCTCAAGATCAGTCTTACCTCCCCAAAGACAATTTGACAGTAACTGCTCAGAACTTGTGGATGTTTCCTTTTCATATAAATCTCGTCAAGATCCAGACCATGATATCCATATAAATGATCTATACCTTTTAGTACTATGGACTCTTGATCCTGTTGGTTTGCAGCTTGTCATATGGTAAGGAAACAAGCAACAGTGTTCTGTGTACCCCATGCAGCACATGGGAACTGCTCCAGCACACAAAAGCATGAGACATGTGGTCTAGCTGTAGAGACTACAGAACAAGACCAAGTTTCTGATGCATGTAATGTCTTTTGGAAAGTGAGCACAGGATGTCCAGTACCTACAGGACTGCCATAGATGGCATATAATCAAAAGTTGAAATATTGACTTGGAACTCCGTGGAGACCTGTACTGCAGAAAGACTAAAGAAGTGTTCTGGGAGGGGTCCATGTGTAGCACTGAAAGTTTAATGGAGCTTGAAGAGTTGCAAATATTTTGTTACATACTGAGACACAGACAAACTAAGAAGAAGACAACAATTTGTTAGTTTGGGCTTTTACTGATTTCAAAGGAAGCTCTCTGTTTACTGATCAAGAATGAAAACTTAATGAGGAAACATAACCCAGGCCTTGATATAAATGTTCTAATTTAATTTTGAAGTTTACAAAATGGTCACAAATAAAAGAACCATAAAATATATTTCTATTCTGCACTCCTGTTTATATGTATTTAAATTTCCTGAAGAACTTAAGGCAGTTCAATAAAGATTGGAAGATGATGGTCCAAAGATTACATTCCTGTAATACTGTACATCACTGTACCTTGGACACATCATGTCAGCTTTTGTACAAATAGTTCTGACTGAACTCACGCAGAGATTTCTGTTGCAGCATCTCAGGGTTTGATGGCCTAATGCAGATCAGTCACACTCTGACGCTCCAAAATGGCCTGTGCAGCTTTGGAGAATGTAACAACAGCAAAGTCCAGGAACAGTGGAGAGAACACCACAGCAGCTTCCTGCAACAAGAAAATACCTGGTTTGAGTACTGTTGCGGACAACCTTATGAGATTTGACCCACTAATCACACAGTGCAATTTAGCTGTGAACACAGTTGTCTGCTGTAACTTGGCTAAAATATTTACAGCTCTCGCTCCAGTCAGGGACAGTGTATATCTCTCTTTCTGTCTCTAATCATTGTCTACTTGCTCTGTTCTCATCAATCATAATATTATTGCAGTTCTTGTGTTAAAAAAAACCCCAATCTATTCTGAAAAGATACTACTTTGGAATTATATATATGTAAAAAGTTAGTAAAATTTTGATGTTAGTATTTCATAAAAGCTATGATATTTAGTGAACTGTTTATTAAAAAATCGCAATACTTTGGCAGTGGCACTACAGAGAATAAACAGAGAAACAGAAAAGAAAATCACATATTTCAAATCTATGTCAGACGAACTTAGAGTTTGCAAGCATATGTACTTTACAAGTATGTGGTTTATGTAATACTTTAATACTTTCAAAATGTTTACAGATCAGGAGATTCTTTTGACCTAAGTGCCTGTCAAGATAAGCATAAAGGAAATTACAGAACAAAGCTAGCAATTTATTTAAAACACTATGCTTTATCTGCAGTAGAAACAAACTTAATGGTTTAGACAAGACATATGCAATACATTTACTTTGTACCTATTGGAGTCAAATATTCAAGAGTGAAAATTTAGAGAGCTGCTGCACACAGATTAATACTGTGATATGAATGCCAGAAACTGAAGGACTTAAACCTGGTGCCACTGAAATAAATCATTATCAATAAATTACATAAACTAGATTGGTGCTAATTTGATGTTACTGGAATTTGCAATTAATTTGGTATATTTGCAATAGGTACAACCAATGACCAAGTGACACGGTCCTCTGTACTTCTCTGGGATCTCTTACATGCACAGGTTTGACCCAGTGGAAGCTGCAGCGCAACTGTGAGTCATATCAGAGGGCCCCTGAGTTCTTTCTCTCAGCACTGTACTTCTGATGTTTAACCAACTGCAACCACACCCTTATACTCACAGGCTTTAAACCAGAAAAGCCAGATATCTCCATGTGCAAAACATGTTAGTGTTACAATAGCACTTCACGCCTAATAGGATTTTTTGATAAGATAGTTTATTTTACCTTCTCAATATGCAGTTTAGATTGCTAAGGTACAAGGCTAAGATTACCTGTTTTGTCACATCTTCCTTTGTTTTGTGAGGAAGTGCCATTTCTCCTGTGACTTTCTAAAGCAGGGAAATAACTAGAAGGAGCCATAAAACCATTTTACAATTGGCCTCTTCATTTACAATCTGAAAGCCCAAGTTTGCTGCTGCTGCTGCCCCTAAACAACTTAAAAGTATGTGGGTGGCAGCCATTCAGTTCAGTTCAGAAGCAGAAGCCATTATGCATACTCCTGCCTATCCAATGTACCCTACCAGCACTCTAGGATTCTTCTCCAGCTCAGTGTCCTTTTCCCACTCACTCTCCCCCTTCATTCTTGCTGCACTTGTAGCAGGAGGAACCTGGCTGTCCTGGTTTGAGCAGTAGCAGTCATTTTTCTCCTTCTTGGTAGCTGGTGCAGTGCTGTGTTTTGACTTTCGGGCTGGGAACGGTTGTTGATAGCAAGTATGTTTTGAGTTACTGCTCAAATGTTTGGTTTGTCCAATGCCTTTTCTGAGCTCATGCTCTGCCAGGGAGGAGGGGAGGCCGGGAGGAAGGAGAGACAGGACACCTGATCCAGGCTAGCCAAAGAGGTATTACATACCATAGCACGTCATACCCAGGATGTAACCGGGAGAGACCCGGAAGGGCTGGAGCTCTGGGGGGATGGAGGAGGTATCGGTCGGTGATCGGTCGGGCAGGGTGGGGTGAATTATGGGGCAGTGGCTGGTGAGATGTTGTATTCTCTTCACCTGTTATTGGCTTTATCATCATTATTTGTAGTAGTAATGGCAGTAGTGATTTGTGTTGTGCCGTAGCTATTAAACCGTTCTTATCTCAATCCATGGGGGCTACATTCATTGGATTCTCCTTCCTAACTCTCTGGGAGTTGGGGGAGCGAAGGGGGGAAGTGAATGAACGAGCTGTGTGTGGACTTGATTTAAACCACCACACTGGCCCCAGCCCCTTGTGTGTGGAGTAGCAATATTCAGGTTTTCTGGGGGAATCTCCAGTGTGAATCTTGACAAGGTACTGATGAAATAGCCACTCCACTCAGGCAAGACTTAACCTCTTCAGTATCCCCATCTGCTGAGGATCATCCTTTTGTCCTTCTAATGCACTCCAGAAGACTTTCATGTCTCTGACAGGATACACAAAATACTATTTTGGACATGGTATTACTGGTATTGATGTTGGATCTGGGAAAATTGGACAGGACCTCCCAAACCCTCCTGCATCCATAGCTGTTATAATGCATCAGGTCTTGGAGAGGGAAGGAGAAAAGACAAGTATTTATTGTCCAAATGGAAATCTCCATGCCAGCAATGACCAAAAATGTTACTTTTTCTTCTACTTTTGAATTCCATTGCCATGGTCTTGGGTGAATTTGAAGATATCAAGTTAGTTGTTTCTTAGTTGAGTAAGATTCTACAGTTATAGTTGGAGAAGATAGAAGAATTGCTGAAAATATTCATACTTGCTCAGGATATTCTTTGAGGATGTTGTTTTGTGGTAAATCCACCAAAGATACCAAGGATTCTCTTCAGAAAGGCAGTGGGAAAATCAAGAAAATAAGTATTATTTCTTTTTGGCAATCTGAAGTTGCCAAAATGAAGAGGAATCACAAGCTTTTAGGATGAAAGCTGTACTACTGTGCAATCTCTGTGCCAAATTAAAATATTAAGTTTGGCTTGTTTTCTTTTTTTTTTTTTTATTTATACCTCTTTAACCCAGGCCCAATGTAACATTCCCTTCTAAACAGAGAGAATCCTTCAGCAACACAAGAGGTTACTGAAAGAAAGAAATGAAATCTGCAAGTACCATAACTTATGTTTCTTTTCAACAGTAACTGCGTAGCAAAAACTGACCAGGTTACTTGATGATACTTTGCGCTGGTTAACAGTTCAGGGATCAAACAAAACTGGGAGCTAGATGCTTTTCCTGTTCTGTATCTTGATGCTGAAGGAACCAAGCTGGTATTTCAATTTTTTATTTCCTTATCAATCACTGCAGTATTACCATTTAATGGGAAGTAGGGTGGATACTTAGTGAGAACTTCAGGGAGGAGAATAATCAGCACTGCAGCCTCAGTAGAGGAGAAGGTGCTGGGAAGCTAAATCAACACTTTATATTTTCATCAATACACATTTTCAAAGGGCTGAACAGTCTGTAAGATCTCCAGCACAGCTGCCAGTTTGAGCAATGGGCATTAAGCAAGTGACTAAATCCCAAGGTGGAGAAAAAGCTGAGAAGTATGGTCTGGATGAATGAACTGCTAGATAGGTTGAAACTGGATGGATTGCTGGGTTTAATGATTGTAATCAATGGGTTAATGTTCATTAACTTCACTGGACCTTGGATGGTGACATAGGACCAACCTGCAGAAGATTTTCAGACAATACTGGCTTAGAAGGGGTGGTTCTCAAACCAAACAGTGGACTCTTCAGTTGATAGGACTTTGAGAAACTCAAAAATTGGTTCAACAGAAACCTGATGAAGTTTAACAAAGAATACAGAATTGTGCACGTGGGGTTTAATAGTGCCAGGCACCAATGCAGGCTGCCTGAGCTGAAAAGCATGTGGCTGTCACAGTGGACACTAAGTTGAATATGAGCCAACAGGGTGTTTTCATTGTAAATCAAGTGAGCTACATTAGGAAGGGAGCATGGACAGCAGATGAATAGAAATTATTATCTCTCCTTAGTCAGTGCTAGTGAGTCCACACCTGAAATAATGGTCCTGTTCAGGGTTCAGCTCAAGAATCAGTTCAAGCAGGATGTTAAGAAACAGAACAGGGGCATGCAGAGGGCTGTTGAGATGATAAGCAACCAAAAGCATATGACTTGTGAAGAGATACTGAAGAAGTTGGGCTTGGCAAAGCCTGGCAATGAAGAAAATAAGGGCAGATCTGATAACAATCTAAAACTACCTGAAGGCAAAGATCATTGTCCTGAATTCTTCTTCATAGTAAATAGGAAAACAAGGAGCAAAGGCCACAAATTGAGACACTGGAGTGGTGACTGGATGCATGTGATTGTGCATGGGTGGTGCTGCACAGAAACATACTGCCCAGAAAGTCTGTCTTCTAATGGGGGGCTTTCAAGGGCAGTTTAGGCAGAGCCATAGCTGATCTGTAATACAGCAGGTTACAGTCCTTCTTCCAGAGGAGGACTGTACAGGATGGACCCTAGAGAACCTTTCCACCCACCCCTTCTTTGACCACAGAAGGCTAAGCTGCCTTAATGGCCCCCAGATAGTAAGTAAAATGGAGTTACCAATTCCTGCTACTCCTGCTTCCCTCCCTGTTTCCATCCCTCTGCCCCCCCCCCCCCCCTTTGAGTTATATTAAGACATAAATTAACATAATGTTTAAGAGACTAGTAAAACATCCTTCCTTTTCAGTTGGGGTTACTCAGCTTGCCATCCAACCGGTTTATACAGTTACAATTTCTAAGGCACCAGGGTCTGTCAGACTTGGTTTATATCTTGTTTTATTGGATCTTTATGCACCCTTTATGCATCCTTGCTAAAAACTCCAGACTGTTTCTGATATTGCAAAATTGTCCTTCCCATTCTTACAAAACAGATTTTTACACTTATTGAACATAATTTGTACCCTCGCTGCTGTATCTGCACAATTTAGTGGTTAACATTCGAGTAGACCCATACATACTCATCTTCCCAAGAGACAACATAAAGCCAAGATTTTACCCCAGAACCACAATGACATAGGAGCCAGAACTGTTGACACAGTATGACACAGATAAGTGAATTCTCCATCAGACCAAACTGTAGAAACAGAAACTCTGTTACCACAGGGATTTAAGCATGCAGGTGGCATCCCATGTACTAGAGGAAACTGGGGTTAACAGCCAGTCAAATAATTTTGTGACCAGTCATCCCACAATCCACAACAGTAAATCTGTTTCTGCGGTAGGTTTAAGAAAGTATGTAGCGTGTAACATGATTCACAAGTCAAAATGCATGTGGCTCAAACCTGGGCAATACCACTAGCCAGTGAACAGCAAATTACAAGTCCCTATCATTAAACCATCTAAGAAAGAAAACTCCAGACAAAAAGCTAATGTCAAAGTTGAAATCTGGGATAAAAATGCTCATTCACTTGGGCAAAGTGTTGTACAACACAAAGTAGCTGAGGAACATGTATACTTCAGAACACCATAATCTTTTCAAATTGGATTTTTTTTTTCTTTACAAAGAAGTAAATGGACCCAATTACAAGTCTCTGACACTAGACTAGTTATTTATTGTAGAAAAGGAATATCTTTTTAAGACTACAATGCAACGTAGTATAAGATTGAAGTAAAACCTGAAGCCATAGCAGTAGCTCATGGTCTTCCACACACTTGAACCAAAACCAGATAAAAGTGTTTAGATAAATATGATGAACTAGATATATGATGGAACATTAAACATTTATGAAAAATATAAATGAGATTTGCTTGTGTAAATGGCAGATAGGCCAAAGAGTATGGTCAAACAGAAATCGAGAAAAAAAACATAAAGTCCCCCAAACAAATCTTTTTAAAACCCCAAAACCTATTCTCTTTTAACAGATTGTGAACCACCAAGTTATGCACATAGACAGCATGTATAATACTATAATAATGCTAACATTCCAGTTGTTCTCTCCTCATTTTGTCTTCTCTCAAACTACCTCTTACATATCCTTCAACAGCCTTTATTTACGCTCCTCAGTGCACTGCTGTAGGACATAGATTCTCTGATGATTAAAGTTTTGTACAGTGGCATACAATCACTTTAGCTTGGTAAATTATCTGCAAATAGTCAAAAGAATGTATTGCAGAATGTCTACCTCATTAATGTCAGATTGTTCAGAAAGATACAACTGGGGTCCGGATGCTACTTTGGAAAAAGTAGGAGCATATTTCTACAACTCTACTCTTAAGGGGGGAATATTTTTAAAGCTTTTGCTTTTTTAGCTTTGCTAAAGCTTTATTGCACAAATAAGGTACTATACCATAAAGCTTTCAAGCTTCATTCTTAGGGTGGTTTGACTAAATTCAACCAGCCTCTCTGAAGTAAATACAATCCAAAGGGCATTAAAATCATGATACTGGCTGATTGTATTGGACTATATCCTCTCTCTCAGATGTAGATTTCCAGTGATAACCTGTGCAGCAATAAACTTCATTCAGCCACAAGAGTGTGCCTGTGAGAGGATTGCCAATCTCCTCCGCCAAACCAGAATTAGCCGGTATCGCAGGAATGAAAGAGCGTGGAGATTTGAAATTGCAGGGGATGGAGACAAGGCGTTGCAGCAGACTAGCTGCCCGGGGGACAAGAGGCCCGCGGCCAGTGCCACACTTCTACAGAGAATAAGCCCCGGGGCAGCGGGCAGGGGCGAGGCTGAGCTAGCGCGTCTGGCTGCCCGGAGCCGGGCGCAGGTGGACACCGGAGCCTGCAGCAGCTCTCGGGGAGCAGAGCAGCGCCGCGGGTTTGCCTGACGGTGGGGGCTCGCAGCCGTGGGGGGCCGGGTCTGCGGCTCTGGCGGGACCGGCGCGGTGAGTACCTGGGGAGGAGCCGGGACCCGCCGCACGGTACCGACACCGGCACCAACACCGGCACGGGTGCGGGCGGGAGAAGCCGCAGCAGCCGCGCCGCCTGCGGCAGAGGCGGGCTGGGCTGGGCTGGGCTGGGCTGGGCTGGGCTGCGCTGGGCTGGCCCGGCGCGGTGCGGTGCGGTGCAGCGGGACCGCGGGTCTGCCGGCGGGCAGCGGAAAGCGGCGGCGGCCCCTCCGCGCCGAACTGTGCTGGGAACGCCGGCGCCGCGGGGTAACTACCGGTCATCCTCTGTGCTGCGGCGGGCGGTGCCTGCAGCCGCGCCGGTCTTCCAACACCGCCCCGCCGCACGGCCCCGCCGCCGCCGCAGCCCCCGCGGGCAGGGGAGGCCGCCGCGGCCCAGCCCGGGGCCCCGCCAGAGCAGCTCGGCGACAGGCGCTGCCCTCTCACCCCCCCTTCTGAGCAGCGTTCTGCATACATGAGCTTAACTTGAGTGGTGGGGAGCGCGTAACGTGTACAGCTTCCGCATTCATTATCTTGTGGGATGGGAGGTGGGGGGAAGAACGTCCTCTGCCTTGGGGCTGCTCCTATAGCATCCTTTCACCATTTACGAAACAGAGGTAGAGCGCCTGATGCAAGCTGCCTATTCCATTGGCACCACGGGGAGAAAAATTTACTCTGTGAGCCTACTGGGGCTACCACCGGGGGCGCGGCACCCCTCCGCTGGTGGGTGTCATCAGGACAGGGCAGTACCGAAGTGTCTTTCAGAGAGGTCTGGAGGTCTGAGCGGGCCTGGGATGCGGCCTCTGGGAGAGCAGAGTCTGGGAAAGGAGCTGGCGACGACTTCATGTGAATTTGTGACCCTGGCAATTTTTTAGGGTGGTGAGGTACTGGAATGGGTTGCCCAGGGAGGTAGTGAATGCTCCATCCCTGGCAGTGTTCAAGACCAGGTTGGATGAAGCCTTGGGTGATATGGTTTAGTGTGAGGTGTCCCTGCCCATTGGAAGTGGGCTTGGAACTAAATGATCTTAAGGTCCTTTCCAATCCTAACTATTCTATTCTATGATTCTATAATTAGCGTTTTAAGCATTTAATTTCTCTAGTTTTCTCTTCCTCCCTGGGCATGCACAGTTACGTGCTGGGATCTGCAGAAGTTGCTCCAGTCCACACCTCCACTGAAAGCCACTGACAACTGAAGTGCTAGGTGTATCAGGAAGCTGGAGTTAGACTGCCAACACTTCCAACCCCCAAAATAAACTACTTTTTGACAAGTTTGTTTGTTTTTTTTTATGTCTTCAAAAGACAAATAGTTACATGTAGCATGTCTACTGGGAACACTGTGAAACAAACCCCATTACTATTTATAATGTGTTTAGGAGTTATCCATCGGAAGTGCCTTTAAACTATGATTTTATGCTGTAGTTGAGCCAATCAGGTACTGGAAGCAGTCAGCCAAGTGTATGTAAATTATTATTCATCATGTGGACTTTTTACATCAAGATCAGATGTTTTTCATTGATCCATTTCAACTACAAGTTAGAGAGCCATAACTCCACCACAGTGATGCTACAGCAAACTTGGGGTGTTTTGTTGCTAACTTTGATTGTATTACAGCACCTGCATTTGTCCCTAAAATAGCTCATGAGTCAGGGTTTCAATAAAGCTCAGCATCTTTGTGGCCACTAATGTTTGGTTCAGTTTTCAAAGAGCTCTGCATATTGTGTATGCATACGATATAAAAGGACTTGCTGAAAAGAAAATCCCCACCCAATCCCTAGTCCTTCTCCAGGTTGATCAAACAAGAATTTGGGTTCCCCTGCATTTAAACACAGTCCCTTGAGAGGGGCTGTATTCAACCACTGTTGCTGCAAGTGGGGGTCTTCACCGCCTTGCTCACTGGGGAAATGTGGCTGGCTTCACAAACCAGCTGCTGTGGTTTTCATTGCAGCTTCTTTAGGATTTCACAATTGCAAAGAGCCCCTTAGGCTTCTTTGCTTGCTATGATGCTTTATTCTTGGCATTGTAATGCCAGTGTGGTGTGGGAAGAAGTCTGAGGTCAGATAAAGTGCATTACTCCTAGGTGTGATGGGCCACAGAATGGTGAGAGGATCCAGATATACAGTCCTTGCTTCTTCCAGAGCCTGTCCCCTGCTTTTGAGTACTCTGAACTTGTGATGTTAGGGGAAAGTTAGTAGTATAAAAGTAGTATTAAGCAGGAATCCAGTTCAAAAGGAAAATACATACATTCTCTGAAGATTTGTGGGAGTTGATGCAAGCTTGACATTAACTTGCATCTACTCAATCTAAGCCTGTTCTGTCAGTAATATTGCAAAGATGAGTGTCACATGTTTGCATCTCAGTCATTTTTTGCTTTAAATACTTTAAAATATATTAAAGGTATATACATTTCATGTTCAAAAAAGAAACTTTTGTATCCGCTACTAGTATTCAGGTGCACACAAAACCAGTCAAAAGCACGGAAGAGAAAGGTGAAGCTCCACATTTAATCCTGACTGAATCTTCAGTTACATAATTTTGTTTTCCATTATTGAAGATGCACTGTAATATCCATCATACATTTTCATTAATCTTGCACAGAGCATGTTTAACAGCTTGCAATTTGTCTTCATTCTGCTGCTTCTCATTCTTTCCCACTAGCATGGTTATTCACTATCTTTATTACTTTTATGCAGTTAGTATATCTCTCTCTTGTGAGTTGGCTGAATCCTCCACAAGTAGTTATTTAAACAACATCAATGGGGAATCTAGCTGCAAATACATTAATAGGAAAGAGTTGAGATGATGTCTTTAAGACCTACAGCTGAGGAAGTATGAAGTACGATTTTGACTAAGGCTGTCCCAGGCCATCCTCTCATGTTCAAAAAAAACCCTGTACCACTGCATGGCTCTGGCTTGTTGCCCTGCTACCTCTCCTGCCTCAAACACTCCATAAAGTCCTTTAAATATAAGCCCCCTTCTCTCTGCCTCTTGATTTGGAAAGATAAAGCCAGTAAGTCATTTCAGTGTGTGTTTCTACTGGCACCGAGGTGTGGACTCAACAGTTGCTCCCAGTTTATCTGCTCATGCAGCAAGTGTTAAATGTGCCTAGTTCTTGTTCTTCCTCACTATCACCACTACCTTCCATGGCCGAGTTAGGACTACTGACACCTTAATTTGAAAGCAGTATCTGTCTGTGAAAATATCATACCAGGATCACAATATATTTTAGCTCCAATCCATAGTATGAGGCAAACCAGTTTACTCTTGGAGGAACCTACTTGAAAGTTGCCCTTAGTTACATGTAATTACCTGCACTGTAACAGATATGTGTCACTTAACTACAAAGGTAACTTACCCAGCAGCCAGTCTGGAAAGGTTACATACATTGTCAGGTTTTCACTGTTTTCTGTGGAAGAAATGGTAGCTTTGACCAATCAGCTCTTACTCCATTGATGTATTAGTATGAAATACTTCAAGGCATTCTCTGTGTGTTTATCTAGCAGTAAGAAAAAAGTAGAATGGTTTGGAAAGGTAGTAACTTGAGAAGAAAAATATGTTCATATATTTAAAGAGAACAGCCCAAATTTTCAGTCAGTACAGAATCTGAGTTGTTCCATTCACTACCAGTGAATGGAATAGTGAGGAACTAGCCATACCTTCTGAGGGCTCACAAAATACATAAAGAGCTTTTTTGGTCAGTTTTTGAGAACTTTCTTCTCTCTTTTTAGTGTTTTGCAGCGGATGGCTCTTTTATTTCTCTGGAGAAGAAAAGAAGACAAAAAATTACCATCTCTGGTAATTTGTATCGTTACATTTCTAGTATCTATGGAAACCTATTTGGTGTTCCACAGTTGGGTAAAATTTCAATGTGTTGCAGCAGGAATAGGACAGAGGGAAGACTGGGTTCTGCACCTTGCTTGTTAATCAATTAAAAATGGTTTTGAAATTATTTTCACATTGTGTTGCAATCTCCACTTAGAGTAACAATGGAAGAAATCAAAGAAATCAAATTAAGTTGTTACGGCCTGATCCTACACCCACCTATTCACATAGCTGCCGCTCAGTTTGATTCTGATAGGCATTCGCATTGATTTGGAAGGGTTCTTTGGTTTTAGTAGGATTATATGGATTAAAACTATGGAACTGAAAGCATAGTAGCAAACTGTCAAGCTGACTCTAATGAAAAGCTTGCTAGAGGTGGTAACAATACCCTTGTAACAACTTATGTAAGCAAAGCATTTTGAAAATCAAGAACCTTAAATCTTTATCTTTCTCTGTCTTCACTGTTGTTCTTCCACTACTAAGAAAGAAATACATCTCAAAACTGGTTTCCTCTGAAAAGAGGTGGCAACTTCACCTATCTGCCTCTTCAGGATTTCCTTTTTTTTCCCAAGCTTTACGAACTTGAATACAAATCTTACTGGGACAGCAGAAGAGGAATATACAGAGAGAGACCAGTCTTTTTTGTGACCTGTCAACCCATGAAGAGTGAGTGCTCTCAGCCACCCAAAAGTAAGTATATAGTAATGGAAATAATGCAGCCTACTGTCATCCTGTTAATAATCCTGCATAGGCAGCCATGATACTAAGTACACAAAAAAACCCCATTAATTGCAGCATTTTATAAGCATTTTACATTTAATCAATGAAAACACAGTATTTGCTTTACAACTCCACTAAACCACAATGGTGAAATATGTTAGTGATTTATGTTATTCAGTATAAACAAGCAACAAAATCTGAGCATTTTGTATGTATTTTGAAGGTATTTACTGCATTTGTTTCAGAATACCTTGGGAAAAATGTATGCTAGTCGAGAGGATATTGGATATGATTTTGGAGATGACTCAAAAGTTGGAAGTAAGCCAATTAAGCCTAATCCAAACATCGATGGAGGATGGGCTTGGATGATTGTGCTTTCTTCTTTCCTTGTGCACATACTTATCATGGGGTCCCAAATGGCCCTTGGAATACTGAACATGGAATGGCTTGAAGAGTTTAATCAAAGTCGTGGCTTAACAGCATGGGTTAGTTCCCTCAGCATGGGCATTACACTTATCGTAGGTACGTTCCAGCCTAATTTATTTCAAAACTATGTACGATTTTTAGAATATATTTACCACTCATCCCTCAAGTGTTTTCTTACAGTTTTCCATTTTATTTGCAGAGCTGCCCAAGTTGCCTTTTTAACGTCAACAGGACAACTTTTACAAGTTAGGGAGAGAAAGGGAACAAGAGGGAAGATGATAGAGAAGACAATTACTCCAGGAGACAGCATGAGCAGGAAATAATGGCTGTGACTTCAAAGTCTCACTAGAATTAAGAAAACAGATGATCAGCGAAGGTTGTGGTCCTCCCTGTGCTATCATCTGGGAGGAGAAAATATTGAGTTTGATCAGTTTATATTTCAGTTTGGCAGATGAACTAAAATTTATCTTTTAAGTTATGGTTGGATCAACCCAAAATAATACATGGAGGGGTATGTTTGTGCATACATGTATATACACATCTCTGTCTTCCCTTCTTCATTGGGCAACTGTGATTTTAGGTCTTGTGGGTATTTGCAAAGTATTTGGTTGGTTTGTTGGTTGAATTTTTTCTTCCCAGGATTTTAAATAATAA
The DNA here is from genome assembly GCF_012275295.1 of Melopsittacus undulatus. Lineage (NCBI taxonomy): Eukaryota > Metazoa > Chordata > Aves > Psittaciformes > Psittaculidae > Melopsittacus > Melopsittacus undulatus. The sequence continues at coordinate 31,618,195 of NC_047532.1, read as the reverse complement.
TGGGTAAAATAAAATTAATTGCATGAGTAGCCTCATGTTTAACATTTAGTTTAAAACATTGAGTCTTTCTGTGAAAAAAATATTAAACATTACATAGAATTAAATAATTATAATATTTCCCCATGTTTTTAACAGGTCCTTTCATTGGTTTATTCATCAGCATGTGTGGGTGCCGCAAGACAGCTATAATTGGAGGGATACTGAATGCCCTAGGTTGGATACTGAGTGCCTATGCCTCAGATGTGCACTACCTCTTCCTTACATTCGGAGTGACAGCTGGTAAGAGCTGAACTAGCATTGGAAAGCTCTTTCAACTACTTTTTCATTCCTTTAAAGGTTATCTGGGTGCATAAAGAGGGAAGTTATACTGCAAAGTTAGTCCAACTTTTCTTTCACACTCTTTACAGCCTCAGAAAACATTATTTACTCACTGGTTTGGTGCCAGTGACTTCTGCTGTCATTTAAATCTGCAATGTAAAGATGGTATTACCAGTTTCCTCCAAGCGATTATATTAGAGGACATTTTTAATTAGAAGTTTTAACATAACCCAAGCTGTAGAAGTGGAATTTAAAGATATTGAAGCAGTGTTGAATCTAGCTAACTTCCGTCTTCTTCACAGGAAGAAACTGCAAATGTTTTCTACAGAAGTTGCTCCACATTAATAAAATACCAGATTATGCTAACTATGTACTGCTTCAAAACCCATTTTAAAGTCAGTTGTGGGTTACTGCTGATGGGCAGTTAAGCCTCAAAGAGCTGCTTGCTCTTTGGGATGTGGGATGGAGCAGAGATCCAGAGGGTTAAAAGTGAGATAAAGACAATTTAATCACAGAATCATAGAATAACATTTAGGGTTGGAAAGGACCTTAAGATCATCTAGTTCCAACCCCCATAGTAACAAATAATAAATAAATAATAATCAGTAAAGCAAAAGCAGCATGCACAAGCAAAGGAAACCAAGGAGTTAATTCACTACTTCCCATCAGCAGGAAGATGTTTAGCCATTTCCAGTAAAGAAGAGCTTCAACATGTGTAACTGTTACACCACAGCTCTGAATGTCCTCCATTCCTACTCCTTTCCCCCAGTTTTATTGCTGAGCATGACACCATCTGGTATGGCATATCCCTGCAGTCCCTTCAGTTGGGGTCAGCTGTCCCAGAAGTGTCCCCTCCCAGCTTCTTGTGCACCCCCAGCCCAGCCACTTGCAGGGCATGTAGAGGAACCCAGTGTTATCTACTTGAAAGACCATTTTATTCACTGTTCATTTCTGGAAAGTTATACTGTTAATAGAAAAGAAAGATGTTAAAGTGATCCAAGTAAGAAATACAAAATTATTATTTGAGCAACATGGAGCAATTTAAGGGGCTTTGAGATACTATTTACTCCATGGATAAGATGGCCAGTTATGTTTGCAAATGAAGCATGGTATCTATGTTGTATGTGACGCACAGATGCATGATGAAAAAAACAAATTGTTTGCAATACTAATAATAGCTTCAGTACCCTCCATTCCCTCAGACTATCCTTTCACAGAATTTCATAGGTATCTGCAGAATTTCTTTACATAATTTTTTATCTAGCTCTCTGGATGGAAAAAAAAATTAAACTAGCAAGGCTTGTTGTGGTGACTTTTCATACCACCATACCAGAGATTTCAGTAATGTAAATTCCTGAGCAAAAACAATAATTACAGGCAGGGTTCTGCCCTTTCTGCAATTTCTGCTTCCATATATATAGAATATAATCAAGCAGACAGGAATCTACGCACTCTTTCTCTCGGGCCTTGCTGCTTTTCAAAAGGATCATACACCAAATACCAGACAAAAAAGGCAGAGATTATACAGTGGACTTAAAGAGGGCTGAAAAGCTCATTTTCAGAAAAAAGCGGAGACAAAATTTTTGATGAGGTGTAGATATGAGATGCTGCTGCAGGAATAAAACCAGTGTAGAGATGCCCAAGATGTTTCTTCCATCTCCAGACCTCCATTCACCACATCGTCGCTTTCCATCCCCTCACTCATTGTCCCTGCACTCATAATCTCCTCACTCACTCATTGTCTTAGTCCCTCCCTGCCCACTCACTCCCATCTGCTTGCTCACGGTCACCTCACCATCACCTCAGGGAAGTGTCTTTCATGTTCTCCTGGTTGCTAGATGTAAGGCTGCTCTTCACTTATGGTGGCCACCTCCTGCTGCCATTACTTCTGGACCTCCACGCAAGTGCTCATGGGCTTACTCATGGCTCCTGTTCTCCCTGGTGACACACTGTGCCAGTTGCCCTCACACAGTATGTCCCTATGACCCCAGCTTTGTCCGCTGATGGCAGCCATCCTGCTGCCTCAGCTCCCACCCCCAATGTGCCCCTCACCTCAACGTGGCTCCCCACCCACATCTCCTCACAGCCTTGCCCCCTCACCTGCTGGTCAACTGCTTCATCCAGCTCCATTGTCTCACTTCCCTGCAGCAGCAGTAGGGCAGGGGAGCCTTCTTCCCCCTCACCCTTCCTGGGGAGCCCCTGGGTGTGTGTGCTGGAGCCCCTGGCAGCAGGGAATCCCTGTGGAGTGGGGGGCAAAATGTCCGTTGAGGCCCTATGTGGGGCAAGGCAGGGAGAGCAGAGCCAGCCATGCAGCTGCCATGATGATGAATGGTCACGAATCTGCGAGGAAAAAGAGTGGGGAGGCCTGTGGCCCTGTGCTTACCTGTGGAGAGGGCATGTCTTTGCATGGAGTAGGAGTATGTTTTGCTTTGTAGTCCACAGAATGAAAATGTAAAAACATGGCTTATTTCAACCTGATCATGTATATACATAGCAAAGAAGTACATACTTCTAACAGGCAAAACAGGTCAGCTCTGACCATGGTACACTGCTGTGATGTAATGTTGAGGTGGGGTTTTTTTTCAGGCTTTGCTGGAATAAACTGCTCTTTCTCCAATGTAGCTGCACACAACTATGTTACCAGCTATTTCAGGGAAACTTTTAAACCCAAACCACTCTTCTAAATTATGATCACAGTGATTTTGGAAGCATCTTCTGCATACACCTCTTCCAGTCCAAATCCTTCTGCATACCATCTCTTCATGTATAAATCCTGTCAGGAATTTGCTGTTGAGAAAAACTTTAATGATGTATTTACACAACTCTCAACACTTTCTGCTTGAAATGGGTACTATCAATACCCTATTTTTAAACTACAAGTGGGGGATTTTCTGCAGAATTAGAGATCTGCCTTTTAAGAATATGCCTGTGTAGCTACTGTGTGGCCCTGCCTGGACTTCACTTCAGTGCCCAGAGAGAGACCCTGAAGCCACGCAAGGTCCCAGTACTGGGCTAACACCCCTGTGCCTACTCCTGAAACACCTCATGGTCACTGTGGCTCCACAGTTACAAAGCAAGAACAAAAACTCAGTTTGGGTCTTCATTGTTGGTGAACTTGGGCAAAAGCGACAAGGTGTGCCCACTAAGCGATTTCTGGTTGCTGATACAGAAAGATGCAGGTATTACAAGTACAGATACTTCAAAATAGGGTTTTATGTTTGTCCCCCACATTAACTGTCACTCACTTATTGTGGGATGTTTGGGACTTTCCAGCAGTGTAATGCTGACCTGAGGTTTTATTTTCCATCTGTTCCAGTTTTTCCTGCAGTTAAATAGCAGTATTGTGTTCTCACTGGCATGAGTATTGCAGACTTTGGAAAATATTGTAAGAGGGAAATGAAAGCTAACATGAGAATTGAAAATTTATGCTTGCTTTCATCACTGTGCTTGTGCACAAGTTGGGAATAAAACTGATGTGTTTATTACTGTGTTCTATCCTGTTAGCAAAAATTCAGATTGATTTTGGGCTTTGTTTCCATAGGCGTTGGAAGTGGCATGGTTTATCTGCCTGCAGTGGTCATGGTAGGGCAGTATTTCCAGAAGAGAAGAGCGCTTGCACAAGGACTCAGTACCACAGGAACAGGGTTTGGAGCTTTCCTAATGACTGCGTTACTAAAGCACCTCTGCATTGAGTTTGGGTGGAGGAACGCCATGTTCATCCAGGGCGCCATCTCCCTGAACCTTTGTGTCTGCGGAGCGCTTATGAGACCACTCTTTCCCAAAGATGTTGTTAGTGAAAAGTATGTTGTGAGAAGTAAAAGCGAAGATAACCAGGCAAAAGCTCTGTCCCATTCTGCAGAGACTATAAAATCTAATGGAGTCCTCGGTGAAGAACTGGAAAAAAAAGAAGAGGCAACAAATGAAGAAGTGCTTGACAGTGTTCAGCACATAGAATCTGGAGGTAAATCCAGAGATGGAAGGAGTATGTATGGACTGCGCATTCTTAAGACAGTGAGCCAGCTGACAGTTACAGTCAGGAAGGGCTTTGCAATATGGTACTCCAGCTACTTTGGAGCTGCATCACTGTTTACAAATAGAGTATTTGTGGCCTTTATAATTTGGGCTTTGTTTGCCTATAGCAGCTTTGTCATTCCCTTTATTCATCTTCCAGAAATAGTCAAGCAGTACAACTTGTCTAGTCAGAACAATATATTTCCTTTGACATCCATTATAGCCATTGTTCATATTTTTGGTAAAGTGATCCTTGGAATCATCTCTGATCTCCCATGTGTCAGCACATGGAATGTCTTCCTCATGGCTAACTTTACCCTGGTCACTTGCATTCTTACTTTACCACTAATGCAAACGTACGTTAGCCTGGCTGTAGTTTGTGCTTTAATAGGATTCTCTAGCGGCTACTTTTCTCTAATGCCTGTTGTGACTGAAGATTTAGTTGGAACTAAACACCTTGCAAATGCTTATGGCATCATCATTTGTGCCAATGGAATATCTGCACTGTTTGGACCACCCTTTGCAGGTAAAAAGTTCAAATTGCTGACCAACAGATATTTGTATAATAACCGTGTAACTCATTATATTATTAAGCTTTCATATGTTATGAGCCTGTGTAGTTAATAGAATTACAGCTGCTCCAGAATGGGTGGTAACATCCAGCTTTACATTGCGCAGATGTACAGGTCACATCTTATGGGTACCATCTCACTATTCACATAGTACAAATTACAATCCTTGCAAATAACCCCAAATCTATTACAATCTATGTTTTCAATTGTATGTTTCCTTAAAATATTTTCATACACTTTCTGTACAATGAGAAACGTTCAACCTATTTAAATGTGTTTTGTGCTGTGTAGGCATTGTACATACTCATGCCTCTATCTAGATGAAAAAATGATGAATGGTTTTCAAGGTAGGCAGGTGTCTGTCCCATAATATTACCCCTAAGAACTATAAAGTGTGTTTGGGTGTCACCACTAAGCTGCCAATGAATGTGTTGATTTAACTAACTTTCAGCTTTGCCTTCCTTCATCCAGAAATATTTACTTTGGGGACTGTGTGGCTCATAATCTGTTTACTGCCATGCACAGCGGAGGGTAAAAGTGTATATGTTGTGGCTTAAGTTTCTTAGGTTTAAACATTCTTAAATTTTCTCATAGAAAGAGGTGGAGAAGTACAGAAGAGATGCAGGTAGTGATTGTCAATACTATAGCCAGACTTCAGCTATCTTTTACAGAGATGCAAATCAGAAGAAAGCAGCAAGAGACCTTGTGAGTAATGGCAGTGGGTGACCAGGGATGGCAGGAGAATGAACTGAAGCTATTAGAAACAAGCAACCAAGAAAAGCGAGAATGCTTTCACCTTCTCTCCCTGAGTGAACTGACATGATTTATAAGAAAGCTCACTCACTCCCATTAAAGAGCAGCACTTTTTCTACCATATATTCTTTCAGCACCTCTCAGTCTGTCCTGAACATGTCTTCGTATTTGGTCATTAGTAACGAAGCAAATTAGTTGGTGTAAAAAAAGCGTCTGAACTTGAGGTTACTAGGTTTTGCTAGTTTGGGCCCTTAAACCTTTTTGAAGTAACTTTAATGTATTTTTGCAGAGGAATTAAGGTTGGCATGAGAGTACTGAGATTGTATCATCTCTTGAAAAGTCTTTTATCAGTATACAAGTCTTTGAGAAAGATACTGGAAATGCACTTGCTTGCACAAAGCACAACAGCAGTACTGGGCATTTTACAGAAACAGTAGCATGGTGGAAAAACTAATTGCTTTGGGATTCCAAAATGTCTATTTTAATGTCAGACTTGTGACAACCTATTTGAAAAATGTACAGCTTTAGAGAGGGCTGCTTGGCTTCTTAGGATGGCACGTAGCTAGAGTCCCATTTTAAGTCTTCCATGATACTTAAATGAAGGGAATAGGCTTTGCACTGGTTTGGGGTTCTGGTGAATGAATAAGGGATTTTGTAAATACATTTCCATTTGTAGCATCTAGAGGAGGAGACAGTTGCCACTTCTTTTTTTTTTTTTTCCCCCACAACCCCCCCTATAGATTTCACAGAAATATCATGAAAGCAATATGCAGTACTTTTCATGTTTTCCCATGCAACGTACCTTGTTGTCAAGCTTTATAACAAACATGCTTTGTCCTTATTTTGCAGGTTGGATCTATGACATCACACAGAAATATGACTATTCTTTTTACATATCTGGCTTGCTATACATTGTGGGAATAGTATTTTTACTTATACAACCTTGTATTCAAAAGAAACAACCAAGAGAAAAATCTACAGAAGAAGCACAAGTATAGAACAAATTCCAGAAGGTTTTTTACAGAATTTTCTTTGTTTTCACATTTCTATTGTATGACATTATGAAGCTGTTTTTCTTATGAAACCAATCACATTGAAGTATACTTAAGTGAAAAGCAAATGTGCACCAAAATGCTAATAAATTATTAGAAACATGTTTTTTTTTAAGTAAGTTAAGGTCTTTTACTTTAGAACTAACAAATAAGTGATTAAAAGCACTATGCTAGTCTTTTAAATTTGAAACAATGCTAGAAGCCTGTATCTTTGCTTCTCTTTTTACTGCTCACCTCTACCCATCAGTGAAATTCCACTGACTGCAGTGCAGTTACTTCTGATTTACACTGGTCTTAACAAGAGAATTTGATCAGGACATGAATGATTTCTAAAAGCCCTTCTTACTACGTATTCTATCTAAGATTAGTTACTGAGTATGAGAAAATGACTATGTTTCTTACCTGGCTAGTCAAGTACTGTTGAAATGCTAGTACAATAATTCAATTAATTCAGTGTACTGAAGTTACTATTTCTGTGATGCAAAACTGAAGGAAAGTACTTATATATTTTTCTGAAATTACTCTCTTCTTCAAGGATTTTTAAATTATCAGCTGCATAATAAAGGAGCCTTCCTCAATACATAGGCTGCATTATAAATGCTGTAACACTTAATGCTGCTGAAGTAAAACATAAAAGAAGAAACAGGCAACAGATGAAAAATACTACTGTTATTCACAGACTGGAAAATGTTTCCAGAAACAGTTGGAAGTTTCTGGTTGCTTTACCAATTAGAGGTATTGTAGAACTTCATAACATTGCAATTGACTCCTCCCATGGGACTTGTCAAGTAAACAACTAAAGAAAGACAGCTAGGCAAAATTGGCCAAATATACTTTTAAGAAAGAACAGGGCTACAGCACACTAGATTTTGTTGTAATAAGATTAATAACAAAACCTGGTACATCATGAGCAGTTGTGTTGCTGCTTATAATGCACACCATAAGCTAAGACTGATCACCATGTTTATTCACTGGAAAATTAGACAATGCAGAGCATGGCAGAGCTAAAGACCATGTAAAATATTCAGATTAATATTTTTAACATGAAATATCTGGTAATCAATGCAGAATGTTTTGTATGGTGGTGCAGGACACACTTTTTTCAGCTTTGAGAACTGAGTCTGGTGTTCACTTTTCTATCAAATAAAAGGTCACTGTAGGTTTTTTCTTTCCAGCTTTTTGAAAGCTTATTGTGACAAATCAAGTTCATAGTTTAACACTGATACATGCTGATGCAAATCTTTAGGAGCAATTGATACTATTCAATTGCATTGAACAAATCTTGGGAAACAGTTCAATATGTAACAATATCATTATACAGATATTTTTTATAGCTGCAAGGCTGGTTAACAAAAGTTCTGAAACATATTTTGCATTGTTTGCATTTGCAATTCATAGTTTCACACTAGTACAACTGTTGGCAGGGTCATACTTTAAAATGTGTCACTGAAATGAGCCAAATTAAAAAAGAAAACCTTAGGAAACCCCCAAACTACTTTAAGACTTAGATCCATTCAGTCATACAGGATAGTTAAGTATGGCCTTTAAAACTGATGCTAAAACAACTGAGGAGACAGCAAACTGCAACGCATGGTATGAACATATCGTATGAACACATGGTCGGCAATGTCTTAAAATCAGTCTTTTTGTTGGAGGAAATGGTCATGTAAACTACACATTCACATCAGTTCTTTTGTTACAGGTTTAATATCTTGGTGTGAATGCTGCTGCTGGCTTATTTTAACTGAGATATCTTGGTGTCATTTATATATTGAAGTGATGATTTCCCTCAATTTCCTTTTTTTCTTTTTGAAAGATATGTACCCTTTATACTTAGATCTTCACTTTGTCTTTTGTCAAGATCAACTTTATTTGCATATTACTGTAAAGCATAATATGTTGTTCATTTATGATATCTGCAATATACCTTTCTATAGAAGTCCTTACTGGGCCATATAATGGAATAAACTGACATTACCCAAAATGCCACTTTCTGTTCATTTAGTAATTATTTTTTTTTAAGCTTAAAAATGAAGATTTTCCTGGAAAATAATTCTTATTTCTTCTAGCAAAAGGGCCAAGTACATGGCTGATCAAGAAGAAGGTGGCCTGTCAAAATCAAGTTAAATTATTGTTTAAAACTAATATTCGGTCAGTCCATATTGACTCTATGGGTTCTAGTTTCCTAACCTGAAATTGCCTAAATCTGTTATGAGAGCACAAGCTAAGAAAAAATTACTTGCTGGTAAATTGACAGAAAGTGAGAAAAGAGGGTCTGTTGTTTAGTAGCTCTGCTCACATACTATAGTTCTTAAAATCACCTCTCTAAAGAAAAATTACATTTTACAGTGTTTTATTAAACAGAACAGAAATTTTATGAATACAGTATTTTATGCACATCATGATATTTATGTCATTGTCCTAAAAGGAAATTGTCACAAAGAGGAAAGAATATACTTAACAGCGTCTTCTATCTACAGTTACCAAATGCCTCAAGAATATCGGTATATAGTTGTAGAACAAAATATTCTTAATCTAAATCAGCAAATATCATTGAAAGATTGAAATACCACTTTATAAAGAAACAATGATTTAAGAACCTTGTATTCATAGTTTTAATCAGTTTATAAAATTCAAGTTTAATACTTGCCATGTTCAAAAATTGTAGGCATAATACAATCTTTGAGCATTATGCTAGTATATCCAAATACTGCAATCACTGCTTTTAACATCTGGGTCTTTATTCAGTTGGTTTTCATTCTGAGTGTTTTGTTTCTGCCTCCTTCTTCTAAGCTGCAGCTGTGGTTGAAGACTGTGAAGAATAGATTCCAGGCCATTGCCTGTGCAAGTTCTTTCATTTCAGGTGTAATTGTGCCACACAAGTTCCCCACAGTATTTTCCCAGAACGCATTACTGTTACAAATCTCTACTAAGAGACTTGGAATCATAATTTGCCTTAAAAGTAGAGGCTTAAAATCATTGCTGAGTGGCTTACTCATTGCTGATTATTTCACTACACAAAAAGTGTTTAGATAACACAGGTGCCTTGTATGAAGGTCACTTGCAGTGCAAACTGCCCGCCTATCTTGAAAGACACAGTATTAGTTAAAATCCACAATGACAACAGTGGAAGTTTTGCCAGTGCAAAATACCACATGTTCTGTGGAAAATCTGAGAAGGTTCTTTCCGTATGGTATCAAAGGCCTTTCTGCCACACTACAAGGAGCTGTAATGAACATACTCTCCTTGTATGTAATTCATACAGGCCCACTGAATCCACGAAGCTGTGTATGATTATGCCAAAGAACTTGTCGGGATTTAGGAATCACATCACAATCACAAATCTGTTTTCAAGGTAAGCAAAAGTAGCAACTTGCCTTTGGACTTACACTGGGAATGCAATCCTAGGAAGCTTTCCAAAGCAATGTAGGATTAAGACCATTTCTCAGGATATGCCTTCCTCTTTCAGAATGACTCCGTAAACAGAATCAGGTGGAAGTACTACATTCTAAACAGGAAGAAAAGTCATGCAATTTGTCAGGTGACAGAACCATCATAAAAAATAATTAGGAAGATACTGTGTAATTGCATATTATCTTCCTATTTAAGTTATACCAGAGCCTAATAACATTGATTCTTCCTCAACGAATTCCACTTTTCTAAATGTGTAATTGCAAGGAGTCATACTGGATTACTGCAATGCAAGTGGCTGGTCTGTCCATCACAAGTAGTAACAGAAAGAGTCAAGCAAAAGTCCTGGTATAACTTCTGTTACATACTGCTGATGTGGCTGGATACCTGAAACTACTGAATTCACAACTAGAGCAAAGCTGTATCACAATATGTGTGGTACTATTTTTATTGTTCTCGAACTGGGAGAGTGATCAGACTGCAAGCACACACAACATGCTAGCATATTTTAGCAAAGGAAAAGCAGGGATTATTGGGGAAATATTGCTGTAGAAGGCATGAAATTATAATATACACATTTTTAAAGTTTTTGTTACATTTCTGCTTGTTCTGTCTCACCATCCTGCGGCTCCTATGAAAAATGGACACTATTAAGTTAAAAATAGCTGAGACTGGGATTTAGTGTCATAGATTTAATTTCCATATACAATGCTCGGTTAAAAAAAAAATGTATACAGAAAGGAAAAAAAGGCATGATCAGTCATTACTGCGGTTTTCCTTCCCTGCCAGCGGCTTCTGGATTGCGTAATAACAAAGAACTTCGCTTCCTCGAACGGCAGCGAGCTGCGGCTCTGGCCGTGCGCTGCGCGCCCGGCTCCCTCTGGCGGGAGCGCATCCCGAGCTCGTGCAGAGCCGGAGTTTTGCTTACCCTGGTTAGCTGAACGAAACCTAATCCCGAGTTTGTACTGGGACACATCGCAGGACAGCAGGTAGCTGAAAAAACGTCTGGAAAGTGCACGCAGTGCTCGAACGGTGGTGTCTACATTAGGACTTCTGTACTTTCTTTTGAGATGAAACTTCTTTTACAACCCTTAAAAATAGCACCTAGGGACAATCTGAAGTACTCTGAAATGCACATTGAAAGCATCAGAATACTCTGGAAAGCAGCCTTTATGTTCAGAACTACACAGTCAGATAAGTGCCATGCTTTGGGTAACAAATGGAGATACCTCTTTAGTTCAGACTATCAGAGATGCATTGCACAGGATGTACGTACGGAGCCTCTCACACTCCTGTTTTCAATCCTGAGTGCAGAGACTGTTCTATTTTTCCCTATTTGAAAATCTGAATGTGCTCCACAGGGAGCATTATTCCAGCCTACAGGTCAATTAATCTGAAAATGAAAACTTATAGTATTGGGGCAAATTTTTAATTCCTTAAAAAACCTGCTGAAATGAGAGAAAGAGCATATGGCATTACTAGTTGCAATTGGTTATTTCACTGTGCTAAAACTTTATTCTTTTTTATTATGCAACTAGTTCTTTTGAGAACTTCCTTAGATTCCAGCATATCCAAGGCTTTGTGCTAAAATGATGGAAGGTTTACTGCCTTCCACAGTATCTCATCCTACTGAGCTTGCACTCTGCAAATGACAGATGGCTTTCAAATACACTAATAAATCATTTCCTGATATCCTTCTATTCATTCTTTTCCTCTCCTTTAGTTGTTTTCATTCTCTCATCCTCTACCAATTGTTTCCCAGTCACAATATCAACTGCTTTATCTTCAAACTGAAATAAAGCCCAGAACTCAGCAAGTTTATCTGCTTCTATCTGCCCTTCATCTCTAAATTCAAGACATGCACTATTTTGCTATCTTGCCATTTTTCTCCTATGCTTTCTTTGCACCATCTCCTATTGACTGTGCTTACTTGAACTTACTCTCCCCAAAAGCATCTATAAGGTCTTTGTAGCTATGCCACAGGAACAGTACAGCCATGTCCTCTTGAACTGTCAGCAGTCCTCCACAGAGCTTTTATTGAAATATTGGGCCACAGGGTCTCAAAATAATACAAACCCTGCAAGTAATCTCATCCTGATACAATTTGGAGATGTACTCTGTACCAGAACATGTCCTGTTCTCCAAAATAACAGGTTAATTTGTCTCTTTGAAGTCTTTCATAGAGTATCTAGCTGTCAGATCAGACTGAAGATGACTAAACCTGTTATCTTCCTCCTGAGGTCTCACCATTACTTATGTTTTCAGTAACCATACAACCCATAGCTTGACAGGCTTCATTCTAGACTCCTACAGCAGCCCTGGGGACAAAAATCAAGTTATTTTTCTCTTTAATATGCTTCTCTTCCTATTTTCATAACTTAAAACCCTTTTCTCCCCTTACCAGAATTACTGTACCAGCCTTTTGTCAGGCTCTGAGTGGGACAGAAAATACAATCTTGAGGTATTCAGCCCCACAAAAATTAGCTTCCTACATCACAGCTTTGACCATACTATCTTACCAGCCCTCTGATTACCTAGCCCTGCACAGACTAGGAAACTGGAATAGATGATATTTCCAACACAGCCTAAGCTATCCTATGGCTTTTCTCTTTTTGCACCAACAGACTGGCCCTCATTCTCCTGGGACTTCCTGGCTATCCCTCCTGGGTTTTTTTTACCCCTCATTGAGTACTGAGAGGCTGCCCTTAGCTCCAATCAGCCTCCTGTGTTTCTTACAGTTCCTCGCTGTGAGGTCTAAAAACCCTTGAAAAAATCTCTTTCCTTGTGCTCCTGTCTTTTGTCAAAGACTTAAAATACAAGGTCTCCAGGAATGGCAATGGTTTTTTGTCTGTTAATGACTCTAACATAAGGGGATCTTGTCTGTGGTTGAAATTTCTAGACATTACAATAATACAAATCATAATGCATACATAGATTTTACATTTCAAATACTTAATCCTGGAAGTAGTGCATGACACCCAACCATGGGTTACAATGGAATTACAATGCAATAAAATTTTGCACAGTCTCTCTAACTGCCTTTCTAGTTTTTACTACACCCATTCACTTGTTTGTATCTGGATGATCAATTTATTGTCTCAAACTTTAAGTAAAGCAGACCTATGGATGATTATATTTAACATGAGATGAATCAAACCCACAATGCTGCATAGAAGAGCTAACAATTTTAAAAGAAATTATGTATTGTTTTTTCATTTTTAATTTTTTTTAGCATTTCAAATCTGCTTGAAACTTGAGAAAGCCTGGAAGTAAGTTCAAGCTCCAGAAAGGAAATGATGTACAGGAGCAATGGGACAGGCCTTCCAGGAAGTCACAGTTGCTTTGGCACAGATTGAGGACACATTCTAAAACTTTGTCACCAAACACTATAGCAACCTGAGCTGTGATAAAACAAACAATAACCCGCAAAGAAACCCAAGGGACAACAGATTTTAAAAGCCTGAAATTTCTTGACAATAATCCCAGATTGTTCAGATATATCTTACAAAAATCAGAATTTATGTTTTTCTAGAGAAAATAACATATAATATCTTATATTGAACATTAGTAATATATAGTATTCCAATTCATCTTCAGAGCTGCTAGTGGCATCAAGGAAGCCTGTGTAGTAAAACAGGGCTTTAGTTAAAAGACTGTACATTGTCTAGTGTACAGAAAAATCTAGTCTCAGCTCAAGAACATTGAAACAGCTGCAAAGCTGAACCGAAACTTGCCCAGATCCATTTTGTCCACTTTTCCACATACGTATACATTTATTTACATAAAGAGTGTGCTATTTACTCAGGAGGAAGTTAGTAAAACAACCATAAAAAAATACCCCAGTTGTACATTTTGGGGAAAATAATGGTGGCTCTGACATTAAGAGTCCCTGCAGTTCTGTTTCTTATCTCATGGAGGTACAGTCAAACCTCTAAAATGCAATTGAAGACAGTTATCTTCTACAGTGATATGACATTTTTTGACTCATTCACTTTGTGATCCAACACAATGCCATTTTTTTCTCTATAGATCTACTTAAGTGAGCTGCTCCTGATTCTACATTCATACAGTCAACTATTTCTGCTTCAGTGTCCAACCTGTTCTTTCGAATTTACCATTGTTTTTTCAGATCATTTATCCATTTTATTAAAGCGCTCTAATAAAAACCACTAGTTCATTATAGAACATGATCCTGAGTTCATTTTGCTACACTTCTAACAAATGCTCAGTGGTAAATTTTGGAGCTGCATATTGTTCCCTAAGATCTGATGACACGAATGCAGTCCATCCAGATTTGTAAAGGACTTTTTTCCTTTTTTCCTCATCCAGGGACCCAGTGGGGATCAGATTTTAAATTTAAAGCAGAATTACTATTTTTTGTTTCTTTTTAACTAACTAGAGTCTATATTCTCATGTATGTTAAAGTCATAAAATGAGAATCAGAATCTTGGAAGTTGAAACTATACTGACTATAGGCAGTATGTGCATCCAATTTTGATGCAGCAAATTTCCTTCCAAGAGATACTGTAAGATTAGTTACAAATCTGAAGCTTACGTGAAACTTTTGAAAGAGCTTTCCAAACAATGAGATTTTACAGTTGAGATATTGAGACATTTTTCTTCTCTTTTTGTTCCAAATATCTCTAAGGTAATTATGTAGAAGGAAGCTATAACCTTATCTTCCTTCATTTCTTTGGGTAGATGGCCCAATAGTGTTCAAGCTTTGTTTTCTGTTGCTATATCATACTGCCAGTGCAAACAGTTTGCTGTTGGTTCTCATTTGTCTTTTTACTTTCCATGCCATATCAGTTCTATATAGTCAGTAATTTTTCTCAAACTCCTTATGCAAGAACAAAAATGATCTACACAGTCAACTAAAATTGTCTGGCTGATCTAATTCAAGCTGATAGATCAGAATGATCCAAATCTTCACATGCTAAGAATGACAATTAGAATGTCTGTAGTGTGCATCTATTTAATGTTGAATGATTAAGCAGGCTACTACATGAAAATCTGTAAATTATTTCTAGAAAATTATTTCTAGAAATAACACTGTGACCTGGTTTGGCTATTTAAAATTATATTTATCTGTATTTATCTTGCTTTATAAATGTATCTGCAACTTATGATGAACTAACTTTGAAAGTATACTGAGCTTCAGTTTTTCTGTGAAATAATCATCCTACGAGTGCTGGATACTATTTGATGACTGCCTGTTTGCTCACTCATCCGAAAATTTAAATAGACCTCTCTTGCCTATACTATCATAAATTAATTTTTCATCTTTAGAAAACCGTAACAAAAATCTAGCCATATATAAGATCTTGCTCTTCTGTCTTTGCTCTATCAAGATTATGAAAAGAAATTAACAATACTTTATTTCACTGTCTAAAAAAATGAAAATAAAGCAAACACAGATCTTCATGGCTCTATGGTAGTTCATATAAATTTAATAAAATGATAATGTTTATTATAAATCTTCTTCATTTTTTTACTGGATGCTTCAAATGCCTGTATGGCATATTGATAAAACATTTCATTTGCAGGGGGACTAATTTTCCCTATGCCCACTGGAAATAATTTAGCCCCCCTCTATTTTTTCTTTTTTTAAATAAACGTCCACAAATTTTCTCTAGAAGTCTCCGACCAGGTGCAAACAGATAAAATGTCAGGAATGAGAACTAGGAGATAACAACAGGAAACATTAATACTTAACAACAGATAAACATTTTGCTGATAGGGGTGTGCCAAATATTTAGCAGCTAACTATGGGTCTGGTGAAGAGTCTTTTGTTTGAACCCTCATTTGCCAAAAAATTCAGTAAAGACAACTAGAAAATTATTGCAGTGTATATATATATATCTGTGGAGAATTACTGAAAAAATAAATCTGTGAATGAGAACAGCAGCAAAGCTTCTCTTAACAGGAGGTGAGAAGGAGGTGTAAAACATCTGCTTGTGTGGAACAGCAAGAGCTATGGACAGAAATAATATCAATATAACAGTACAACTTCTCACAAACACAGTAATTTATAGTCGTAATGCTTCTATTTATGCTAGCATTTTTTCTGAAAACAAACCACTTTTAAATTAAAATTTTTCTAAAAGCCAAAGGGAAAACCCCATGTATAATTTTAAAGATAATTTTAGGAGGAAGAAGTGACTAAATGCTAGGAAAGAATGGCAACTGTGGCTTTCAATACTTCCTATGGGATAGGAAAACTGAACTAACAGCAACACTTTTCAAGAAAAAGCAGGCAGATCTTATTTATAATGTACTGAAAATACACAGGATACCAGTTGAGAATTGTATGTTAACAATTATTCAACTATTTAAATCATTGCACTCAGGTAATATAAACCAGATGTTTGACACCAAGCTGTGTGGTTCTGTTGATATGCTAGGGGGAAGGAATGCCATTCAGAGGGACCTTGACACACTTGTGAGGTGGGCTGATGCCAACCTCATGAAGTTTAACCATGCCAAGTGCAAGGTCCTACACCTGGGTTGGAGCAATCCCAGGCACAGCTACAGGTTGGGCAAAAAGGAAATTCATGGTAGTCCTGCGGAGAAGGACTTGGGGGTGTTAGTCAATGAGAAAATGAACATGAGCCAGCAGTGTGCACTCACAGCCCAGAAAGCCAACCGTATCCTGGGCTGCATCAAAAGGAGTGTGACCAGCAGGTTGAAGGAGGTGATCCTGCCCTTCTACTGTGCTCTCATGAGACCTCACTTGGAGTACTGTGTGCAGTTCTGGTGTCCTCAACATAGAAAGGACATGGTACTGTTAGAACAAGTCCAGAGGAGGGCCACGAGGATGATCAGGGGACTGGAGCACCTCCCATATGAAGACAGGCTGAGAAAGTTGGGGCTGTTCAGCCTGGAGAAGAGAAGGCTGCGTGGAGACCTCAGAGCAGCCTTCCAGTATCTGAAGGGGGCCTACAGGGATGCTGGGGAGGGACTATTCATTAGGGACTGTAGTGATAGGACAAGGGGTAATGGGTTGAAACTTAAACAGGGGAGGTTTAGACTGGATATAAGGAAGAAATTCTTTACTGTTAGGGTGGTGAGGTACTGAAATGGGTTGCCCAGGGAGGTAGTAAATGCTCCATCCCTGGCAGTGTTCAAGACCAGGTTGGATGAAGCCTTGAGTGATATGGTTTCGTGTGAGGTGTCCCTGCCTATGGCAGGGGGGTTGGAACTAGATGATCTTGAGGTCCTTTCCAATCCTAACTATTCTATGATTCTATGATTATATTAATACCAAATGCCACAGGAAAATTACCATATAAGTAATAAGGAAAACTTCCCAAGCTAACCCCTTTTAGTCAAAACAAGTAGTAGCAATTTTGAATTAAAGATTTGTTTTATTATGTACTCTGAGTGCTGATTGAAACTTTTCCCAGGGTTTGTGCATAAATCCAGTCACTATAGCTGAGAATGAGCAATCTTTCCATCAACAGAGCGCTAACAGCAGCTCTCCACCCAACTGCCTAAGAAGTTTTATTTCCATCAAAGTCACTTGAAATTGGTCTGTTACAAAAGTTAAAACAGGGATCAGAAACACAAGGATAAACGTAGAGATGCAGACCATGTTAACTCACCAGGACTAAAAATGTCTTGATTGTGCTGTAGTAGTGCTAGATTTTTATATGCAAAGCACAGGAAACACGTGTTGGTCTTATTTCTGACCCTAAATGACATTTACTCTTGAAATCAGGTATATACTCTTGAGGAAAGTTCTACCCTCTCCCCTACCACCTGAGATTCATACACTTCTTGGGAAAGCAGACCTTCTCTGCCTAGGTGTAAATAAAATGGTGTCAACCAGAGCTGTTGATAAAGGAAACAGGGCTTCATTTAGAAATTACATCTTTCAAGTTCATAATAAAAATTGAATAAATATGAAGTCACATCTGTAATTATTTTTTTAATATCTGAACATAATTAGAATACAAGAGCAGCTTATTTAGAATTAAAAAAAAAGAAAAATCTCACCAATGCAAGGTATCTGAGTGCTACCTACTCTTTTGGGGGACAAAAGCTTCAGGTCTCAATCCAGTTCCTGCAGGTGCATTTATGAAGTTCTCCGTTTTCAGAGAGGTGATAGCTCAGACCTCAGTTATTCACTGCAGTTGCTGAATGAATGTGTCTTTGGCTCATTATTTTCAGGAGACTGTTTCCTCTGTGAGCCATGACCAACCATACCCTGTGACATGAAATCTCTTAAAACTAACCTATTATTGAGAACCAAGATTATAAGATGCAGAGCAGTAACTACTGGTGATATATAGTCTCATGGAACTTTGGGGAAAGGGAAAAAGCATAACTATTTCAGATGCTCACAGTGGTCAGTCTATTAGGAACAGGTTGGAAACCAGCTCTATAAATCTACATTTTCAGGGTTTTTTTTTAGTGGTGTCCCTAATGACTTTTTCTGGCTGCATGCTGCCACAGTCATGTTGCACTTCTATAATCCCAAATACCTGTTGCACTTGGTGTCATGTTGAATTAGATTGCTAATCCAGGTGACACATGAGATGGCCATAAAAACAAATGTGCTGGTTCAGAGCATTTTAAGAACTGAGTTATTAGCAATAAAAATACTGCTGTCTTATTTCTGTTGCTAATACCTCTGCCCCTGTCTTATGATGAAACTATCAATGTTGCTGGAATTTATCCTACATTTACTGCCATGTCTTTTCATTTTTCCAGTATTCATGTTAATTTATATTAGTAAATTCATTCAAAAAAGTGACTTTTATCAAAGCAATCATATTTTTCATTAAAGTTATTAGAGATCAGTATTGGTAGATTATTCCATTATGTGCCATAGCAAATATGTAATTATTATTGTCATCTTACTATGAAGAGATGAATCACCCAAAAAGTCCTCCTGGGATTCTTTAATTTCTCCAAGTCTTAATTCACAAAATTCGTTCCTAAGTGAGATTTTCCACCTTTTAACCTACAATTGTGGAAGAATTAAACAGAAAAAATGAAAATGAAATTAATATCAAGTACCATGACATAAATACATGGCTGAGATTCAGGAGTCCAGTTGTGTAAATATTACTACATTCCCAAAACAAAGTTATCATAAGAGATCAGAGAACGGTTACATTACCAGCTGCCCTACTACATGCTTCCAAAAACAATAAGCATCCCATAATGCACCTAGACAAATGTGAAATGTTTTTACATACAAAGAAAATGTTCCCAACCCCTGTGTGCAAATTGCTCATGGAAATTAAAGCACATTTAATGACACTTCAACCTGCATACCCATAAACATTCTCTTTTGTTTTTTCAGTTAGTCACAGAAAAGCAGCTCACTGGGAATTATGTGTTTAAGTAGAAATACCCATTCAACAGCTCAGGTATTCAAAAGTGGCCCTATTAGAAGTTAAACTGTCAAAAAATCATTTTGTTAAAATCAAAAGTTATAAGACAGTTCAAAGCTCAGCACTTAAACTGCCTGAAAACTCTGGAAAAAGCTCTCCAGAATTACAAATTCAACTCACATTTTCAGAGTCAAGAAAAGAAAGCCTGTGTTACAAAGCATGCAACTGAAACAAATGGTTTATATGAACAATAAATTACGTAGCTATGAAATGATGGAGAACACGTGGCACTGCCTATCAGTCACTTTCTCAGAGTTCTCTTAAATCTGTGCTTGAACAATGTGTCAGCTTTTAATATCGACTCTCATTTTGTTGCTGTCACAGCTGGGTCTACAGGACAGTGAAGTCATAATCATGTCTCTTCCTTCACAGAAGTTGTTAGCAAAGATCACACTTCAAGCCAAAAGTAGGATTAATTTGCTGTTGTTGACAACATTGAAAAAATAATCTTGTAATTTTAGTAATATTAATCTGCCATTTCATTCAGAAAAGTGAGGATTTTACATTGTCATATGTATAGGTAGATTCCTGACACACTGATAAAACTGATATTTATAAACACAAGTGTATATAAAAAATTACACTCCACAGAGTCTTATTTTTTCTACTGGCATGTAGAAAAGGAAAATGAAAAGCAAGCCTTGAGTTAACTGTCAATAAGCCACAGAAGAATACTTGCATATACTGACTGAAGAGCAGACACTTAAAGTTACTATTACAAATCTTAGATATGACAACAGTGGTTTACATATCTAAACATGAGTTTTACTTTACATCTCTCCAGTATTTTTATGTCTAAGTGTATATTTTAAATTTGAGAGGATGATCAGGGGGCTGGAGCACCTCCCATTCAAAGAAAGGCTAAGAAAGTTGGGGCTGTTCAGCCTGGAGAAGGCTGTGTGGAGATCTCATAGCAGTCTTCCAGTACCTGAAGGGGGCCTATAAGGATGCTGGGGAGGGACTCTTCACTAGGGACTGTAGCAATAAGACAAGAGGTAACAGGTTAAAACTTTAACAGGGGAAGTATAGATTGGATATAAGGAAGAAATTCTTTACTGTTAGGGTGGTGAGGTACTGGAATGGGTTGCCCAGGGAAGCTGTGAATGTTCTATCACTGGTGGTGTTCAAGGCCAGGTTGGACAGAGCCTTGGGTGATATGGTTTAGTGTGAGGTGGCCCTGCCCATGGGAAGGGGGTTGGAGCTAGATGATCTTGAGGTCCTTTCCAATCCTAACTATTCTATGATTCTACGATTTGTAACTCCCAGTGAGTTGCATTCACTTTCATAATTGATTTTCAAATTAAAGCTCAGATTCCAGACAACCTAATCCAGGCCCACACCAATCAGTTACAGATTTTTTTCAAGTCGTTTGTATACTGCTGATATCTCATATACAGTAAATAAGTAGCAGTAACAGTAAATAAGTTTGAATAAAGGCTACATTTGAATGTCAATTATAGCCAACCAAATTATATAATTTTGATGTTTATTGTGGCTAATATATCATTATAGGGTATAATTGGAACTACTAAATCATATTTCTGACAGCATACATACAAAACAGCTTTAACTCTCAAACATATCCTCAATACTCTGTAAAATAACCCTTATTATGTGACTAAAAGGAAACCCATCCTACTCAGTTGTGTAAGTTCATCCTACATTACAGTGACATACATCATCTTTATTCCTTTACAGTGAAGCAGTTGCCTCTTTAAAGGAAAAAAACCCCGTTCCTTCAATCTGCATTCTAGAATATATGAAAAGTAAATTACATCACTGAAATATTTTATGATAACAGAATGAACATTTCTGTAATGTACACACACAGTATACACTGCCATGTTGCTAAAATAACACCACTGGTAATATGAGGATTCAATGACAATGAGGTTATAAACCACTTGTCATTCTGTTTCAGGGACAATCTTTCTATGTGGGATTGCTTTAGAAGTCGTATGTTTGTAGCCCACTCCAGGGATAACAGGACAGTGAATGCTGCACTGTATTGTACATCCGATAATTCTTTTTATCTCTAGCAATGTAGGGAGAATCAGTATGTAAGGCTACTTCCATTCTTATCTGTGGGAAACAAGAGGTGAGAATAAGGTCAGAACAAAACTGATATGCAAATGGTGAAAGAAAAGGCATTTCCACATGTTCATCAGGTTGCGTACACTTCAAAATGGTATGCAGGAATATAGTATATTGCAGGGAAAAAAATCATTGTTACAGGAGAAAAGAAATGTGGTTAACATGCTCTCAGCCTTCTCATGTCTCTGTTGGAAATGGCATTTCTCAAAAAAAAAACAACCCCCCCCCCAAACTACCAGGAAAACCCCATATTTCTCAGCATGGAAATCCCAAGTATAACTGAAAAAGAAACAGCCACCTGCCCCCAAAACCACTTACCAAAAATTAACGATCACTGTTGCTTTTCAATGTCTGAACTTTAATGCCTAACAGCTAACCAATCTACATATCAATTTTCTGTATAATCTTACAGATTTAATTATATAGAAATCTAGAAGTCCAACTCTTAAAAAAGCAGAACTATGTTGCGCAACAGATTGCAATGTGCTGCGATCTGTTACAAATTACATTAATATATACTTTTCAGACTAGGATATACAGTACAATAAAATTAAGTGTAGAGAGCAGACGCTTGCCCAAATTCTGTACTGGTGTAAACAAGATTAACTTTTCGTAGTAAGTATTCTATATATTTTTCTTTAGTATTTTGTGGGTATGACTGTATTTATATGTCAGTTTATGTATAAACAGGTGTACATATTTAATTAAAACACTGAGTGTGCATATGTGTATACAGAATAAGATTTTGCCTTTATACATTCCAATTAACCCTAAAATGGAACACTAAGTCAATAGCCTACAAATTATATACCTCTGTCCTGTTTTTAAAGATATTACAATAGATGTTTTAACATGGTTATAAAAATTCTTGTACTGTTGTTGTGGTATTGTACAATTATAAATGCCAAAGCATTTTAATACTAACTTAAAAAAAAACTTAAAAAATTACAGACATAAGTATTTCAATAATCTTTCCTTTTCCTAATTGTTACACTAGGAAGCACACTGCCAAGAGTTATCTGTCAGAACGGGAAGATCAGGCCAACAGGCAGAGGCACAGGAAAAGTAAAATATTAAAGTAACTATTAAACACCACTCCATTGTGTATTTTCTAGAGATGATTCTTCGATTTACGGTGGAAAACTGACAGTAACACTATTACATTTAAAAACTTCCTTACATACAAATACCCAGGACAAACTATAGTTACCTTAATTTCTTTGCACTGGTTATTTCCAATAAAAATATATGCATACATTTTATACATTTTGCAGAAGAATGGAAAGTATTGTAAGTGCATCCTGATTACCATGGACATAATTCATTCTCAATGTTATTTGGAGGTTAAAGAGTTAAAGCAATTCCCTACTACATTGTCATTTCTTCATGAAAAAAAATAAAGAGAAAAGGATGAGCAGAACCAAATTTAAACAGCAGCAAGTGGCCATGGCTTCAGATAAGAAGTCATAGCAAGTGGTTAAACAACTAAAATATTTAAGTGAAAATTAAGAACAAAAAAATAATCCAGTTTAGTATTTATTGTCAAAAATGTTCTGAACTGTAGTATAACAGCTGCATAGTACTAATCACATTTTATGAGAAAACAATATTTAAAGTTTGTCGTGGTGAGCCATCTTTTGAGGATGCTGGGCTCAGCCTTCCCTTAATTTAATCTATTTTGGAAGTTATAGAACGACAGACAAGTTTCACATGACAGACTCATACTGTATAATGAGAAACCTTCAAGGGAAGCTGAAGAATGATGTGAATTTCGAAGCCCTCTTAGAAATGCACATATGAGAAACTGTTTCCTCCTCTAATACACATTTTTAGGATTTCAAACTTCCCCAGACTCAGCTTTCTGCCTTGCTTAAAATTAGTAACTCAGAATTTCTCAGATTACAGGTTATTTGGAGAGTAATTTTCTGTTTTTCTCTTAAATTGTTCTTCTTTAAGTAGTTCAACATCCACTGAAGGAGGAAGGCAACTCCAGAGTTTAGAAAATAGTGCTTGCTAAGATTTAGGAGATCTAAATTCAAATGTTTTCCTCTGTCCCAGGTGAACAGCCTAAACTGACAGTCTTTTTGACCTTGGATTTGTTACTGAGCCCAAGCTCTCATTCCTCTGTACAGCAAAGGAGCCATTTTGTCTTCCACTGAGAAAAACTTACATTCTCCGTTAGTCTCAGTGACTTTATCTCTACTAAATCTCTTCTCCCATTGTGTTTTATCCCATATTTTATTACTTTTCAACAGATCAAAGAAAAAAATAACCAACCAAACAAAAAAACCCTGCTTTTGGCTGGGTTTTGTGGATTGGAGGAGACCATAAAAAATTATACTGCCTTACTATTTGATTTCAAAATTAGAGGATCCAAATGCTTCTGTCCCTCATTTTACTTCATTTTCTCTTGCAGAATATTGTTACATTTTTTCTGCAATTTCAGATAAATCTGTTATTTTAAAGCATGGCCTTTTCATGCACCTTAGTATAGAAATCACCCATTTTACCCTCACAGAAATCTTTACAAAATAAAAGTCAACTGTTAGAACAAGTCCAGAGGAGGGCCACAAGGATGATCAGGGGACTGGAGCACCTCCCATATGAAGACAGGCTGAGAAAGTTGGGGCTGTTCAGCTTGAAGAAGAGAAGGCTGCATGGAGACCTCATAGCAGCCTTCCAGTATCTGAAAGGGATGCTGGGGAGGGACTATTCATTAGGGACTGTAGTGATAGGACAAGGGGTAATGGGTTGAAACTTAAACAGGGGAGGTTTAGACTGGATATAAGGAAGAAATTCTTTACTGTTAGGGTGGTGAGGTACTGGAATGGGTTGCCCAGGGAGGTAGTGAATGCTCCATCCCTGGCAGTGTTCAAGGCCAGGTTGGATGAAGCCTTGGGTGATATGGT
This sequence comes from Melopsittacus undulatus, assembly GCF_012275295.1. Taxonomy (NCBI): domain Eukaryota; kingdom Metazoa; phylum Chordata; class Aves; order Psittaciformes; family Psittaculidae; genus Melopsittacus; species Melopsittacus undulatus. The sequence continues at coordinate 31,593,671 of NC_047532.1, read as the reverse complement.
TTCGTGTGAGGTGTCCCTGCCCATGGCAGGGGGATTGGAACTAGATGATCTTAAGGTCCTTTCCAACCCTAACTATTCTATGATTCTAATACCAGCATTATTGAAATATCTTCATGGAAATAACTAAAAGACAGAGGTTTCTAAAGCTATGATTTATATACCTAAGTATCTTTCAGTTAATTTGTTTCTTGAAGCCAGTATCAGCTCATCTGTTGCCTAAGAGCTTGTAAACCTAAGCTCAATTTCCAAACCAAGGTCAAATACTTTAACCATATATTTTTTTTAAATTCTGAAATTAGCACCGTTTACTTGCTTCCTTCACCTTTCCAGTTCCTATTAGCGTAGATACAATTTTACTTATGAAAAAGCACTCCTACTGTCATAGATTTTTCTATTCTTATTCTAACATAGCTGCATCTAATTGAGAAGTGGATACTATAGTATTGTAAAGTTTTTCCAGGTAGTTGCAACTACATCCATACTACAGCTTTGACTGCATAAGTAATATAGGAGAATCTGAATATGACAATAGAAATCTTCAGGCTTTGACAGAGCTATTGTCATTTTGCAAGTGAATGAAGCTTAGGCGTCTACATCACTTTAAAAAATGGAAAAGAGGTACCTTAAAATTTTACTCACTTTTCACCAAGAGGCAACCATGTATTAGATCTGAAGTACTGGAATCAATCTAAAAATTGGAATCAAGTAGCACCAACAATGCATAGGCATTTGCAAAAGAACAAAACCCAAATGTTAAATAACTTTAGAAAGAGCTAGACTATCCTTATGCATTGACACCAATGCAACTAAAGCAAAGGCTGTTTTGGTTCCGGTGGTATAAGATGTTGAAGAACTGTAACATGGTCAATTGTTTCATGTTAGGCTACTAAAGGCGTATTTTGATTAACTTAGAAGAGGGAATGGAGATCTTATGGAACTGAAGAATCTGTTAAGTCTCTTTTTTTTCCTTCTGCCTCCAAAACCAGTGTGAAAAGATACCCTTTGTTTAAAGAAGTATTTCCACTGTGCCTTCACAGAGCATAACAAGCAACATATAGGTATGTCACAAAATGCTGTGAAACAGAGAAATTGATAGTTACAGAGGACATTTAACAAATATTACCCAATATTTATAACATGATCTTGGCACAGTTACATAGCGACTTTTTTCTAATAATTTCCTCACAATCTCTCCATAAAAGAAAATAGCAGTTACTCTCATGTTTAAGTCAGCTAATGATGGCTACACAAAAATCTGGCAAAAATAAAGCTCTTTCCTATCCACTGCTTGCAGTAAGTTTCCTTTATTGTTTTTTTGGTAGGAGGACCTAAGTCCTGCAGTCAAAGAGGCATCTTTAGTCAGTTTTATGATATTCCACTAGCATCTCAATCTGTGAACACTGAGATTTCTCTTTTGTGGCCTACTTCTTGATTTATGTTGTACAGAACTTTTTGGCAAGTATGATCACCTGAGGACACTCACCTGAAAATATGAACTTCTGCCCAATCATGCTTTTATAATACGTATTGATACAAGGTAAATGCTCAGCTGGCTATTTCCGTCCTTTGAAAATATAAGAATACATAGAAAAGCCAGCAGAGAATGATCATGGATAGCCTACTGCACAGCATCATTACCTCACAGGGCTTAGCTTGACCTAGATTATAAAAAAGATTCATACAGAGAAAGTTATTTCCAGCTTCCCTGTTCCATGTAAGAGTGAGATTTTAAAAACAAAACTCAAAACTCTGTGTATTTTTTACTCTGCTTTATTTGGGGGATTTTGGGTTGCTGCAATAAACATCAAAGCTGAAAAGCAGTTGTGACCACTCATTGCTATTGAAGATGGGTATCTTCCATCTTTATCTTCTAAAGAACCGAAAACCAGCTTAATTTTATAATTGGGCTTTAAGATCATAAACATGAAAAGCTCAATAGAAGACAAAATACTCCAAAACTACTGCTAAAATAATTATCTAAAGATTTTACATAGAGCAATAATTACTGTTTGCGTTAAACTATTACCTCCATATCATACAACTTCATCAGTACTATCACAAAAATGATTAACACTCATGTCTGACAAAACAATTTGTTAATTTACCAATGAAAAACAGAAGACTACTTGTAACATATTGTGGCTTTCGATCCATCTCCTTAACCTGATCATCCTGCTATTTCAGCATTTATAGAATGAATGGACATATTGGTGAGTCTTGTAGGATAATGAGAGAAAAAAAACCCAATACGGTATGAGACAGATAGAAGGACACTATGAAGAAGAGTAAATTAATACAGTAATATTTAACACTGCTTTTCCCAATGGAAAGTGCTGTATAAATAATTGTAACTGAAGCTAAACAACCTAACCAGCAAGACCACTCTCCTTCCTAATTACACTACATCAACAGAAAGACTTAATATATTCACCAGCTACAGTAGGTCTCCAACTGTGCTAAGGCTAGCATGTGGGAAAGCATTTATTGCTGCTACAGTCACTTCTTAAACATTCTTTTACTTTCTGACTGGCTGCTCAGGGACAATGTTCCACCTGTCCTCTGACTAATTAAGTAGTATCAGTACTCTTACTTGCATATATTTGTGCCCCCTGCTATTTATGACAGGTTTATATATTTTATATATATATAATATAAAAAAAAGAAAATTCAGCACTCTAAAGTTTTGGATAATAATCAATAAACACATGTGTACATAAATATGGATGTTAATATGTGCATAAGAAAAGTGGTTTCTGTAAACTATCAGCAATTTAAAAAGACTAGTTTATCTGTATTAAGATACTACCTTCACATTTCACCATTATTTCTTCTTCCTGATATACAAAAATTCACATGTAATAAAACTCTTCAGTTTATTGAAGTATATATAATACGTGTGAGTTAAAATTAGAACATTTATAACACACTTAAAACTTAAGACCTACTTAAATTACTTTTAGAGTAAATCTCAAGGCAGTGAGGAATAGTCCTGCAATGCTGTTAAAGTACAACATGTATGAACAGCAGACCTGCATGTTTCTTTGGAAATATTTAGAATGTAATAATGCCTCTCTAGTCTTTATAGCAAATATAACAAATTACTACAATGCTACTTCCATTGTAACAGTTTTCTTTAAGAACATACAGTGGCCTTAATGACAAACTCCACAAACTATTTCATAACTACAATAGATAGCATATTTCCTACTGTCTTGGAGAAAGAGGGATTCAGGAAGGGTTTGAATTTGCTTTGAGGTTTTTAATCAGAGAGACAGAAGTACAGAAGAAAGCAGAATTGACTGTTATGATTGCTTTGACCTTTTTTTTTCCTTTTTAAATAAAGCTTTTATTTTTCTGCTTGAACATTTCTAATTAAAACATGTTTCTTTTCTGTGACTGGTCAAAGGAGATTATTTTGAGTCTTGATTTAGTAAATGAGCAAGAATGTGAACAATGTTCACCAGCAAATGTAGTCTGGCTAAAGGAACTATACTGTGTTTGGGCTGGGAGTGTGTATGTGTGAAATAGTACTTGTGTACTCCTAAGTGGCTGGCAGGTTTTGAGCTGCTTCATTGTATAACGTAGTAAAATGCATTATCAACAGGCTGCAGTTAATGAAGCCTCCACTATTTTGGGTTCCCAGAAGTCTTTGAACAAAAACTTTCTAGGAGCAAAAACAAACACCAAACTACATCTGGGTGGAAGAACAGTGGAAGAGTTCATCAAACTGACCATGAGCCAGCAATGTGCCCTTGTGGCCAAGAAGTCAAACGGCATCCTAGGGTGCATTAGAAAGAGTGTGGTTAGTAGGTCAAGAGAGGCTCTCCTCCCCCTCTACTCTGCCTTGGTGAGGCCACATCTGGAATATTGCATCCAGTTTTGGGCCCCTCAGTTCAAGAAGGACAGGGAATTGCTTGAAAGAGTCCAGCGTAGAGCCACAAAGATGATGAAGGGAGTGGAACACCTCCCTTATGAGGAGAGGCTGAGGGAGCTGGGTCTCTTTAGCTTGGAGGAGACTGAGGGGTGACCTCATCAATGTTTACAAATATGTAAAGGGTGGGTGTCAGGATGATGGAGCTAGGGTTTTTTTCAGTGATATCCAGTGGTAGGACAGGGGACAATGGGTGTAAACTGGAGCATAGGATGTTCCACGTTAACATCAGAAAGAACTTCTTTACTGTAAGAGTGACAGAGCACTGGAACAGCTTGCCCAGGGAGGTTGTGGAGTCTCCTACGTTGGAGATATTCAAGGCCTGCCTGGACAAGTTCCTGTGTGATGTACTCTAGGTTACCCTGCTCTTTCAGGGGGGTTGGACTAGATGATCTTTCGAGGTCCCTTCCAACCCTTGGGATTCTGTGATTCTGTGAAATGGGAATTAAACTACCCATACACTGATGTCATTTCCACATTTCTGGCATGCACAATGTGAAATCAAATAGGTACTAGCTGCTGCATGCTGTGTCTGTGGAATCTGATGCTTTTTGCTCTTCTTTTGGCAAATTATTACCTTTATTTAAATTTAAAGTGGGGCTTATAACACCCATGCTTCATTTGACAATTGCTACGAACTTCTATGTTTGCATTTGCTACAGTACAGGAAGATATACAAATTACTATTTTGTCTACACTGCTAGGATCCCATCTGTACAGGATAGTTTTTTCCTTCTTCTGTGTATTTATGAGGGAAGAAAACATCAGGGTCTCTGGTACGTATTAGACAGTCAATTTTTCAATCTTTCTATCAGATGTCCAGTTCAGGCAACTAAAGAGTCTAAAATGCAAAACCTCATATGCTGTGCAAAGAAACTGTTCTACAAGAAAAAAAAAAGTTCTCTCAGACCATCAGGTCAAAGTTTTGGACAATAGTGTGCACTTAAAAGTTTATTTAGATTTTCCTCAGGATCACACTAGTCATTACACATTCGTTATCAAACAAAAATAAAACGTGAATGCAGTAGGGTACAACTGTAAAGAAAGAATATGGAAAACGTGGAAAGAAAGATGACTTCCTGGCATCAGTGCAAACTGTTCATATTTCAAGTGCATGGAGAAAAAGAAAAATGTCACAATTTCAAAACTTCATATATAGCAAGTATGAAGCTATTATTTTTTTCCACATTTCACTCATACTCAGAAACACCAGCCCATTTAAGCTAAGGGATTAGATCTGCATGCGTGTGCCTGAATACCAAAGGCTTCACCTACCTAAAAAACATTTTAGTAAAATACAGAAGGAAGGCAGAATAAAAAGCTTGGGAAAAATAATTATATTTCCCCTTGCGGAGTGCAGCAGTTATGTTTGAGCAAGAAATATGTTGCCTTACCATGGACTCTCCCCTTCCTCTTGGTTAATACCTAGTTTATTTCTGTCTTTGCATCTTTCCTCGGAGCTTATGGGAAAAAAGGAAAAAAAAGGCATGAAAATAAGCAAAAACAAGCAAACAAAAAAGCTAAAGATCTCACTCACAGATGCTTACAACACAGGTGCTTTGGAGGCTGACTTTTATACAGGCTTGTGCACAAGAACAGAGGAAACAATACATGAGCATAAGAGTGAGAGACAATGCAGAAGGGAGGGGGGTATGTGTTGAGGGGAAAGCAACACTACCAGAGGGAATACAAAAATTACTCTTGAGGATCAGAGTCTTGAATTATGAGCATGATACTTGCCATTTATTAATGTGATTAAACAGACAGACCTGGATATGACTGCCACAAAAAGATTATTCCAGTGTTTAACAGAACAAAGGATGCTAGCTAAGTGCAAGACATACATTCCTTTCTAGACAGGTAAGACACTGACACATTTCATTTAAAACCATTTCTTTCAGTTTTGTCCTCCTTACTTCAGTTTCAAGGTCTCCTTGTTACAATTTCAGGTCTAGTTTATGCCTTAAATCTCCTTTAGCAGGGTATGTGCATGTAACTGGCAATCCTTGATGAATCCTTAAGATGAATCTTAGTTCAATGATCCACTGCTTTCTTCTTGGATACTTATCATCCTGATTTGTATGTATCTGCAACCAGTTTAATCTAATACCAGTTGAAAACTGTTTTCCTATATTCTTTTGTGGTCAGCTCACTTTCATCTCTTACTCTCAATTTTAAAAACCATCTATTGCACTGGCCCCTAAAACTGATCACACTTTTAAAAAACAGACTAATAATTTCAGTGTGCTTTTCAAAGTTCCCTTGGTGTATTTACAGTTTTAATTCTACCTGATCAAATTACAGGAATACTAAAGAATACATCACATTGTGCAGGCATTCATATATACTCGATTTCTACCCATCTCTCCAGTTTCCAGAAAAAGCTATGGTAACAAGTATGCCTTTTCTTTAAAGTTATGAACTCAGTACTACAGGTAACATGCTTTCTGAAAAGATTTTTTCCTTTCTGTTTGTTCAGTTCCAGTCCAACTTTAATTACTTGTTTTACATTAAACTTAACACTCATTACCTGTAGGTTTCAGTCACATTGTAAACTGCACAGGGGTGAACAACTGCACAATTCAGCTGCAGCAACAACTTAGCAAATGCTGAAAACTATTCTTCCATTATCAGCTGTCAGGATAATTTCATGTGCATATATATTAAAAACATACATTGCATTTTCCATCACAAGTATCTGCCTGCTCTTTTGATGCTTTCCAGTCACACAGCTTCTCTTGCCTACAATCCCCATCTGCTATCATTCCTTTCACTCTATTGTTCACCATCATCCTATTATGTTATTTAGAACTCCAGCTTCAGACACTCTCCTGGGCTTCTCCTTCTATCATTTTGCCTTTTTTGACAAGTGATTTTTCTCATTTTACTGTGCACTAGCATTCTTTTTTCTAGTTACTACACTTCTCCAGATAATTTGTCTAATTCATGTTGCATCCAACAAATGACATTTACACTGGTTGCACCCAAGTGCACAATTTTAATCTAATTTAGTGAAGTCCTTCCAAAAGCTGCAGGCACTTAGATTTAGTTTACACTTATTTCAGTTTAACACAAATTGATTTAGTTTATAAGCAATAAAAATAAAGTAAATCTTTACAATAAGTATCCATAGAGCAGTTTAGACCAACTTTAGCAAGTTTGTTTAAAAACAAATTTTAAATTACACTGGAACATCTTTAAATAAGATATTTCATAGTCTAGCACACCTTGATATAAAAATCCTGATCCTTTTTTAGCTTTACCTTCTACCCTTCTTTCCTTTTTCCTTCTCTTGAACACATTGAGTGCACATAATTGATTTTTGATAAATGAACAAAGTAGAAATATACAGTACACCTAGTCAAGTAAATATATCTGGTGGTTCTTCATGATAAATGCAGCTGGGTATGGCAAAAACAAAATAAGGAGAATTACTCTTGGTTAGTAAAGGCAATAGAAAACATGACATAATTATTTTCCTAAATTGAAGCAGGAAGAATGGAAACAAGACACCAGACAGAAACACAAACGTAGTTTTGTTAACACAAAAGTAGAATTATTCCTGAGGTTTCCCAAGACAAAGAGCAATAGGGATAAGGGATGTAACACCTGAAGTAAGGTAAGTAGAGAATATAACTCTTTCTATGACAGTAATGAACGTACTCAGGTATAGTACAAAATATCTACTTCATTAAGCAGAAGATAGTGGTGATTGCTTACCTTGATAAACTATTACACCTTCATGACCTGAAAATCATTCTTGCCATGCAGAACTAGACTGAGCATGACACCTTTGAAGACAGGCACAAATAATAAAGCCATCCATAAAACTTCAAATGGGAACTTAAACATTACAATTCAGTGTGATACTGCTGTATGTATACTAAGACTAGTTAATAAGTGAACAAAAACCAGCCTAAACAAAAGAAAAAATTATCTCTAGGCTACCAATGATACAGAAATAATAGCAACTAATGGTAACAGAGACTTACCTAAATTTATTATCTTTAGCATACCTCAGTTGAAATTGATATGAAAATACTCCTTTGCACCTTTAAGTAACAGCTCAACCACTACTAAAAAATGAAATTTGTAAGCCTGTACGTACTGAACCTCACAAATAATAACCACTTAAGGGATCAATATAAATTGTATCTCTAAATTCAAATTCATAAATGAATGTTTCAAGGGGTTAAGCACTTATTAATGTTCATAAGGAAAAAAACCCAAACAACCCAGCAACCCAAAACCCAAGAGAATTCTTTGGGGAAGAAAAAATCCAACCACTTACATTGCTTTATCTGATGTCTTCTGTAGGGAAACGTTGATCCATCAATAATGAAAGCCCTGAAATGCCAACATTGCTACTACAACACATAAAAAAATTGTACTTAAGTTTTTTAAAGTCTAAATTTTCCTCTGTCTATTAGGTTCTTGTTCTAGATTACAAATTCAATATTGCAGCATGACCAAATAATTCCCAAATCTTCCCCAAAACCTTATGTATAAATAAGATCTAGCAACTGCATACATCCAGTGGTGGTGCATTATGCAAGAAGTGAGCTACATTATCATACATCCAAACTATAACACAATATCACAACATTGCTAAACCAACATATTTTAGCTTTGTACAGAAACACTTGACGATAATATTCATGTTTTTCCAATACAGCATTATTCTCCCAGAGGAACTGTCTCCATTTTCCAAGTAGGCCTACTGTTTACTTACGTATCTGAACTAAAGACAGCAAAAAAAGCAAAGGAGATTCCTCTGTATATTTTAGGCTTAACAAACATTCTCATGATAATAATTGCTTAATACTGTGTGATACCATCACCATGAAAGTGTTATTTTGGAAATACACTTTTTCAGCATAGATAAATTCTTGAGCTGGAACAAAACAGCTTCCTTCTCCTGAAGTGACAAAATTATGCTTAAAATGACATTAATTTAAGACAACAAAAAGTTGCTAGCTTTATGCAATAGAAATCCTTTAAATGAATACCTCACAAACAAAACTATAATTTTTAAACCCCTGCTAGTGAAATGTCTACACTCTTGTTTGTTCAGAACTCAAATCTTTTGACATGTCAAAGAAAAGACTTGAAAAAGAATTGGTCCAGCTAGGCAATAACTGTTATGGCATCCTTCAGGTTACAAAGGCAAATAAAAGTGTATGACTTTGGAAAAGGTTCATCTCCCACAGATCTTTACTTAAAATCAGACTTACGTTGCAAAAAATTGTTTCTTAAAAAATGAAGTTAATTTCAGCTTAATTACTATAATATCTGTTAATTTCCCCTCCCCCCATCCATCTGGCTTAAGCACTTCAAATGGCATCTTCTGTCAATCAAATAGGTTATACATCAAGTGTCATTATTAAGACTTGAAAACAAGCCCAAAATACAAAGGCAACACTTAGTTAAATGTATAATACCATTTTTCAAAATGGAGTAACTATCCTTGCAGGTTTCAGTAGAGCCTGAAGCTACTCAGAACTGAAAACCAACCATCTCACAAACAATAAAACAGTAACTTATTAACATCTCCTAAAACTGAAATTTTATTGAAAGTGCTAAGCTTTTGGGGTTTTTTTGTTTGTTTTTTGGTTTGTTTTTTTTATTTGTTTAATTTAGGGTTTATAGTAATCCGACATGGAATTGGTAGTTTACTGAAAAGGTGGGTTTGCTTTTATTTTTAATTAATTTATTTTTTAAATTAAAACAATTAAAACTACAGGATCTTCTAAGAAAATACTGTAGTTCTCAGTATTCAAAATAATACACTGTAACCAGTATAAATTAATTTAATCAAAAACTGATTGAAGATGTAGAAATGTACACTAAATAATAGGAACAATGATGTGTAAAGAGTCATCAGAACTCTGCCTAGTTACACTATTTGTTCATCTAGATGTCCTGTTATATTTGTTAAGAGGATCTAGTTGCCAACCTCTGACTAAACATGTAATTCTGCAATTATGTATTTGATAAAATTCAGTTGTCCTGTTATATGAACAGATCATACATGGAATATTGCACAGAACAGCATGAGTTTTGTACACATATGATGCCTGCTTTTTACGGATAAGTAGCTAAACATTTTACTAGCATGACAAAATCCTCTGATTAGTGCAGCATTCATTAAATGGTGACAGATGCTAGTATTAATTACATGTTGAGTAGATCATTTTCCCATTATATTCTTTTTTTACCAGCCTCCTCTTTCTAGTTATCAGCCTATCCTATACCCAGATTAAGCACCAGACCTTTTTTTGAGGGGGGTGGTGTGTGTCTGTATTCCTTGTTTGACCAAAATGAGTGACTGATTTTTCTACACTACCCCACCATCTGGATTCCTTCCTGGCACTTTTCAAAACATGTACTTATTGTTTGTTACACAATTTATATAAAAAAATAATTTGCAAGGTTATTTGTGTGGCTATCTCAAGTAATCTTATATTTACTGTTGGAAACCATATGATTTGTTGCTTACTTTGTACAAATAGATAATGTCTACTGCTGCTGTGACAAAGCTTGTCAAATTATACCTGGCATATCAAGCACTAATTTAGTATTTCAAGAGTGCTTGAATAACATGTACAGAGAAAGGTAAATGCATATGTTAAACAACTTGCCATCCTTGAGACACAAAATGTTCCCGTTCTATGTAATACTAGATGCAGTCACACAAAACAATACTATCCACTGTTTCCATGAATTTTAACAGGATTCCTAGCAAACATTTTATGTCAAACATGTTATTGTACTTAGTATGATTATCCTGACATGTACAATAACTTCTCCTTTATAACAACTCAAAGTACTCCTGGAGAGAGAGAGAAAAAAAAAGAAAAATAGAAAAAAAGAAAGAAAAGTTGAAAAAAAGAAGAAAAATTGAAAAATGAAAAAAGAGAAATTGAAAAGTACAAGGGGCAAAGTAATTAATTTAGAGATAATTTCTGTTATAAACCAAAATGTTATAAATTGAAAGTTGACAGAGGACATTGGAATAGTAATTTACCAGAGGTTGATCAAGTTCACTAATGTGATTTTGGTAGAAACAGTTAAATATAATCCTAAAATATAAATCATACAATTTTCCAGGAGATGCAAGGCAGTAAAAATAGCACATGGCACTTGTAATACTTACTATTATGAAGAACAAAGATTCTAATAGGACGAAACGCAGCAAAAAAGATACGAAAGTAACCAGGAAGTAGAGACTGTTTCTCAAGTGGAGACAGAAAAAAACAAAACATGTAACATTTTATACATACATGCGTATACAAAAATATACAACATTACATACACAGAAGACAATATTCAAGCTACAAGATATCAACAGACAAAATAAGCTGTAAATTAGACTGTATAACTGCATTTCTAATCATCAGAGAAATTACTATCTGGAGCAGTTGCTCTGCATTAAGTAGCACGGAAAGAAAGCCTCACTACCTTTGAAAGACATCAAGTCCCATATATGATATGAAGATCTATTATGTGGCAGGAAGAAACAGCAGGGGCTAGACCTTAATGACTTGAAGTCATCTCTTTCAGTCTTATATTTCTGCAGTGGGACTGGTAAATGTCTACACAGGGGAAACACATGGGATAGTTTCCCTGTGTTTATAAAGTTCTGATCGCAGTCTTAAAGTAGCTCCTGAAAAACAAACAAACAAAAAATTCACTGATGGTTCAGAAGATCTCTCCTTCTACACAATCCAACTGGTTGAACAGTATTCTGTGAATATTCAGTTATGCATCTGTTCCTCTACTTTTAGAAGAGTTATTTGCAATGAGTTACACAGCTCTCACATTCTGCTTATGCTTCCTTCTTGAAGTAGCTTATGTAGGAAACAGTTGTTAACCTTCCCTCCCTAACTTTTCAAAGGAATTGCGTATTTGCTACTGAGTAGTCAATACCATTATTCATGGAGCCCTGATTAATGGCTCTAATTTTGAAATATAATGGAAATTGAATTTGTATCTGGGATGGAAACTGTCCTTCCCTGCAAAACAGAAGTGACCAAGTGGACACAAATACACCCACACAGATAAGTGGGTGTCTTTCTAACTCTTCTGCCTGCCCTCCTGCCCTTCCTCCCCCCCCCCCCCCCCCCCCGCCACCTCCCAGTTGTATTTGGTTGGTTAGAAATGCTCAAAGTAGCCTCTGCTTTTGCTCCTTTCAATACCTTGCTTGCCCACAGCAGGCCCTGCTTCCTTTTTCCAGGTGTCCTGGTTTCTGCAGATTCAAATTAAACACAAGCAAGCATGCTTAAGTACACCTTGCTATGATCACAATTGACAATATTGAAAGCAACAAATGTTTTCCAATTCATTAATGCAGTAATAAAATAATTCACATGCTTACAGCTGAGGATGTGTGCTTCTGTGTAATCACACTGCAGATACTCTTTTTTTCTGTCTTGTCCTCTTTGAGCCATAGTTAGCTTCAAACTTCCTAGTGTATGCTTAATTCTGCTCTCAGAAACGTCCCTTCTTTCACTTTTTGGCAGTTGCAATTAGTTTATTTTTAGTTGTATAATATACAATAGCTTGAGCCTATTGTACTGATCTTGAGGCCGTATCAGACTTTGAAACACTTTCTGGACAACATCACTAACATATCAGGCTACATTATGGAAGATAGATGCCAGTTCCCTAGTATGCAGGGGAAAAAGCTAAACAAAACCCACAGACATTTCACGTGACTTGTTTGAACACAAAGCCTACTGCCATGGACTTGCTTTTCTCCCCCAGATATGGCCTCCTTGTCCAACAAAATTTCTTGCCCAAATACATTTTTAAGACCTGCATTTGTACAGGATTTCTGGTTCTATAACAGTGACTCAATAGCTGATAACTGGAAATCCTAGCTATGACCACAGGTACACACACTCTGGAACTATATGACATGCCCCATCAATTAACTTGATCCTAAAGAAGTTGAATGTGCTGCTCCTGTAAAGCCCAAGTAGATCATTCAAAGTACCAACAGTCACAGAAATATGTGAGCCTTCATACAAATCCAACATGCAGCCACTAATTCCCTTTCTGTTTTTAAAGAAAAACAATGTACTGTTTTGAAACCACAGACTTTGAAGAACAAGACTATTCAAAGCAGCAAATTTCAGCATTTATGTAACTACATGCACTGTTGGAGGCTTAGACTAAGGTCTTTGAGACAATGACTATCATTTATTAGGAGACTGAAAACTAGCCTATTAGGAACATGAATCAACAACTGGGCCTCCTAGATGCTAACACAGTATGGCTGAATTTATTTTACATGATACATAACTTGGCACATCAGTGATATATATACCTTCATTTACTATTTTTGATATCTCAGGAGATTCCATGACCTGCAGAAAGGCTAACTAGCACCCGGAAGTTTCACATGTACAGCAGTTAAAACTGTAAAGCTTATTTAAGTGAAGTTAGCTGTTTTCAGCAATAGTGAATTGAAATGTGATTTAAGTGAAAAGTTTTGCTGGAATCAGATACATCAGTGTCAGAAGATACAGTGATATATACAAATAGATATGTTCACCACATCATACTCAAATGATCTTACCATCATAAAATCAAAACAAAGTTTTTCAAATAATTAAAACCATATCTTTTTCAATGACACCAACTTCCTAGTAACGTACAATAAACATTTACAAGTAGTTCTAACTTACTTCCACTGACAGTTACAAAGCTTTTGCACAGTTCATGTTACTCAATTTGGTTTGTTTTAAGGATGTATTTGGGCAGCTGAAAACTAAACCAGACATAGGTATCTGAAGTGTTTGACATGAAACTGATACAAGAACCAAAAATCTGAAGATAACAAAAAGAAGTGTCGTATTTTTATTATTTGGGTGCAAAAATGAGTGGTAAAACCCCATGTAACAATTACATATTCCATGAACAATCATTGCATGATTTCCATAAGGTCAATCGGACAGACCCATTACAAGACCTCAGCCTCAGAAAAGCATGTATTTCTCAGCTACTGTGCAGCACTGTAATTACTCTCAGCTTTGGTGGAACTCGGTTCTACCTTAAAAAAATTATTCCGAAGAAAAACGAAAACAAAACACCTTTAGGAATTGGTGATTTAAAAAGGAAAGTCTTGGCACCAGGCAGACAAAAGAAGGAGCATATAACACACAGAGCACAGATCATTTGGAATTGCAGCTGAACTTCAGTTTATCAGCTCTCCTTTCCTCTAATTTCTCAATTACAAACTTGACAGCTCTCTCACCCCTAGAAAAAAATAATGTTCACTATTTTGGTTTACTCTTGGAAAACAAAACAAAACCTTTCCTCTAGTTTCAAGATGTGGATTTTTTTTTTTGTTCCAGTGAGACATTTAAAAAACTTTATCAGAAATTTCTTTTGATTTTGTATCTTGCACAAAGTCAACCCAGTCAAAAATATGTTGAAACAAAAATGATAAATTTTAATTATTTCATAACTCATAATCAGATTTGTTAAAACTCATTCATTTACTGTCAAACGTTCCATACAGCAATTTTGCAAAATATTTTTTAAAAGTTAAAAAAAAATCCCCTTTCTTCCAGGATGTTTAAGCAGTGTTTCTTTCATTGATTGGAAAACCAGTCATCTACACAAGCAAAAGACAGGTCACCTAAACAACTTCAGGTACCATATGGAAGATAAACAGTCTTCCCATTCCCAGTAAGGCAGTTTAATTTTATTTTTCTTGAGTGAGATGTTTGGCTACTGTTTTCCCCTGACTTAAGTCTAGTTACTCTGAAAGTGCAGCTGAACTTGTCTTTCCTTAGGAGAAATACTTTAAATGTTAGTACCTCATTTACTTGTGAGGTATTTCTGAGACTAGACTTAAATTTGCATTAAGGTTACAAAATCACAGATGCATATATACTTCTCCTCAAGACTACAAACTCCCCATTTTGAAGGATCTTCCTCCCCTCTGCTTCCTTTGATCTCCACTCAGAGCCCCTTCCCACAGGTTTGGGATACTCTAGGTAAAAGGAATCCTACACACAGAGAATCTCCTAGCCCACACACACTTTCACCTATACTATAAAAGGAAACAACCTTTTCGGTAGCAGGCTCTTCCTGTTCCCCAGGTACTCACCAACACAACATCACGATAGGCGCAGCAAGGCTTTCTCAGCCCTGAATAGGCCAAACCAGCAGCACACACTGATGACGCCTCCCAGGTCGCTACCTGGTGACATTAAGAAGCCACCCGCCTTCCCCCAGCAAGACGCTACGAGCTCCTTCGCTCCTCGCCAGTTCTTCCCCAAAGACAGGCCTTTACTAAAGCCACTACTGCCTCAGGGGCTGGCGATAAAGCCCAGCTTCTTTTCTTCCTTCCTTCTTTCTTTCTTTCTTTCCATCCCAGGTAGAGAAGCAGCGGCAACCCCAAGGTAAACAGACCGGCGGGGCAAAGAACACTCCCCACCAGCCCAATACAGATGACGAGCGACTTGATGAGAAGACTGAAGCCTGTCCGCGCGTCCCATGCACTCCCTCTCCTAACACCGACGCCATTTTGGGACGCTGGAAAGTTGTATCTATAGCAACCAGGAAGAGGCGGACATCACGCGGGGTCACCGGGAGCCCAGCCCCCTCTTAAAGGCGCAGGGCCGGTAGTATCGCGGTGGCCTGGCAGGGTCTTCGGCCCCACCACCGGCAGAGCCTCGCTCTGCCGCCGGCTCCGCCCTCCACCCGCGCCCCCCGCCCTCACCCGAGGGGAGGCACACTCGCGGACCCAGGGGTGACGACCCGGGCGGAGGGATACTGACCGCTGAGCACCGACCCCGCCGGACGAAGGGATCGGGGCTCGCAAGCGGCCGCAGCGGGGGCTGCGTGGGGGGCGACAGCCGTGATTGGGCAGCCCGCCGGGTCAGAGGGCTCTCCGGCCCCGGTGGGGCCCCAGGGCTGGGAAAAAGTAGTCCCCTAGCCTCCCCCTCGCGCCGTTGGAAGGGGTTCGGCGGCGGAGGCGGCTCTGCTCGGTGCTTCGGCTTCAGCTGATAATTGAAGGGAAGAGAGGTGGTTGTTGCTGGGAGGAGGGAAGGCACGGCACGGCAAGTCTGTGAAGGCCGTATCGGGACAAACTAGGTATTCGGGGCCCGTCTGTTCTTTCAGGGGGCGTTGTGGGGGTGGTGTGGTGCTGGGTTCTTCGGCAGTCTCCGGCCCGGGCCTGTTGTGTCATCCCCGGCATTAGCCAAGCTGCCCTTCCTGGCGGCCCGGGGCAGGGGGAGGGGAGTAGCGCCATCCCGGAGCTTTGTTGCGGATGGGGGTGCGGGAGGGGGACGGGGACGACACGACGCCGCGCTGGTGAGTGTGTGTGTTGGGGGCCTGCGGTGTATAATGGGGTGAGGAGGGGGAGTCCTCGCGGAGGAGGGAAGGGGTGGAAATGGCACTGACAAAATGGCTAGGCAGTCACCGGGGCTCGTTCGAGGGACATCCCGTTTCCCCCAGGCGCCGGGCCGAGCTGCTGCGCACCGCATCGCCTCGCCTCTCTTGAGCTGCCCGGCGGTGGGGGGAGTGCGGCCTCCTCGCTCGAGGCCCTGTGTAGCTGCTGATACAAAAGGGCAGTGTCGATGTTGACACTGCTGTACCGATTTGTATGCCCTTCTCCGTCTTCTCCCCCGCTCCGCTTGGCCCCCTTTTCCCTAGTAGTTTTTTTTTTTAATATTAGTGTTTAATTTTTTTTTCCTCTTTTTTTTTTCGCGGAGGAGCTATCGAATATCTTAAAGGAAGAAAATAGATAGCAACTCCTCTTTCATTCTCCCTTGCCCAGCTCGATAAAAATGCTAAATAATCGGCCGACGTCCATATTTCACAAGCTTGTGGTGGTGGTGGGGGGGCGGAGGAAGAAGGTGGGAAGAGAATGGAGGCACTTGTGGGGTCGGAGTTACAGTGTCGGCTGCCCACGAAAGGGGTTGTTTTCTCCGTTATCATTTTAGAACTGATGTTTTTGTTGCTTTCCGTTAAAAAGCAAGTTGCCTGGTCTTTGCGTTTGCTTGCATAATGCGTCGTACTTGGAGGCTGATCAAACGCTGGGTTCTGCCTTTCCTGCCTGGCTCTTCCTTCTTCCCCCTTCCCTGGGGGGGGCTGGGGAGCGCGAGAAGTTTTGAGGTGCCGTTAGTACCGACGCCAGCCGCCTCCTGGTAACTGCTCTGGTTCTCTGGGGCTAGGAAACAAACCGATACCGGGGCTTTCACCAGACCTGTAGGCCTGTCTTCCTGTTGTTCAACTTTTTTGTTGGTCCCCCTTCCCCCCCCCCCCCCCTTCCGAGTGCACTGGCTTTCTCGACAGCCAGGGGTTTTCACAGAACGGGAGTCCGAAAGTCTAGACTGTGAACCGGAAAATAATAGGGGAAAGAATGGAAAGTTATGTCAAGGGCTTTGGGGAAAAAAACATCGACGTATCGAACAAAGGTCCTGCCTGTATTAGAGAGAGAGGCCTGCATGTGAGGCCTGATTGTGTCGCATTTACACATGGGGAAGAAATGAGTGCTTGGTACTGGCCTAAATTTATTCTGTAAGTCTGGCATGCAACTCGGGAACATTTTTAGAGTGTGTGTGGTTTGTTTTGAGGGCGTTTTTATTACGTGTAGCAATCCAATAATTTTTAATTTTTTCCAAAAGATTTTTTTTTAATTCCTGTCTTTTTCAACGAAAATAATATTGATCCAGAGTTTCTAACACAGTAACACAGAACTTAACCAGGGTAACTTCCACAGTTTATGTCTTGTGTGTATTATGAATTTGAGTTTCCTGGTGCTTTAAAGGCAGTCAGAAAGAGGAGTTGAGTAGTTACCACTTGACAAATATGAAGTACATCCCTGTAGTGAGAGGAGGAATTCTGAACACGTAAATTAATTTCACGAGCTTTGTGTAGGGAACTGTCACTGAAGGTATACTTAATTTGTAAGATCCTAAAAGCAAGAGTTGCTGTGATTACTTGTGTTTATCTGTGGTATATTCTCTCCAGGTCTCTCCTATCTCACCTCCTCAAGTCTAGACTTCTGATTGTACAAGGCTGGCTTTTGGTATTTGATTGCTGCTCAGATTTGTGATTTTTAATTTTTTTAAATTAAGATAGAAATTTTAACTTTTTTTTTCTACATTTAAAAAATATGCATAACTAATATCAAAGAAGTATTTGAAAAAAATAACTGTATATACCTTTTTATCGTTTGGTAGCTTATTTACTAAGTATTGATAGGAATGAAAGATATTTGTGAAAATATTAGTATTTCAGTTCTTGAAGGTAATAGTTTTAACAATGCTGTATTTAAACTAAGATGTTTAAAAGCAGTGTTTTGGTGAGTAAATACTTCAGGTTTTCAGGCATGTGTTTTAAATTTGTAATAGTTTCTAAATTTCTAAAATGTGGCTGATTATGAATGGCTGGGCTTTGCATATACATTGGCTTTGATCTTAAAATGGAAGGGTATTTTTAGTTTTTGCTGTTTGGTGTATCTGATTACTGTGTTAGAAATACAGGTAATGTGTGGGGTTCCCCCCTGCTGCTTGCTCTGAGGATGTCTAAAAAAATTGGGAATAGTAAGCTTGAATTGATAAAGTTTAAATGTTCTTCAGTCTCCAGATGGCTCCATAGGTAGAAGCCTAACCAGGTTTTAGCTGTTAGTAGAAAAATTGTAGGTCACCCACACTGTGACATTACTACTTACTAATATAGCAGATCTAATTCAGTAGGAGTGCCGACCTGTTGAGTAAGAGGCTTATGAAAATGGAGTCTTTTGATGTGTTGCAAAAGTTCTTTAGGCCAAAGTGACCATTAGGGAAACAACCTGTATCTTCCCAGTAAATGAATAATCAGAACTGTCATTCTCAATTGGGAATGATGCACAAATTAATTGTTTTTTTTTTATTTCCTACTTTATATTGCTTTTTGACTGTCTTCAAACTCAGAATGTAAATATTATAGGAAAATTATGATCAAAACTTCTTCTAATAAATCATTTGTAAACTTGAGGCTCAAAGCTACAGGCAACAAAGACTATATTTCTTCTGCAGCAGCTTAGCAAAAACGTAATGCAGTTGACTTTAATGTAATGAAAAATATGATTAATTTTTTTGCATCTTTGCATCACTGAAAAGTACAGTTACTTAGAGACAATCCAAGATGATAACCTGACTGAATTCCTTTTGTTCCTAAGCAGTGAAACTGAAGCATGAGTAGGAAAGTTATTGTTTGACTAACCTACATGTTTATTCTTAACTTACAGCGTAAGCAAATCTCAGAACTATCTGTGTTAATCTTATAGGCCATGCTGTATTTTTTGACAAGCTAATTAGTAAGCATCATGTAGAACACTTCTGATCACAGGTCTGTCTTCTGTCACACTGAGACTAAATTATTTTGACAAAGTACAATCAAATCCTGAAGTTGTACAACATGGTGTACTATCACGTTGTCAAAAACTGAAACCCGAATGTTTCTACGATCTCCCATTGCCCTGTTGGATCATCTGTGTCTTGTTTATCACCTGTCAAATTAATAACATTCTCTATAAAGCACTTTGTGGACTCTGACACTCTTAATAGTGGAAACTTTTCATACAGCTGTCAGTACTGACTGAACAAAGCAATACATCTGAATTTTTGGTAGGGCAACAGATTACCTTTGAGTAGTGAGGTTTGGTTTTTTTTTTCTGAAAAAGTAACACTTTGAAACTGCTTAATATTTTTATATATAGTATAGCAGTTTTATGGCAGTATATGAATAAATTCTTGCAGAGTGTTTTCATAGCAAATATTTAATTCAGAACATGAGGTTGATAACTGCAAAACTAAGTCATAATAACTTTATTTTATATTAATAGAAAAAATAGCAGGAGGAAAAGAATGTGTTTCTCAAGAAGCAGACCTATTTTCAGACTTCTTACTGGTTATCAAGCATAGCAAAAGCTTGTATGTAGCTGCTTGTTTCAGGATGTCTTGTTTTTTTTTTTTTATGATTAAGCTTAAAACATGAATTCTGTAAATAAAAGATTTCCAGCTACGCATGGTATCAAGTGTAGTCAAAGATAGTGGTAAGTCAGCTAGGTTTTCACTGTATGCTTTCAGATACCAGTGATGTTTGCTTCAGTGTGAAGGTTAGTTTTGAGGAGCAATTGTTCTTCTAATCCTGCCACATGATAAAATGTTTTTCATCAAGTTGGTTGAAACTGTAAATTCGCAGTCTTATTCTCCTTCAATTCTGTCTGGCAGCCAGGGTTTGAGTACACATAACCAATCTGTTTACTCACTGTTTATAGTAAGGCTTGTCTTGCAATATACTGACTGTTGCCAGTCTTACTTGACTCATGAGCATACTCAGTACAAATATGGTAGAAAACTGCCATGTATAACAGCAGTAGATAACCAACTTTTGAAGTGAAGACTTTTACATTGGAAAACTGAAAAAGTTAGGTGTATATTAAAAGTGTTAATCACAATGATCTAATGCTGGCCTTCAAAACTGAATAAGTTTGAGAAGTGCTAGCAATGGTGTTCAAGCCATAGTTACCTTCAGTTACTCAAAAAAAGCCATTGTTGTTGTGATTCATAGAGTAAGCTGTTTTAGAAAGGATCCCAGAGGTCACGTGGCCCTGTTTACCACTTGACTTTATCTACTCTTAAATAGTTTTTCATTGATCACTGAACTGATAAAACAGCTTCATCTGCTTGAGTGATAAGAAAAGGAAAAAACAAACCCCAAACCAACAACAGCAAAAAAAAACACCCAAAAAAAAAACCCAAAAGTAAAACCACCACCACCAAAAAAAAAAAGGCAACAGACAACAAACCTGAAAAGGTATGTGGGGGTGTGTGGAGAGGAAACTGGAAGGATTCTAAAATGTGTAGCAGTACAATGTTGTCTTGAGAAGCTGGGGGAATTCACTGTTCCGAATGGATTGGTCTGCTTTGTGATGATGTCCACAATAAAGCGTGCATGATGAACTGCAAAGATTTGACCTTCTTAGAAGGTATGAAAGGTTCTGAGTCATCTCCTGGAATGTGAACCTAGAGTTATAGAGAGCAATTTGGTTTCAAAATGGAAGCTGAGGTCCCTGGTACTTGTTGAACAAGAAGGCTTTTTTAAGATCAGACAGAAAAGATACATTTCATGTTTATTCTGCTTTCAGAGTAACTTGTTACTGACAAGCCTTCTTTTATTGTATAACATCCAGATAATTAAACTTAGTGTAAAGAAGGGCAACTACTTGCTAGACTGTTATAAAGGTGGAAATTAAAGACTACAGATATGTTTATTTTCTGATGTGCATGTTATTTGGGGATGAAATTGTTCAACTTTCAGAAGATGGTTGAGTAGTGAAAGGGGCTTTAGGCTCAATAACAGCAGTGTGCATCTCCTTCATATTTGTGGCTGACATGTGTAAAGCATGGTTAATATCAACTGTTATTAATGCAGAGCAGTAACTGCAATGAAGAATTTTTACTTTGATTTTAAGGGTAGCTCCTAAGGGCAAAACCATTAGGAAAATTAGGCCTAGGACAATCTATCACAGGTCATCTGATACATACTTTCCAAGATAACTAGGTCCTGCTATTGTTGCCTTTAGAAAGCATGTGTGCTGTCTTGTTCTCCCTCATATTTCTCCATGTCTAACTTCTGCCTTCTTTGCTTTGCTATGAGCTTGTTGTGGTTTGTCTTACCCACTCTTGAGTAGATGAAATGATCTCTTTGTACGGCAGGGGCTTATGTGCTTAAAGTCTGTCTGTACCTCCTGCCCTGATCTAGGACTGCTTATGTGTAAAAGTACAGGAAAATAAATAAATATAGAAACCAAAAGACCTCTCAAATTATTTTTGTTTAGGAGCAATATGAATGAGTTGAGGTGCCATTATATGCATTATAACACTGGTGATGGTGGATTTCAACATTCTCCATATCCCTTGTCTCCTCTCTGCCCCTTTCAAAAGAAGAGAAAAACTACATACATGTGGCCCACCACCAACTATAAGGGAACTTTAGTTCAATGTCCTTGATGCTTGCTGTAACTTCTGGAGTTAGTGAGAAGCTGTTTTTACATTATATATCTTTGTGGGTTACGAACCTGTGGTAGATGTCATCTTCTAGCCCTGACGTTAACTAGTCTTAAAAACCAGACATCCATGTTAATAATGTTCTGTGTCTTCTAATGTCAAATCTATTATGAAATCAGTTTATTTAGTATAGAAAGTGTCCCTTCCTGGAAGGTGTGTGCTGTGTAACTGAATCCTCTGATCACAGGTGAGATGTGGCTATGCATTTAAAGAGAACTAATGAAGAAAGTAACTGAAGGTGCATATTAATAGGCTGTATACTGAATGCGGACTTGGAACTCTGCCTTCATTAGAGAGCGAATGTTTTCCTCTATTTTGAGGATATAGTCAGTTTTAATAAAGTAACTGACTGGGAGCTGTAATTTCTCTTCAAAACTTCATGTGTTTTGACTTTTACAGTTGTTTCAGGTATAATAGCTTGATAAATTCAACCATTGTAAGGGTTAGGGGAAGGTGGGAAATCGATAACTTGAATTGGGGCACTCAGACAGTCATAGGCTGTAAACTAAGCCTGAGTGAATAGCACCTGAGGCGAAGCTCTTGTAGGTAGGCTTCATATCTTTAAGGTAATGCCAGTAATCAGAATAAATGAATTCAAGTATTGGGAAGTGCAAGACCTCTGTCAGTGTATGTAAAAGCAACTTCAGTTGAGGCTATTAAAAAAATTTCAGGAGAAAATACCATTTGAACTGAACCTTGGACAGTGATGGAAACATCATAACTTTGGCAAACTTTAAGCCAGGATTCCAAGGGTTAAAAAGTTGTCCTTAAAAGATCTGCAGTCTATCCAACAATGTTTTTTGTGTTTATGTAATAACTACATGCTGCCACATCTTACTCTGATACTATTTCATCTGATTTATTTAGTGGATAACTTTCTGCAATATAACACTGTTAATAAAAATGAAGACCTGCATTATGCAGTAAGATGATGGATTAAAGAAGTTTCATTCCCACACTCAGTTACAAAAAGCTTGGCAGAAGATCAGATGTGTTTCTTTGTCAAAAATAAACATAGCAAATATGCTTTCTTCAAATTTCTTATATGACAGCTTTTAAGTTGATACAGTTCTGCTGCATATTTGTAGTCTTGCAACTGAATGTAGCCATGTTTTATAGTACACTGTCAATAGGGCTCCAGCTCAAAATTTTCATCAGTGCTTTGTAACTACAATTGGAAGAAGCATTGTTAAGAGAAATGCTGTTGCACACCTCAATCTGCACATTTAAGTATTTCATGGTGAGAGTGGAAACTGAGTGTTTTTCAGGTTAACTGTGAAAAGGAAAGATGGATTTTCTGGAATTTAGAGTGTGAAGAAACAGTACTGCTTAAATCATATAACCTTAGAACAGCTAGGGTTGGAAAGGATGGTAAGATCTTCTAGTTCCAACCCCCCTGAAATGGGCATGGACACCTCACATTAAACCATGTCACCCAAGGCTCTGTCCAACCTGGCCTTGAACACTGCCAGGGATGGAGCATTCACAACTTCCTTGGGCAACCCATTCCAGTGCCTCACCACCTGTACAGTAAAGAACTTCCTCATATCCAAACTAAAATGCCTTCCACTAATGTTTAAATTCTTGAGAACTATGGTCACGGTGGTAAAGATTTTTTTTTTCCTTTTTTTTTTTTTTTGTCCTTAGTAGTTTAGGTCGTTTATGAAATACAGCCAAAACTGAACTGGAGTCAGAAAGGCCACTGAAGATTTTGATTTAACCGTGCTGTATGCAGAGGAACTTGGGTAAGATAGATCCTGAGAACTGTGTTTGGAAACTTGAGGTAAATACAAATGTAGTGATAAGTTAATTTTTGAGAGCACACTTAAAAAAGTTAAGTTGCCTATGAGACTTCACTGAAGTGACAGGCAAAGTAATCTCTATCTGTCACTTAAAAAGTACAAAGCAATGAACACACTTCTTGCTATACTTCATTGCTCCCAGAGGTTGTCTAAAGTAAATTCCCTGGGTGCATCAGGCTTTTTCCTCTGTCACAGACTTAGTCAAAACCTGCAAGAACTGTTAGTGTGGTTTTAAATAGGTTCCTGTTGGGTAACTTATGCCAGTAGAAAAATGTGATGTAGTTCTGTCATCTGTTTTTCAAAACTCTTTACTTATATATAAGTCCGAGTTTCTGTCTGACTGGGATCTCTATTGGATTGAGATCTCTTGTTTAAATTCTAACTGTGCTTCCTGCTGTCAACAGCTGTAGTGTCACCAGAAATACTTTGTCAACTCCTTTAACCTGTTCTTCAGCTGTCTGTTCTAACTGTTGTTGCTTCTCTTTGTGGTCTGTTTCATTGTTGCCATTTCAAGGCAGCTTAGATCTCACTTGTACTACTAATGCAATGAAATTCATAATTGTTTTTGTTTGGCAAAGTTATGTTGGGCTGATTGGAAAGTCCACTTGGTAAGATGGTACGTCAAAACTCTATAGCAGGCAATATTATTAGTTGACCTAACAACATAGTCATATTTTGACTTTCTATGTTCTGTAATTCGTCTCTGAAAGTTGTTAATAACTCAATTATTGAATCTCTGTGTTGTACTTTTGTAGAGTTCCTGTATATTGTTTGCTAGTTCTACATGAAGCTATTTGTTGTTGGTTTTTTTTTGTTTGGGTTTTTTTTAATTAAAAAAAATAATTGAGTAACTAGTTAGGTTTCCTGGCTGTATTAACTCTGGCATATCCCTCCCTGCCCTCCTCACCCCCCCCCCCCCCCCCCATTTGGGAGATATCAAACATGAACATATGGACAGAGTGACACAGCAATAGAAGGATCAAGCTGGATAAACAACCTCTGCATAGAATAATGCTGTCCAAAAGAGTGGTGTGTGGTTTGTGGTTTTTTATTTTTAAATCCTAGAACTCACTGCTTATTGCAATAACTTGGTTTGAGGAGAGCTATATCCTGCCTCCACCCCTCCTCCTCAGCAGAATGTGTAGGGACAAGTTTTGTTTCCTTAGTCACAGTAAAGTTTCAGTGGTAGGTACCATGGGGCAGGGTAAGAACAGTTTAACAAACTGCAGATAATACTAGTTTGCTTCTTCACAATGTTTTCTCTGAGTTTACCTTCTGGGAAAGAATGGGTGTTAGAGTGGTGTTCTGGTTACTTCCTTTTCAAAAAGAGCAAAGTGGATGTATTGGCTTTTTCTAGGAGCTGAGTGTTTAAAATACTTTTCATACCCGAGTATCTCAGTCATCTCTCTCTGACTGGCCTAGTAGAACAACAGAACTTGTTATTTGTCAGTTCTCTGTGAGGACAGTGAAGAGCTACTATCTAGGAAGAGACCTTATAATTTCAAAAGTGTAACTTTGTTAATATTGTTGGTTTATCCCTTGGTATATATAACTTGCGGCTGTCTAAAAAGCAGCTAAGTGCATGCATTGGTTTTAGTCTCACACTTGGGTTTTGACTCTTCAATCCTCCTGGGAGATTTTTTCAACATGTTGTTTCTTGAAATTTGGGATCATCTGATTTCTAGCCTGAAAGTTTGTCATAACTGTTTCGCCTGCTAACTGTGTCAGTGCTGTCCTCTTACTTGAAGTACTTTTCTTGGTATTTTATCCTTGGCACTTAAAGCATTTATAACCTTGTTGGCAGGCTAAATAATACAGGTTTTGTTAGTCACCTCCTGTACTCTTACGTACTTTCGACTGAAATTCATCTCTCTTGACCAAGGACAACTGTGATGGGGTAGAGTATTCCAGATGAATGCTTTTTTTGTACAAAAGCACTGGAGAATTCTCATTTACTCTGTAATGGTGTATCTACATGAGCATTGGTTCCTCTTCCACTCCCCCTCACTTCACCCTCCCCCACCCTCTTCCCATCCAGTATCATTCTGTGAGTAACTAGAGCATATAGTCACTAATGCTTATGTCAGCTCACAAGCTTGGCTTATAGTAAAACTTGGGTTTAGTGTTGAGGGGTAGGATTTCCATGGTGCTTGATATTATTGTACTTTATAGCACTGCAAGTGTCTCAGAATAATTCACTGTTCTGTATTTTGAATGCATATTTTTTATGTTGGGGGAGGGAAGGAGGAGAGGAAAGGTAACTTGCAAGTTGTAATAGTTTTGGGGAAAAAAATGGGAATTTTGAGGGAACAGCTCTGGCTTTAGGTGACCATATTACCTGTGTAATTGAAATTACCTGTATATTGAAATAAGCAAGGCTGTAATAAACAATAAAGCTGTAATAACAAGAAATTTCATAGTTTCCTTCTATGGGTAAGAGTCTGTTTATCATTACAAATACTTTCTGCTACACTCATACAATGATGTATTCTGTTTGAATGCTACTTAACAGAAGTTGGTTGTTTAAATAGTTTTGGATTTAACAAAACAGAAACAAAATAATGAATGCCCTCTCTTCTGTAAGCCTGGAATTAGTACCAAGTGTCTAGTTTTGCTGTCCTGTACTGATGTCCTGTTGTTTACTGAATGAGGATTTCAAGATTTAATTCCATCACAAGTTTAATATTGGCTGTCTTCAGGTGTTAAAAATGTTTATGGGTTAAGTGCCCATAGCTTACAGAACTGTCATTTCCAGCCATTTGTTCTTAACATTGGGCCTCTGATTGCGCATTCACTATAGCTCTGTATATTTTAAGTCCAGCTATGTCTGAAAAATAGAAGTACTTTAGACAAAAATACTCTTGCTGTAGTTGTTTGCTGTAACACCGCTTTGAAACTGATGGGTAGAAGGCTGTAGTTTAAATAGTGCTCATCAAAGGGTACTTGTGTTCTTTTGTGAAACTCCAGTTCAGTGAGAATATCTATCTACAGAAGTTCATAAAGTAAACAAATGTAATTTCATGGCACTACTGACATGGTGAAAGTTAGGCTGTCCTGTGAGAAGTGTTTGAAAGAACCAATTTTTAATATTAGTTTGTCAGGAAAGAACATATTCCTGGAAATGCTGTCAACACTAATGGGATCTCTTTTTTTAAATAGTAACTTGTTTTTTAATTTTTTTTTTTTTTTTGTAAAGCAGAGAGACAGTGGTTCCTTACTGGGTTTTTTTTGGGTCATTTTAGATTGGAGTACTTTAAATACCAGGCTTTTAGCCCAAAATATCTAGTTGCTAGTTAAAGGCTAACAGGATGAGAAAAAACGAAGCTCGCAAGTATGTGTAAGGTTTTATACCACTGACTCTAGCTGTATTGTCATGAATGTTGCAGCTATACCATGAAAGGGGAAAGGTAATTGCTCCCATGGGATCTCTGTGTTTAGTTCTCTTAAATGAAGGTGTTCTAAAGATGTTAACCTGCTGCTTTAGCTTAGAGCAGCTCAGGCAAGGAATTTAAGGACCTGGAGTTTTGTGCCTATTGACTCATGAAAGCTGTTCAGAAATAAGAGTGTAGCAAGTACAGAAGATGAGAAACTACTGTATTTCCTCTTATTTTCAGGTAGCTTGTGTGAAACTGCCTTTGCTTTATGTAATTTAACTTGTTTAGAAAGCTTACTTCAGAAGGGTTTGGTCTTTCTGTTGAAAATATAAAATTAAAAAAGTAACCAGTGGAAAACCAGACCTGTGCCACCTAGAAGCTGAAGCTCAACCTATAGCAGGATATAGCAATTTAAATGTCTCGGTTAGTTAAGGTGCATCCAGAATCAAGGTAGTTTGTCATTACTTAACAGGATTCTAGGTTATGGCTACAAACTAGAGTTGTATGTACTTTTTGGGGTGTTTGCAGTGTTGCTGGGAAGGTTGGTGGCCCAGCATTGAGGTGGGAATAATTTAAAAATATGTATTTGTGACTGGCTGGCTATCATCTAAGCTGCTTTGTTGTTTGTACATGCATAGATAAGATTATCATTTGTGGTGGAAAAGCTGATGTAATTTCTGGTTGCTTTAGCAGAATTTGAAGGCTTTTACTGGTGACAGTGGTAGCTTAAAGTATCAGGTTTTAAATTGTCTATATAAATTTGTACAGGTGCAATCTATGTTTTTCTTTTTTTAACTAATTCCTGATGTTCAGTGTGCTGAATTCTTAAGCAAAAATGGTCTGCTCAGGCATTAGAGTAAAACTAAGAATTGTACTGTATTGCTGTACTTTCTGAGGTTTTTGTGTAAGTAGAGGTATTTGAAATAATGACGTACTCAAAGGTAGGAACTTTGGATAAATACGTGTAGTACTTGGAAGCTACCTTCTATGAAGTGCTCAAGATTTCTACTTAGTTTATGGATTAGAGGAACTAAATTTCCTTTCTAGTTTATTTAGATGACCACACTCACTAGGAGGTCTCCCAAGAAATGTAGTTGGGTTTTCAGCGTACATCAGTGTTGTGGTACTCTTTGAAAGATAGGGTGGAGTTTAGCTGAAAAACTGTGTAGTGCAGGTTGATGGCTCTAATGCCTTGAAGTCTGTCTTGTTTAGGTTTTCTGTCCTTAGTCTGCACTGTAACTGTACTGTAAGTGAAATCCTGTCGAAGAGTAAAAGGAAGTGTAATCACTATTAAGCTTAGAGATAATGGAGTTTTTTTAAAAAAAAAGTTTGGCTTAATGTCTGTCATAGTTGAATATGGACAGAGTATTTATGCTGACTTTTTAACTAGGAAAGTATCCATTATGAAATGCACACTACTATACTGCATCCAGAATGTTTTTCTTGAAAGTGAAAAAAACACCACTGAAACTTGTAGACTCATCATGCAGCCATTCAATGCAATAATTATTTTTGTTAGTATATGTCACTGGCACATGCTGTATTTGGTAGAGCGAGACTATTCATTTGAAAGTCCAGTGTTAGAAGATTTGTACTCTCTACTATCTAATTAGTCAAAATAGACATTTAATAGGAAATAGTTTAAGCTATTTCTTAATAGTTAGTGCCAGTTTGGTGAGCAGTGGTTTCATTACCATTCAGATCTGTGGAGGAAATTGTGGGACAGATTAGGCTGTTTTCAAATTGCAGTACACAGAATCTATCCCAAAACCGTTCTGCCAGAGGAGCCTTTAAATACAGAGAAAACATACAAATAAAGATTGAAAAGCATAGAAGAAAGACCCAAAGTTAGTACAATTAATTTGGAATTTTTGATAGCTGATGGAGGTTGGAGGTGCTAGGACATAATTGATGTGAAAAAGATATCAAAGACCTGATGTGAGGAAGAAGAAATAGTAAAGATGCTTGATTACTAGAACACTTCATTGCTCATTAATCCTATGTGGGATGGGGATGTGCATGCTCCTAGCTGAGTATCTCTCATTAGCAAAACAGATGTAGGATTAAGAGAGGCTCCAGTCTTTCTGAAGTGCCTAAATTTTGCATTTAATATGATAAGATATTGTACAGAGGGGAGGGAAGGAAGAAACTGTGCTAATATATGGGCCTGCAGTTTTTTTCCATCTTCCTTCACAAGCCTGTCTACATTATATATTGTCTTTAATCTTTCCCTGAAGCCACTCCATTCCCTGTGTGGTTTTTACTGAAGTGTTGTAAAGAGAGTTGTTCTATCTTGCATCATGATGAATATGCCTTTTGCAATTAAATATTCTTTTGTTTGCCTTGTCTCTTTTACTTGTGCATATTATTAAATGGCTAAAAGAAATAGTAAAGAGGATAACATCTGAAATAGTTCTGAAGATACACAAAAGTCTCATGGATATTTTTTAAAGGGAAAAAACAAAACCAAACAAAAATACCCCCAAAACCCCAAACACGAGAAAGACAAGATGATGTCTTGCATGGGAGTTATGTGAAGTTTACTTCCAATTCAGTGTTGTCTTAATGGTATGGGATTATTTTCTTGTTTGCAAAAATTTGCTTTCAGGAGTGTAGCAAGATGGGTGCATAGCCTTGCTCCAGGGTATACTGTTGCTGATGTGCACACAAAGCACCTAAAAGAAACTCTTTCCCTTTCCCCTGTTCCTTGTCATCTTCTGTTCCAATCCTAGGCAAGGCCAGAATAAGTATGTGTTGTTTGGGGGCAGTAGGTTGTAGGTTTACTCGTAAGGCATAGTTATGTGTTAGTGTAGGATAGAAGGTCACCTGTATAGGAGACAACCTTTGAGTATTCTGATTGGATCACAGAGTAAATTGCAAGAGCAAAGGCTTATCAAATCAGCTATTATATTATCTAGTTCTTGAATAATAGTTTTGGTCCTAAGGTCAAGCTATAGAAAGCTTCAAGCTCTGCTTGTTCTTTACAAGTATCTTGGAACTGTGTCAAAACTTTGTTCTTCTGATTAGTTTTCTGTATTCCTGGTAGTCTGTGAATCCTTACAGTGTATTAAGGAGCAGCAGTTTAGCTGAGAGGTAACAAATTTAGGCAGCATCTATTGGAACATCTTGCCAGGAAGTAAGCAGTCTTTCAATCTGAAGTGATTATTGGCAAAGGCTTTAGGAGAGCTGGCCATGCTGTGACACTGAGGAAAAGTACCTTATTAGTGTAAATATGTTCACCTAGTGAACTATAAAATGTGTATAGTTACAGTTGTTCCTTATGCAAAAAAAATGTGTGGGTAGCCTGGGAGAGAGGAGGTAAAAATCACTGGTGAAGTAAAGGAGAGGAAAGGGCTAGTGGTACTTGCACATATGGGAAGGGAGAGAGGAGTTTGTAGTAGACACTTTTTTGTCGGTACTAAGGTTTGTTGATGGTGAGTTCTTGTCTAGCTTAAAATTAAAGCTAAGTCTGGTATCCTTCTAAAAAGCATTTGAAAGACCTCTAATACTTAGATTTGTGTAAGTTCAGCATCTTAATGCTCTGCATTCAGGTTCTTGGAGCATTCATTTGCTAAGCACATACTTAGTAATCTCCATGTACAATGCCTCATTCCTACAGACTTGTTTCATTTGTAGAGTACTGAAAACATGCGTATGTGTGTAGTAGACAATTTCCTCAGTAAGGTGTGCCATAAAATTTAATTCCTTCATAAAGCTTGGAATACTTTTGACAGCTTCTTCCATGACTGTAAGGGTTGGAACCTTCCTGAAGTGCAGTTCTGGAAGCCAATATTATATGTTCTGTGTAGTTACCATGGAAGAATAGCTCTGAGCATTGTGGAGTTAAAGACAGATTAATCCTTAGTGTTTAACAGGAGCTTCTTTAGATGCTTCTTTAGATGTGACTTCCTTTTATTCAGCTTTACAGAGAATTTCTGTTTCTTTAAGCTGATATTTGGTAGGTAGTTTGGTAGTTTTGATATTTCATACAAGGTAAATATCTTTGATTGTGTCAATGATTTGGTATGTGTATTGAAACTTGCTCTTATTACATCAGTGCAAAGTATAATGTCAATGTCTAAATTTTTCTTAGGTTGAGGTGCACCTGTGGCACATGAGCCAGTGGCATCTTGGAATTGAACTCCTACCCAGTTCAGAAACCTTAAATATGTTTTAATCCCTTTGTTTGGTCTTGCAGTATCCTTGTGATAGTTAAAGATCTGTATGCAGAACTAGTGCTGAGGAAGCCGGAAACTTAACCTGTTTTAATTGGATTACTTCCTCAACAGCTACAATTAAACCGTTTCCCAGATTGTATCATGTGGCATAGGAATCTTGTTATGCATTAGGCCTATGATGTTTTTTGGATAGAAGACTTAATTCAGGATAGCATAACCTGCTTGAGACAATGTAGGAAAGGAAGCCTTAACAGACATCAGTTTGAGTCAGTGCTAAATACAAGTGATTAAAAAAAACAAGAGAAACTCCTGATATCTTCCTTATTTGTCCAGACCTCTAAATGATACTTTTAAGATACAAAAACTTGAGACCTGTTCTAGTAAAGCTGAAAATAGATGTCCTCCCCTTCCCCTGGAAATGTAGGATTTTTTTATTTTTTTATTAAATTTGTTTTTATCTCCAAAGTGTTTCTCTTTAACCCATGCTAGTATGAGTGATTGGGCTTCTCCACTTTGGGCATTTCTGTATGTAAACTAGTTTCAAGCTGAAACTGAATATTATAAAAATGAAGACTCAGTCTCTTCCTTCTGCCTTGTTTTCAGGGTTCATCTACATAATGCCCTATAATCTTGTGTTTGTCTGTTGTACTTGTCTAATCCAGTAACTTCTGCAAGGTCTAGTCTCTGAATTTCTTACTTCTAGTGGCTAATTAAATTGGGTTTGCTTTTCTTTTTTTTAATGCCTCACCCCTTCTAGTTGTCTAGAAGATTGCAGAGATCATTTTATGCTGATTTAGACTTTGAGTGGCCAAAGTGTGTTTTATTAGCCACTGAGCTCACTATTTCTCTGTAATATAAGACAGCTTGGCAGAAGTTGATGAGGAACTTGGCTGCAACCTGGGGCATGTATTGTCTAACAGGCTCTGCAGGTAGGACATGGGTATGTACTGTATCAGTGTTTGTCTTATAAACTCCATTGCTAATGCTCTCAAAAATAAGAGGGATAGTTGCTGTTGACAACATATTTAATTTCCACAGTTAGACAATACAAAAGAGAAGAGATGGGTTGGAAGGGACCTTCAGAGGTCATCTAGTCCAACCCCTCTGCAGTGAGCAGGGACATCTTCAGCTAGATCAGGTTGCCCAGAACCACAAGCCAGTCTGGCCTGTAATGTCTCCAGGGATGAGCTGCTTTCTGTTTTTCTTGTCTTTTGTATGAGGATCTGAGTGACACTTCTGTACCTCTGTTAGCCAAAATGCACTTTGAAAGTAGACACATCTTGTAATATTTCTGTCCTTGATGAATGTAAGAAGAAAAATGGAAAAAAAAAACCAAACCAAAAACCAATCAACCAAATGCAGTGTGGTGGCAGAACTGAAGGGGGGTGCCCTCAAAACAAAGTTGTATTTTATTTACTCCATGCAACTACTTTTTCTTCTCAAACTGCAGCTTCAGGTCATCCAGAGGAAAGAAGTGTAGGAGGTAAAGGCTTTTGCATTCTTAATGTTAGGTAGGCCCCTTAACCAGCTCGCAAGAATTCAGTTAAACTTTAGTCCTGGTTTAATTTCTCAGTGCACTAAAAGGGTGATTCTTTCTTCGGTAATGAAAACTATGGATTCCTGAGTGCCATGAGCTGGGCACACTGGTCATACAAACAGACCTGAGACACCTGAGCTCAACTTTGAACCCTGTATAACCATATGCAAAACAGACCATGATCAGTGTTTTTTTTTTTTTTTGTTCCTTTAAGCTGTCCAGGTGAACAGGAATATTCTGCTGTGTAACTTATGCCAGGTACATTTTTTTAGCTGATTTGTGCATTTTTTTAGCTGATTTGTGAGATGTTTAGTTTCTTGTACAGTCAGTTGTACTGATAGCTGGTTATAAAGTGGTCTGCCAGTGGTGCCTGTTCATGTCTGTAGTTTGAAATAGTGCTGTGTATGATATTTAATTTTTTGATACAGTCCAAAAGGATTTGCTGGGGTTCTGGCTGTGGTGGGTAGACCAATCCACCATTTTCTTTCTAAACCAGTGATGGGTTCCAGGTCTTGGTAATCATTATGGAGCAAGGTTCTAAGCTTCTCCAGGTTGCAGAGTAAAGTCTTCAGTTTGCTTTTCCATATCAGGGCCAGCAAAAAGTTTCTGCAGTCTCAGACTTCAACTGACCTCCTTGAAGCAGGGGAGGCTCTTCAGCTTTTGCAGCTCAGAAATGTCTTCCCACTGTCACAACTATTCTTATCAACAGTGGAGCATGTGATAGCATATGTTTAGATTTTTTTCCTTGAACAGTACTTGACCTCTGACTTCCCCTGGCTATGTATTCGCAAGCTACGGTATCTTTTGCACAACTATCTTACAGTCCTTTCACCAGGTAGAAGTCAGTAGGTAAGGGTGTTATTTTGCTGGCTTGGGGTCATAGCATGTATAACCCGTTGAATCACACAGCCCTAGTAACCTGGGCATTCCTTTAGTGAGCAGTGTTGTGCTTCTTTAAGAGGCATTTTCAGTTTGAGAATGTACTGTGAGAACTTGTGAATCTTCAGTTTGAGGCAATGATAATCTAACTGCCAATTTGCAGTACAGCTTCCCCTAATTATGAACCATGAGATCACAAATAAAGGTATTTTTAGGTCTTTCCTTTTTCTCTTTCATGCCAGAACTTTCTCTTCCCATTCTTTGTCATTGTAGACATGTATGTATAGATGCAGTATAGAGAACCTTAACATAGTGCTTATATCCTTCCAAGTTCCTATCCATTGGTTTTGCTGATTTTGTGAAGGCAGCTTTCTGCATTGCCATGCTCAGCTAGAAGGCTGGGTAAGGTATAAGCTCTTGAAAGACTGCAATGGAAAGTTGACTTCTTCCTAAAGCAAGGCCCCAAGGTTGCCATAATCTTCTGATGACTGTTGTAAAGTCAGTGAGTTGAGTAGGGGGTAACTCCTGTTCCTTTACCAGTTTACCACTCATACGGAAGTGGTGGAATCACAGTTCCTGGAAGTGTTGTAAAAAATAAAGCATAGCTTGAAGCAAGCATGGTTCAGTGGTGGACTTGGCAGTCCTGGGGTAATTATTGGACTTGATGGTCTTAATGGTCTTTTCCAACATAGTTGATTCTGTGATTCCTGTCCTCATAATCTCCCCCTTCCTCTGCCCCCTGTGGAGCTCATAGCTTGAGTGTATTTATAGCCTACTGGTAATTGAGAAATAGTTGTCTGCAGTATCCATTATCCATACCTCTTTTAATATATGGGGTGTTTCTGAAATGGTTAAGAAATGCTTCTGCTCTAATGATTCAGAGTAGCTAATTAAAAGGAGCTTCCATTGTGCTGAAGTCTGATGGTGTGTATTTGTGTTTTTTTTGTTGTTGTTGTTTTACTGTGTTTTTTTTTTTATTGAAAGTTTTTTTGTTTTGGTGTGAAGTTACCCAGTGTGAAAATGGACATGTGAGTTGGCCGTGAGTCTATAATATTTTCAGTGACTGGAGTTGATATTTACAGCTTACCTGCCCATTTTGCTCACTTCCTCACCTTGGTCCAGGTGACTGGGTTGTATTTTTGAGGAACTGAAGGGGAGGGAGTGCTTTATGGTATAGCAGTTTTTTAGAGTGTTTCTTTTCCTCAGAAAGGTTGTCCTTGGGAGTGATGGGGAATGCCCCCTTGCACACCTTTAGATCTACACAGATCTGAGATTTGGTTACTTTAACTGATATCTATTGCATAACTACTTATAAAATGCTTCTGTTGAAAATACTGTTTTCTGATAGTCTGTTAGTGTCATCTTTGCATGCCTTTGTACCTGTTGTGGTATTTTGATATCTTACTTAATTTTTTTTAACAGTTTTTTTTTCCTTTCCCCTTTCTTCAGGGTATCTTTCATGATTCACCGTTTGCCTTTCTGCTCTTGCTCAGAGTATATCTTGTCATCATGGTTGGAAATTTTCTCAGCAGAGTGAAAGATCTTTAATCTGAGGTCCTACTTTCAACAAGAGGTTGAACCAAAAGATCTCGATCCTTTACACCCATGGCTTTTTTAATGACTTTAACTCTTGTACTCCAGTTGAACCCTGAATCAATAAGGCATCTGGTCTGAAGAGGAGCTTGCCACTATATGCTGTTAAATTCTGCTTGTTGTCTTACCAGTATCTTAATAATGTCTTCTAAGAGAACTGACAAATGTGGTGTATGTAGAATTGTTTAAGTTTGTGCTGCGAAAGATATAGAAATCTGTTTCTGTACCATTTGACATGCTTGTTTTAAGAAGAAACTTCCTTGATACTTACTTCTGTCTTCCCAGCAGTGAGGTAATGTTACAATACTAGAAGGCTGTAAAATCTTATTTGTCCTGAAGGCTTTCTGTTTACTGAATTTTAGTTTCTCTGTGCATGTATTTCTGTGTATAGGGTTTGGTTGGTGTGTTTTGTTGAGAGTTGTTTTTTTTTTTTTTTTTTTTTGTGTGTGTTTTTGAAGAAGCACTTGTAATTCCTTAAGGCTCAGTGCTTTCATTAATCTGAGTAATCCATGATTTGCATGAAAACAGCCAAAATCCATACAATTTACTGTACAGCACCTTGCAGCTCATGGGACAATATCTTTTCCCCTTGTTTGTGTGTAGAAATTTGCTGTCAGTAAGAAGGGAGGGATGATAATTTGGGAGATGTCACAGAAAAGTTTTCTCAGAAATCTTCAGTATGTTGTTCTACCCTAGATTATTCCATGAACTATTTCTACAAGATGAAGGGGCATGAGGCAGCTACACTGAAAATACAAGCTTCTGCCTGCATGGAGCTTTGACATGAAATTTATGTTTGGGGATGAGGACTGCTGTGGTAGAAGTGGGCAGGTGGATAACTGCTGAATTTGGAGAGTACAGTGAGGAAGAATGTTGTGTCAAAGTCAGCTGCATGAGACTTGGTTTAAAGCAACTAACTGGTCTAAAAAGTCATCCTAATACATTTGAGTCAAGGTAGTGTCGTGGAAGTAATTGAATGGTTGCAAGTGTTTGCTTGCAAGGCAGGAAAATAGGTGTGTATGTTTGCAGGTTAATTGAGGAGAACCTTATGAGCAGTGAGCAAAAATGAAGTGTAGCTGTGAGATCAATTTAAAATTAAGTAATGTGGGTCCAAACCAATTCAATAGTTCCTAAACCATATACACTAAGTTGTTCAGTTGCAATTAAAGTCTCAACTCTTAAACGCATTGTATGCTTATGTATTTAGAATGCTGCTTCTACCTTAACTGACTAGTTTTATCACAGATACAGTTGATCAAGTAAACTACTGTTGTTTACATTGAAGGAATATAAATTTCAAGTCTTAGACTTAATGTTTTCTGATGACTGTGCTAAACTCTGGGTTCTGACTGGCAAGATGTGCAACTTGCTGGAAGAAAATGTCCTGAATTTACAAGGCATGTAAACATCCTTGTCTTTTCCTTCTCCCTCCCTTTTGCCTAATACTGACTGCAGGGTAGTATTTGCAATTTTGAGAAGCTGGATTACTGCAGCAGCATGAAGTAAGGCACTGGTTTTGGGGCCAGGGTACAAAAGAGGAGTATACTGACCAGTGCACTTAGCTCAGCTTTAAGCTGCTAATGGGTATTAGGAAGTGTTATAGGCAGAGGTGCTAGGCATACCCTTAAATATACAGGAAACTGGAGTGTGAATGCTTAAATGTTTCCTGTACTACCAGGACTCTTGCTAGGAACTTAAAAAGCCCTTCCAAACACAAAAACCAAACACCCCCTCCCCCCCCCCAACAACATATTCTAGAGCTCATCCATGTAGAGGATGAGGAATGCTCTTTCTTGTGAAAAGGTTCAGTTCCATTTTTACAAGGGTTGTTACTGGTGTGCTTTGTTACACTGTTAGTGGCTCCGGGGCACTATTGGAGCGCTTCAGTTTACTCACTCTTTTCCTCTCTGTAGCCTACATAGCAACAGGCTACCTTCTCTTAAAGGAATTCCCTGTAAACTGTAGTTATTTCAGTAAAGTCAATACAGCCTTGTTCTGTAGTTGTCTAGTTCATCTTTTTGCTTTAAAGGTGTGGAAAAGTGTCAGTCTTTTTGTATTGGCTTTCCCATGAGAAGAAAGGTAAAGGCTTCACGGCAAGTTGTCAGGTGTTTTTTTGTATCTTGTGTTCCTGTGGAACCTAAGTAATGTTAGCTATGCATTGGCTATAGTGTTTGTAATAGGTCTACAGAAAGGAACTCTAGTTCCTTTCCTGTACAGTAGCAAAGGGCACTGTTAATGGTATTTGAAGCATTTACTAAAACTCAAGAATACTATGCAACAGAATAACAATTACATGCCAGTGCTGTTAGATATCTTAAAAGATGTGTTGTGGGTTTATTTGAAATGCTGGCTTTTAGAATTTATCCTCAATCTAAAGAGTGCTTATGAAGAGAGCATCTGTGGGCCAGTGCTTTAGCATCATTAGAGCTAAGACTATGGAGTTGTGAAACTAAAACTCAAATGGCTTGTTTACAAAACTTCACACTAGAAGAGGACCTGAACTTAAAATTCCAAACTGCAAAGTCTGTCAACTGAAGCATGGGGGTCTGATGTACAGTTGTAGTGCTTTTTTGGTTGGGGGAGTGGGGAAGACGCTCAATGTAGTTGAGGAAATTGTCTTAAAATGTGACAGGACTGCACTGACACATTCAGTTAATCTACTGGGTTGTGCATCTACTTTGAACTGAGGTATCTAAAGAGGGGGAAGAATAAGCCAAGTACTGGTAGTAAGGCCTATAGTTGGAGGGACAAGTCTAAAAGAGAACAGCTCAAATATAGGGTCCTTGGGGCTCTTGTAGAATGTGGAAGACAGTTGTGACTCACTGAAAAGATGTTTTCCCTACTAGAATAACTGGACACATGATATTGTGTGGCTTTATGTACTTGCAGTGAGATTTCAGTTAATATTTTGATGTTAAAGGTCATAGCTGAATCATGAAGCAGCATTATATTTAAAGGCAAACTGGGAGTCATATGGTTACACACTACACAATAAGAAACACAGTTGAGAGGTTTCAATAAAGAAGGTAACTCTGGACATCATCTTGACAGATGCCTTACGGGATAAACCAGCTGCCATTTCATTCTGATACACAGCTGAAAATATGACACACTGTGCTGAATAACTTCTAAGCACAGACCACTTAAAATGGCTGGCTGATGCAGAGAGATAAACATTAAACTGAAGTTTCTTTAGACAGCACCAGGCTTGCTTGTGTGATATTTTCTTCAACTTAACTCTTCTCGTGTTCGGTGGAGGAGTCCCTTTACTGGCCCTAGGTAGAAAGGCATGTGGCTGATCTAGCAGACTGCAGAGTGAGCGCTAGTTCTTTTTCAGAATTAAACCTGCTGAAATGCATGTTCCTACAGTCAATACAAAGTGATACAATAGATAATGGTAACCATACCATAATTTGACTGCTAGCTTGACATGAGTACCCAATTTCAGCTTCAGTTGGCCTTTGTAGAGGACACTACTCCCTCATTTCAGAAAGTGCACAGAACATGCTTGCTTGCTGATGCTTATGAAGAGATGTTTTTTTTTTGGGGGGGGTGGTTTTGGGTTTTTTTTTGTTTGTTTTTTTCTTCATCTTATGTTTGAATATAAAGAACTAGAGAATGCAAAATAGCGTTTGACAATGTCTGTGACTGACTTCAGCTAGACCCCCTAGGTAGTGTTGGAACCTTGGTCAACTTTCAGCCTGGTTAATGCTAGGCTCCTTGTCTTGCCATCTGTAGCATACTCTGAAGAGAATGTTTGTGCTTTCTTCAACCTGACTGATCTGCCTCTACCAGCAAGCTGTCATAATTCCCAGCTATAGCAGGCTTTTTATGTTCTACTGTAAATCTTTGTGCTCTAAAGCATCAGAAGTTGCAGACTGAAGGTGGTGTGTTACTGGAAAGCTGGTGGGCATATTTGCTTTGAGTTAAGAGCTATGATTAAAAAAGTCGTGAAGTGGGAAAACTTAGCTTTTGAAGAGCAGGATTTACAGCTTTCTCAACTTCCCAGTCATCAAGACTTTTTAGTTGCAAGGTTCATTGAACAACTTTATTTTGTGGAATTGTGTATTTTGTGCTTCACTTATATTCTTTCAAGCCTCTAAGCATAAGGTATATACAATGATTTGCTAATCAGTCCTACTTCTGGCTTCTGCTGTCTGCTTCTGTGTTGGACCTCTTAGTTCGAAGAATGTAAGAACTGTCAAAAGATGCTTTTGACTCCTGGGATTAGGATGGGGAGCAATTCTGCCTAAGTTCTATTCTTCGATTCCTGGAGTTTATTTAAAATATTTCTGGCATGCTAACTGGGAACTTTCAGTACTGGGCTGCATCATTACAGTGTAACAAGACTGGATCTAGCTAGCAGGATTCTGATTACTAACTATGTGTGCTGTGCAGGTATCTTGTTTGTATGTGTGTTCCTTTTGGCATTGTACTAGGTATGTGAGGTAATGGTTTGTGTAATACCAATTTATGTCCTGATTTCTTATGGCCTACAGTAAAACAGAATAATTTAGGATGCATCTCCTCCCCCACCACTCCCTTACGTTCAGTTCCATAAGGCTTTTTGAGAGAAATGAATATAGTGAAGTGTTGTCTGGCTTTCCTGATAATGCCACATCTTGAAAATTATTTTATTGGAGGCATTTAAATTTGAACTGAGCCCTAGTTATCTGCAGCTGAAATGTTTTAAAGTTTTTCCTGGCATACTCCTGTGCTACAGATATCGTGAATAAGCATATAGACAATTGTGTGGTCCTGTTGCTGTGCTCTCTGTATAGAAATTGCAACTTAGAATAAATAGGATATAAAAGTTACCTTTCCACTGAAGATCTAAGTGAGGCTTGATCCTGAAAGACCTCTGTTTCTGAGGCCTGCAGCTCGGTGTTATGGTAGTCTTCTACAAATAACTACCAAAATAATGTGTAGATCTGTAGCAGTCACAAAGCAATTCCACAATTAGCAGTGTGAAGCCATCACATGGATATTTTTTTTTATTTTTTAAAAAATATGTTCATTCATAAATTCTTCTGTCTCAAATACCTCTTTCCACTAATTAAGTTCTGGTGAGCAAGAACTTGCTTATATAGCTAGGTCTCATTTCCTGAATTCAACTATGTATTTTTGTGCAAATGGAAGTTGCATAAATCTGCCTAGAGAAAGAAGCTGCTTTAAAAGCAAATTAGTTAATTTACTTGTGTTATCTTCTGGTTACTGCTGTTTATTCCCAAATCTGGCATTGTAATCTCCCCCAATAAAATGCTTAAATACTATTGTTTTCTATAAGGCATTGAGTTTTACTACTTGGTGTGTTTTACTTAGTGTTGACAAATACAGGTCATCTTAAATTGCATTTGTCTTGTTTCCTTCAAATAATTATAAAAGCCTGCCAGAAAACAAGCATGTTTATAGAATAGTTTGGGTTGGAAGGTACCTTGCAAGGTCATCTAGTCCAATGGGTCATCTGTATGGTGTATATATATTGAGAACTGGTTGCTTTCTGTTAAGGGTCTGAAGATTCTTGACAAGTATCTTGGTCCATGTGTCTTTTAACTAAAAATTGTTCAAAGGTTTTTTTTTGTCTTAAACAATAGCATTTTACATTTGCCTCTTGAGGCATGGCTGTAAGCTTCATGCCATGTCTCTTACGATTATCTCTCTCTTGTCTTTCAGTGAATGATAGTGTCTAGAAAGGGTATGTCCCTTCAGGAGAGAGGTGCCAATGTCCAACCGGCCTAATAACAATCCAGGGGGGTCACTGCGACGTTCACAGAGGAACACTGCTGGGGCCCAGCCACAAGACGACGCAGTAGGAGGAAGGTATGGTTATTGTCTGTGAGTGTACTTTAATGTATGAAAGCAGGGTTGATGTGATATAATTAGAGAATGTTTTCTATCCTCTGTTCCAAGCACTGAAAACTCGTTTAAAAACTTCTTGCCGCTGAAATGCTATCTGAACTGTCATTGCATGAGTTGAAGACATAATAAACTTTTAATCATGCATGTTTAGCTAGAATAGCAGTAGCAGATCTATGGAGAAAAAGTGTAGCTGAGCTACATTCCACAAGTCACAGGCAGTAGTAAATTCCTTTCTTCTCTTACTTCCCTGATAACAAAAAAAATAAAGGGGGAGAGGTGGAAGTCTGATATGTGTAATCTGAGAAAAAAAAATTGTGTCCCTGCTAGAGAAGACTCAATAACTGCCATCTCTCTGTTCCCTTGTGCTTTATATAAATCCAGTGCAGCTTTTGAATAATTCAGGAACAAAAGCTTTGCCATCCTTTTAATACACTTGTGCTAGTGACCAAGTGGACCAAATTGTATTTTTTTTTTTTCTGTAAAAGATGACTCTACAACGCAGAACAAAGATGATCCTTGAAACTCTTCTGTGGAAGCTGACTGTATAATTATTGTTGTGTTCTCTAAAGAATTAAAAGTTTTCATCTGGCTGGAGCTCGTGTGGATAGGTCCTCCTTTAATTTTGTTACAATATTAATCTGAAATTAATATACTGAAAAATAGTTATAGTACCATGATAAGAAGCATCTGTTTATATTCTGCTTCTTCAGAGGTGTTACTGGTGCAGTTGTTTGAATAGGTGTATTTTGGGCTTTTTTTTTGTGAAGGGGCTTATAAGAGTATTAAAGTATTGCAGGTCAGTGGCACAAAATAAGGGTTTTTTTTGTTTTTTTTTTTTTACTCTTAAGAAATCAGGCTATAATGTATACTGAAGATAAGGTGTTATTACTTACTGATACTAAGTCTGAGAACAAGGTCACTGTGGAATGGGTGGAGGAAGCTGGCTGTTCTTCCAGAGAACCTTGCAAGGATTAATTTAGTCTGCAAAAGGCAGCTGCACTTTTTCTAAACTAATCTACTGCACACGTGGAAAACCAGGTGATAAACATGAGCCTTCTCTCCTGGGTTACGTAGCATAATGAGGAGGAAGTTGCTGCCCTATGTAGCTGATTATTTTGCAAGCTAGAGTTGTCTTTATAGAATACTCCTTTAACTGAGACGTGTTGACATGGTGAACCCTTCATTCTATTCTGTCTATTCTGTATTATCTCTACATCTGAATGGATATTTAAGTTGGTTATTACCCTACGAGCTCTTTCCTTTTACACTGAATTTGACCTGGAATTAATAATAATTCCTAGAGTAAAAGACTAGAGCCCAGTTATTTGAGCGTGGGGTGGGGATTCTTCAGATATCTACTGTTTATTCAGATTTTATAGCAGAATGCCAAGGAGACTTCTACAGTGAGTCAGACAAATTGAAGAATTTTAGGGGTACCACTTTTTCCTTGCAAGAAAGTTACTCATCTGGTGTTTTATTTAATGTATTGTCATCTGTTATTTAAGCTATCGCACAATGGTTCAAGTTGCAGCTTATCTTAAATAATTGGACCTCCTCAAATCTGTGTGTATCAGACTTCCATGAGCAAGAGTGTATTGTACTCCTGAACTACAACCTTTATCTGAACAAAAGCTCTTTGCTTAAGTGAAGAGGGTGGAAACTTGCAAGATTCTTAGAAAATACAGACTCTGTAGAACAGGACCTGCCCTGACTTTCTATCTGTGAACAAGCATTTCTGACTGGCAGAGAATATAAAAGGCCTGCATAAAGCATGCTGGTTAATATAAACTTTATAATGAATTTGATTTTTTTTTTTAACTGGCTTCTGTGTTTTCTCTTTAGTAAGCTGTTGGGCAGAAAAGGCTATTGTGCAAGGAACAATGCAAGACAGATCTATGAGGTCCTTGAAAATTTTGTAGATTAAATGGAGGCACAGGCTCTTGATAACAGTCGCTCTGTCCCTGGTTGCCTGGCTTTATACAC
Organism: Melopsittacus undulatus; assembly: GCF_012275295.1. NCBI lineage: Eukaryota > Metazoa > Chordata > Aves > Psittaciformes > Psittaculidae > Melopsittacus > Melopsittacus undulatus. The sequence continues at coordinate 31,550,458 of NC_047532.1, read as the reverse complement.
AAACCTCAGGACTAATCTTTCCATGCATGAGGTAGCATAGTATGTTCTAGTTCTGCTATTGAACAGTACATAAGAGGGTTTAGAGTTCACAGCTTGATGTACCTTCTTCATTAAGCCTTTCTGTACCCTCGTGATACATACTACTTTGGCTGCTATATTTAAAAAAAAGGGGAAAAAACCCACCCAAAAACAAACCAACCCAGTGCCCCCCTTTCTTCTCCCTCCCCTGCAACCAAACACACCTTTTTGTAAATTAGTTGTTTGTTTTGCTGTTTTTGGTGGGTTTTTTTTTTTTTTAAACACTTGGGACACTAACTTCTAGTCTTTTTGGACATTTGCCATCCATAAAATGCAACTGTTTTATTTCAGCTGTAAATTCGTTTAAATAGGATGAAGAAACTGGAAAGAGCAGTTTCGATGATGTGCTTATATTGTGCAAAAAAAAAAAAAACTTGTGGGCTTAGGATGCATGTTAGTATTTTAGCTGGAGTTGAGAATATTCTTTTGAAGCAAATCTGTCATCCTTACCTACTGTGTTTTGGCTAACATAGTGAAGATAATCTTGAAGCACTTTGACTTGGAATCTTTCTGGATCAAGGCAGACTGGCAGATGTGCTCTGTGAAAGCAGCTCTATGCCTCCTGGTCACCTGCGGTTGTAGTCTGCTCTCCTTTGAAGTAGAAATCATTGAAATGCATAACTGTTGGATGTTGGTCCTTAATGACAGCTGTCTTGCTTTATGGTTTTGTCTGTTGATCTGCACTACTTATTAATGTAGTTGTACCGACAGTATGAGATCTTAATCAGTCACTTTACTAGATCCATGTGTTTCTTAACCCAAACCAAAACCAATGCACAAATGCAAAAACAAAAACAAAACAAAACCAAAAACAAAACCCCCAGAAAAACACCCAACCCTACAAAAAACCTAGTACTGTATAGGGAATTAAGCAGTAATGTGAGTCTGTAGGGGGTTGTTGCTTCATGCCTAAAATTAGCCACAAAGTTTATAAGCAAACTTAAGCACCACACCTTCTGAAGTGTTGGAGAAGGTTACCTCACTTTGGTCACAGATATGCTAGTCATACCCCTTCGAGCAAGGACAAGTTTCAATACTGTCTGAACTTGTGTAGTTGATTACATTTCTTTGTATAAATAGCTTTCTAAATGCTGGAAATGCTTTTTTTCTTAAAGCTTTCTTGTGGCTAAGGTGCACATACTTTCAAAATACAAAATAAGTGACAAAAACTGTGCAGTTTGTGCAGCTTGTCACTTGTACTGTAATTTCAGACTTTGATGTGAAGTCAGCTGTTCGAATGTCAGTGTGTGGTTGTATAGCCAAGTGGCTTTGCAATAGCCTTAACTTTGCCTCTGTCTTTTAAGGCTCGAAATGGATTGAGTACTACAGTAGGCTTGGGTTAAGTAAGGTGTTAAAAAGTAAGGAGAGAGGCTGAAGAATGGTATCATCACTTCCAAGCTGAAATGCTAATGAATGTATATAATCTTTGACCTTGTTGCTGAACAGCCACTGCTGTCTTGCCTGAGGACTTGGGAAACTCCAAACTCCTCACTGGTCTAGTACATAAAACAAAAATGCTTTTAATCTTCTTCCTGTGACATATTATACTGGCAGATTTGGCTTAACATGGAAGCAACAGTACAAACCCTTTTTTGTCTAGACTGGGCTTATTTGCTGTCACCCTAATAACATCAATACTTGCAGTCAAAATGAGTGGGGGAAGCCCATGGTGTGTTTTCTGCTGGAATTTTCCCAGCAATTTAACATTCAACACAGTATCACAGATAGTGCAAGATGATTGTTGCAGCACAAATTGGAACGGAGCTTGGCATCTGTGATGTGTGCTTTTCTCTAGTGGAAGCAAAGGATGTGTTTGAAGACAGACTTATAACTGATGAACTGTTTTCTTCCCCATATATGCACATACTCCCATATGAAGATAGGCTGAGAAAGTTATGGCTGTTCAGCCTGGAGAAGGCTGTGTGGAGACCTCATAGCAGCCTTCCAGTATCTGAAGGGGGCCTATAAGGGTGCTGGGGAGGGACTCTTTGTTAGAGACTGTAGTAATAGGACAAGGGATTATGGTTTAAAACTTAAACGGGGAAGTTTAGATTGGATATAAGGAAGAAGTTCTGTAAGGGTGGTGAGGCTCTGGCGTGGGTTCCCCAAAGAAGTTGTGAATGTTCTGTCCCTGGCGGTGTTAAAGGCCAGGTTGGACAGAGCCTTGCATGACATGGTTTAGTCTTGGGTGTCCCTGCCCATGGGAGGGGGGTTGGAACTAAATGAACTTAAGGTCTTTTCCAACGCTAACTATTCTATGATTCTATAACCAAACTGGCCTTAGTGAGGTTGGACTAATGTGATTCTTTACTTCCTGTTGTCAGTACTGGTGTGGAAATAACTTTGTGTTTTAGATGACTTTCTGCTCTTGTGGCTAGTTCTTAATGGCCATACTAACAGATTGCAAAATGTTCAGTGTTACCATTCTAATTGCAATTACAGTTATGATGGCATCCTAACTGTACAGCATAAACTCTTGTCTGAACTATTTTCCAGCACTCTCCACTGAAGGATGACTGCAGGTTTGTAAGGATGCACTAATGATGCTAAAGCTTCCCTTTGCAGCAGTAAACCAAAGAGGAGTGGGAAGCAGATGCATTAATGAGAGCACCCTTCTCATGGGGGCAGGAGGAGGGGGTGTAAGGTACTTGCTGTCACTGTCTTAACTGTCTATATTGTCACCATGTGCGCTGAGGAATTGTTGCCTTTGTGGCTTAAGTTCCCAGTGATGCCATAGTATTTACTTTGAATGGGAGCAATTTGGAAGCTATCTTTTGAGGCACACAGTAAATTCTTTTCTGAAAGAGGTGCAATTGACTAATCCTTTCAGTTGTGAACAATGTTTCAGTGTATTGGTATGGAGTAATGGAAGTGGTCCTATGTAGTAGAACATTTCAAATATTTTAGTGGCATGAAATGACAGTGGCACATATTTTTTAATATGCATATTGTAATTTTTCTGAGATCTTTAGGAATGGTATCTCAGTAGGATATCATTTTGACATAAATGACTGCTATGCTGTTGCAGTTGTGTATGAAAGTATGATACTCTATAAAAGTAAGTTTTCAGAATTTCAGTTTTGTCCCTTTGAGATTGAAGGCAAAATCTTTAATTTCATAGGGAACATAAGTTAAAAGTAGAATCTCCAACACTTTGGACTGGCCTTTTCCAAATAATAAAGCAACAAGAGTGTTTTTGTCACTTACACCATTTACCTTCTAAACAAGATTTGTTTTTTGACTAGTCTTGATAATATGTTAAATATTAACATCCTAATTGAGACTTGTGCATAAACTAAATTTAATGTTTGAGTCTATGGGTAAGACAAGTGATGTATTTCTGAGGATAGAAAGTAGGTTTTTTTACAGTCTACTGCTATTGCTTTTTTTTTTTTATTAATCTTCTTTTGACAGAAGTAAAGGGTGTTTAGTTTTGTAGACTTCATGTTTGGAAACATTTAATACCTCAGCTGCTGAGGAACATGACAGATGAAATGCTTTGTTTATTAACTAACTTCAAAAGGTATGGGTTTTTTATATGCATTGAGTAACTCTTTGAGGACAGGTTCTAGTTGGCTCTTTATTATGGTTTTACTAAGGAAGGCTAAGGGCTGTTTATATAAACACTGCAAACTAAATGGTGGATCACTTGTTAACTTACCTGTGTGTGTTATTCTAAACTGACTGTGAATTAAATTATGGCAGCAGACACCTTTGCCTGCTTGAGTGAAGCCTTGGGGTGGGTTATGAAACTGTGTTTAGGTTTGGGAAAAAAAACTCAAGCAAAACAGCCAAACCAAATCATAAAGAAAAAAGGGGGGGGGGGGGGGGGGGGGAGAGGAAATAAAGAAGGCAAAAAAACCCACCCAAAACAAACCAAGAGACCCCAAGGCAACAATTGAAGGTGCAGTAAGTGCTGAGTCTTCCTGGACATGCCACTGCAATTTGAAATGCACAAACTCAAGCTCATAAATACTTATCATTTTTCATCGTTAATGAGGAGCAGCCTCTCAGAATGCTTGGTGCTGGAATACTGGTTTAAGTGAAGCTTCTGAATGAATGATACAGTAATGGAAAGAATGAAGAGCTTGTAACTAGGTAAGTTACAATGTAAAAGTCTCGAATTACAGACAAAAGTACAAGTAGATTGTGACCTTTAACAAGAATCAGGCTTCTAACTGCCCATGTACCTTTCATAGCACTCGATTCTCTAAGCATTACTCTCTTTCTCGCTCAAGTATTCCAACATACCTTTGCATGTAAGTTAACTTTTAACAAAACCTTAGGCAAGCTGTCACAACCTTAATATAAACTGGGACAGTGATACTTGTTGGTTCAAGTTCTTTTAACTTAATCCTGCAGTCTCTCCAAACTGTCAGTTTGCTTGCTGTTGGGCATGTAAATCTTGGAGAAGGGGAGTTAATATCATGCTTCTTTTAACTGATCTGATTGTGTGCAGAGTTGCTATTGTCTTCTATATCTTCTTTTTGCAACACATGCAAGTGAATCCTTAAACTCAAGAGAAGTGAGAGCACAATAGGTCTTTAACAATAAAATGAAAAAAACACTTTTGACTTACGGTGTTATATTTCTAGTGTAACCTTTCTGCTCTGGCTATGAGTGTTATTTCTATGGTTGGTTTGATGGATAAATAAAATAAAGGAAATGCAAATAGCCTGCATGATACAGTATTTACTGTGTGGTTGTAGCTCTCTTGATCAGCATAAATTGAACAATGGTATGAAATCATGTTTGTAAAGCTTGTAAGACCCTGAAGGTAATAAAGGTGGAAGAGGGGAAGCCTGGAACAAGTGGAAACTCTTCAGTGCATGATTTAAATAGTTGATGTTTTGATGTATTCCTTTAGCCATGTTTTAGTTGAAATGATATTAAATTGTTTGTGTGAATGCTTAAAGCACAAAGTTGAATATGGGTTCTAATTAAAGCAAACCAAAAATCTTAAAGTGAAAATAAACTTAAAAATATACTTCAGAATACATGAACCCTGATTGATTAGCTTACATGAAAAATGAAGTTCCTGCCAAGTGTAAATTATGTAACCATTTCTGTTACTCCCATAATAAAAACATTTCAGAGGGAAAATTAAATTTTATGCCTTGATCTTTTGCTGGGAAAAGGGAAATCCAAACACTCAGGGTTAGGTGAAAGGTTCCCAAGGTTACCTTGGAGTTTGCTATTATGAGCTAGAGATCTGTTTTGTTTCACTTGCTTTTGATAATAAAATTATTTCTTCAATTACAAGAAATAAAAACAAATTTCTGGAGTAATTTGCAGAAGATGCAGTTAATCTTTTCAGACTGTTACGCGCTTAGATTTATTTTCTCATAACTCAGAACCACACAGCTGATCGCTTACATGCTTTCCCTGGGTGGGATGGGGAAAATTGTAAAAATGTAAAACCTGTGGGCTGAGATAAGAACAGCTTAATAACTAAAGTACAAATACTATTACTACTACTAATAATAAGGGAAATAACAAGGGGGGAGAATATTAAACTGAAAGGGGAAAGGAGGAAGAAAAACCCAACCCAATAAACACAATACAATTGCTTAGTGCCTGCTGACGGATACCTAACCTAATCTGAGCAGTGATCTGGGTCTTCTAACTCCACCCAGTTTATATACTGGGAATACTGCTGTGTGGTTTGGAATATCTCTTTGGCTAGTCTGGGTTAGGCTGTGCTCCTTCCGGCCTTCTTGTGTCCTTTCTCACTGGCAGAACGTGAGAGTCTTTGATCAGGGTAAGTGCTGCTGAGCTGCAACTAAAATGTAGGTGTATTATCAGCATTATTCTTAGACCAAAGCCAAAATACAGCACTGTACCAGCTACTAGGAAGAAAATCAACTTTATTCCAGCTGAAACCAGGAAAACACCTTGTCCAGGTGTATTTACATCTTTGAGCAACTGACTAAATAAGAATACTTCGAAAGAAAACAGAGGAAGGAAAGCTGTAAAGAAAACCAGTCATATTACTGAACTTTTACTATTTTGACTGTTAAGGACATTATTATGTGGTTGTCACATAGGTTAGATGTGGTACCTTTTTCCTACTAAAGTTTGTGTTAAAATCCTTAAGAGGATGGTGAAACTTCCTGGTCAGTAGCAGGCTTAGCTCCACCTTTGCTGCTAGATTTGTCATTTGATTGGAAGAAGGTATCAAAAGCTTATGAAAATTTGTATCTTCCTGTAAAGATGTAGTCTTTTAACTTTTTGGTGTTAGGGGGCATGGGTTGGAGAAAACACTTAAATCTGAAGTCTGCATTTCTCCTTTTCTCCCATATGATTCAAAGATACTTGCATAGCTTAACTCGAAGGACTAGATAGCCTAGGTTAATGGCATATAAGCAACATTTTTTTTTAAATATTGCTTCTTTCAGCATTAATACTAGGTTGGTTGGAGGTCTTATGAAGGTTAGTGGAATATGAGCATTAGAGTTCTCCTGGAGGCAGCTGAGTCAAAAGCGTGTTTTATCTGGGGAAGTGCAAATGACATGTTTCTTGCCTTAGCAATTATTTATACTATGCTGTTTCAAATGTTGATGAGAGCTGTCTCTTCTGAGTCTTGCAGGTGGTCACTCTGATTGGTTTTGAAAGTAGATGTGGAGTATGTGAAGATGTAACTTAAATCTTTAATTTCATCTATGGTGTATTATGATCTTTGTCCTCCAGTAACAGCTTATGCAATAAACCGTTTTTTTTGCATACCGCTGAAAGCTGCTTGGAAGACCTTTTGTAGCTTACCTGTATGAAAATCATTCCTTTCTCTGACATGACATGTCTCTTCTCTGCCTTCATTGGTAGAATGCATTTCTTCATTCCTCTGTTATGGAAGAGCTCTTTATGCTTTGAACTGATGGATCTGCAGCCAGAAAATAACTGGCAGGGTTGAGCTTTACTACTGAGTAGATGGTTGCATTCGTAGTCTGAGCATTTGACTTTATTAAGCTGAAGAACAAAGAGATACTTTTAAGCACTTCTAACTGGGTATTCTTGATGTATGGAATCTTGAGGTTGATGAGTGTTTCAGAGAAGAGGTCTTTGACAGGTGCTCTAGTCTTGTGCCTTATTGTCCTAACTTAATGCTCAAGTGAGTAATTTGGTAATCTTGCATACCAAAGAAAGTCAAATTTATCTACACAGGTCGGGTTTGAGATGATGTTTTATTGATTTAAAATGACTAAATGTGTGTTTTACAAAACAGTTGAACTGGTAGTGATTTGTAACTACACCAGGTGATTCTTTTGAAATGTTGATTTAATGTTAGGGGTTGATATGGAAAGGATTGAAGCTGTAAACTAACATTTTTAAGTGGTCCAGAAAAGTAAATAATTCCACCTATAGGTTTGTATCTGTATCTTGGAATCCTGATAGATTTCTGTTTTGACTTTCTGCTGACAGGTCACATTTAGGGCAGGCAAAACATAAGGCACATAGCCCTCCTGAGAGTAGAAAATCTATTTCAAAGGCACCCAAAGTGCAGTCTAACACTCCTTCTGAGCAGTCCAAGGGACACTTTTCTAAAAGGTAATTGTGCTTCATATTTGTATGTTAACCAGTGTTACTTGAGCTTCACAACTGTGCATAATATATCTAGTCGTACAGACTTCTTGTAAAGTGTATGACTAATAGATTTTACCTAATCTAGGTGTTGCGTTCAGTGGATATGTTTCAGTGTTTCACATTCTGTTTGTGCTTTGTTTTTCTTATTCACCAACTAAGCATTCCATCAGTGATGGGGAGGAAACAATGTCTGCATAACTAGTCTTAGAATACTTTCAAGGTCTTTCTACTCTTTTCCTGCTTCATGTTGGAGAAGATTGCTTAAGGAATTTGAGCAATGTCCAATATAAATTGAAACATAGGATAATCAGAAGTATGCCTATATTCAGGATAATGAACTTGGTGGTGCTTTGTACATTCTTAGTGCACTTCTACATACACACTGGAATAGTTTTCCATCAAAGAGAATTTTGCCATCTTTCTGTGTGATTCATTACCTCAATTTCAAGATTGATGAGAAACTATCCTTTCATTAAGAGACTTCTTGAAGTAGAATAGTTATGACTAGTTATGCATTACTGAATGCTCCTTACTCTCTTGTGGAACTTGCATTCACAAACTTTCAGCTAATAGCTTCATGGCTTTTTTTTCCTTCTGTTTCACATATGTATAAAAACAAAAGCAGATAGTAAAATCTGTCCAAGTTACCTCATACCTTTCTCTTAAAAAGAAAAAAGTGTACTATGTTTTTTTATGTTGCAGTTTATTTTAGATCTCATGCTAGCAAATATTAGCAGTATGGCTGTTCTTTATAAGCATGGTTTGGTTTTTTTTGTTTCAGTGTAAGCTTAATCAACAGTGTTTATCTGTGCTTCCCTTGATTATTAGAGAGTGTTAACATTTATCTTGCAAATCTGTTGCAACTGTGAGGTTTTTTTTCATTCAACACTAACACTGTTCCTGCTTACTTCTACAGAGGCTGTAGTTCATCTGCTGGCCTAATACCACAAGAAGAAGATCCGGAGAGAGTCAGTACTTCAGAAAAGCAAAAAACGGGGCAAGTGCCTAAGAAAGACAATTCTCGAGGAGTTAAACGCAGTGCTAGTCCAGATTACAGGAGGACCAATTCTCCTAGCTCTGCTAAAAAACCCAAAGCACTTCAACACAGTGAAACTTCCTTGGAAACTAACAAGCCACATACTAAATCTAAGAGAAGGCACTTAGACCAAGAACAGCCAAAGTCTGCACAATTGCCATCAACAAGCAAGGCTCACACCAGGAAGGGTGGAGCTGCTGGTAGCTCCCGAAGTCAGAAAAGAAAAAGGACAGAGGATCTGTCTTGTATAAAGAGTGGTTCAGCAGTTGAATCAACTGGTGCTGAAGAGAAGTCAGCAAAACTCTCCAAGCTGGCTTCAAAATCGGTGACCTCAGCCAAAGCTGGGTGTAGCACCATCACTGATTCTTCTTCTTCAGCTTCTACATCCTCCTCCTCTTCTGCTGTGGCCTCTGCTTCTTCTACTGTTCCTCAGGGTGCCAGAGTGAAACAGGGAAAGGACCAGAATAAAGCTAGACGTTCCCGTTCTGCATCTAGCCCCAGTCCAAGAAGGAGTAGTAGGGACAAAGAACAGAGTAAAACAGGTGGCTCTTCAAAGTTTGACTGGGCTGCTCGATTCAGCCCAAAAGTCAGCCTCCCTAAAACAAAGCTGTCTCTACCAGGGTCTTCCAAATCAGAGACATCAAAACCTGGACCTTCAGGACTACAGGCAAAGCTAGCAAGTAAGTTGATCTTCTGTAAAAGAGTAAGTACATATGTTTTAAACCCAAGTCTTCTGAACAAATATTTCTATTCTTTTTGGGCTTCTTGGGATCTTCCTAGAGAAATGCAAATTGTGTATTCTGCTGAGTTTTTAAGTAAAGCTGTGACTGAAACTATTCACAGCTAAAGAAAATTATTTTAGTACAGTTAGTGTTCTGTAAGTTCAAGTTGCTTCTCTGTCTTGCAAATTAATTAAAAAAATACGCAAAATAATTGCATGTTGTGGTGGGGACACACATACTGTAAAACTTTCTTGATTATATTCCTTCTGTTAGATTTTTCTTTTTCTTATTTTCTTAAGCTTTCTGTCATTAAGTGGGAATGATAAATGCTGGAAAACACTCAGATAATGTGGTTTCTTGTTTCAAGTCCACTTTCCTAGTTTTTCTTTACTGTGAGATTCTCTTGTGATTTTGTTTTAAGAATAGCAGTCTTCTAAACCTAGTGTACCTACTGCCTGGAATGTTAGTAACTTCATCTTTTAAATTGTTCTTACAAAATAAGGCTCTGGTGCCGAATTTGAATAGCAGTTACAGTTCTTGGACATTGTCACTAAGAAGTATAGGCTGCTTCCAAGCAGAGAATTTGCTTTGTAGTGTGCAGATATGCTTGTAGCAATATTGCCTTGAACAAAATTTCTTTGAAATCGTTATGCTGCCTTTGTGTACCGTAATTTATTTATAGCATGTCTTCTCTAAAACTTAAGTTAAGAAGTTGGATTCCTAAGCTTGCTTATGGTTGGTTGTTCCTTTAACCAGACCTGATCAGGAGTAGCCTCTCCCAGCTGGGGCATGTCTATAGCAAGTACTAATGCAGGAAATAAACAAGAGCAACTGGATGCCTTCCTGTATAATCAAAACAAGTTTAATTGACCTAACAGGCTTGTTACGGACTGGAGTATTCATTTTGTAATGATCTAACACAATTGACGAAGAATGGTCTTGGGGAAGGGGTGAGAAGTTACTTTCTTTATAGTAAGGTTTTATCTACTTGCTCCATGGTTCAAGACCTTTTGGATGTTGAATTCCAGATGAAAGCCGCTGAATTGGCATAGGATGGACTGAGAGGGAAGTGGAAAGGAATCATGCAAGAATTATATTGACCAGCAAGTTATTAGCTGGGTCTGTCCTTGTTGTAGGCAACTTCTTGGCAATGATGTAAAACAACAAGGAGGAGAGAAAATTTGCTTCCAACAAGTGAGCAGCAAGAAGGTGAAGGCAGAGACTAATTTTTGACAAGTTACAAAACTTCACCAAGGGGTGAGAAGCAGAAGGGTGGGATAGCATAATGTAAGGGGTGTGTGTGTGTATTTGAGTAGCTTAAAAACCAGCATTGGGAATATGAGCCTAATCTGTCTCTACAAAGAATGTACTGAGAAAGCCAGCCTGACTAGCTTTAGCTCTTCCAGGACCTGAAAGTCATGTTTTGCAAAAAGGTAAACTTGAGTTGAACTAATATATTTGAGTGTATGTCACGTAACCAAAATGTTACGGATTTGAATGGGAATGTGTGTATGTATATGTGTTTCTGATAAGGGGCACAAAGCATGGTGTGAGACATTTCCAGACTCGGTAGACATTAAAGTTATTTTAGCTGGCATCCCAGTCTGGGGAGGGAGGTACTAACAGGTGATGCTAAGATGCCTAAAATGTCTAATGCCTCTTTATTTTACTATAAGTTACAGCAAAATTTATTCCAGTGATTATTTATATTGAAAATCAGAGTAAGTGATTGTACTGAATATCAGTAAGAACTTGGGAGTAGAAGAAAAGTGTTAAACTGATATTTTAAATAGTGTCAGCCTTTCAAATAGTGCATTAGAGCTCTTTGACAACAGATTCAAGTGATCTTGGGATGAATAGTGACTATTGTTAGCTCTAGCCTTTTTTAAAAAACAACCAACCCACTTGTCTGCTATGATGCAGTGTTGCTAACTCAAAAATACTGAGACAAATTTGAAATATTGTAACAATTTTGGGTAATACTGTCAAGAAAATATGTCCAGGTTAGGTTTTTAAGGAAGAATGAATAAGTTAAAATTTATTTTCTGTAGCACACTAGTACCCTTAGAGGATTAGGGAGCAGAAGTAGGTGATTTTTCACACAAGTATTAACGTAGTGAGGCTTTCTGAAGTAGTGAGGGAAACAGTGGTCTAGATTAAATTGCTGAGGTGTACACCCCTCTGCCTGGAAACATGTCCTTAGAAATCATAGTAATCCAGTGTAAAAGGTGAAAGCTAAAACTCCGTAGGTGTGTGTAGTTTAATAGTATGAAAGAGATGTTTGAAGAAGTTTGAAATATAGAATTAGTGGAAGATAAAGAAACATGCAAACATCGTTCTGTAAGGAGCTGTAAAAATGTTGGGAAAAAAATGTGTGTTGGGGGAGTGGTTCTAGGAAGGAAAGTGGGAGAAGAGGGAAGATGATTCGGATGAACATAGAATCATAGAATGGTTTGGGTTGGAAGCAGCCTTAAAGATCATCTAGTTCCAACTCCCCTGCAATTGGTAGGGACACTTTCCACTAGACTTACGTATAGAAATACAATGCTGTTCACTTTTGGGTATTGCAGTTCAGGAAGTACAAGAGTAATTATTAGTAGTTGTGATCTTTGAAGGAGGAACTTGGAAGAGCTGAACTGGCTTGCTCTGCTCATGAGAAGAATGAGGAGAGATGTGGTTGCCTCAGATGTTGTAGGGGTATACCCTGAGGTTTCTTATGCAGTCCTTACTGGATAATTAATAGGTGTTACATGTTCCCAAGGTGACTCTTAGGAGACCTCAGCTACACAGCAGTCTAACTGAGCAGTGACATCACTGAAAAACAGCTATAGAATTTGTTGGAAGAATAAAACAGACTAGAGCAAAGTTGTGGGTTTTTTTTTGTTTTTGTTTTTTGTTGTGGGTTTTTTTTTGTGTTTTTTGTTGTTTTGTTTTTTGTGGCTGACAGGAATGGGGAGGAATCAAGTTTATTTTGCTCTCTTGATGTTACTGTTTTTACATCCCTTTCAAGCCCTGTATTTTGTAGGGGCTTTTAAAATGAGGCAGATCACTGATCAGCTCACTGATTATGTAATGATAAAAACCCAACCTTGATGAGGGAAATCTCTGCTGCCCTTTGTGTAGTTTCTTGTGGCCCTTAAGTGGAAAGTAGTTGACAGTGATGACTGGGACAGTGCTGAGAGCAGTGTAGCTTGGAGTAGCTGCTCCTGACTGAGAAGCCTGTTCCTAACACTTTATGATTTGGGGGGGGGCAGGAAAGGTTACTGGGATACACAGAAAAGCCACATGAAGGTGAACACAGAGCAGGAATGGTGTGTAAATTCTGGCTTCAAGGGATTTGGCAAGAGGTGAGGGAGGAAAGAATCTGAAAATAGCTCTAAATTAGTCTATTTGGGACTGTGGGCAAGAGTGCTGTCTCTGTGATGGTAGTTTGAGCCTTAGAATTGTGGACTTAGGGTGGAGGAAACAGATTACTAGCTTGGAGATACTTGGTTTAATTGCAGTGATGGGATCTGCAGGGCTATAATCAAGAGCTGGGGATGTCTGGGCTGGTACTGAGGGAGGGGAACAGTGGAATATTAAAATAACAGGAGACTGCCTTGCCTTCCCCTGCTGCAGCTATTTTCACCATCTTTATTGCATGAGGAAGAGAGTGGCCCAATAAGGACAATCTGAAGTCTAAGCTTCCACCCTTAGCAAGTTCACCTCTACTGATTATATTTTTGAACGGCAAATAAAGGGCTTTGCGGGTTATGGGCTGTGAAAGTTTGACTAACTTTGTTTTGGCTTGGGTAATACTTGAATTAAGTGAATGCAGTATGGCTGCATTCAGAACTTGGTGCTCTCACACAGCCAAAAAAAAGCCTTTAAAAAAGAAGCTGACCAGTAAACACACTTAAGGGAATATGTTCTCAAGACTTTTTGTTGTTTGATTTCTGTTAGGTTGTACTGTTTCAGGTTTAGCCTGTTTGGGTCTGTTTTCCTTCTGAGTCATTAATGTGAGTGTTTAGCATGCAAATAGGATGATATTAAGGCATATGCAGAGGTAGAGAAGTAAAGACTTGGGAAAAGAGAAATGTGCAAAAAGATCTGACAAGTGGAGAGTTCTGAGCAGCAGGAGAAAATGAGATCAACTTTTCTGGGTGCTCAAGCTGTGATGTATTATGCAGTTTGCCAACCAAGGTGTAAATGCGCATCTCTAAATTCTCAAACCCTTGTACTGAAGTAATTCTTTAGCTTGAGTGTGGTGAGACACTGGCACAGGTTACCCAGAGAAGCTGTGGCTGCCCCATCCCTGGAAGTCTTCAAGGCCAGGTTGAATGGGGCTTTGAGCAATTTGGACTAGTGAAAAGTGTCCCTACCCATGGCAGAGAGGTTGGAACTGGATGATGTGTAAGTCCCTTTCAGCCCAAAACATTCCATAATTCTATGAATTCAGTTTGAGGAGATGGCTCAGCTAATTTAATCATTTAAAGGAAAGGATAACCCATGTCACAGCTTCATTGCCCTACTGGTTCGTGGTATCTGTGCTCATCTGACCTGTGTTAAGCAAGCTCAGCTCACCAAATGGACAGAATACTTATGAAGCAGGAAACTGTATCGGGTGTGCAGTTTGTGCATCTTAGGATTGGTTTGGGGTCAGTAAATCATGAGCAAGTGTATCATACTGCTAAACAACAGTAAGGTCTGCTCTTTTGTGAAACCTTTGCCTTTAGGAGAAATCTGATTTTGATATAAGTTAAGGCAGTCTTGCTTCGTTTGAGTGGTTGTTTTGTGTCTCATTGATACACTATTACTAAGCTGATACAAAGTTATTTAGTATTTAGGTCTAACTACTTGAAAATGTGTACCCACAGATTCAAAGAGGTAAGTGGTGTGCTGACATGAAGAATTAAAACATTTGTGTATTTTTCCAGTGAACTCTTACTATAATAGGGTGATTAACTTTTTATTCTAAATGTCAAGCTAAAGTACATGTCGTTTAGAATTTCACCATGCTGTTACAGGTTCCAGGTAGCTTACTTTTTCCATGTATGTAACATGAACTCAGGGTGGTAACACGTTATCTGTGGAGTGAAACAGTGCTGTACCCAGTGCCAGTTAAAGCATGTGCTTTCTAGTGTAGAACACAACCAGCTAAGAGGAGTGTTCTGTTGTATCTTGTTGTACTTAGGAGGCTTATGGCATGAAATCCTGCTACAACTGTTTCAGACTTGTTTTGTATATACTTTATGACACACTCCTTTACCCCCCCCTCCCCAGCTGCAAGTATCTCACCATAGGTAAATAGGGTTGGGGTTGTTGTGTATTTATGTTGTAGAAACTTCAACTTAATTTTTTTTTTGTTTGAAAATATATGTAGTAAAAATGCCACTGTTTTTTTTAATATTTGAAAAAGTTATGTATTTTCTTCCATATGGACATACAACCTGAAAATTCAACTGGTTAGTCTGCTTTGCTTCATTGCTTGGTGGCTATTAAATACAGAACAGTGTTTTCTTAAGGTTGCCAAATTTCTTGAGTTAGTAAGCCAGGTGTGTAGTAAATGCATGAATATCAGATTGACCTTTACCTGCATGGAACTTAGCTGTGCACAGCATTGTGTTACTGGGTCAAATACAGTATTGTGTTTGAAAGGACAGACTAATGGCTAGGTCAGTAATGGCTTTTCAGATCACTTTCCCTTTTCTGTTAAACATCTAGTCAGAAGCTGCATAGTTACCATTTTATCCCTTAGTATCACAGCTCAGCATTCCTGGAATGCTTTAGGATTAAGGAGATAGACAGGAGCCAGTTTGATATGTACTATTCTCAAAACCATTGCCCATTTAAATAGGTTTTATTTCTGAATTGTTGTCAGAAGAGGGAGCAGTGATCTAACTTTCTTACTCTTGAAATTAATTAAATCTGTTCTAGTAATAGTATGTCTGAATGCTGTGGGGTTCTCATTTTATTTATTTATTGCAGATGTGGGGTGGGGAGACACATGACTAAAATGTCAAGCTGAGCCCCAAGCCTTTAAATTTTTTGACACTTTGATTATTAACCTTCTAGTTCAGAAGGTGTTATAGGATATTTCAGCCTGATAGTAAGGTTGTTCATCATCTGAAAAGGTACTGCATAGGTTTGTTGTGTGTTTAAGATTTACCTGGTTCTGCAGTGGGACGTAATCAGAAAAATGGCTTCATAACCTAGAGTGAATTAATACCAGTTAAGTCAGTCTTCAACAATGCAAATACTTCCAAAATAAAAAACTTGAGGACTCCTTTTCCAAAGCTGTGAAGGTATGCTTGATTATTTGCATCAAGGAAGACCTTGTGACAGTGGTAGGGGCTGAAGGGATGTAGCTATAAGAATAATGCAAATACTACACGTGAGAGATCTCAGCACTGGCAGTGCTTGACTCCTGGAGGGGAGCATGGTTTTGGGTTAAGGCAGTTACTGTAAAGGCATACTAATTTGAATAAAACTGACTTAAAAGAATATGATTCAGGTAGTGGTGAGTTTATGTGCCCAGATTTACTTTGTGGGTGAAAACAGATGCAGCCACAGCTGCCTTCTCCTGCAGTGTATTTTTTTTTATCCTTTCTGTAGATAAAAGTAATGTATAGTATTTTAAGTGTTTTGACTATTGACATGTGGGAATAATAAACCTGTGTTTTGTAATGTGAAAACTGTGTATCATGAGAGACTTAGAAGCTCTTCTGTAACTGTAATGTGTAGATTAGGTAAAGGTGTCTAGGTAGCAAGTTTGAGTTCAGTATGTCTAATATTAAGGAGTAAAAGTAAATATCTGAACTTTTTTTTACTGGTAGAGCAGCTGGGTGCAAGGCAACTAAAAGCTGATGGGTTTATTGTGCTTCTTATGTAGAAACTGTTCTTCTGCATTAAAGTTTCCTGTACACAGAAGTTTCATTTCTTTGTAGAACTGCTGTGTATTGAAAGACTGATTTACTCTCAATTCTTTTACATATTACATAGGTCTGAGAAAATCTACAAAGAAGCGCAGTGAATCACCACCTGCTGAGCTCCCCAGTTTGCGGCGGAGCACACGGCAAAAGACCACGGGCTCCTGTGCTAGCACCAGGTAAAATTTAGATAATGAAATGTGATGACTGCAGTGGGTTGATATTAATGTTGATTTTGGGCATGAAAACTGCCCTGTCTCTTTCTTTGCTATTGTAGAAGTAGGTGTAGCTTTTTCAGGCCTTCTGGGTTACTCTGTACAGTAGTGTCATAGAGAGCCAACACCTCAGTAGGGTGAAGGCAAGGAAACGTCCAGAGACAGTACCACGATTTTAAGTAATGCTTTCTTAGGGAGGTGTTTTTAAAAAGACAGTAAACACAGAGTGTTAAACTACTGTTCACAGATAATAAAAAAGATGACTATTCTGAAAATATTCAGATTTCATAGTACCATGCAGGAGTCTGTTTCAATAGTGTACATAGTTTAGCTGACTAAGCTTGTCAGCAACTGTATCTGAACAACACTACAAATATCTAAGTACTTAAATACTTTCTGATGCAGGGGAAAACTAGCTCTGAATTAATAATTTTAAACAGCTGATAGATAAAACTGGAGGGGAAAGTAAACGTGTCCTGTGATGCAAGAAATTCTTGTTGCATATATTGTGAAGCTAGACATGTGAAGCTTTAACTAGCTTTTTTTTTCTTAAGCTTAAACTACATTTAGTAATCTCTGCACAACTTTTTTCTTTTCAATGCCGTAAAAAAAGGTTCCAAAGTCTGATTCTAAGTGTGCATTTGAATTTGATTATCTACTTTGTAGGCATATATATTTGTAGTGATGATGATAATAGTGTTTTAAATAATTTGAGAAGGCTTGTTCCCTCAAACTTTTTCTAGCACTGAAAACTGGGTTTATTATCACAGTTCTTTGTGTTTTCAGTAGTTCAGAACTACCTTTAAAGATAGTCACTCTGTCATGTGTATGTGATTTGTAACTAGTGATCATTTTAATCCTTGCTCATTCTTACAGTTACAGTCTAGTAGACTGCCTTGTCTTGAATGGTATAATGTAAGGTCCTAGCTGTAATGGATGTAAACAAATAAACACCATGGTGCAGTGCAGTGAGAGTAAAGAAAAGTTAGATAATTTTGTGAAGACTAGTTTTTATGTAAACCTGATAGTTTGTGCAGCTTTGTGGTAGTGGTCTACATAAATGTTATGTGGTTCTGAGTAGTCTTACATTAATAAATCTCACTTAATAAGGTCTGAAAATTTGTTTTTTGAATCTTTAGTCGGCGAGGCTCTGGCCTGGGCAAAAGAGGAGCAGCTGAAGCTCGCCGACAGGAGAAGATGGCTGATCCTGACAACAACCAGGATGGCGTTAACTCTTCAGCTGCGCGTACAGATGAGGCTCCTCAGGGTGCTGCAGGTAAAAAGAAATACCAACTGAAGCACTTCCAGTACAGATGCTGATAGGAAAAACTTTATCACTTTAAACAAAATAATTAGATGGATTAAGTTGTGGGTAGAAATTCTTTAAGCTGGTACAGCTGGTAAATAATTCCTGAAGGTTTTTGAACAAGAGGGGCCTTTACTTTTGAATCTGATTTCTTGGATATCTGGTATGTGTTTCAGTTATGATTTTTTTGTAGTCTCCAAACTTCATTTGATAAACTACGCTTTAGTTTTCAGCATCTACAGTTGGTTTTTCTTAAAAGTAACTTCAGCTGATGCTAAATACTGCACTGCCAACTGAAGAGACACCAACCTGCTCAGAATACAGAAAGCATGCATTTACCTGTGAAAGTTCTTTAATTTACGCTCATAAATTTTCTGCAAGTTTTCTGTTGAAATTGCAAGCATGTCTGTACTGGAGAAATTTGTAACCAAGTTAAATATTATTACTTACACAGTCCTATTGCTTGGTACTTAATTTTATCATCTGGTCCTAATCAGTAGTGAGTTCAAAGTTACTTTCCAGCAATTATGCTGGACTGTAGAACATCTCAAATGTGCTCTGCTTAAAGCTAGCTACAGCAGTACAAAACCTCAGAATTAATGTAAACTATGTGAGGCATTACACTCAAGTAAGAAAAGTGTAGATTTACTAAGGATACATGTAAATGTCTTTGAAAGACAATTTGCTGATCTAGCTGTACTTCCATTTTCTTTTTTCCATTGTCTTGTGTTGATATAACCTCTCTCTTCAGCCTTTGGGAAGTATTAGACCTGTAGACCTGATCTATTTAAAGTGACAATTGTACAGAAGTATGATGGTGGTAATATTAAATGCAGAGTACTCTTCTGATGGTGGACATTTTCCTTGATGGTGGAATTGATATGGGTTTTGTACTTTAAAGGCATTGTAATCTGCATTAATCTCTTTCTTTCTTTAGCTTCTAGTTCTGTTGCTGGAGCTGTAGGTATGACAACCTCTGGAGAAAGTGAGTCAGATGATTCTGAGATGGGAAGACTACAAGGTATAAAAGTTGCTAATTTACTATTCTTTTGTTTATTTTTTTATTTCCTTTGCAGCCTATAAATAGCGATACCTACCCAAAAATCTGCAGTATATGTAGTGAGGAAATTTCTGTATTATATGTAATGAAAGGGCTGTATTTTGTTTTTCCATCTGTGACCATTGCTTTGCTTATGGTAGTTCTGAAGTATGGGCTTACAAGCTTTAATTTGCTGAAGATGCAAGAATTTGGAAATGATGTCTGGAGGAGGTAGCAAAGTGTCTTTCATTTACATGGTGTATTACACTATTTATGACTTTTCAGGAGGAGGTGGGGGAGAACTGAACTCAGTCCTATGAAGTGTGTGAGATCAAACATGAAAATAAGTCATTGCAGGAATGTTTTAAGTTGACAGGCCAGGTTAGGCCTACTGTTACTCTGCCTGCTTCTGGATAACATTTTTTGTGCTTGTCATTGATACCCATGTTGCTGTAAGCTTTGACCAGACAAAATCTAAATATTCTTAAAACGCTTGCTTTTGTGCTTGAGCTAAAGGATTGAGGTGTCTCAAAACTGGAGAGTAGAGACAGGTATAAACTCAGTTTGTATGTCCAGTTTGCAACTGTTTTAAATGATTTTGCCACTGTCCTGCAAGGTGTTCTGAAATCAGGATTTGTCTTTCAAATGACAGGTTTCAGTTAATCTGGATATTTAAGTGGAAATGAGTGCTGTGTCACTACTAGTTCGTTTGCTTGTAGTCCTCAGTAAGCATACGTATGCATTGGGAATACTGAGCTAAATTGTTTTATACTATTAATTATTATTGTATTGTTCAGCAGTAGTCATGGTTGCTACATTAAAAATCAGAATCACTTGGTCTGGTCTGCCTCTAAGCAACACTGCGGAAAAGTGTTCAAGGTCAAAATCAGAAAACCCTAATATCTAGCAGAGTTTTTCCCTTCTTCTGCTTATCAGCAAGTAAAGGGTTTTTTTAGTGTCACGTTTTTCCAGACTTGCAGTGCCATTCAGGTCCTGAAAATGTAGCTATATGCTTAACCTGTTTTGTGTAGTTGAGATTTGAAATTGGTCTGGTGTATTTGCTAGACTTAGATCTAGACTTATAATGATCTAGTAGACCAGGTTTGTTCTGTGAAATGTGTGACTGGAAACTCAGTGGGTGACTTCTTAAAGGGCCTTCATGCTCTGATGCTTACAAAAGAGTAATTTGTTCCCTAAAGGTCCTCTATTTGATGTTTTTAAGAAATTGACATAGCTGCAGTCATCTAATTCTAACTCTTTCTCAAAGTATCAAAATTCTGGTAGTCTGAAATTATAACGTCATGGAATTTAAGCTTTTAAAAATATGTGTAGAAGCTTTGACAATGGCTGTTATCCTCTGTTTGCTTTTAGCTCTATTAGAGGCTAGGGGTCTTCCTCCTCACCTGTTTGGCCCTCTTGGTCCTCGGATGTCGCAGCTCTTCCACAGGACAATTGGAAGTGGAGCTAGTAAGCAAAGTTTGTCTAATTTGACTTAATTCTTTCCACTTCCAGACTAGTAGAATTCAGCCACTAGTAAATGCTAATATTTGTATTAGCTTCATAGTTTAACGTATTTTACGTGTTGGACGTGTATATGTTATGTTAGTGCTAGACCTCTGATCAGCAATATCAATTTGCTTGTCTTCCTAAGAGAAATTTTCTTTAGCTATATTTCTTTTTCTTTTTTTTTTGGGTGGGGGGAGCATCTTAATGTTCCTTTCTATGTGGGGAAGGGAGGATTCTTGTCTTTTCACCCCTTCCTTATGTTTTTCTTTTGCATGATGGGCTGCTTAACAAAAGATCTGTCCAATAACCTTGTTTTTTTGCTAGCTTTAAACAAATGCTTCATTTAGCTTAAACTTCTAGGAGATGTCAGTTCTAAGGTATGTTTATAGCTTCAAAAATGTCTTTAAGTTTCACACAAATAACTGACTCCAGGCAAGTCAGTGAGAAAACATGGGTCCTTAGTCTTGTTCCACCACACCTGCATTATGCAGGTGGGTTTGTACCTTCTAGTTCAAGTCTGGCTTCTCAGGAGAGCAGGATGCAGCCTGTTACACTGCCTGCCAAGAGGAGGATGGGATCTCATGGATACTCCCATGTGCTTTAATAGTCAGGGGGTGTGTTGAAAGTCCTTTGCTTTAATGAAGGTGGAGTGGTGTGAGTTCTGGTACCTGCTATAGGTTGGCAAGATGGCTATTGTGAGCAGTGTGGTGGACTCCTTGTCTGATCAGTCTGCACTGGAGAGACAGCCAAGAGTGAGATTTTTGCCTCCCTTTCCTATCCCCCCCTTCTTATGACAGGGAAAGGAAGTGAAACTACAAGTACAGAGGAAAAGAAACTATCTCTGGTCTTCCACTCTGGCAGAAGTATTACATAACAATTTCTTTGAACACTTACGTTTTCTTATATCTTCTTTCCTACCTTTTTTTTTTCTGACTATATAGGTTCTAAAGCCCAACAGCTTTTACAAGGTCTCCAAGCCACTGATGAAAGTCAGCAACTCCAGGCAGTGATTGAGATGTGCCAGCTGTTGGTAATGGGAAATGAAGAAACATTAGGAGGATTTCCAGTCAAGAGTGTTGTACCAGCTTTGGTAATAATTAAATATCATATTTCTATTGGAGGATATTTTTTACTCAATACCTTGCTTAAATATTACTTATTATATATTCTCAATTATGTGTGTATCTTACCTGGTTTTTGATGGCATGTTTTGCTAAATTTTGATACTCCTATTAATTCTTTTAATTGCCTCGGGAAGTGGTACTAGGTTTTTTGAAAATTCCAAGTCCTGAGTCAAAAGTTCCAATGCTGATTTTTGCCCTTCTTATGTAGATGTTTAGATACTTTTTACAAAACTAACAATTGTTTTTATTTATATTTTTTAAACAGATAACGCTGTTGCAGATGGAGCACAACTTTGATATTGTAAGTGATCTGTAATGGTTAAGAGAATTTTGTGTTTTTTTTTTAAATACAAAAGAGTATCATCTGTATTTTAAACCAAATATCTGTATGCTTAATAGATGAACCATGCATGTCGGGCCTTAACATATATGATGGAAGCACTTCCCAGGTCATCTGCTGTAGTGGTAGATGCAATTCCTGTCTTCTTGGAGAAGGTAAAATGAAATCAAAACAGTGTTAAACTTACCTGAGGGGATTTTATCTTTTGTTTTAGCTTTAGCATATACTGTTAAGAAGATGTCTCCGTAGCTTACAAGGTAATACATAATGCATGAGAAGCTTTTAAAAAGAGTGCTTTTCAGTGAGGGTGTTAAGAGTAAACATCTGATTCTCTGAGAACTTTTTGTCTGGTATTGCAAAGATACTGTGTAATTATAAAAACTGGTAACTCTTTGAGTAGCTATATACTTGATCTAGCTTTACATTGGCTAGCTTGAGTACATCCAGTAGTGCAGCATATGTGGCTTAGTACAGGCTAATTTGTCCGTGTGTTGATGAAGATTGTTATTCTTACATACTGGTTTAGAAATTGATCTACAAGCTTTCTTGTTTTCTTGTAGCTGCAAGTTATTCAGTGCATTGATGTGGCAGAGCAGGCGCTTACAGCTTTGGAGATGTTATCACGCAGGCATAGTAAAGCCATTCTGCAGGCAGTAAGTAAAAAAAAGAAAGCACTTTTACCTCTAGTAGTTCTACATCTTGTTGATCTTCTGTGAAGATGAAATAGGAAAACAAGTTTCTGTGATTTTTAGCAGTACTGAGAGTAATAATATTTGTTTATCTATATTATAGGGTGGGTTGGCAGACTGTTTGCTGTATCTGGAATTCTTCAGTATAAATGCACAGAGGAACGCACTAGCTATCGCTGCCAACTGCTGCCAGAGTATAACACCTGATGAGTTTCACTTTGTGGCAGACTCTTTGCCATTGCTTACACAAAGGTTAACCCATCAGGTAAGAGTCTATTATAAAATGAAAAGCTGTGATTTTGACCTGAAAGTAGTATAAAGTTGCCCACAGATATCTAGTTCTTTGTTGGGTATCATTTTGCTTTGCAATGTGGTAGTTGCCTTAGAGTTTCTATACTGTGAAATTGTGATATTCTAACATTCATATGGACTTTTTTGTGTTTTGTAAATGTACTGTTAAGGATTCATGACATCCCTATTAATTTTGAAAAATGAAATAAATTAATTTAGGGCATGAATAATAATGGGTTTGTAATCCTTGTTGCCCTGTAAGAAGAAATCCCATAGTGTTACTGTTCTGTTTTTTTTTAACAAATGAATTACAAGGTTCCCTTCCTTTTCAAACTTACAAAAGCTTCAGTTTCAATCCCTTCACACATACCTCCCCTTCACTCAGATGACTTTTCGGGAGAGCTTATGGCTTTTATAAAAAGGAAGTTCCTACTCTTTGCACAATAGTTTTAAGTAATGAATCCTAAATCATGGGGCTCCTAAGATCTACCTACTTGTCCTGCAATGCCGCTACATTCATAAATGAGCACTCACAATGACTGTTGCACCAAAAGAGATTTGGAAATACTCCTTGGTTAACAGATTCCTGTTAAAAATGGGGAAAAGGAGAAAATATTTTGTTCCTTTACAAA
Organism: Melopsittacus undulatus; assembly: GCF_012275295.1. Classification (NCBI taxonomy): domain Eukaryota; kingdom Metazoa; phylum Chordata; class Aves; order Psittaciformes; family Psittaculidae; genus Melopsittacus; species Melopsittacus undulatus. The sequence continues at coordinate 31,526,991 of NC_047532.1, read as the reverse complement.
TGCAACTACATGGAAGATTCCAGGTAATATTTGTATGTATTCTTGTGCTGTTCTTCATTTTGCCAACATCTTTTTGCTGAGAGACTACTTGAGTCTTTGAGGCATCTTCACAGAAGTCAAATGTTGGCTTTAGATGGTGCTTTGGAAACAGGAAGCACCATTCTCAGCAGTAGTAGCGACAATTACTGACTCCTGTTCTCTGAAGAGAAGCTAGAGCCCACAAAAGTAAGATGTCAGGAAATTTTGAAGTGGAATTTTTCTGGCAGGAAAAAAAAAAAAATCTCGAGTTAGCTCTTAAAAGGATAATTGATGTTGGAAAGGACCTCTCAGTTTATCTGCTTAAGTACAGTCAACTAGACCAGAGTGCCCAGAAGCATGTTCAGTTGACTTAACCTCTGCAGGCACCCTCTTCCAGAATTCAGCCACCCTTACAGGAAAAGTGTTTTATTATGTTCAGGGGTACTTTGATAGTTTCAGTGAACTTTTAATTAGAACTGTTTTTAGAGGAGTGTTTGCTATCCTGGTGTATTTGTTTTTGCTGTCTTTGCTGCACCTCATGATTATAAAAATCAGGCTTCATGTAGTCTGTAGAACAGTAGCCTTCATTCCTGCTTATTATGCTTATTGTCACTCCTTCTTCACTCCTGCTTATTATATTACTTCTGCTTTGTTCTCGAAATAAAGCCATCATTTATTTATCTATATTTCCTATTGCTTTGGCTTTGTAGTTCTCTTCCGTTTTGTTTGCTCCTTGTAGAATCCAAAAATGATATTCTAAATCAATTTATTCATATCTAAAGGTCCCTAAAGGTATTTATATTGCAAGTGTGAGGTTTTTCCCAGGGAATATGCAGGAGCATGGCCATATCCAGAGGTCAGTTTAGACTGTATCAATGAATTTAAAATTCAGAGCTGTAATATTCTCTAAAATGTGATTCAGCTGACCTTTTTGGAAAAATTTTAAGAATGCCTCAAAATTACAGGGTAATCTGATGGAAATTCAAACATTTTAATTTGAAGAAATATATATGTATGTATTTTTTATAATAGGACAAAAAGTCTGTTGAAAGCACTTGTCTGTGTTTCGCAAGGCTAGTGGACAACTTCCAGCATGAGGAGGTAAGGGTGTTTTTGTTTCCTTCTTCCCTCCTTCAGTTTCTTCTAAGGGCTTACCTTTCAAATACTAATGTTTTCAATTTTGCTGTTCCCTTCTGAAGAACTTGCTCCAGCAGGTTGCTTCCAAGGACTTGTTAACAAATATCCAGCAACTCTTGGTAGTGACACCTCCTATCCTGAGCTCAGGAATGTTCATCATGGTGGTGCGCATGTTTTCCTTAATGTGCTCCAATTGCCCTACACTTGCAGTCCAACTTATGAAGCAAAGTGAGTTTTTACTCTTTCATGTTCTTGGGGACCTATTTAAGTTAATGTTTACAGACAATATGAAACCCTGTACACTTGATGAGACAAATGTTGTGTTCTTAGTGTCCTTCACTTTCACTATGTCTTCCTGGGATAAAAAATTCAGTTATCTCATTGAATTTTTTTTTTCTTGTAAGGGTTTTTTCTCCCTTTTCCTGTTTCTAGCTGTTGTCAGTGAAGTTTTTGCCTAACTTTCAGCCTTAGCTGCACAATTTACTCTCCTTCCAGCACAAGTTGAATAATTATTTTTGTAGTCTTTACCAGGTGGGCAAAACATGTGATTTTAAGAACTTCTTGTAAGAGAAAACATTAAGAAAAGTAACTGTTCTGTAGCTGTCTTAGTTCTCATTCATTTTCTTCTTTTAATGTCATAAGTTTTGACTTGTCACTTTAGCTGCCATATATGTTCCTCTGTTTTCTTCAGTGCCCTATATATTGAGTATATTTCCTCCTTAGATGTCTCTTAAAGGAAAGCAAACTACCAAACAAACCCCCATCAAACAACAAAACAAAAAAAACCCCTAAAATAAAAACCAACCACAAACCAACCCCCCTCCCAAAAAAAACTCAGCCCCCCCCAACACCAAACAAACCCCAAAGCAACCAACAAAACAAAACCCCAGAAACCCCAGACCTGAAAACAAACACACTTCTTAACATTCAAACAGATGGCTTTTGTCTTACTGTTTGTTTGCTTCAGGCAGTGTCTGTCTCTTCACTGTGACTTCACAGTGTCCACACAAAATGAAGTCTATAGTCTGATATGGGCAATCTCATGAATAATAATTTCTCTAGATATTGCAGAAACGCTTCATTTCCTCCTTTGTGGAGCCTCAAATGGGAGTTGTCAGGAACAAATTGACCTTGTTCCACGAAGTCCTCAAGAACTTTATGAGCTTACTTCTCTTATCTGGTAAGTTATGTAGCCCTAGGTTTTGGGTCTGATTGGTATGTTAAAATCCTTAATTTTTCTGAAATGTAGATAAACAGGCTTCAACTTAGGTGGACTCATTATATACTTCTAGTAAAATACTGTTTTAATGTTCTTTGCAGTGAACTGATGCCTTGCCTGCCAAAAGAGGGCATATTTGCTGTTGATACTATGCTGAAGAAAGGAAATGCACAAAATACAGATGGTGCAATATGGCAGTGGCGTGATGACAGGGGCCTCTGGCATCCCTATAACAGGATTGATAGTCGAATAATAGAGGTAATAATTCCATACACTTGCGGTAATATTTTTGGAATATGCATGTGGTTGTATAGGGAATTGAGTGGGCTCTTTATGGTTCTGAAAATACCAGCCTTGTTCTTTCTGAGTAAGAAATACAAGTTTCTTCAAACATCCTGTTGTAATATTGGCAGTATTTCAGATTTCAGTAATACCTGAATAGATTAATTACTGTTCCTGTTGTATTTTTGTCAGACATCGTTTTTCCTATTTTGTTGCCTCTCTCTTCACTTTTCATATAGGCTTCTATTTATTTTGTTTTGTTTTTAACGCTAAAATCTTCCTTAATTTTAGGCAGCTCATCAGGTTGGTGAGGATGAGATAAGCCTATCTACACTTGGGCGTGTCTACACTATTGATTTTAACTCTATGCAGCAAATAAATGAGGATACTGGAACAGCACGTGCCATTCAGCGAAAACCAAACCCTTTAGCCAATACAAACACTAGTAAGTGCAGCGTAGGAGACACCTGGTATCTAGCTATGGTTAATTTATGCTGGGTTATGCAGCATTTCATATGTATTTCTTATGGTTTCTGTGGGAAATCATACTGTTCCTATTTACATGGTTGAAGACAGCTTTACAGCAAAACAGCTGTTGAAATGTATTCTTTTTAAGATGAAAACTCCTTTCCTGGGAACTGAAAATGCATTAAGTTGGGGGGGGGAGCTAGAGGTATTCCTGGCTTTGGGATTTTCTGAAACAGTTTAGTTCATACAGCTCTTTTATTTCACAAAGACCATGTGAGGACTTCTTACTTTTGTACAGAAACATGCAAGAAGTTTGAAGAAAAAAAAAATTGACTCCTTTAAAGAGGAGGATTTGTACCTGCATTCTTGCCATCAGTTTGACTTCTGATTCGTAAATTATATATTTTCAAGTCAAGAGCTAAACTAATTCAGCTTTAAGAAAATACAGTAATCATCAGAGCAGAGATGCAAAGAACCACACAATGATTTGTTGCACAATTTCTTACAGGTGGACATTCAGAAATGAAGAAGGATGATGCCCGAGCACAGCTAATGAAAGAAGACCCAGAACTGGCAAAATCCTTTATCAAAACACTGTTTGGTGTTCTTTATGAAGTATATAGTTCTTCAGCTGGACCTGCTGTTAGACACAAGTGCCTTAGAGCAATTCTTAGGATAATTTATTTTGCGGATGCTGAACTTCTGAAGGATGTGCTGAAAAACCATGCTGTTTCAAGGTTGGTTCATTAACCATTGAGAATGAAACTAATTCTGAATTTACAACTCAAACTTGTGCTTACCATTTTTGAACTTTTTTTTTTATTTCAAGGAAAATTGTATTTTTAAATTCTTCCTTATTTTCCAAAAGCTGAGGCTGCTAGCTGTTTGTTATGGAATATTTTGCATCCTAGACTTTTCAGTAGGTTCTGACTTGAGGCGTAATTACTATAAACTTAAATTGTCTAAATGGCTGTATGCATTAGCAATGTTTAACTTTACCATTGACTGTCTTCCTGATTTCTAAAACATGACTATAAACTTCTCTGTGAGCAAGGTGACTTTTGAGGTAATAGAATGTGAACAATAACAGACTCTCATGGCATTCAGCTGATAAGTTCTATTCATGAGACCTCTTCTACATGCTAAACCATAAAATTGGGGATTAGATAAAAGGATGCAGTTAGAAAATAAACTGACTAATTTAAGTACCGAATTCCATAGCACCGTATACTTTACAGGAAGAAAACTCATCTTTATGTCACATGTTAAACTTGGCAAAGGTGATTTAGGCAGGAAGAGGACTTTCAAAGTCCTTGCATTTATAGCTTTTACAAAAGCACAATGAAATTTGTTTATATTCAGTTTCCATTACTATGTATGCAAGAATAATGGGCTTGATTAAAAGAAAAAGGGGCAAAAAATAAAAAGACCAATCTAATTCTAATAAATTATTTGTTTTAGTCATATTGCCTCCATGCTGTCAAGTCAAGACCTTAAGATAGTAGTTGGAGCCCTGCAGATGGCAGAGATTTTAATGCAAAAGTTACCTGACATTTTTAGTGTTTACTTCAGAAGAGAAGGTAAATCTATCTTTTTCCCCTCTTCCCACCTTCTTGCTGTTTTAAAAGCATGTGTGTGTAGAATCCATATCCTTAGTCTACTGCTCTATTCCCCCCACCCCAAACTGTAAAAAATTAGTATTGTATTTCAGTAATAAAGACAAATACATACAAGCTGTCCTTATATGACTAGGGAGGAGCTGACCAAGATTCTGAAGGAGGCAAGCTTGAGTTTTTTTCCGAAAGCAAGTTTGTGCAAGTTTCCTAAATGTGTGGAAGGTGGCTTGCTGAAATTACATGGGTAGTTGTACTGGACAAAATGGACAGATCTCTGGCAGAAAGTGTTTGTCTTAACCCACTGGGGATTTTGGGGTTTCTTTAGCTACTGTTTGTGGTGCTGTCATGTGTGTAGGTTTGGTTTTTTTTTTTGTTTGGATTTTTTTTTGATGTTTGTGTTTGGTTTTAGTTTTGGTAGGTGTGTGGGTTTTGGGTTGTTTGTGTTTTGTTTGTTTTTTGTTTGTTTTTTTTTTATGAAACTTTGTGGGTTAACATTTTTAAGAAATGATTGAACTGCTTTTAAAACTTAGTATTGATGGGTGGGGTGAGCCACTGCTGCCATAGTCAGTGAGTAACAGACTTCTGCCTTTTCAAACACCTTTGTCCCTGCTGACACACACCTTCTTCCCCAAAACAAAACAAAAAACAACCCCCACCCAAAAAAAACCCCAAAACAAATACCAAAACCTAACCAAGCAAGCCCCAAGCAACTAACCAGCCAAAACCCCCACGACCAAACTAACCCACCAAACAAACATTTCTTTTGCAAAGGGGTGATGCACCAAGTGAAAAATTTGGCAGAGTCTGAGGCTTTGCTAACAAGCCCACCGAAAGTATGCACTAATGGATCAGGAACACTGAGTACCACTACAACAATAAGTACTGGAACAGCCACTGCTGCCAGTAATGCAGCTGCAGATTTGGGCTCTCCTAGCTTGCAACAGAGCAGGGAGGATTCTTTGGATCTGAGCCCACAAGGGTAAGTGCACTTTTTGTTGTGGAAAGGCAATCTGTTGGGATGGTTGTTCTGGTGTTTTGTGGTTTGGGTTTTTTTTTGTTTGTTTGTTTTTGTTTGGGGGTGGTGGTGTTTGGTGTGGGGTGTGTTTTGGGTGGTTTTGGTTTTGAGTGGGGATTTTTTTAAAGTCTTTTCTGATTGAGGCTGCAACAGTACCACTTGCATTTTGCTATGGTAATTGCCTCTAAGGAGCTGAAATGGAGTGATGTTGAAGCTATCAATGGGCAGTTTTTACTCATTTTATATGAAGTGTTAAGGAAAAAAAAAAGACTATTGATCTGATAATTATGATGTAATGCTATGTAACAATCTGCTGCTTGGGATAGGCTGGAGAATGCCAAGAGCAACAGCTGTACTGTCATGTAGTGAATTTTTCAGAGAAATTACAGCTATGGTGCATGATTCTTTTCTGCTGGAAACAGGATAAAAAAGAAGCCATTCTCAAGTTATTTTATTGGAATACAATAGTTTTGAATACTTTGTACAATTAAAATCTTTTGTAGTAATAAATTACTTCAGAGTTACCCAGTTTGCCTTTATTTTTAAGGTAGAATATTTGTCTATTGGTATAATAAGGAAGCTCACTTCAAACCAGAATTGAAATACCCAAACTTAGAAAGTGTAGGGCTTGCTGAGAACCAACTCTGTAAATTGTTGAAAAAGTGGTTTCTGGGCTTCTTTTTTTTTTTTTTTTTTTTCCCCAGGGGGAAACACGTCAACTTTCCAGTGTCTCTTGGTGTTTGTTCAGTAGAGATTTGTGTTGTTTTTTTTTTTAAAGTATGTTAAAATAAATGTATAGCCATGTTGTTATACAAATAGATGTATGAAAATAATGTGAAACCTTTTATTTAGTGGCACTTGATGTATTTGGCTCCTTGTAGTAGAAAGGTGACAGCAAGCAAAACCTGTTTTTTCTGCATAGTCACTTTGTCTTTCCAGTTGAGGCTCCTCCCCCCAGAGCTCATTCTTCCCTAGGCCCCTCCTTGTTATGGGATGGAATCTTTTTCTAATTCTTGAGGAAATAGGTGGCAGATGCATCTTAAACAGATAGGTGGTTGTGAATATGAATATGGTGGATGGAAACCTGTTACTTTATTTTTTAAATTTGACAGACGACTGAGTGATGTTCTAAAAAGAAAAAGACTGCCAAAACGAGGGCCCAGGAGACCAAAATACTCTCCTCCAAGAGATGATGATAAAGTAGACAATCAAGGTAAATAAATCTTAAAATATGCTACTTTATCACTTTTGACATGTTACAATCTTACTTTTATATATAAAAATACTAGCTGTAATACAGTTGTTAATTCTATTAATTTTGTCTGTGCCTCCTCCAGCTAAAAGCCCTACAACTACTCAGTCTCCTAAATCTTCTTTCTTGGCAAGCTTAAATCCTAAAACATGGGGAAGATTAAGCACACAGTCTAACAGTAATAATATTGAACCAGCACGAACAGCAGGAGTAAGTGGTCTTGCAAGGGCTGCTTCCAAGGATACCATTTCCAATAACAGGTACACACAAAAACCATCAACATACTTGTAAATACGGTGTTGACTTTGAGGTGCAGCTATTTTCTTATGATACAAGTATTGGGTGATTATGTAACATCTCTCATAGAAGTTTTGAGTTTAACCAAAATTACTGGAAGAAGAATCAAGAGATTAAGGTAGAGAAAAATAACCTCTTAATGGTGTAAAGTAGCATGATGGAGAAAAAACAGAGAATCGGGAAAAAAGGTGCTAGTAGTAATTTGTAGAGAATATAGACCTTTACTGTGTTAGAGCAAAAGAGAAAGGGGTTTTGTCTGATGGTTATTAAGCATGGGACAATGATACTCTGGCTGTGTTAATTGTAGCATTGGAGTACACAAATGCTAAATGTAGCCAAATGTGTTTTTTTGTGCTTCTTTACAGAGAAAAAATTAAGGGCTGGATTAAGGAGCAAGCCCATAAATTTGTAGAACGTTATTTTAGTTCTGAAAATATGGATGGAAGCAATCCTGCACTAAATGTATTACAGAGACTTTGCACTGCAACTGAACAACTCAACCTCCAGGTTAGAAATGGCAAATTGCCTGCAATGGGGGAGGGAATGGAGGCAGTAGAAATATTAGGAAGAAACTAGAGAAGTGCTGACCATTTTGGTCAGTATGACCAATATTTTAAGCATAGTTTTTCCATTATCTTAAATGATGCTGCATTACAATGATGCTTGCTATGGGTTTGTTTGTGTGTTTTTTTGTTTTTAAGGGTGTTTACTGATTCCTAGCAGTATGTCAGTTAGCATTTTAAATGTTAGGGGCTTACATTAAGAACACAGTTAGTAATAACTTTGAGGATGGGGGAGGCCAAGAGAGAAGTGGCATTTTGGTGAAAGAACAGAAATACAGATTGGGAGGAATCTACTAGGCTCTGAAAAACTTGAGCCTTGCTTCTCAGACAGTTGTAATACTTGATAAGCGGGTCTAAACCTGTAACATCTAAAATAGCTAAACAGCTGAGTTACGTTCTGTGCTTTGATCTGAGCAGTTGTTAAAATATGAAACTTCTCTTCCTTTCTCCCACACAGATGCCATGTAAAATATATGCCAGTCTGAGTTGTATGTTTCTGGGGTTACTATTTTAAAAAGTAACCCCTCTGTTCGGAGCTCATTTTTATGCTGCATGAGGCAGAAATGGAACCTTGCATTTCTCTTAAAAGGGGGGAAATAAGGATGTTGCCTGTAATGTCTCCTTCTGAGTAGACAAATCATTTATCCTTGATTATTTGCCCTGTCATTGCTTGTATTGAGTTACTGTACACTCCAGACTTTCCCTTTTTATCCCTCCCTTTTAAGCTGTTCCATGCAGTAGGAGGAAAAATAGCCATTAATATCTAGGTGGTAAAATACTATCTTCCTACTTTCCAGGTGGATGGTGGAACAGAGTGCCTTGTAGAAATCCGTAGCATTGTCTCGGAGTCTGACGTCTCCTCGTTTGAAATTCAGCATAGTGGCTTTGTTAAACAACTGCTGCATTATTTGACATCTAAATGTGAGAAAGATGCTGTAAGCAGGGATATCAGATTGAAAAGATTTCTTCATGTATTTTTTTCTTCTCCAGTAAGTTTTCTTGATTTGTATTTTGCCATTCTTAATAGTTTTTCTCTCACATTGTACTTACCTGACCATCTAAGAGGACTGGCAATTACCTTGACTTAAAGATGGAGTGTGGAAGCAATTTTTTTATGCCTAAGCTGTGTAACACTGATATTCACATGGCCCTGTGTCTTTATAGGTCATAAACTCTTTAGAATACCCTGTAATTAGAATCACAGAATCATACAATGATTAGGGTTGGAAAAGACCTTGAGATCATCTAGTTCCAACCCCTCTGCAATATGCAGGGATGCCTCACCCTGTTGCTCAAGGCTGTGTACAGCCTGGCCTTGAACACTGCCAGGGATGGAGCATTTCCCACTTATTTCAACCACCTGTTCCAGTGCATCACCCCTGCAGTAAGAATTTCTTCCTTATATCTAACCTGAACTTACCCTTCTTAAGTTTAAAATACAGGAGATTTCACACAGCAGTGGAAATAAATTCCAAAAGGGCCAATTGTCTTGAGTCTTGAACAACTTGGAAGTTGTTTCTGCCTGGTAAGAAGTTGATATGGAGGGAGTTTAGATAGTAATATTGCCACTTGCTCCCTTAGTTCTAAGTACTGCAAGAAACCAGTTTGTCCTGTTTTTAAAAGAAATTTAAAGTGGAAGAGAGGGAAGTAGATAACTATAGCTTCTGTGAAGTTTCCTGCTCATGGTTAAGGGTAAATGTTTAAAATCTTCAGTAGAAACCAGGAGAGAAAAATACATTCTTTGAAACAGGTCATTTGTTATGACATAATTTTGTCATCGGGTCATCCTGATACTGCTGCTACTTCAACTGAGAGTAGTGTATCTTAATGTCATTTTTTTTTAATGACTTGTGGTATCAGTTGTTTAAGATGGCTTAATTTAAGCACATAACTAAAAGACTGGAATATATTTCAGCTTCCAGGAGAAGAACCCCTTGGAAGATTAGAGCCATTAGAAAATGCACCTTTGTTGGCATTAGTCCATAAAATGAACAATTGCCTCAGTCAGATGGAACAGTTTCCTGTCAAAGTGCATGACTTCCCTAGTGGAAATGGAACAGGGAGCAGGTAAGGATTAATGCTCAGGTAACAGTTTTGTTGGAAGCTTTTGTTTTCAAAAACTTGTTTCAACCCTAAATGTTCCAAGAGGTAATAGAAACTTCTGACCTACTAAAGACAAAAGCAGTTGTGAACACAGTTCACAAGTTTTTGAATTCAGTGGAATATAGAATATTTAACCAAATGTTTGCTTACCATCCTGAAACTTCTCTCACTTCAATTGGAGGTGGATATGTAATTTTAAATACAATCTAAATTCAGGTGTTAGAAATTCAAATGTTGTCTTTGCCCCCATGTAACAAACACCGGGAAAAAAATGACATCTTTTCAAGAAATGCACTGGTTTGTTTGGTTTTTTTTTAATTATTATGGAAGTAATTAAAATACTGAGAGTTTTTATTATAGCTGTATTTTGTTATTCAGGTTGGTTCTGTTCTCTAGGATGATAATGGATTGAGTGGTAACTGTTGGCTGTCAACATAGTTTATCTGTAGACTTGCCCTGTGTCTTAAAATAGATTAAATTTGGAATCCAGTATGTTACTTGCATTTTAAGTAACAAATCTGGGTCACAACCCATTTCTACAATCTATTTTCCATACTGCTCTTTAATAAATCAACTCTATTTTTCATTCAGTATGTAGCAGTAAATTTTGAAAGTACTTCATGATGATGGCTAAAAGCTGAATTTGACTGTAGACATTTTTGTGACTACTTAAAAGTTAGGAGGAAAGGAGCATTAAAAAGAGTTTTTGAAAAATATTCTTCAAAGTTTGAAATGCCACAATAGTTTGACTGCTAGTTTTACCGTAGATTACGTCAATGAGGATTTTGAGGCGTTAAGATTTGGCAGTCTTTCACTAGCACCTGGAATTAGAAGCAGCCTAAGATAAGGCGTTTGTGTATAAAAATAGCTATCTTGAGTATTTATTGGTGAGATGGAACACATGTGTAAACTATACTTCGCAAGAAAAATGAGGAGCTTTTGCATTGTCTTTATTAAAAATGCATATGAAAGGATACTTGCATTTTCCACCCCTGATTCTGATCTTTATTGCACTGCACATAGTCACAGCTGTAAATCTCATCAGACCTCAAAGATGATGGGTATAGTTTATACTGTATTCAGATCTCAGACTAAATTTTCTCTTAATCCATGGAGTTTCCATTGGAAATCAGATTTTGTCCAACTTGGGTTCTGGTGGTCTTGTCAGAAAAAAATTTGAATCTGTTTATCCAAATCTGAAAGAAATAGACAGAATTTATGATCTGAACAAGTGAATTTGCAAATACACATATAAGCCTATTAATGCATTTTTGTTAGATTCTTTGTGTAGCAACTTTTTTCACAAATTATTTTGAGTTTTTCTCTCAACAGAGGATCCCAAGCTTTAAAGTTCTTCAATACACACCAATTAAAATGCCAACTGCAAAGACATCCAGACTGTGCTAATGTGAAGCAGTGGAAAGGTGGACCTGTGAAGATTGATCCCCTGGCTTTGGTACAAGCCATTGAAAGATACCTTGTAGTTAGAGGTATATATATATTGTAATTTTTTCCCCCCTCCAGTTGCATGTATTTTGCTTCTTGGGAAGGTCAGTACTGTCAGTAATGTAGAATCTGTAAAAGGAAAAAAAAAAAAACAACCCCATACCCCAACAAAAACCAACCAAATAAAGAAAGAAAAACCCCAAAAACCACAAAACCATAAAACTATGAGGATTCTACTGAAGACACATGGGAGATGCTTTTAAGTGCATCTTGCTCACAGGTGGGAAGATCTGAATTTGCCCTTTTCTGATCCAAACTTCTTTTCCTGTTGTAAACAGTTCAATGTAAATGCTAACAGAAGTATTATCTGGATCTATGAGATTGGCTGTAACTTGGAGTTTTTGATGCCAGATGTTGATACTGAAATTTTTACTAACACAGTCTGACTTTTTTTTTACTGATGTATTTTGGAACTCTCTGAATTTTATAAAGTCCACTGTTTCAAAGTAGAAAAATCTTGCTACATTTTATGTGAGAACAGATGAGGATATCTTTCTCTTCTCTTGCCTCAGGCTATGGAAGAGTAAGAGAGGATGATGAAGACAGTGATGATGATGGATCAGATGAAGAAATAGATGAATCTTTGGTAAGCTTTTGCTGTGGCTATAAGAGGGAGGGAACAGTGTGAGGAGAGGATTAAAGAAAAGCTAACAATGAGTTTCCTGACTTGTGTGGCTTTTTTTTGTTCAGGCTGCTCAATTCTTAAATTCAGGGAATGTGAGACATAGACTGCAATTTTACATTGGAGATCACTTGCTGCCATACAATATGACTGTGTATCAAGCAGTGAGGCAGTACAGTTTGCAAGCTGAGGAGGAGAGAGAGTCTACAGATGATGAAAGCAACCCATTAGGAAGAGCTGGGATTTGGACAAAAACACATACTATTTGGTAAGTTGGCTAGAGAAATCAGGGGGCAACTTCTCAAGTTCCCTAGATGTGTGTATCTAAAAGAAATTGGAATGTAGCTGTCTCCCTGCCTCTACCCGGGGGAAAAAAACCCCACAAAACAACTCCAAAAAAACCCGCAAAAACAAACAAAAAACCAAGCAAACAAATAAAACTCCAAACCAACAAACCCCTACACTGTAGCTTTGAGTTTCCTGATGTGCTTGAGATACTTGAATCTTAGTAAGAAAGAATTCCTTTCTAGCTACTGTTACTCTTTCTAGCTCATGGGTGAAGCTGGTGAACAAGAAATGGTGAATTTTAAATAGCACCTGCTAGATGGAGACAAGTTGTTTTTAGTGTTAGGTAACTAACTATAAACCATAGAGACATTGTGTGCAGTCTACAAATAGTGGTAAACTTCATACTGGTTTTTGTAGTTGATTGCTGTGCAGGTATATGTATTCTGTGACCATATTTTGGAAGGAGCAGTATTGACCTATGACTGCGCCAAATATTTTAACATTCCAGCAGTGTCGTTTTCTTGCTAATATTTAAATGTGTTATTCAAAAGCAAAACCAAGAACAAACCACTTTTTTTTTTCTTTCTTCTCTATACCTTCTGCTTCTCTTCCAGTTCATGGAGCCGGAGGGTCCCCATTTTTTCTCCCCTATGACATGCTTTGCTTCTGAGGGCAAAGGCTGGATCATACCTAAATGCATTGTTCTTGTCTTTCTGCTTTTAACTGTCATTCAAGTAAAAATATGGTAATAAAAGAACTAACACTTTTATAACTGCTTTTGTTTTCATGTGAGTATTTCACAAATATGTTTTTAACTTTTAATTACTTTTTAGGTATAAACCTGTGCGAGAGGATGAAGATGGTAATAAGGACTGTGTTGGTGGTAAAAGAGGAAGAGCACAAACTGCTCCCACGAAAACCTCCCCTAGAAATTCTAAAAAACATGATGAATTGTGGCATGGTGAGTGTGTTGGATGGGGAGAAAGGATGTTTAGAGATGTTACAGTGTTTCTTTTAAAGCAAGCACAGTATAAGAAAAGCAAGCATGTGTGTATATATAAAATGTGTATTAAAGCTGAAAAGATACTTATTTGGATTGTCCAAGGTGTTGTAGTTGAATGAATGCTATGACTACCTAGGCTCTTGATAATTAAGTCTTGGGAAGACTTCTAGTTTATTTGTTTTTATAAAACACTCCTCTTTTTTTTATTTCCTACTAGATGGTATATGCCCTTCGGTATTAAATCCCCTCGAAGTTTACCTCATATCTTCTCCACCTGAAAACATAACATTTGAAGATCCGTCATTAGATGTTATTCTTCTTTTGAGAGTTTTACATGCTATCAGTCGATACTGGTATTACTTGTATGATGTAAGTAGAGTACTTTTTAAATAATTTTCATAATTGATAGACAACTCTGTCCTGAAACACCTTCAAAAATAGCTTTCTTCCCCTGTCTACTGCACCCACCAAGACAGGATAATGCAAATACTATTATCTTTTCCTATCTATTTCTCTAAATTCTAGTAAGCTGAAGGCTTTTAATTCTTCTAGTCAGTAATGTTTCCTCTGTAGTGCATTATACAAATTTTCCATGTTTTTTCCTGCCTTAAGTTCAAAGAGCAGTATTATTCCAGGAAAGAAAATTAGTAATAAGAATCTACTCAAGTCTTTCCTTCAAGGCTTAGACTCTGGACAAATTGACAATGCTAGTTTCTTTTTCTTGTTATAAGCAAATTAGAAGCATTAAGAAACCTCTCTTAACAAAGACTTGCTGTTTCTTCCAGCATTTAACTAGAAGTATATTTTGTTTATATAATAATACAGAATGCAATCTGCAAGGAGATAATTCCAACCTCAGAGTTTATCAACAGTAAACTGACAGCAAAAGCAAACAGGCAGCTTCAGGATCCTTTGGTAATTATGACGGGAAACATACCAACTTGGCTGACAGAACTTGGGAAAACATGGTATGAATGACTTATTGTATGGCATTTCTAATTTTGAGTTCAGTAGGCCTCCTGGCTATGCAGCCCAGGTGCATCATATGCTCTAAGGCTTTTGGAAGTGCTAGGGGAGATTAAAATGTAGTCACAGAAGTCTTGTTAAGTTACATAGTAACACTTCAATGAATGTTTACACATACATTGCAATACTTTAAGCAAAATACAAAGGGATAGGCTAGATACAAAGTTTGGTCTGCTTCTTACAGGAGTTTCTGAGAAATTTGAGGTTTCCTCATTGAAATCATAGTACTTGGGTTACTCTTTTCTGGTCTGGATTTTTTTGTGGTTTCTTCTTACGTTAAATTTCATCTCTAGACTCTTTGCTTGTAAGCATTGTAACTAATATTAAGATGTGTTCTGAAAGTCTTCCTTTGGAGGCTGCTTTCACCACTGTTTAATAAAACATTAAATTTGGGCATACTATATTTCTACTTTAAGCTAAACTATAGTCACAGATGCACGTTGGAATCTAGCTAACAATCCACTGCTCTTTACAGCCCATTTTTCTTTCCATTTGATACCCGTCAAATGCTGTTTTATGTAACTGCTTTTGATCGTGATCGAGCCATGCAAAGACTACTGGATACTAATCCAGAAATCAATCAATCAGATTCTCAGGATAGCAGAGTGGCACCACGACTGGACAGGAAAAAAGTAGGTGTATCTTGTTTAAAAACTGAATGAATGATCTGTTTATTTTTGTTTTGTCTTTAAAAATATAACTGTGAGGAAGATTCATGTGAAACTTGGATATAACCAATACTCAGGTTTTGGTAGTGTACTGATGAAGGGGAGGGTTTTTTTTTATTTAAAAGCCGGGGAGTAGAAAGCACATTGTCTTCTAGGTGTCTGCCGCAAGGTGGCAGAAGGAGCTAAAGGATGTACTACACTGCTTTCTGCTTAATTTTGGAGTTTTTACATAATTTCTGAAACTATATTCAGAGAATGAACTTCTATGTTTTAGATAATATTAATAACATTTTCATATATTATCTTGTAAATCTGTTCTGCTTTTAGAGTTTCAGAGAAATTCAAGTAATAGGATTTAGACCATTAAGTGTTACCTGACTAAACAAAACATTGTTCTTGTCTTCTGGAAGAGTATTAAACCTCCTGTCACAACATAATTAAGCTGTGACTGGTTTAAATTGTGAGAGTCTTGGGTGTCTGCCTGGAGTCTGGAGAGATGTTATCTTAAACTAAAATCTGCTGCATAGGCTTGAGTGGGGAAGATGGGGGAAGACAGGAGACATGAGAATCTAATTCAGCTAGAATATAGCTTCCAACATGAAGGAATCCCAGTGCTATTGTGATTTTTTTGCATGTGTGTGTTTCAGTTTGGTCTGGGTTTTCTTTCTTTTGGGGGTGGGGGGGTGGTGGTATTTGTTTTGGTGTATTTGAAACCTGCCATTTTCCCTACTAGAGAATCTGCAAGGGCAGGGTATAAGAATATTCCTTTAGGCTGCTGAAGTCTGGCATCTTTAGTCTGTGTTTTCTTCTCCATGTACTTCTCCAAAAGCACTTCTCTTTTATGTGCTGTGTTACAGTCCTACTGCCAGATTCTTGGCAAGAGTAGTACTTAATAGTTACACAAATATAAAGCATTGGGGATATTTTGTATTGAACATCCTAATTCATGTTTTCATATAGAAGCAAGAATTATTTGCTTACAATTTGTTTAACTGTGGAACTGTTAGCATGGGTTGGAGAAACTTGTATAACTGATTTTTTTTTCCTGTTGTAACTGCGTTGGGAGCTTGCAGACATAATTTCACTACTTAAAACTTCTCTAATGTGTAGCGCACTGTGAACAGAGATGAGCTGTTGAAACAGGCAGAATCTGTGATGCAAGATCTGGGCAGTTCAAGAGCCATGTTGGAAATCCAGTATGAGAATGAAGTAAGTAATATCAGTGCAGTCTAATTTAAGTCCCTTGCTGAAGATTAATAGAAAAATGCTACACCTTTCCTAGAGTGACTTGGTCAGACACTTGGTCCTTCAAATTACTGGTGCCCTAAAGTTTTGTCCATTAATTATCCCTGATTCACTTGGTTGTGATTTTTAGTTGCTAAGAGAAGCTCTTTCTGATTTAAATTTCACAGTCTTATTCTGCAGACAAGGTTTTTTTTTTTATTACCTCTAAGCAAACAGCTGTGTGCATTTTCTCTATAGTATGATCATTAGGTGGTTAATACTTTTTATTCCACTGTTATTCCCTCTATTATGTGGTATTTCCAAGTTGTCTCAGTCATATTGTAAATGTTGGCATAGTTAGGTTCTCTAGATGCTTTTAACAATCTTCTTAATAGCTAGTGTTGTATTGTATTTCTCAGACTGAGTAAAGTTTTTGGTAATTCAAGCTGACCTAATGGACTCTTTATTTATCTCATTCTTTCTCCTCTTCCCCACATCCATTCTCCTTCTCCTTGAAGGTTGGCACAGGCCTAGGCCCCACGCTAGAGTTCTATGCACTTGTATCTCAGGAACTACAGAGAGCAGACTTAGGCCTTTGGAGAGGAGAAGAAGTGACTTTAGCCAATCCAAAAGGTAGATGTTTTATTGCCTAAACTATTAATAGTGATCTAATACTGAACTGGTTTTAAGTTGACTTTAGTTATGTGAATGGCTTTGAAAGAGCATTTTAATTTGTGATCAGGTAATGTGCCTCATGACAGTGTTCATCTTTGTGTATGTATTAAACTTTTTTCATTTCTTCCTCAACAGGAAGCCAGGAAGGTACCAAGTACATCCATAACCTTCAAGGCCTTTTTGCGCTTCCTTTTGGTAGAACAGCTAAGCCAGCTCATATTGCAAAAGTTAAAATGAAGTTCCGCTTTCTGGGGAAACTAATGGCCAAGGCAATCATGGATTTTAGATTGGTGAGAATAAAATGGAAAACGTGTTTCTGAAGGGTTAAGAAAATGCTCGGTCTGAGGAGGAAAAACATTAAGATGTGCATGGAGTTATTTTTGTCTGTAGCAGCTTGGGGGAGAGGGGGAGTGCAGCTGAAGTTTTGAGGGGGAAAAGGTAGTACATGTTGAAGATTTGTTACAGTGGCTAATGAAACCATAGTGAAGAAAGAGCCGTTTTCTGCCATGTGTTGCAATCTTTCCCCAGTCTTCTTTAAAGATTGTCTTGGAGGTATTATTCTGGCTGCTAGCTTACTGGTTGCTCTAAGGTATATGCACTAGGGTTTTCTTGACTGCAAATTTCTCAGGTAAAAACACTCAGATATCTGGTTTTGTTGTGTGCCAGAACTGTGAATGGGTAAATAAATTCTAGATCCAATCAAGAGATAAAATAGCTAAACATACAGTTTTGGAAGACAGTTCAATACTAAACAGTGTTTACATTTGAATTTCCAGGTGGACCTTCCTCTTGGACTCCCTTTTTATAAATGGATGCTACGACAGGAAACTTCCTTGACATCACATGACTTGTTCAGTATTGATCCAGTAGTAGCCAAATCAATATATCACCTTGAAGATATTGTAAGACAAAAGAAAAGACTTGAACAGGACAAAACACAGGTGGGAAAGTAACCCTAAAAATGGAAGAGTATTTCTACACACACATTTGGATTTTATAAAGTAGCCATAATTAAGTGTGCAATATTGCTTAGTACTGATAATAATAGTGAAAATTAGTTCGTTTTAATAAAGGAGTAGTTTTAATGTTATTAAATCATTGGTTAGTAATTACAATATTATCTTTTTGTAACGTAGACTCTAACAATGGAAACTTATTATGAGATTCTTCTGTGTGATTAAACACAGGCTAGAAATGTCTAAAACTGCCAGATGTTTGCTGAAGGTAACTTCTTTTTGGTTCACTTTGAAAAGCTAACCAAACTGATCAGAGGAAAAAATCTATCCTTGATTTCTTTTTTTTTTCTTTTTTAAACATTTGAATGGCTTAACTTTTTTATTAGTTGGTTTAGACAAATTTCCAGGTATTCTTAAATGTGGCTTTTGTGTTGTGTTTTTTTCCCCGTCCTCCTAACCTCTACCCCCACTGAAGAGCTGTATGCAAAACTGATGTAAACCTGACTTCATATGTGAGCATACAGGTTCTTTTATAGATGTGGAGAAGTCCTAATTTTTTGAGGTTTCACTCTTAGCCTTAAATAGTATCGCTGACTATTGCAGAGCGTAGTGATAAAAGGTCTTTGGCATGCATGTTCTTGCTATGATCTGCTAATAAGTAGTAGGTAGTAATAACCTGATTTATACTCTTAACACATCTTTGTTACTAGTGAAGCTATTGCAAGCGTGTGGACCCTTGTTCCTCTTCACCTTGCTGTCTCTTTCTCATTGGTCACCCTTTTAATTTCCCAACAAGAGTTTGAAAAACCTGAAACCCTGTGGATGAAAGCTAAAAAAATGTCAGTATGCATGCCAAATATGAATGCAGTTAAGTACTCTAAAGAAAAAACACAGCCAAAAGCCTTAGCGTATCACACATCTTCTCTTGTAGCATTTTCTAAATCGGCAAAATGCAAGAAGTAATTTTAAAAGGAAAAAAGTGTACTTACGTTCTTTCAACTTTATCCATTAATATAATTTGTCTTGGTTTACTGTTATGAAAAATGTAGAAGAAAAGCAAGGAATACTGTAACAGGAAAAAGAAATAAATTAATAGTAATTTTTTTAATTGAAATTTTTACTTAATCCAGACTACTTAAAAAGTCATAACTTTTGAAAAAGTCAGTGTGAATGAATTGTTCTCACTAGTTTTCATTTCTGATTTTTTAGACCAAAGAAAGTCTACAGTATGCATTGGAGGCTCTGACTATGAATGGCTGCTCAGTGGAAGATCTAGGGCTGGATTTCACACTTCCTGGGTTCCCTAATATAGAACTGAAGAAAGGGGGAAAAGATACACCTGTCACCATCCACAATTTAGAGGAGTATCTCAGAGTATGTTAAAGCAAAGCTAGGACTAAAATTTTTTTATTCTTCCTCACGTTGCTCCCCAGTAGTTTGTTTCCATCTATATTTCAGTGCATTCTTGTGAGCTGGACACAGCAATAGTTTTCCTACTGACCTCTTCTGTACTAGTGTATTACTATGGAAAAAACTGGTTGAATCCTAGTCAGTGTATGTGACTTGAAAATTTCGTAGTACAAAAAAGTTGATATATACGTGATGAAGTAAGCAATCAGAAGGATGGATAGTGCTTTTTTTGGTTGTGGATAAAAAGTGTTGTAGTAACCGGAGTAATTTGATCTGCGGGCTGTGCACTTTCAGAATCTTTTAACAAGTTGCCACATCTGGGTATGATAATGTGTTTGCAGTAGTGATTTAGCACCTGCTGCTCATGTTTCGGTGAGCTTTGAACTGTTATACTGAAATCTGTTAGGGCTAGAAAGCATCAGCTTGGTTGTGAGACAAAGTGCAGTAGTTGTTTTTGTTTGTTCTTGTTCTGTTTTGTTTTTTAAACCCAAACCCAACACAACACAAACTCCACACACAAACAAAACCCCAAACCATTAAAAAAAATAAAAAAATGTAAAGGAGCAGTTAACAAGATGGTGCTATAATAAGTTGACAATACACATGCGTATTGATATCTTCCGTTGTTAGAAGGGACATAAAACATAGAAAACCATAAGGGTGATACTGTTGGACTAAGGAAGGAAACTGTTTCTGCATAATGAAGTGTTAAAGGGAATAGGTTAAAAAACAGCCTGGAAGAGAGATGTGGGAAGGCAGGGTGCAGTATTATCACATCAAGTTGTGAGTGGAGTAGAGGTAAGAATGACTGCATCATGAAAAAGCCATTATTCCAAATCCTAAATAATGCGTTTTCTGACAAGTTAGTCTGCTGCCAGTTTCATTCTGAGGACTGTTAAGATTTTCAAGTACTGATAAGACACAAATCTGATGCTTTGGTAGAAATGAATCAGTAAGAGGCGTATAAGCTCCTGCATATAAACTGAGAACTTTGCAAAATTATTCCATAATCCTTACAACTGAAAATTTAGCAGTTACTGTTGATCTTCCATACTCCACATATTCAATTTTCATATTTTTTATTTGTTGAATGCAAATTCTGCTAGTCCAGAATTACTTAATTAAACATACTTGGGTATAAAGCTATTTGCATACTTGCAGAAGGGCAGTGCTGATGACCATAGCTACCATAGCTTATTAGAAACAGCATTTGCAGTCTGGAGAAAGCTGAGCAAGGTTGCTTTCAAGTCTGAGAGCAAGCTGTATGAAAATAAGGGTATTTTTTTCTTCTAGGTAATACATATCCAGTATCTGATATTCAGGGAAAGGCTTGTGAACGGCTTTGGTGTCCTGTAGTTGTCCTGTCACAGACTTTTAGCATTTCAAAGAAAAAGCAGATCGCTACACAAAATTTGCTCTCTGCTTTCTAAACAACTTTAGGAACTATTTTCTTTAAAGGACATTTGTGAGGTTTTTATATTCCACCTTACAGAGGAATCCAGATCCCAATAATTAGCACTACAGACTTGATGTCAAGGAAATAGAAAAGATTGTGGAGAGAAAATTAGTGTCATCTGTCTCATAAGTATGATAAAGTGTGATTTAGAAACAGTATATTTAATAGATCAGCTAGTCTGTACAGTTCCCTGTGGGTTAGCTGCCCTGCTCTTGAAAATACCATTTTCATTAAAATCTTGTGAGTGGGTTACCACTGAAAGTAGTTTAAAAAGTTAGAATATCCTACTGGTACTTCATGCCTCTCCTGCAGTCATGTTATTCTACCTTCCACTTCCCGTACTGCCCCTCACTACCCCAAGGACAGTTCCCACAGGAGCTGCCTTTATCAGAAAGTAGAACTACTTCAGCTGTCAGTATAGTGAAAGACTTTATTCTTCACACACACCACCTCCCCCTGCTGTTTTTCCCCTGTACTGTATAGAAAGAGACCAACTTGCATGTTCTCAATCTGTGGACAAAAAGTTTCTGGAGTGCAACTTTTTGCCTAGTAAATTTGATTTCCTCTTTGAATCCACAAGAATACAGTGCAGCTTAATTTTGCACATGCTTCTGGTCTTTAAAAAGTAATCACAATTTGAAGTAAGCAACTCTGCTGCTACAGCAGCCATAGGATTCTACATTAGAGAACAGTGTTCTGTGGTGCTGGTTCTTACTAGCTTCCTTTTCAGTATTGCAACCTGATGTTTGAAAGCAGGGGTATGTACTTTACCCGAAATTCAATGCCTGACCTTTTTCCTAGGAAAGGTTGTCAACGTATGTTAATAGGCTTACTGAACACAGAGCTTTCTGGAACAATTAACCCTTCAGTTGCTGGGACAGGGTTAAAGACTTACTTCAGGAATTCAGCTGAATTCAGCATCAGGGAGGTTTTTAATCATACTAAGGTGCATCCTTGGAAATCTTTGAAGCTTACCTGGAGTGCTGAAAAGAGCTTTTAATACATTTAAAAACTAATAATTGTGTGTTGACAACACATCAGCATTACTTTCTTGACAGAGTTAAGGGTATTCAAGCCAAGTGTAATTATCAGTAGCACTGACTACTGACAGGATGCATTTGCCACGGATAATATATTACTTAATTTAGTGGAGAAATACTGGCTGCAGGAGTTCTAAAAGATATTTGGTCTTGTTTTTGTCATGTCCCCTTCCTCCCTCCCCACACCCACAAGTGATTAATGTTTCAGTATGTGCTCTCCACTTTGGAAGATGAATTTGGTCCTGAAGGTGTAACTGCAGAACAAAACAAAACAAATCCCCCACAAGAAGTCTAAACTACTGTTTTGCATTAGCATTCTTAACCAAATCCTAGAAACATGAAATGAAGTTACTTATTCCCCCCCTATATCAAGCTGCTTAATAAAGCAAAAAGACTTAAGTTAGTTTTTGTAACTGTATATTAGAAAAGGGACCTGTATGTTTCTATGAGGGAAACTAATATAATGCTGCCAATGATTCTATAAGAATTTCTGTTTCAGTTCTGTTTCTGTGTACAGAAAGAACATCTAGCTTAGGCTTCTAAAAATATCTATGAAATGTTTGGATTTGTTTTAAAATATCTTGATAAGTAGGTTCAGTTTAACCAGCTATTCTGAGCTCCATGTATTAACCTTGGTTTGTCAAAAATCAAGACAAATAAGTTGTTTAAATTCTGCATTAATAGCATGCTAAGGGTATTCTGAATATGTTGTAATAATTTTCAGTGTTAGACTACATGAGAAAGTTGTAAAAAAAAAAAAAAACTCGGCAAATTCTGTCTGCATTGTAGCAGCACAGCACTTGCACACAGTCGTATGAGGTTATGTATTAAGGCAGAATGAAGCAATGCCATAGAACACCTCCATGAATCAAAGTTCAAACTCTGCTGCAACTACAGTAAGCATATGGGTAGGCTTCTATAGTTTTCTTTTGCAGCTGTAGTTTTTTTCAACAGTAATGATCATTACACACTTCATTAAAATGAGTGTTTTATTCTGTTCCCTGCAGTTGGTTATATTTTGGGCACTAAATGAAGGTGTTGCCAGACAGTTTGACTCATTCAGAGATGGATTTGAATCAGTCTTTCCCCTCAGTCATCTTCAATACTTCTATCCTGAGGAGGTTGGTAAATGTCTTTACTGATGCTTTTATAACCTTATATGTATGGACAGTCTGAACCTAGGTGTGTACTGCGTGCAGTGCATTTGTGACAGAGTCTGATTACATAACATTTCTGTTGCACTTTAGCAAAACGTTGTTGTCCTTTAAATCACATATTTAAATGTTGAAGTTTTCAGTGGGGGTCATTTATCTGATGCTTTTATTATGAACAGCTCAGTTTTCTTTAAAATTGAGTGTATCCAGCTTTTCTGAGCAAAGTGCTTAAATGTATATATATTTAGGTTCTTTATATTGGTACGGATACTTTAATTCCTTGCTTTGCAGTACTTAACAGCTATTGAAAAAATCCAAAACAAAACAAACCCAAACAAACCCAGGACAGCGGTGCTATTTTTCTGTCAGCTTGTTGTTTGGTATGATTTGATACTTGCTTGGAAATCTAAAAATATGGAAACTAGTCTGCTAATGTGGTTAATCAGAATTAAGGCATAGGAGCAGCATAAGATATTTGTATATTTTCCTTGATAAATATTTGTCATTGCTCTACCACATGAGATGCTAAATGTGTATGCAAAGGCAAATTCAGCAAATGAGGTTGTCACTGGGATGAAGCAATTACATTAAAAGAATTGGGAAGATTGGTTGGGGTGACTAAGGTTATTTTGCAGCAGGTGATTCCAGAAAGCAAAATGCTCTACTATTATTCAGAACAGACAATAACTTTTGTGCGTCAAGTTTGAAAACAGAAAACTTAATTCCATGTTTTTTAATGTTATAGTTGGAGCAGCTTCTGTGTGGCAGTAAAACAGACACTTGGGATGCAAAGACTTTAATGGAATGTTGCAGGCCAGATCACGGTTATACACATGACAGGTAATATGGTGTTGATCTTGTTAAAACATAAGTATTAGCAGTAGAGAATAGATATTTAGAGAATATGATATACTGTTATTCAGGCTAAAGAAATTATGACACTCATTTGAAAATACTCATTTTGCAATGAACATTAATCTGATGCAATTATCTTAACCGTAAACAAAATAATAATAGCTTACCTTTTTCTCCTTTTTAGTCGAGCAGTGAAGTATCTCTTTGAAATTCTGAGTAGCTTTGATAGTGAGCAGCAGAGACTGTTTCTTCAGTTTGTGACGGGTAGCCCCAGACTGCCTGTAGGAGGTAGGTTTTGTTTATTACATACTACTATATATGAAATAAGTACTATTAATGCATTTCAGAATAAGTGGGTTATTTTAGTATAGGAAAAAATTACTTGTGTATTCTAGATGTTCCTACTTGCTTGACATTTCTAGTTTCAGAAGTGGTTGGGTAGACTTAAGGTACAGTTTTCATCAGCTCTGTATTATTCATGATACTTCATTCAGTTGACTGTTCAGGTTTAATTTATGTTACCATATAACCTATTGAAGGTTAAAGCATAGTTCAAAATTAAAAAAAAAACATAATCCAACCCCTGTCCTCTCTTCCATCTCCCCCCCAAAAAAAAACCAAAACGCAACAACCAGAAAAACAACAATAAAGCAAACCAAAACCCCCAAACAAAAATCCCAACTCCGTAATATGGTATTCATTGACTAGAGGTGCATCAAGTTATGACAACAAACAAAATGTTGCACTGCTACCCAGAAACAATAATCTCCTTTCTAGAAAGGAGGCTATACTAGTGTAATGATAAACTTCTGATTTCTCTCCCTTTTGAATTTCAGAAATTAGATAAGTGAGGAAAACTGAGGAATTTGCTGTCTTTGTTAGGGACCATTATAGAATACACATTTTGCTGTAAGCTCAGCTAAATACTTTGCAAGTAAACCAAAATTTATATGTATGTTCCACTACTTGTGTTCTTTGGGGTTTGGGAGAAAAAGTTATAAAAAATATATTTTTAGGTTTTTTTTTTCTTTTGGAGCGGGGGAGACATGGTGTAGACAGAGCTGAGGGTCTGGAGTTAAATAAATAAGGTACCAGTCATAAATAACTTCTGGGCATCTTGGAAAATGTGTTTGAATCCAACAAACTTTTTAAAGGACTGCTGTTCAGAATAGGGTTTTTTATACATACAGAACACAAGAGTAAAATGAAAGTAGATGAATCTCACTGATTTGTTTGGGGTATTTTTAATTCATCTTGGAAAACTGTTCTACAGGCAGGACTTCAGGTATTTTTTTACCTTTCTACATGGCCTTATAAAGCCATACTCTGAACTTGAAAAATGGAGCCATCAATTATGAGATGCATGCTTCTGTCACTGGTACATGTCTACAGTGTGTCTGTGTCCTTTCAGGAGGATCAACCTTATTCTGTATGTCTTTTCTCATTGACAGGCTTTCGAAGTTTGAATCCTCCATTAACAATTGTACGCAAGACATTTGAGTCTACAGAGAATCCAGATGATTTCTTACCCTCAGTAATGACTTGTGTGAACTATCTCAAATTGCCGGACTATTCAACTATTGAGATAATGCGTGAAAAACTCTTGATAGCTGCAAGAGAAGGGCAGCAGTCATTCCATCTTTCCTGATCACAATAAAAATACAATGTCTGCCTGTTACAGCAAAAGAAAAACTCGTGATTCTTTTCTAAATATATCACCTGAGTCAAGGAAACGTGTTACGCCTTCTTGTTGTAGAAAAACGGCTTGCAGATTATAAGCGAAGACACTTGGTTGATATTCATTAAAGGCCCCT
This sequence comes from Melopsittacus undulatus, assembly GCF_012275295.1. Classification (NCBI taxonomy): domain Eukaryota; kingdom Metazoa; phylum Chordata; class Aves; order Psittaciformes; family Psittaculidae; genus Melopsittacus; species Melopsittacus undulatus. The sequence goes on along the minus strand of NC_047532.1, from coordinate 31,501,324 downwards.
ATGAACTTAAAGCGATCTGGCCCTAAAAGTTGTTGTGACAAGGTTTCTTTAGCAAGTTCTTGTTTAAATTATCATTTATTTGATGAGTGAAGTTTTTAACTTGCTTTGCTGTGTGAAATTTAAAAAGGGATGTTTTTCCAGGCTGGAACAATAAATGTCGCTGTGCAGTTTAATACTGGGCTGTGTGTATCCATCTAGCTAAGTCTGAAGTTTTTTCTCCAAAGACAACTTTTGTACATAAGTACAGAAATTAAATACACCATGTATTTGAATCTAGTTTAGTAGACTAGTTCTGTGTATCCTCACCTGCCTCTAATTTTGCCCATCCTCATGTATTGTCTGATGTGCAATTCACTTGGTTCTTTTTGTGTGCAACATTCAACAATTGTTATGTTTTGGTTAGCATGGGCATTCAACTGCTCCATGCCTCTTTCTCTGATTAAGATAATTTAAATTTTACTGAAATCAAATATATATTGTCAATATAATTCAGCCTTTGTAACTAGGTAGAACCTTTCTTATAGCATAGTTTTACTGTAGTGGTAGGATATAATGGCGACAGTCTTTACTAGTCGACACTCTAGAGCTGTTTACACAGTGATTCAGGCAGCAAAAGCCTCTTACTAGAGGCTAGGAAGAATTATTTCTTTTGTGTAGTTGAAGTCCAACAGCTTGGGCTGGCCAGTGTGTATTGTGGTAAAGGCCAGAGCATTTTGAATTGATGTAAAGTTTTTTAAAAGACAAATTAGTTGTTTCATTCCCTCTTTGAGTAAACAGTTTTCTTGTTCTTGATCCAAGTTCCTGGTTACTTTTGTAGGGTTTTTTTTCTGTTTTTTTTTCTTTTGTTTGTTTTTCTCCCCTCCCCCCCATGCTAGCTTGGAACAAACAGTTCAGCCTTTGTCTTTTGACACAGATAAAGCACCTGTAAGCAATTCTCTGTCCAACTGTTTTATGTGCTGATTTCTCAAATCTGCAATAATTTACTTCATCAGGTTAATGTTTTTACCTGAATATAAATAAAAAAGTTTGCTTCACCTTTTTGTTCATAGTTTTGTACTGTATGCATAAAGTTCAATTGTGTAAATTACTGTGACACAAGTAAATCATCCTAAATCTACTTGGCTAACAGCCTGCAACTCGTGGATGATTTACTACTAAAACAAGACCTTTTAAGATCTCCAACTCAGAGGGAAATTTTTTTTCCTTTCTATGGGTTCAAAAAACAGGCTATTACAAATATTCCTGAGATGTACCATCTGTCTAGTTAATCTCTATGAAAATATGATAGTTAATTACTTTTATTCAACTTTGAGAAATCAAAATTCATGTCAGTGCTTAGAAATTGTTAAATTCTGGCAAATCAGGCTAGTATTTCCCCTAAACTAACAAGTTTTCTTTTATCTAGCTGAAGAACTTGAACTTCCAGAATATGTAATGGACATTCTTCCAGTGAACATTCACAGAATTACATGTGGTTGCTTGTACCAGTGCCACTGAGATGTTATGCAAACCTGTCGTGAGCATGAGTAGAATGTGAAATCCTTGCACAAAGAACCTGATAACCGAACAGTTTCTACTACCGTATTAAAACTGAAAGAAGGCGCTTCACACTGTACATATAATAATGGTAGTGCACAGTGCGGCATAGTTTTCATAAAACTTCAAGGCAGTGTTTAAACTATGGACTGGTGTTTAAATTGTTCTGATAACTTGATTGAACTGAGCACAAAAAAGTGTTTATAGTGTGTGGATAGCAATTTGTTCATTTTTTTAAGGTTCTATATTTTAAAGAAAACCTGACTTGTGTAAAAAAAGAAAAGAAAAAAGCTAATATTTTGTATTAAAATATCATGTGTATTGATATTTTTTTACCCATGTTGTCTCCCTCTAGAATCTGGCTTTGATCAGCTTTGAAATTTTGAGGAGCTTTCAAATTTGGTATAGAGACATTGTATAACTGGTCCAGTGGGAAAATAAGTTGCTGGTTGCCTGTTTAAAAAGGAAAAAGCAAGTACCTGTGGTGACAATTTTTGCTGTGCTGGCTGTCATATTAAGCACAGACTAAGGATGTAGTTGCCCTGAAAAATGAATGAAACTCTTTTAGGTGGCACTTTGGGTTTTTTCCTGTCAAGCTTTTAATGTATTAGAAGAGCAGTCTGTCTTAAAAGGTAATAGTAAGAATAAATTGGAGAGTAACAGTTTGCATGACTGCAGTACTTCACTAAAACCAGAAATGTGGTATCTAAGAGTAGTTGAGAACAAGTGGAGGGGTGGGGCAAGACTTTGGGAATTCCTCTTTTTTAGAAACTTTGGATTAAGGGAAAGTCTTATTGAAACCCATCATGGGTGTGTGCAGATGCCTGTTCAAGACTGTAGCCTTCAGAAGAATGTATAGTTGTCTTAGCACTGAACTACTTTTATTATACCCTATAAAGTAGACAAAAGTACATTAAGTCGTATTTTTGAAAATAGAGACTTATTTTAACATGGTAAGTTCACCCAGTTTTAGAGAACATCAGCCGTCAGTTACTATTTTGATTTTATGTCCTTCTAAATTAACAAGAGCGGCAGAAAATTGTGGAAAGAAGTGCCATCCAAGCACTGAGCTGCTACTGAATTTGTGCAGTGATTTTTTTTAGGTTTTTGTTTTGTAAAGAAATCTGTCAGGAACACTTGAGTAGTATCCCATCTGATATAAATTAGTAATTTGTAGTGCTGCTTCTGTAGGAATATGTACAAGAATTCTCTGTGAAATCCCCATGCCATTGCCGCACTTCTGGCTATTCCAGTTTTCATATGCAGGCTGCTTGCATAATTGAATTGCTGAGATTCTTCATCCGTTCCCCTCTACCTTAGGGCTTGGTGATTTTTTTTTTTTTTCCATCTCCTTTTCCTAACTGAGCAATCCTCTGCTGAGAAGATGGGAGCCTAAGTGCAGTGACTGGTGAAATTCCAAAGGCCCTTGAAATTCCACTTGTGCCCTCTTTTCTGGCCACTGCTGGAGATGGAACTGTAATCTGTAGAGTTTCTGGGCCCTGTCCTACGAGTTTCATCAACCTGTCTTCAAACATGCTGGTATTAAAGTTCCCATTGTCAGATAAATCTGTACCTGTGCAGAGGGCTTTAACAAGATGTTAGTCTACCTGACTTCAGGGATAATGCCTTGTTTTTAGTGTGAACCTGCCTCCCCCTAGCCAAAATGCTTCTCTATAGCTAAAACTGTTGACAGAACAGAGAGAAATAAAAAGCTTGGTTAAGATGCATTACAATAAAATGTTTGAAAGGGGGGCAAAATCTTCCTTGTTGTGTCTTTTCAGGACTTGTCCTGTTTTTCTTGTACTTTATGTTCCTAGTCTCTTGATAGCTTGAACTGGAAAGCCTCTATGATGTGATCTCTTCCTGTGATCTTGCAGGAATTTCACAGCTGTGTGATCTTGACTTGCTGTGTCTCTCTTACTGTGTTGTGTTTTTAATAGCTTTTCTCAGATGACTATAGTTGGTAGCCCCAGAAGTAGGAGTCATCCCACCCCAGTGCACTGTCACAAGTATTTAGCAATGCAGGTTTATACAGCAGACAGGAAACAAATTCCATCATAGCCTGAGACTAACAGCAAATGGCTCAAGGAAAAACTGCTTCAGTGGACTGGGGTAGAAGATGGGAATACTATGATCTTGTTTTCTGGTACTGAAATGTGCTTGCATTGATCAGTCATCAAGTTGCTTTCGAGGTCCAGGGGGAGCAGGACGTGAGCCTCTTTCTTTTGCTGTGTATATCAAGGGAATCACAAAATCTTGACCTGTAAAAAGGAGAACTAAGTTTTGGGGAAGCAGTGAAGATAGATCCAATATCTTCAAGGCACTCAATTAAAATTCCTGATAGCCTAGGTTTGGTTTGGCAGCAACATCTGGAAACTTAAACAGGAAAATAAAACCACTCAAACAAACCTCAAACCCCAAACAACCCTAAAAGAAGTAATACAGGTGAAAGTGCACTGCCCTCTCTCTGTCACACATACATACAAAGGCTGGAATTCCTAACTGTTGTCACTTCTTCCTGTAGTCAAGAAGGAAACTGTCCCATCCATAAGCAGCCTGTTGGGGTAAAGCAACAAGCATTGTGAGTTTTTTTTTTTTTTTGTTGGGTTTTGGTTTTTTCTTTGTCTTGTCTCTCTCTGGCCAGTTACCCTCTGGTCTCCCTTTACTCCTAGGCTGTGGCTGTTGCTAAGACCCCATTCAAGAAAGATGTAGCTAAGCTTGGGGGAAAATGTCTGGGAGCAGAAAGGGGTGGAAGGAGGATTCTTTTTGTAAGGGTAAGCTTAAACAATATATTGTTATATACTGAAAGCCAAGGCAGGTGGATGCAATGGATATACTTAAAAATGATGTTGTTATTATATCTCAATAGCTATTTTCTGCATTATTTCCCCAAGTATACAACTGAAAGGTAGAGAGAAAAGATGAAATTTCATGAACTGTCTATAGAGTAGGCATAGCTGCTACCTTCTTTTAACTATCCTGGATGGTGGGATCCTGCAAGAAAAGAAAACCAGGTACTTTTTTAGACCTTTGCTTCAGGAGGAAAAACTACACTAGAACAGCAGCAGCAGTTGTGGCAAATGGCAATTGTATTCAACTGGTTTTGTGGCATTTAACTAGAGCTAGACATTGTTGATTCCTGCTTCATCTCTGTACCTGTCTTCCTATTCCTTGATTTCCTTCTGTTCCTATGGTCTGTCTGTTTCATATGGTGGATGAGGCTAAATATTGAGAGGGAGACAATTTAGTGTAATCATTTCTGACAGAATTGGGGTATATTTCATAGATCTTTGGTAAAGTAGACCCTGTGCTTTCAGGAAAGAAAGCAACTTCAGCTGATGCTTTGTAATGAGTTAGAGAAATGGGTCATCAGACTAAAGACAGAATTTAGTGAAATTCTGCCTGTTTTAGGAGCCCCAGAACTACTTGATGGGAAACAGAATATTTAGGGCAAATATTACGTATGTGGCTTTATTCTCACTTTAGCTACTATCTGAGATGTGCAGTTCTGTCTGTAGGACTTCGTGTATGCAAAGGCCTCTGGCTGGCAGGTGATTGAAGAGGTCATCCAGAAATAGTTCGCTAGTCTAGGAGCTGGCACTTTATCTCCCAGCCTTTTCTTCCAACCTTTTCACAGGTTATTATTTCCACCTATTGAAGTTGTTGAGACATTGGCCAAACAATGAAAATTTCTTACTTGGTATATTTTTTTTTCCCCTGAGGCTACTGTTTCCCACAATCTGTGCAATGCTTCCCAAACAAATGGTAGTATTTAACCTTTATGCCTTTACCTTGTAGCGTGGTATACTTAATTTACTGTGGAAGTATTGATGTTCCTAATCATTAAGAAAGATTTCCCACAGTTTTGATACTTATTTGGTAAGCAAAGGTGCAAGCCTTGTTCTGGGCTACTAGAAGTATAAATACTATTCAAACAGGAAGGGAAAAGCTTCATTAAAATGGTTACTAACAAGCAAAATTGTTTCACATTTAATAACATTATAAGATGGGTGTTTTCCACCTTACTGCCAGCAATATCAGCTACTTCTGCTAGGTAAAGTGAGAAACTGACTTTTGAGAGCAGCTCTGCTGGAAAGGGCTGAACACACATCAGCAGTGTGGCATGGCAGCAATGGATGGCAACAGCGTTCCATGCTGCATTACCAGGAGCAGAGCTGGGAGGTTGAGGGAAAGGATTAATTCCGTTTGTTTCATATCCCCAGAGGAAAGGTGGTGCAGTCTCTCTGGGTTTTTCAAGACCTAACTGTATAAATCTGTTTTACTAAAATATATTCAATTCTAAAATTAGCTATCTTTAGAATTTAAAATCAAAACTGCATGCAGGCACTTACAGGTGACTTGGAGTAAAAAAAAGTTGGTATGCTTCTTGAATAGTCTTGCACTGGTTTGTTCTACATCAGTCCTATTAATTTAAATTCAATTGGAGAAATTAATATGCAGAGAGAAAGGTTTTCTAAATTATCTGACAAAATGAATGGAAATTACCAGGATCTTTGTTGCAGCTGCAGATTGTGAGTAATCTCCACTTCAGAGAACTTTGCTTCAGCTGACTGAAAATTACAGGCCTTAATTGCTTCTGCTTTTCTTACCAGAGTTTCAACTTTAAAAAGTTTTTCTGGCATCTTATTTCTGGTTTTAATATTGAGAGAAGTAACATTTCCCTGTGTTCAGGAGCTGCTATATCTCTTGTGTTCACTTCTATACCAGCAGGTAGCTGGTTGTTTCCATTTTTTTCCAAAGAAGTTGACATGATTTGACAGGAATTATGGAGAGATGCCATAATTCCATGTACAAGATTTTCTAGAAAGAGCAGTTCTCACAGGTATTAACCAAAAATAACATCCTGAAAATTGCCTGAAAATTGAAAGATTAGGTAGAATTAGGAAGGTGAAATGCTTCAGGGAAAAGCTCAAGTGCTCAAGGTATTTATGATCATGTTATATAATTCTGCCTTATTTTATTCTTGCAAATATTCACTGATATGTGCTTGCAAAATACATGGTCTACCAAAAGTTCCCTCTGCAGTTCACAAACAGATTAATTTACCCTTGATCCTGTGAAATCATAGAATGGTTTGGGTTGGACAGGACAATATCATTTAGTTCCAACCCCCCTCCCATGGGCAGGGTTGCCTCCCACTAGACCATGTTGCCCAAGCCTCTGTTCAACCCGGCCTTGAGCACCATGAGGGATGGAGCATTTACTGCTTCATTGGGCAGCCTGTTCCAGTGTCTCACAACCCTTACAGTTAAGAATTTCTTCCTTATATCCAATCTAAACTTCCCCTGTTGAAGTTTCAACCCGTTACCCCTTGTCCTGTCACTACAGTCCCTAATGAATAGTCCCTCCCCAGCATCCCTGTAGGCCCCCTTCAGATACTGGAAGGCTGCTGTGAGGTCTCCACGCAACCTTCTCTTCTCCAGGCTGAACAGCCCCAACTTTCTCATCTTATCTTCATATGGTAAGTGCTCCAGTCAGTCCCCTGATCATCCTCGTGGCCCTCCTCTGGACTTGCTCCAACAGCTCCATGTCTATCTTATGTTGAAGACATCAGAACTGCACACAGTATGCGTGTATGTATACACAGTATGTATGGGCAAAGGAACAGAGAATAAGATGCTGTTTGATATAAGATGCCTGTTGTCCTGGGTTCAGCAGTAGTAGTCATTTTTCTTCTCTTAGTATCTGGTGCAGTGCTGTGGTTTTGACTTTTGGCCTGGGAACAGCACTGATAACGACAGTGTTTTTAGTTACTGCTCGAATGTTTAGTCTGACCAAGGACTTTCTGAGTCTCATGCTCTGCCAGGGAGGAGGGGAAGCTGGGAGGAAGCAGAGACAGAACACCTCACCCAAACTAGCCAAATGGGTATTCCATATCCCAGCATGTCATGCCTGAGATGTAACTGGGAGTTACCTGGAAGGACTAGTTCTCTGAGGGGTTGGAGGAGGTATCAGTCAGTGCTTGGTTGGGCAGGGTGGGGTGAGTTATTGGTTGGTGGGTGGTGAGGTGTCATATTCTCTTCACTTGTTATTTCCTTTTTTATTATTATTATTGGTGGTAACAGCAGTGATTTGTGTTATACCTTAGTTACTGGACTGTTCCTATCTCGACTTGTGGGAGCTACATTCTTTTGATTCTCCTCCCCATCCCTCCAGGAATTAGGGGGGGAATGAGTGAATGAGCTGCATGGCTGGGTTTAACCCATGACACCTGTTTTTGAGACTATTGTACAGTAAAATTTGTTACTGTTTTTGACAGCTGTGGGATGCCTGATTTGAAGTTGACATAAATCCTGCATATCCATAGCAATGTAAACAGAAAAAGGTGTAGCAAGAAGCTACCAATTAGTTGAGATCAAAAAGGATCTCATTTTGAGTATCAATTATTTGGTTAGAGGTATTTTTGGATTCACCAAGCAATCTTTGTTAATGCTGTTTCATAGAAAAATGTTTGTCTTAAGAATGACAGTGAAAAAAACAATGGGAGTTAAAACTAGAAAGACAGCATGCTACAGGAGGAACATACATGCTTCATGACCTGACAAAGTTGACACTAATTCAATATTTATCTGCCTCTTCTCCAGCAGTATTGATCTGTTAGATATATCTGCCTCTTTCAAAAGTAAAGTTACAGTAATGTACAAGAGAAGTTGCGTGATGTAGGCAGAATAGACAGCTTTACAACAAATCCTTCAATTTAAATCTGGAAGTGGTATTAGAAATAAAATGGGGGAGACTGTACAGTACCAGCTTTCTATAGATAAACGTAAGATACATTATTTGTATCTTCTGTTATTGTTGCTGCATACATTTTATGTTACAATTACTGTCCCAGGTCTTGGTTTCTTGTTTTCTCTGCTTCAGTAATCTTGCACTCAGACATGTTCATCTGCTACCTTCATACTAATGATTTAAGGGTTTTATCCTTCTGTGCTGGGGCTGACTATTTCTGATGAAAAATCCAGTCTTGACAGTTGATAGTCTTGATGTAACACCACTGATATCCACATATTTAATATCTTTAATCATCCTTCCAAGAGCTTTACTTTTATTTATTTAATTTTTAATACAAACATCCTCCCTGTCAGTTTGGCCTCAAAAATAAATTCTTGCATCCATACTGGATCTGAATATACTGGAGCTTTCTGCTTAACAATTCCTTTCCACCACATTAAAGTCCTTGTCTTTCAGTGCTCAAAAAAGAACCTTTGTTCTCTCTTCTGTTCTTCATCTTGCACATGTGTGTATGTATTCTCAGGTTCTTTGCCACGATCATGCTAAGTGACAATTGCTATTTATGTTTATGGCTTGTTGTCATGGTTGGTGTTGTCTCATTCTGTCCTTCATGCTGTGATGGCTTTCCGTAATGCCTGGCTTTGGCCCCTCTTGTGCTTTCATGGTAAGTTCTCTGCAGTGGGAAGCTTCTTTTGTCCTTTCTATGTACAGCATCAAACAGAACGTGCTTGCAAGTGGGGCATCTCAGAATTGTTATTCGACTTGGAAATAAAAGCAAAAAAATTACCAGCTGCTAGAGATTTGCTTATTAATCTTTTGTGAGAGATAAAAAAATATCTAATTATTGAACTTTAGTTTGGTACCTAAAAGAAATAATTTAATAGCAATAATTTTAGCCTTATAATAATTTTCAAATGGAATTAGGCAGTTCTAGTCAATGGTGAATATAAATATTTTTATCAAATGTATAGTGGCTCTTTCTGTTATTTCTTCTAGGGACCCTACCTACTTGATTCTTAATCATGAAAATGCATCTGTTCACACCTGAATCAATGCGAAGATCAGAATAATATATAATTCTGTGTAACAATGTCTCTTACATTTCATATAGCTTTAAGAGGTGTTAAGGAATTTTGACTATATTTGCTTTGTATTACACAATATCAGCAAAACAGCTTTCAAAAGGGCAAATCCACACCTTTCATTCAGTAAAATTACTCTTGGTGCAATGTAGTCTTTTTACTTGCCCAATGCCATTTATGAAATTTGTAGGCAAATTGAAGTTAAGCACCCTTCTGCAGAGCTTGCCTTTTTGGTTTCATTTCATGGAGGTTTAGGTGTATGACTTCCCCTTCAGAGCAACAGGGATTAAATATTTTCCAGTTGCTGCTAGATGGTACACAGCATGGATGTGCGCTATGCTGCTGCTTTTCTAAGCAATGTGTCATTTGCCAGAGAGACTGAGCAATGGCACCTATGGATGTAGCTGAAGCTGTCAAATAGATGACACAGATCATTTCTGTCACACGCTTTTTTTTGTGGTAAGCACTTAGTATGTCTTTTTTTCACTATGGAGTTTGGAAGAAAATTCATGTGACAGTGGAAAACCAGACAAGATGAGATTTATCCCTTGCTCTATATGCAATTTAAGATAGCAGTTTGGTTTTCAAATTCACAGTTTATGCATCTTCATTTAAAAATCCTCAGTAAACTTGCTAGTACCAGTAACTTTGTTCCTCTGTTTTTTTTTTGTTGTTTTTTTCATACTTACACTTTTTATTTATTTATTTATTTATTTAATGTCCCCAGAATTGATCATTTCTGATGAAAGGCACAGAACCCTTTGCATTAAAGCAATTGACACCTTGACACTGTCTTCTGCAAAATCAGCCATTCCATTGTCGCAAGAGCTTATTTTGCAGAGGTACGACTCTAAGTGAAAATACCTACCTGTCTGATAAAGGTCGTTTGTAACACTGTAGCACATGCTAAAAGAGTGTGTGCTGGATGTTGAGAAAATTAGATATGCGTCTTTTGAGATAGCATGCCAACTCTTTATGACTTTGGTTTCTCATTACTTGAATGAACCCCTGTGTGCTAAGGCCCCTCTACTCTTGGAGAACCCCCAAGCATGCTTGCTTTACTTGAAGGTAACAGACACACAGGCACTTTAAACCAAAAAAAGGAAAAAGAGGCAAAGCTGAATCTGGAATATAAATTACTGATTCTGTGTTTCCTATTTTGACTTGTTAAACCATGCAAGAACATGACCTTTGTAGCCACTTACGGAGCTAAGCAAGAAGAAGTTAAGAAAAAATAAAGAATTTGCTGTTACTCTGTTTTTATACTCGACTGTGGCATAGTACAAATGGTTGTCACTACTGGTGACACACTGTGTCTGGGTGTAGTCATAAAGATGATAGTAAACTCTTTAATGTTTTTAGTACTGTAAGTTTCTATAATTCTGTAGTAGTTTTAGGAACAAATTAGTAATTCACACAGAACTAAAAGGAGAAATTCCACTCGATAGTGTGTTATATAGGATCAGCCTGACAAAACTGGGTTGGCATATTCAAGTCACTTTCTCAGAGTTTTTTGAGTTGACGTATGATACAACCTAAATAACTTTCTTTCTGACCATCTCAAAGACTGAATAATTCTAGTACTAAGGTACAGATTAAGGATGTCTATATTTTGTGTTCTTAAGTTCCAAAAGACATTCAGGGCTTAAGTGATACACCCATGTTGACATAATACTGCCACTGACCTAGTGAATACCTACCAGACAATATCTATCCTGCTACAATTACTGAAAGCAATTAAGAATCTTCATATTTGCATTAATAATACATTTCACATCAGGTATTGTATTTATTTGTTTATTGTAACTGGTGCACATGTGCCATTTGGCAGTTATTTCTGAAGTCTTTTATGGTATAAGGAAAAGCCCATGTAATTTCTAGCCTATTCGTTATGAAGTATTTACAGGTTCACAGTAAGCTGAACATATTGCCTGTTTCCTTGGAAGCCAGTAGTTCTTAATGGGAGATAACTGCATGAAGAATATGTATTTGCAGTGGTTATACAAGCAGAAATGGTGATTTTTCAACTTCTATTGCCGTGAAATATCCATGTGACCTACAGCACCTAAGTGTTAATAAATAGTTGACAAAAGATGTTTAGTTCATTTAAAAGAATGTTCACAGATGGCTTTGATCTTCGTATAGTATCACCTGCAGAAATAAAAAAGCTATGTAAATGACTCTGCTAGCATGTAGCTTCTTAGTCTGTGAAAAAACTGTAAAAGTAGATCCAGTGGGTGACTGATAAAACTAGATTAATTCAAATTATGATTTAAATTCTTGAGGAAAATATACCTAGAGCATTCATTGCTTGCAGTCTTCATATAAGCCATAATTTGCTACTTATAAAGGAAGCATAGGAGAACACATATAAAAAAAGATGCGTTTATCTATAAATTTTAAATCTAGGGAGGGTGATATTACTGAGCAATAATAAATTGAAAAGCTTGAAGAGAAATGAAGATCTGAAAAAGGTTTTAAGGAATAATGTCATGAGGGGAAAAACCAAACTGACAAAACATAACAACAGAAACTAAATAAAATTGGTTTTGTATTTGCTGTGAAATTCTGTGTTGAAATTAAAACAATAAATGCAGTTCTCTCCTTAGGATATTTTTACTGCTGGCTGCTGCCTTGAGAATCCCAGGTGCCAGCCTTGTTTCACCATAAACCAAGCAAAAGCCTCACCTTTTTGTTTACTGCGCAGGAAGACTAACAAAGAGAAACATAAAGACTTACAACCTCTGGCTGGGTTATCTTCTCACTTGGTTTTTGTTTGGTTGTTTTTTTTTTCTTTCTAAGTAAAATATCTATTGATATTTTTACAAAATTACAGAATTTTATTTATCCTTCTCCTCTGTACAGCTTCTAATGTGTAAGGTTTTCCAGCCAACCAGAATATAGATGTCATGTCCTCTGCCACTTGCACCTAGAAATTCATAGAAATATGAAGTCATTTACTTACTGGATACCAAAATAGCTCTTCTTCAGATATAGTACTTCGTCCAAGTTCTCATTGTCACATAGCTGTTCTGATAGCTGTCGTATTAAGCACATCATTTGAATTACCAAAATAGCTATGTAAATTCTGAGTTTAAAGACAATTCTGACATTATTGAAGATTCTGTGCTTTATACTTGCTCTGTTTCTTTGACTAAAAATTACTGTCTGTATGAATGACACATTCTACATTATTATTTTTTTATTTCTACTGAAGTTGAAAGTATTAATGTAAAAGAAAATACTATAATCATTATTTGATCGTCAGGTTGTTGTTTGAAAATCTATGTTATGTCTTAAGAACAGAGCAGAAGATTGTAAATGGCAAAACCTATGTTATTTCTGAATTATTTTGTTGTTTCTACAAAATAGGATTTAAATAGCTCAAGCTACAGCTGTGTCAGTTGCAACATTTGTTTTGTAGTGCTACTTTCTGAGAGACTTTTCAAACAAGCTCCTTAGAAGCTGACTCTTACTTGGTATAAATCTGCAGGATTTTACCCAGTATAGTTTTATTTGCATAACGGTAGGTTCTGATTAATCTTTCAATAAGATTAATTTCTCATTTCATGAAGTACAGTAATATTTGTTGTAGTGTCACACAGGATAGTGATAGAAAACGTTATTAAAGTATTGAAAGTACATCTTTGCTGCAGAAGTGTCTCTTTTCAAACTGTGTACAGCTCTTTACTGACCGGTGCAGTAGCTATTGAGACAAATTTTCAGGCAGCTCTCAGAGAAAGATCTTTCTCAAATATCTGGCAGTCATTTTGCTTGTTTAACATCTATTCTGTGTAGAGGTATGGATTGATTTTACTGTTCTAAAAATATAAGTTCCTGTGAGCCAAACAAACAGGTGGAGATGTGGGAAATACTGCTACTTCTGCATTGTCTGTCTACCACTGATAAAACAGGCATCATGATTTTCACAAGCTGGTTTTGTGCTCCCAGATGTAAGAGTTTAACTTCTCTATGGATTTTGCCTTAAAATATGATTTATGATACTCAAGATTTTATGATTTGCACAGTGAGGAATGTTTCTGTACCCGGACTGGCAGCTCTCTCTTGATGTTAGTTGTACTGCAGATCCCCTGAACAGCAGACGTTAACTAACAAAATCTCCTTTCACTGTTGACAGCAGTAAACAAATCGGCATGATTGCCACCAATTTCCTATGTCAAAATTAGTGAACAAAAGGAAGAAAGAATGCAATCTTCAAATAGCTTAATAAAGTGGAGAAAAATAAAATTAATAGAAATGCAAGAGCTAGGGAGGAAAGCAGATAAATCCCTGCACATTGTCCGGGAGCAGGGTGTTTGCCAGTCTGTGTCAAGACAAAAATAAAATACCAATTATTCAGGTGCATATGAAAATAAAGCAACATTTCCCTCTCATCCACCTATAGCAGTGAACTCCAAGTTTTAAAAGTTTTTCCAGAGCTTAAACTAACTTCCTGTGGCCAAAACCTTCCCTCACAAACCCACAAATGTCAGGCAAAAAGTTCCAATATGAAGCACCTGAACATCCTTCTTTTGAGGTGAGTATTCTAATTGGATTCTGTGGGCTAATTACGTGTTTAAATGTGTACTTCAGTATTTTGATAAACTTAGATGTGGATCATTCAAGCAGTTGTATTAATAGAGTTTGTTGGAGTAGAAACTATGTGCTTGGAAAAAGAAAGATAAATACATGTAGAAAACCTTTTGAATAAATGCATGTTGATGTTCAACAGTAATAGTTTCAGTGATTGCAGCAATGACTTTCAAATGGCGATAGCTTTAATTTTGGCAGCTGTTGGATATGAGATTAGGAACACCATGGGTAAGTTTGGAAATATGACTCCAGTTGCATGAGTGAGACCCTTCTGAAGTTTCTCAAATGAAATTAAGACCCCAGTCCTTTTGGTAGACAGTGAAACTCCTGAGGTACTTTAAAGCAGCCACAAGCTGAGGGAGAGATGAGGAAAACGTCAGTCTGGCCTCTGCAAACAATATCATACAGACATGACTGCATTGAACCAAAGCATGAAACAGAAAATAATCACAGACCAGACACTGCTCAGAAAAGGGTCAGCACAGTAACTGTCTCATCTAAATTAACTCCTATAGTAAAGAAAAATGTAACTAACTGTGGTTTTAAAATAATTAATCAAAAAGATCATTGTTGCTGTGGGAGACATTAAAGTGTACAAATTCCTGTCAGGAAATCACAGAGATTTTTGTTCCTCACTAAATATTTAATCAGAACAGATAAAAAAAAATCTCCAAGCCACTAGAGGATGAGTACTTCTTTATCAAAATAAAGAGTTAAGCGGTAATGTAGCTTATCTAAGCCACACTAATAAGCTATTAGACTGATAATACAATTCAAATTCTAGCAAGTGTAACTGAGGCAGGCAGCTCAAATCCTTACTGAATACTAAGATTGGTAGTTTGTTTACAGAAAGCTGACTATAAAATTATTTAAACTATGCTTATTGGAACATTAATGTGCATAAAAAGATACAACATTTTGGAAAATCACTAGCTAATTAAGCAAGCATAATATTTTCTGTTGTATAGTTTAATATTTCCTTATAAAAATGGCAATTGTAATGCAAATATTGCTTATATATATTCTGTAAAATGCTAAGGACACTCATGTTATATAGTTATGTCCAGTCTGACTCAGAACACCATGTTATATCCTGCCCTGTAGGTTTACTAGCTTATTTTTAAAGTTCCCTTCTGCAAATGCCATGCTATTACAACAACAGAATTCATTATCTAGCTCTCAGTCTTGAAACCATATTTGTCTTACTACTAAAAGGCTCAGGTACAGACCAGACTTTCACCAGAATTACTGAACACTTTGGGTCTACCAAGAGCAACTAAAAAATAGGGGCACTACATGACCAGCTTCTTCAGGCATTCTGTTTCTTAGGAAGGTCACTCAGCTGGTCAACATGGTTAGCATCAGCCAGGAGAAGAGTTTGAGTGAAAGGAGAGCTTGGTCAGGTCAGGGAGTAGAATAACTTTCAAATTGCCTGGTTTTGATGGTTTGTTCTAAAAGTTGTTTAGAGAACTGGCTGAAGCTCATTATTGCTGACTGTCTTTGACAGCCTGTGTGGAAGGGTGAAGCCCTAGGAGATTGGAAAAGGACAAATGTTTCTATTGAGGGGGACAGAATTACAGCCCAGCTGCTTTGACAGTAACTGCCACAGCACCCTGGGATATATATACAAGTTATTTCAAAGCACTTGGAAGATAACGAAGAGACAAGTTGCAGCTTCTGTGAACTTATCAAGAACAGATCATGTCAAATAAAATTATTTTCTTGTAGATCAAGGCCACAAATTTTGTTAGTGGAATACAATGGTTATTATAACTTGACAGGGGGAAAGCCTTTGGCATTGCTTTCCACAACATTTTTAGGAACAAGCTGAGCAAATTAGCAAGAATATTTATTGGTTAGGAGGAAAAAAAGTGCTTGAAGAACAGTGAGTAGTCCTTTAGTTTGAAAGTGTAAGCATGTCTTCCATGTTCCCCTATTCCACTGAAATAAGCCATTTGATAATGATCAATAAAGAAAAGAGCTGGTCTGGTGGGTGCAGAAGGTTTGTTTGGTCACAGTGTGTGATGGGCTCTGGTGAGCAGGGAGTGGTAGAAAAAGCAACCTTAAGTAGAAGAGTTGTAAAATAAACAAACAATTCAACATATATAACTAAGACTGGTTTTTATTTGTATTACCACAGTGCCTACAGGCTGTAGTCAACATTGGAACCCACCAGTACTGGGAATAGGGGGAAGACAGTTGGATCCGGTTGAATAAAGGAGTGGCTCCAGGGTGGTGGTGGTGGGAGCCAGGACGGCACCAGGATGAATGAAGGGAGGAATCAGAGGGACAAAGGTCCTGGCAGGACAGCAGAGGAGCAGGGGCGGTTCACGTCAGCCCCACGTGGGGACAGAGTACCACAGTCAAGCTCAGGCTGCTGGAACCCCAGTGGGGACAGAGTACCACAGTCAGGCTGCTGGAACCCCCGATGGACTTTCAGTTCAATTAGCATCACCTGTCATTTCTACTTGGGATACGGATTTCAGCTGCACGCAAAGTGTGGGGGTTTATGAAAGTTGTAGCATGTTGCTGCCAGCAATCCCCTCGTTTTGTATGACAAATATATGAGAAGTCATTAGTTATGCGAGATTTAAATACTTAATTTTTGCAGAAGCAAATGAAGAGAAGGACAGAGACTGTGGATTATCTTCCTGATTTACAGACTATGTATCTTGGCTCTAACCAGAGGTAGCAAAAAAATCCAAATGTCTCGCGAAATACAAGTCGATTTTCAAAATTTAGCTGTAGATAACCTCAGTTGAGAAAAGCCACAGCTTTTCTGCAGTATGGGAAATGACAGGATTCATTTTATGCTTTCCATCTCCCCCTGCTTAAGTTTTAAAGGAACTTCAAAGTAACTGTCCACAGATTACAGTTACGAAACAGTAAATGAGAAGCAAACAGTGAATGGTCCTGAACACGGAATTTCCCTTCCAGGGGTTTGCCTGTCCCGGGAAAGGGCTTGGTCCCAGATGCGCTACCGTTTACACTCGCCACGCCAACTGGAGGCAGTGGCAGACCAGCAATGCCTATCGGGCGGTATATTAGCGCTCGGATCCCGTGGTAAACCAGGGGGCTGGGCGAGCAGCGCAGGTACCAGGGCCCCAGCAGCCTGGAGCAACCCGGCCGCCGTTCCCCCTCCCGCGGCAGATGGGGCGCGGGCGCAGACCAGTCCGGCCCGAGCCGAGCTCCGCCTTGGCTGTAGGGACGAAATAACACCGGGCTGTGCGCTCCGGTACCGCACCCGGGGCAAGGCCGCCCAGCGCCGCTCACCGCCTCCTGCCGGGTCGGAGCCCAGGCGCGCTGCTGGCGGACGCGCGGCTGCCCCCTGCCGGGTACACGACGGCGCGGCTGCTTGCTTGTACCCGCCCAGTCCCCGCCCGCCCGTTGCCCGGGGAACGGGGGTAGGGAGCAGCCGGGCAGCCGCTGCCTCCATCCTCTCTCTTCCCTCCCAGCTGGTGCCTGCAGCGGAGTGGCATCCGCACCAGCACGCCCCGCCGCCATGCCCCGAGCCGCTCCGCTCCTCTTGCTGCTGCTGCTCGCTCTGACCCAGCGCCGTGTCTGCCTTCCCGGGCCAGCCACTGCCGCGCCCCCCGACAGAGACCCCTGCCTCAGCCAGCCCTGCCGCAACAACGGCACCTGCTCGCCAATACCGGCCCGGGGCCCCGCCGCGACCCGCCGCCTCCAGCTGCTCCTGCCCCAGCCTCCGGCCGCCTACAGCTGCGCCTGCCCCGCGGGAGTCACCGGCACCTTCTGTCAGGTAAGGGCCGCGCCCTGCGTGCCCCCCGCCTCGGCACCTCCCTTGCTCCCGCCCTGCGTCCTTGTGCTCGTCCCTGCCCTTGGGTGTCCCCGCTCGGTCTGCGGCTGGCTCCCTCCCTTTCTCAGTCCGCCTCGCCCCTACCCCGTCTGCGGGCGTCCCTGCCCTGCCCCTCTCCTCACTGAGCCGTTGGGGTACCTGCTTGCCGGGAACGGAGGCCGGTGCCCGTTCCCCTGGGGCCGCGGTTCCCTCCCCGCCCGCGGCCGCTCCCTCCTGCCGGATCCTGGCGCGGTAGCCGCCGGTGCCGTTGACGGCCGCCGAGGGCAGCCTTGCCCTCTCCCGGGCTTTCCGGGGGCCGGCGGCGCTTCGTGCAGGTGGACGCCTAAAGCGGGTGCCGGTGCTGCGAGCGGCGCATTCTAGCGAAGAGCCCCGGGCACGGATCGGACAGGCGGCTTGTAGGGCTCGGTTAGAGGTGAATGAGGATGGAGCTGAGCTCGGCCGGCGCCTTCCAGGTTAATCTCAGCGCTGTTGTCAGTCCCCACTGTCCGGTCCTGGCAATTTACTTAGTACTGGCTTATTTTAAGGTTAAAAGTATGAGCTTTGGAAGTGGATACTGTATTTCACTAAATACGAATTGTTAAATCGCATCTCCAGATGTCATTTTCATAGGCTGGGAGCGCTTGCTCTCGCGTTTCGGATGCTTCTTGGATTGGCTTCGAATTCTGGAAGGTCAAAAAGCTCAGATTAGGGATAAGGATCTAAAATACAGAGAGGCAGTAAGCAGAATCTTTCTAACATGCTTGGTACTACGGGGATTCGATGTAATAATATAATAGAATTTAGTTTTTGTCACGTGAAGATATTTTTGTTCTTGTCTCTAGTGTTAAGGATGGAAATTCTTGTTGTCACGTCCAGAAATTCACATAAACTTAATCTTCTGTATCTTCAGATGTGGAAAAGCAGGCACAGGGACAATGAGGTTTGTTTTCTGCATATATGTATATCATGGGTTACTTTCTGTGACAGCAGTGTACAAAAGGCTCTGTGGATTGGCTACCGTTTACCAGTGCTCTCTGTTTTAAGTGGATTTGACACAGAAGCAAATGCATTCAAGTAAATTCAGTCTGGTTTTTATTTTTTTTCCCCCTTTCTTAAATTTTCCTTGGTTGCATAGTATCTGAACTGCACAGTTGAATAGATGAAAGGGATAATGCATTCACTAGAGACTTAATGTGTAGGTGAGAGTAAAAGTCTTTGTAAAGTAGGAGCACTATGCACAGAGTTCTGTGCTTGCCTTGAAATGTCTCAGCTGATTCAGCCTACCAGTGAAAGCAAAAATATTTACTCTAATGAGATTCTGTGAAACCAGAGAGATGAAAGTGGATTAAATATATTTCTTTCTGGCTAATTGTGGGTCTTGTTGTCTTAAGCGTTTACTATCCTTCTATCAACAGAGAGAGAAAAGGAGAGCGCTGGGTGTTTGCTTCTGCTTCTTGGTGTTAGACTTAAAAGTCTGAGATCCATAACTAAAAGATTGATGACCCTTTTACTGACTTAGAAAATGTAATGCAGGAAGCACCATACCTCCTGTGAAGTGTTGCACCTGGGGAACTGGAATTAATTGTTTGTAATAAAATAGAAAGACAATATTTTCATAGCAGTTATGCTTTTTATTAACTAATAAGAGGGGTCTTAAAGTGTTGCACATTGTGTTTCTTTTAAAAAAATAGTGAGGAACGGCCCTTACAAGGAAAACTAAAAAATGAACGAATGCTACTTCGACCAATTGTGTCAGCAGTGGAAGTATAGGTGCCAGTTACCTACAAAAAGTTAATATGGTTTTGAAATGTAACTTTTATTAACTAGAAAGCAGACAATAGGGGTCATATGAACACAATATATCCACAGCTGATTTTTTTCCCCCTCATTTTATTGTAATAGGAAATAAATATTGTACAAATGCAATGAATTCTTGTATTGCTTTTTTGTTTGGATGCCTAATAGCTTAACAGATGTCTAACACCTTAAACTTCTACAAAGAAATGTGAACTCAGTTATGTTTGCTAATTCAATGACAGTAAATAACTATAAGGATTTTAAAATAATTATGTTTTTTTCATCTATGGGCTAAACCAGGAGACCATTAAGATATATTTAGACAGGGGGCATTCGTCTTGCTGCTGGAGTTGTTATTGAACAGTTGGACTCACAGAGGGGAATGCCAAGAGCAGGGAAAAAAAGAACAGGAAATATTATGCATACATACCCAGATCATAGAAGGTAAGTTTGCATTTTTGTAGTTTTTGATGGGACTGGAGATCTTTGGGAACTCCACTAAAAATACAGAATTACTTTCAGGTTACTTCTTGTAGTGAAGGCAACATTTTGCCCATTCTGCTCGGGTGTTTTGAGACATAGAATGAAGAAAAAAGTGTACTAAATGTGCCTTCAAGTCAACCGGGCACAGTAAAGTTGGTACTGTAGAAGGACTGCTAACAGTCAAAGTTGGACATTTCCCACAGATTTTGTTACTGAAGATTTAGTGTAACTGGGTTTGATGGACTTGGTGTTGCTGGTGTGGGAAAAGAAAGAAATTGACATCACATACATGAGATGCTTCTAAAAGTCCACAGCTTTCCTATCTCCAAGTAATGAATTTAACTTGGGCTTAAGCCAATGCTCTAGTAACTCATTATTTATTTAACAACAGAAATTACAGGTCCTCTTAATATTCCCATGCCATTCCCGTGAATTATACATGCGTATGTTTCTCACATTACTTAGAGTTTGAATATACTTTCTTTTGCAAACTTCATGTTTGTTTTGTTATGGATTGTTTCACATTGTGCGACATTGCTTTAACTCAACTTGTTTTCATGGATGTGAATTTTTTCCCCACTTTTCTTTACTGGGTTTCTATGTGTTGAAGTACCTTGAACTTTAATCTGGGGAAAGAAATCACGTGTATTCCAAAGGAAATAGTACAAAGTTATAGTGAATTTAACATCCTTTCTGCAGGAATTTGAAATTGACTAATTCTGAGCTTTATATTGAGAGACATTAAGATAAATCATTCTAAGAACTAAATTTAAAGGATAATTTATTTATTTATTTTCCCTCCTGCATTTCTTCCTGATTCTGTTTTTCTTCACTCTATCCCTTTTTTCATACTTTTGAATGCCAGGTGAACTTATTCTTGTCTTTGAATGTTCGTAGACTACACTGCAGTGATTTTTATTATTTTTCTTCTCTATGCCCCCTCCTATTTTTTATCCTGTGTAGAGTTTTTCTTCATTTTTCTTCAAATATATTTCTGTTCTCAGTACATTGGTGATAATGTGCTGTTTAATGGTGAATGCAGAAATCCAGGGTTAACAAGTTGCTGCAGAAAGAAGGATTATTGTTTCTTGACTTACTGGTCTAATATTTTAGAATAAGTTGTACAACATTTCATTGACCAGATTATTTCAGGTTGCATTGGATAGTAAAATGTGTAAAAGGACATCCTTTAATCTCACTGCTAAATTGCCTTCACGTCTGTATCCTGATTAATTTTTCACAAGATCCTGTTTTCTAATAAGTAATAATACCCCTCCTGAAAGATCTCTAAATAACCCTCAAATTCAAAATGCCTTTCCCCCCCCCCCCCCCCCGCACTCATTAATGAAGGGTATATAATTAAATTATGTGGTTATTGTGATGCGCATGTTTTGTTATGTGGCTATTTTGTTGACTTTTTTATCTTGGACATGAGTAAATTGCATAGTTGTTAGATGCCCTGGAGTTTTCATGGATTATTTGAATGTAGTTTAGCTTTCCATGTCATTTCCTGCTGACTCTGATAACTCTTGCAGTGCTTTCAAGTTGCAGAATTGAAATATTTGCATTGATGCATATACTGTGTGTTAGAAGAAGTTGGGAGAGCTTGGTTTGTTTTTCTTAGAGGTGGCTAAGGAGGAACTAAGCGCCATTCTCAGCTACCTAATGGGTGGTCATAAAGATGGAGCAAGACTTTTCTCAGACATGGTCAGTGAAAGGACAAGAGGTGACATACATGTTATAGTAGGGGAAGTTCCTGTTAAATCTAAGGAAAAAATCTATCATCACTCGTCAAAATAATAGTGGTGAAACACTGGGACAGGCACTTAGAACAGCTGTGGTAGCTCCATCCTTGGAGATTTGGCTCTTGGTGGCCAAGACCCCAAGCAACTCAGCCTATTATTAGCCTTGGCTTGAGCACGGGCTGGACCAGAGAGCTCCCTCAATTCCCTTCCAGCCTAAACCATTATACAATACTGTTCTGTGATTCTGTATATATACACACCTCTGTTTATCCTCCCGATTTTGCATTTTCCTACTACTTTTGTCCTGTTCCTGCCTCCCCTTTGCTGGATATTGAAATTATTTCCATGTTATTATATGCATATGTTTTATATCAAGTCTAGACTGTACCTGGAAGCTGACAAACTTGTGTTCAAGAAGGTGTTCAAAGATGACAGTATTACTATTAGCTATATGAAAAATCTTTACTGTTAATTCCAAGCTACTTAGTTTACAGCTCCTTTAGTCACAGATGAGTATACTCATGTTTCATAGACATTTCTGAGGTTTTTCTTCAAGCAACAATTATATGTCACACATGCCTGATGGATATTAGTTGTTTTCTGTGAGTTCTTCTGATCTGTAAGTGAAATATTGTTCAGGTACCTCATGAACTTTGATCTCTATGGTTGTCATGGAACTGATGAAGTTCTGCAGTGTGGTGATGTGAGGTATTGAATATGGGGAACATTAGGACAGAATAAATGAATGTAAAAAATAGTTTCTCCATGCTATTTATTTTATCTGTTATAACACCTGTTTTCTCTAAATGTGGTAGAAATATATTTCCAGTCAGAAAATTAAGCTTTTCAAATTAGCACCTTGCCTTGAAATATATCATGTGAAAATATGTGTGCAAGAGAACTATAATTAAGCAATTTCCAAAGCAATCAATAAAGAATTGTGCTGTGATTGTTGCTATGTGCTTTAAACAAATGTATTATAAATTTCTGTAGAATAAAACTGGAATCATGTAATAGCCCAAACTGTCTTGGTTATATAAGTGGTTATTATCACGGTATTGTCTGCACACTAACCTTTGTGAATCTCTGTATTCTCTTTCTCAATGTCTTGAAATACTCCCTTTAAATCTGGTCAAAATAGTTCTTTTATATGCTAGTCAGGTCATTACATAGTGCAAATAATTTGGTTCTGAAAAATTCCATCATATAACTGAAAGTTTCAAGTGTTGGTTTTAATATATTTTTGTGTGGTTAGAGACTGCTGAGAGATGGATCAGGTATGAAGTAGCTGAATAATAGTAGAAGATATGCTATACTAAGATGCCTCACCTTTCACATAAGTCATTTTGCATTGCAGTATATGTTCTTTGATCCAAGAGAATCATGTAGCAATATACCCATTTAAAAACCAACGTTGTTTTACTTTCCTTTGAAATACCTAACTTAATATTATGTACCTTAGGAAATCCTCTTTATTGGAACAGGTTCCCAATGTACTAAGAGAATACCGTATCTTTAATACAAGAGAAGAAACAATAGCAAATGGATGGGAAAAGAAGTAAGAAAGGATATTGCTTTATATACTGGAGTCATATAGTTTATTCCATCTTAAAAGAGATTGAAATGCTCCTCTTTTTGAGGTCTCCCATAGCATGTTCTACATATTGCCTTTCTGCAAAGGCAATTATTGCTTGAGATAAATAATTTTAGAAGTGGCATGTAGCAGGATTTCAGCTTAATTGTGGGATCATAAGACCAGAAATCTTAGATGATGCAAGAAATTCCATTTTAATAGGCAGACATGAGTCTGCTGGAAATAGTGTCCACTTGATCCTAAACATAGGTTGGCAGGGTTCTTTTTCTTTTTCTGGTACTTGCTCTCATATCTCACTCTGTTGTTAAATATCAAGTCCCTCATTTATCCATACTGACTCTTTTTGGCTGTGATACATTTGTGTTCCAATTAATCCAACAGATTAATTTCATGGAAAACATAATTTTATTAGTTATTATCTTCTGTCTTTCAATTTGATTGAATTTCCCTGTTGTATTTTTCCCTTTTAAAAGTGAGTTATTCCAGTCTTCCCTCCCTGTATATGTACTGAATATTTTTCTTCTCTTCAGCATCCTTTCTGAGCTGAATAGATCGAGCTAATAACAGTATTCCTGTTGGTTGCTGGTTAATATAGTCTGTTTTGTACAGTGTCAAATCCCAATTTTTATGTATATTGAGAGTTTACCTGTTTTTTTGACAAATGCATTAGAGGGAAGGCTTCCATAATATCCACAGTTTTTTATTTTTATTTTGTTTCAAGTTTTGGTGAACTGAGCTCAGAAACCTCCCTGGTTTCTGGAGGTGTCTGATTGCGGTGCGGTGATTCCCAAATGAAAGCATCCATATTTAAAGTGCATCCATGTCAATTGAAAGCATGGTGGTTGGCAAGAGTAAGGCCAATGTAATTAAAAATTTCTTGGTGGCATTTAGGTCAAAATCTGAAGACAAAAGCAGTTTAGTATATGCATTTGATGTTGTAGATCATAGTTTATGAGTCTTTAATTGGGTCTTTGACTTTTAAGTAAAAAGTCATTTAACTTTTTATTTCTGGATTTTTTTGTCAATTTATGTTTTATAGGAATAATGTAAAAAACCACTGAAATCGATGTTCTCTGGAGAGAAAAGAGCCATCAATATGAGCTACACAAACAGATTGTATATTTGTCATTAATTAGGAAAAATGTCTTGAACTGCAATACAATTGTTGCAGTTTTCCAATGATTTTGTAACAGTGGAAATGCACATGAAGGTACATATAGAGGAAAGTGATGTTTGCTTGATAAGGAAACTCCCTACTTTGTTCTACTCATTGTGTTCTCTTAGAAAGAAGCACTCCTGCATTCAAAAGCTGATTTGTATGCCACATATGTAACCTCTTTGATGTCAGTAATACATATCGCCGTCCTATATTAATTTTCAAGTTTGCCTAGATGTGTTTTACAATTATACAGGCTGTAGTAACAATTATCCTGCATTACTTAGCATTATATTCTGCTGTGAACTTGGAAAAAAACAAAAGCTGTAACCTCTCTAGAAAAGTCTGAAAGCGATACATTGTGACTAGGAATTGGAACATCAGGGCTTGGTGCTCAGGATTCTCACTGCTTTGCTGAGTCACTCAGGGCAAAACTCTCACGACCTTCTTCCTTAGATTTCTCCTCTCTAAATTCAGATAATTCTGGCTGTTCAAAAGGTTAATTTGTAAATGTGTATGAAGGCTTTAAGAATGTAGAGTGAAAAGCACTTTATAATGAAGTGTAGTATTAAAATGCCAGATTCTGAATTACATGTCAGTGGCCTATCAGAATATATTTAAATGAAACGCAAAACCCCCCTCTTATTAAAAAAATATATATATAAAAAAATCAGCCATTTAGACTATTTCTTTGTCTGCCAAATATTCAGGCTAGCAGTCTACAGATTAGTTTTATAATGTTCTTTCCCACTGAAAGCAAGGACAGTAGATCAATGCTTAGTATTTCAAAGACTTCAGAAACAAAGGTGTTTGTGAACAAGGTACTCTTGAATAAGGTAAGAACAGAATTCAATTTGACAGTGAAAGTAGGTTTGTTATACTGAGATAAGGTCACTGAATGTTAATGTTTTTAGGAACTTTGTTGTACTTCATGTATTAGTTACAACAGCAACTGTATTGTTGGTTTGAGTATCTTCAGGAACAGTAGCTGTAAAAAGAGTAACAAGATATGATTCCTTTTCTTTACAACAAGCCTCATTTTCAGCCTAGGTTGCCCTTATGTGGTCCTTTGTACTGGACCTAATAAAGCTGGAGCTTGTTGACAAATGCGCAAGAGAAGGAATAATTTCAGCTAACCATGCATATTCTAAGTAGTCTGTAATTATCTGGGAGGAGGACCCATATGTTCTGGTGGTAATATGTTGAATAATCCTCACTGAGCCTGAGTACTCAAAGTGCAAATAATTTAAGGATGTGCAGATAATATCACTAGAGGACAGAAGCTGTTTTAGAATTCTGTTCCCTTCTATGAATAAGTAGTACCTAATCCCCTGAAATCAAGTTGACGTAACTGAGGGCAGAAATATATATAGCCTACAGAAAGGACATCAGAAGTGATTAGTAGGTGTGTTATTTGAATAACCCGAGAGAAGCAACTTACTCACTTTTACACAGAGACAAATGAGAAGAGTCTGAATAAAAGGTAATCTTGTAAGAAGGACAGTGCTTTAAAATAAACCTAACAAACAAAAGGTATGAGAGCGCTACAATCAGTGTGGCTAAGGAAGAAATATATGGACAATTTTCTGTAGTTTTCCAGACTTGATGTGCTGTTTTGATCTCCCTTTGAAGTATTTGGTAGGGGCATTTGTTAATAAGGACAACAACAACTCTCAACATGAACTATATGGCAATTCTTATGCTTCTTTTTCAGCCCTAATGATTTGTGCTTTTACTTCAGCAAAGCATGTGAATTTTAGTTGTATTTTTGTTCTTAAACTTTTAACATATATATGATTTCTTCTGCTGAAGAAATTGGGCAAATTGCTGAATACTTTTAATCAAGATCAGATTAATGAACGAATCTCATTAATGGCAAACCAAAATATATGGCTTTGTTTTCTTACAGACTGACAGTCGTTAATAACTTGTGATTGACTATATACATGTAATTCTATTGTAAACTAATCTTCAGGCAAGTATAACTAAACATTGTTGAACAGAAGGAAGTAGAGATGGCCATGCAGAAGTTGAACTATTTATGGGCTAAGTGCTTTTTGTGTTGAGAGTGCTAATTCTGCTGTCTGTTTGCAGGAGATTTGTTTTCTGGTGTGTGTTGTCACTACAGAACACAAAGGTTGTGTTCTTGTATGTACTGAGCAGCTTTCTCATTCGAGAATGCCTTTGAATTTCAGTGAGTTGAGTTACATGAGGTTTAGGTAGGTTCTGCAAGACCAGATACTTGAATTCTCTTTAAGTCTACAGCATACTGTGTGCTGATGGCATGTGTGACAACTGAAGAAAATGGTGTTGGGTCCCCTGGGAAATTAACATGTTTAATTGAAGGAAGGATAAATTGACTTAATTTATATAACTGTAATAGGACTCTAATGTTAAAATTTGGCTAGCTATTGCCTCTTAAAAGTAATGGAAAGGTACTAGGTTGATGTTACAGAAATTCTTGATAATCTGTCTAAAGGTGCGGGGGAATCTGGCTTGAATAGAGCATGCTAAAAACGTTGAGCATCTTTAAAGAGCTGTGGGAAACTTCCATCTCTTCAAGGTGAAGTAAACTCAGTAATTTCTTTGTCTATAAAAATAATAACTATTCCTAAACTTACATTTGAGTAACCATTTGAGCTTGGGTTTCTTGGTGCTCCTGATATGTAGCAAAGAAACTCTCTAAGGTGAATGAATACAGGAGCAAAGCCAGCTGTGGCACCTGCTTCTAAAACATCTTTCTCCCCAGTTAGACAGCTTCCCTTGCAACACCAATTTTTAACTCTTTCTGCAGGTGAATGAGCAAGGACAGAATAATAGTTATGCCTTTTATAGCTGTGCCATATATATGCCTTTTCACAAAAGGCAGCTTAAGAACAGCATGATAGATATATCAGTTACAGGTATATCCTCTGGTCATCAAGTCCTGCTTGCAGAAGCATGTAGCAAACTGGGGTATGGACCAAAACCTCACTATGTTTGGTTTCAGAATATGGTGGAATTTCTGTTACTATAACATATTAGTGAGAGATTTAACCTTTTTTTATGTTTATATGAGATAGTCAATTGAAGGATACTCTGGAATGACAAATGTGCTGGCAAATCTTATTGTGTAAGTGACTTAGAACAAACACAAAGGTAGCATCTTCATTGATTTTTGCATGATGTATATGCTTTTCACTTTGTAATCAGTACTGCAGCAGCTTCCAACTTGGGATTTCTAGTTCCGAGGATGTAATTTTTCTTTTTCAAAATAAGTTTACATCCATTTCTATTCTGTATTCTCAGATTTTCTGAGCTCCTTGGCTAGGGAGTGAAGGTAAACTCCACTCAGAGGTTGGGCCTTTAATGCAGGCAGCTATTGAGACATGAGAGCTGCTGGCTGGTAGAAGCTCTTCCAAGCTCCTTGACAGTAAGCAAGGAAGTTCTGTGAAGCTAAGAATTCTTGAGAACTTCAAGTTACCTTGGCAGTCTTATCACAGAATCATAGAATAGTTAGGGTTAGAAAGGACCTTAAGATCATCTAGTTCCAAGCCTCCTGCCATGGGCAGGGACACCTCACACTAACCATGTCACCCAACATTCCATCCAACCTGGCCTTGAACGCCACCAGGGATGGAGCATTCACAACTTCCTTGGGCAATCAAAAAGAAAACTTGCATAGTTTCAATTTTTTCTGCCTTTCTTTATTTCGTGCTCTCAGAGTAGAATTTTTGCATAATCAGACTGGATAGAATCATAGAATAGAATCATAGAATAGTTAGGATTGGAAAGGACCTCAAGATCATCTAGTTCCAACCCCCCTGCCATGGGCAGGGACACCTCACACTAAACCATATCACCCAA
The DNA here is from genome assembly GCF_012275295.1 of Melopsittacus undulatus. Lineage (NCBI taxonomy): Eukaryota > Metazoa > Chordata > Aves > Psittaciformes > Psittaculidae > Melopsittacus > Melopsittacus undulatus. The sequence goes on along the minus strand of NC_047532.1, from coordinate 31,472,940 downwards.
GGCTTCATCCAACCTGGCCTTGAACACTGCCAGGGATGGAGCATTCACTACCTCCCTGGGCAACCCATTCCAGTACCTCACCACCCTAACAGTAAAGAATTTCTTCCTTATATCCAGTCTAAACCTCTGCTGTTTAAGTTTCAACCCATTACCCCTTGTCCTATCACTACAGTCCCTAATGAATAGTCCCTCCCCAGCATTCCTGTAGGCTCCCTTCAGATACTGGAAGGCTGCTATGAGGTCTCCACGCATTCTCCAGGCTGAGCAGCCCCAACTTCCTCAGCCTGTCTTCATATGGGAGGTGCTCCAGTCCCCTGATCATCCTCATGGCCCTCCTCTGGACTTGTTCTAACAGTACCATGTCCTTTTTATGTTGAGGACACCAGAACTGCACACAGTATTCCAAGTGAGGTCTCACGAGAGCAGAGTAGAGGGGCAGTATTACATCCTTTGATCTGCTGGTCATGCTCCTCTTGATGCAGCCCAGGATACAGTTGGCTTTCTGGGCTGTGAGTGCACACTGCTGGCTCATGTTCATTTTCTCATTGACTAACACCCCCAAGTCCTTCTCTGCAAGACAATCATGAATTTCTTTTTTGCCCAACTTGTAGCTGTGCCTGGGATTGCTCCGACCCAGGTGTAGGACCTTGCACTTGGCATGGTTAAACTTCATGAGGTTGGCATCAGCCCACCTCACAAGTGTGTCAAGGTCCCTCTGGATGGCATTCCTTCCCTCTAGCGTATCAACTGAACCACACAGCTTGGTGTCATCGGCAAACTTGCTGAGGGCACACTCAATTCCATTGTCCATGTCAGTGACAAAGATATTAAACAAGACCGGTCCCAACACCATCCCTGAGGGACACCACTTGTTACTGGTCTCCAGCTGGACACTGAACTGGTGACCACAACTCTTTGAGTGCGACCATCCAGCCAGTTCTTTATCCACCGAGTGGTCCACCTATCAAATTGATGACACTCCAATTTAGTGACAAGGATGTCATGTGCAACAGTGTCGAACGCTTTGCACAAGTCCAGGTAGATGACGTCAACTGCTCCACTCCTGTCCATCACTTTTGTAGCCCCATCATAGAAGGCCACCATATTGGTCAGGCAGGATTTCCCCTTAGTGAAGCCATGCTGGCTGTCACCAAGCACCTTGTTGTTTTTCATGTTCCCTAGCATGACTTCCAGGTGAATCTGCTCCCAGATTTTGCCAGGCACAGAGGTGAGACTGACTGGTCTGTAATTCCCTGTGTCATCCATTTTCCCCTTCTTGAAAATGGGGGTTATATTATAACTTCACCTGTCTGCCATGATTTTTCAAATATGATGGCCAGTGGCTTTGCAAGTTCATTTGCCATCTCCTTCAGGACCCACGGATGGATTTCATCAGGTCCCATGGACTTGTGTACATTCAGGTTCTTAAGATGGTCACGAACCAGATCCTCTCGTACAGTGGGCCCAAGGTCTAGGTTTTCACAGTCCCTGTGTCCGCCTTCCAAGACTTGGGTGCTGCGGTCAGAGCCTTTGCCAGTGAAGACTGAGGCAAAGAAGCCATTCAGAACCTCAGCCTTCTCCAAGTCCTGTGTAGCCAGTTCTCCTGAAAGTTTCCAGAGGGGGCCTACATTGTCTTTAGTCTGTTTTTTAGCAGCTACATACCTATAAAATCCCTTCCTGTTATCTTTAACATCCCTAGCCAAGTTTAGCTCCAATTGGGCCTTAGCTTTCCTAACTTGGTCCCTCACTACCCAGGCAACATCTCTGTATTCATCCCAGGCCACCTGTCCTTGTTTCCACCTTCTATAAGCCTCTTTTTTCCTTTGAATTTTTCTCAGTAGCTCCTTATCCATCCAAGGAGGTCTCCTGGCCCTCCTGCTGCACTTTCTTCTAGTTGGGATGCAACACTCCTGAGCTTGAAGCAGGTGATCCTTGAATATTAACCAAGAGTCTTGGGCCCCCTTACCCTCTAGGTCTATATCCCATGGAACCTTGCTAAGCAGGTTCCTGAAGAGCCCAAAGTCTGCTCTCTTGAAGTCCAGGGCAGTGAGCTTACTGCACGCTCTTCTCACTGTCTTGAGGAACTCGAATTCGACTATCTTGTGATCACTGCATCCAAGACTTCCCTGGAGAGTCACATTTCCAACGAGTCCTTCCCTGTTGGTGAGCACGAGGTCAAGCACGGCACCTCTCCTCGTCGGCTCCTCTATTGCTTGCAGAAAGAAGTTGTCTTCCACACAATTGAGAAACCTCCTGGATTGTTTGTGCTGGGCCGTACTGTCACCCAAACAGATGTCAGGGTGGTTGACATTCTTCTCTTTAGATTTGAGAGCAGGGCTGCAGCTCAGAGCTTCAAGGTGCTGTGTTCCTAGATCTTTGAGCAGAGCACTAGTGCTACAACAGAGAGTGTGGCTTCACCAGAAAGCTTCCATCAGAGACATATCTGTGATTTGGCCTCCTCATCAGAGATGTCAGCACAAACCTCTCTTTATTCAGTGAGTTGTCACTTTCTGATAACCTCTGTGTTCACCCAGAAGTTTCTATCAATTGTAAGAAGTGTGGTACAGTGGTATCTAATGGAAAAAGGTCCTGAGCGTGTGTTGATTTAGATATTAAAGTTGCCATTACGGAATCTAATTTTGGAGAAAATTGTAAAACTTTAGAGCATCAGTTGTTGATCTGTGCAGTTGATTTTTCTCTTTTTAAAATAACACAGATGAGACTTGATGTTTTTCAAGGGAATTTTAACGGTGTTAGGCTGATTTGGGAAAAACTTTAATATATGGATGCATGACAGCAAGACTTCAAAGATCTGGGTGCAAATTTGCTAACTGTATTGTTATGTTTATGCTAACTATGCAAGTATGTGCACATAAGTATTTGTCTTAAAGTAACTGATGCAGGGAAGCTCATATCCTGTTTTATCTTGTAGTAACTTGCCTGTTTATTTATGGAAATAAACATTAATGAAACAAATAACTAAGATCTGAAAATGCTGCCTGTTGGAAGTGGGATGAACAAAAAATCATCTTTTTGGCAGAGCTGAGATGATGTAATGTTATGCATTTCTTATGCTAGAACCTGTGGTTTACATTGCTTAATAAAATATTTAGTTACCTTTTCCTGTACTTTGTATCCAAAGCATCTTCCTTTTTCATTGCACCAAACTCTTTTTGTCCTACAAATCTCAAGCTACCTTCATAATCCATCTGGTTTTCCATTACTGACCTTCACTTTTCTCATTTTTTTTGGTTTTCCCAGTGTATTAACAAGAAAAGTCTAATGGGAAAGTTGCTGATGGAGCTTATATATCTTACTTAGGAGAATTTGCTTTTTTTCGAAAGACAATGGTGTCAAACCAAGAGGAAACAAAAGCTGATGTAGGGATGTTTCAGTGCAGAAACTGGTTTGGTTGCAGTCATTGACTTGTGGGATGAGTAGAATAATAAATTCTCATGAGATAAGTGGGATGAAGAAGACTATAGAACATGATATTGTATGTTTGCATTTAAGACCTGAAATACAGGCAGCATCAGGAGAAAAGGACAGCAGTTAAACTATGGGTTGAATATTAAGCTTGTATAACAGATAAACTGAAATATTTGCCATTGACATTCATAATAGAATGAGGAAATCAATTCATTCAGGCTTTATCACAGAGCCCTTGTGGCTTGTGTTCTGGAATTTGGCAGTTATAGAAGCTTTGATTTAATGTACAAAATATACTTGAGGCAAGGGATGTGTGCATTGCTGTGTTTGCTAGTTTGGAAAAGAAGAACTGGGCTGGGGTCCTAGTCTGTCATTGACATCTACAGCAGAGCTGCTCCTGAACCATCAAGCTGCCCTTGCCTTTGACCTCTGCAGTGTTTGGAATAATTTTGAAAATAGTAGCTAGGTGAGTATATGGATGCAACAAGGGACCATCAGAAAGCAATCTATGTTTTCCTGGTTTTGTTCCACCTTTATAAGAAAAACAACTGTTCAATTCCCAGTTTATTTGATGCTTAGGCATCTGTTCAGTGCCTCTGATTTTTTCACTGTAGTTGCAGGGGTGTCATTTCTATAGCTTCTGTTGATGCCATTTAATTCTGAGTTGCATAAATAAAGTTAACTTCTAAAAATAATTTTTATTTTCTTTTTAAAAAAACGAGGGTTCAGATGCTGAAAAGGCCTGATGGCTTTTCTGTCTTGAATTGCATTTCAATGCGGATGTGGAAATTTCATTTCATTATTGACAGTTCTTTAGGTATAAGCAAAATGATAGCTGGTTTGAATTTTCTATGTCTCAGGTGAATTCATGTAATGTATCTCAAAGCATTTGACTTGGCTTTTTCTTCAGCACCTGCCTGTATTCCAGGTCCGAATAAATGCATTAATGATGCTGCATGGTGTTCCAGGTGTCTTTCTGACTCTTGGGGTATGAAAGGATTATGAGTTTCTGTGTTCCTATTATGTTATGTACCATTGTTCAATTGGATTCATCAACCCAAATTATTTTTAGTCATCTGTATGGGTTTCTAAATTTTACTTTCTCTTAAAACAGCAGTGATCTGTAATACAGAAGCAGACATAGACATCTGCTGTAGGATTTCACAAGAATAGAAATAGTAAGGACTAATTTTTGGCTTCAGAATATGAATGAGAATACATGAGAAGTAAATAGTTTAGAGAAAAAAATCAGATGAAAAATGTACTGTGCATCTTTTACTAGTGTCACAATTCTGCTCCTTGCTCTGCTTTAACCAACTAGACCATATAGCAACCTTCTTCTCTTTGCATACTTGAGATAACTCAGTGCACCTTGGTTGTGTAAGTAAAATCTGAGGTGCAATTTTTATATTTTTTTTTTAAATAGATTTTGAATTATCTGTTGTTGAAGCTGTGTAACTGTAACTTCTTCCTAGAAACATTTTAAAGTAGTTATCTACAATGATACTGTATATATAAATGCACTAAAATTGGCAAGCCAACGATTTAATTGTTTTGACAGTGGGTAGTGGTGCTGTGACATTCTAAAAGAAGCTTATTTCTCATTAACAATCAGTTATGTCCAGATTGTTCAGGTAGTCTAAAATTAAGTGATTTCAGTAGTGCAGCTCAGATGCCTTGCTCTGAAACCTTGAGTCATTTTCTGTGCTGTATAAATGTGGTAAGCACAGTTTGTCCTAGCTACCCTTGTCTTCTATGTTTTCACTGTGTATATAGGGTGGGTTCTATGTCTAATTCTGTGTGAAGATAGAAGATTTGATATGGGTCAAGATGAATGAGTGAAGAAAGAAATGAGTCTGTTCTGCAAGGACATTTAAATTCATAATAGAGACTGTTTCCATTGCTTTCAGCTACTGTGTACTGGATCAGTAGTCTGCAGTAGTGATCAACATCTGCATGATTGGTCAATTAATATAAAATAGTGCTGGCCACAAATAATTGATAGATGTAGGAAAAAATCATGCCCCTGCCCTTCTTTTTCTTGTCTCCTGCCTGATCTGTTAACATTGTCTTTTTGATCTGAAGGTTTAGAAACTTGCTATTAAAAGCCTCGATTTATAATCTGTCCCTAGAAATTTTCTAAAAAATTTCTTCAATGGTAAAAGTTTCTATAATTCTATAATGTTGGAAAAAACCAACCTAACCCCAAACATTCCCTCTTCACCCTGCAAATCTCTTGATATTATGAGAAAAATGTAGATCTTCACAAAATCTTCACAAAATTTTCATTTCAAATGTACTACAAGCTTTCTTGTACAGTCTAACAATATGGTGGCCTTTTAGAACTCAGAGATGCTCTTCAGAGCTGATAAGTTCTGTAGTTTTTCACCTGCTTATACCAATTTACTTTCATTTTAGATTTATTCTCAAAGGTTTTTAGTATATGTTTAAGTGATCTGGTCGATTTTGGTCTTGTATTTAGTTGTGTCAAGGTCCTAATTTGATCTCCCCTTTATTTTTCCTTTTCCCACTTTATGTTGTTACAGGATGTTAGTCTAGTGAACTGTGAACTGTTTCTGCAGAGTGGTTCTGTGCCTCTGGAAACATTCTTTTGTGTAGACTAGAAACTTCTGGAATACTCAGTAATGTTTAAAGCTCTTCTCATTATAATGAAACATTTTTCCCTCTGTAGTAACAAGCATACCACATGCACATTTTAATTTTTATTTTATCATGGGTTTTTACTTGTGCACCTGCAACAATGCAAAGGGTCTGCTTTCTTGTCCATGTTATTTTGTTTAACCCGATTTGCTTGTATGTGTTGTAGGAAAAGGGAAGTGTGTACAGAAGGGATGAAACTGGAATGGGACATCTTTGCAGAAGATGTTTCTTCTGGTAGTAATCACTTTTCATTATTTTTATTACTGGGGAAATAGCATACTTCTCATGGAAGAAAAAACTCCAGGATACTGATGAGGATCATGTGGAATCACCTACATTTGTCTGTAGAGCTGAGTTTTATTTAGAATGGTTAATGCTGATCAGGAGCTAACAGAATTTCTGACTCCCTGCCAGCTCCATACCCAATTACTCTGGTCCCTGGAGTGCGGTGCTGAGGCACTGCAGCTGACTAGCAATGCAGCATCATGCCAGAATTAACCCTGCTGAGCCAGCTCCAATATTTTCACCATCTGTAGTCTGCTTATTTTCCATGCTGAAAAAATCTGCTAAAACTGAAAGCTGAATGTAGTCATCAAATTGTCAACATAAGATTCCTCTATTTTGTATGAATACGAACCAGCTCTAATTTTGTGTTCTGTAATATTTCACAGAATGCTCTTTCCTAATTAAAGTAGCTTACAGATGCAGAATCTTTTTCTGCTCATTGTACCCTGGCTGCCAAGTCAGCTGACTATAAAGTTTGATGCGCATCCAGATTTCTCCCAGCTGATTGTTTACTGAAGTCAATATTTGATTGTTAGCAAAACACCATTTCTGGACTTGGCTAAAGTAAAGAAATTTTTATTTGGAATGCATTTTTGGAAGTAAGAATCCATATTTGTGTCTTTTTCTTCTTATCCCCCTGGATCCCATGTAGTCACTGACTTCTGTAACTTGGTCTGCTATGCAGAATGAACCTTCTCCAGGGGAATCTCTTTACAGGTCTCCTGTGCATCTTCTGAAAAGAGGTCAGTCTTGGTGTATGACTGGTCTAAGAGCTTCACTGTTGGTGGATGAGAAACACAGTGTTTGTGGAAAAGGTAGGCTTTGTTCAATTCTCCATCCCTCTGCAATTAAACTTACTGCAGGCATCTGGATTGTTGAAGTATTTTGGAACAAGAAATTTGAATGATCCATGAATGCTATCACGTAGATTCACAAAGTGTATCTTAACATTAGTTAACAAATGAGAAACGCCTCACAACATTTAGGTGAAATGTGCAGAATTTAGGAATCAGAATATGGATACGTAAGATGTAACTAATTAGACAGCTTTGTGTAGGTATAACGGGTCTGCCTTGATAACAAAGGTTTTGAACTTGATGTATAAGCTGCAGGAATAAAAAAAAATTATTCTTAACTGTTATCAACCACTGAGTGTAACCTCTTCTTTGTGGAAACATATTGAATCTTGAAGCTAAAAATACAAGTCAGCACATTTAAAAAATGGTTTCATAATTGTAGAGTTTTGCAATTGATGTCTTTTGATTTATACATCAGTCACTGTCATGGCAATGTGTCTTGGACTACTTTGACAGAGCCTTCACTTTCTGTGTGAATTCTGTCCTTTGTCCAACTGGTAAGGCCTGTAGAAGTGCCCAGTAAAAAAAGTCTCCAGTAAAACGCCTTTTTGCCTATTTTTTTGTTTTATTTTGTTGTAACTTTTTTTTTGTTTTTAAACTTTTAGGTGTCTATCCTGCAAAATTACCCTCATGTTTCAGCAACTTTAAGTCTGTGAGTTTGTGTTAAAGAATGCCCTACTCATTAAAGTTCTCTGTCTCCTTAAAATGAATCTAAAAAATCAGGATTCATTCTGAACATGAGTAGCTGATTATTTACAAGTACTTCTGTTTATCTAGCTTCTAAAATTGAAATGACAGTGTTAAATAAAACTGTACCTGCATTACAGTGAAAGACACTGAATGACAAGCATTGTTCAGTTTATCTTGAATCATACTTCAACCCTTAGAAATTCAGAATCTTATTCCCGTAATAAGCATACTATTTTATCAGTTTTTCCATTTTGTGTGTATATGTAATTTTGAAAACAATATTTCTTTTGCTGTTTGAAATAGATCTATCTGATGATAAGAAATGACAGAGCTAATTGGATTTCTTCAGAGAAATCCATCTGCACTAGACAAATAAATAATGGACACTGTATTTTCTTGCCTTACACTAGTTTTCTTTGGGGAAATTATTTGCACTGTCTCAACTGAATGATTGAATGCTTAGTTGATTTTTATTTTTTAAGAATTAAATAAACTTTCTTGGTTTTTATCCATCATTTGGAAGAATTACTGTTTATATAGCCATCCATAAAGTAACTGTTCTTGCAGTATTAAAATATGCCATAAAAGGCATTAATTTCATATTGATAGTCCAAAAGTATGAATGTGAAACCTTGTTTTAGGTATATGTTAAACCTCAGATCAAAGGAATGTTAAAAATCAAGTTTTACATGCTTGCTTTATTTCAGAAGACAGACTGCATGATTTCAAACCGCATGAGTGCAGCTGAGAATCATTACTTTATTTCAGTAGATTTTCCTGGGTTCTGAATGAATGGAAATTAATCAGCACCTCTAGGTCTTAATTGTTTGAATCATCCATGCATTAACTGATGCACATGCAAAGCAATTAAATGCTATCAGCATGAAGTCTGCTTATACAGCTTTGTTGTAAGATCCAGAGAAGCACTTAAAATAGTAAAACCTAATAATAGAGATCCTATAATTAAAAGACTTAATAATGTGGAACATTATTTACAAGGAGGGATTCCCAAACCATACACAGATCTGTTGGCATTGCATAAGATAACTGCTAAGTACTACTAATAATACTGTCTCCTATCACTTTATCACCTTTACTCAAAATTTGGTTAGGCTGTGGTCCTTAATGCTCCTGTGGTATGGCAGGAGCATGAGTCCTGCCTAAGCTCTCTGAAGTAAAACTTACCAGGCTGGTTAGCAGTGGACCTGTAGTTGCTTCAAAAGCAAAGTAATTTCCATGTTTGAATCTGCTATCTATCAGCAAAGAGGATTCATGACAAAAAAACCCACCTATAATAGCTGGAAAACGAACCCCTCCCATCATCAGGAGAGGATTAGGACAGTGAGAGCACTCTATGGATTCTGCACCTATGGTGGGTTCTAAGGGCAGCTGGGCTGCCCTGCTCTGCTCCCTGCGTCCTTCAGCCCAGGCAAGGCTGCTGGTTGCTAAGCTACGGTGGGTGAAGTCCTCTAACCTTGGCTGTCTGCTGCTGCTGCTACACAGCAACTGTCCCGGGGGGGAGCTGGAGAATCAGTGGAGATAAAAATACCTCGCTGTTTATAATAATTCAATGATTAGCAAAAGGTTTCAGTCCAGGAAGTATTTTCATCTGTAGATACAAATTCTCATCTCATAGCAATGCCATCTGCACCCTTTGTTTTCTCCTGAAATACCCCTACCATGTTAATTGTATTTTACAGCTGTTTGACATGTGTACAACCAGCAAAGCAAATTTAATGTGACCTCTTATGTTAAAATAAAATGGACAAATATGTATAAAATTGGAAAATACAGAGTTAGACCTGGGGGTTTCTAACTTGTCTGCTTAGGAGTAGGAGGAAACAAGCGTGTTTTGCCAAATGTATTTAGTTGTAAAAACAGTATCAATAGACCACCCTGATATTGCTGGATGAAGGGAAAGAAAGAAATATTTCCTTTCACAAATGGGTGAATGATTGAGATTTCAAATCTTTAACCATTTAATGTTCAATCTGCTGATTTCAGCAATGACAGAAGTTCTTGATTTATGTGTAATTCTGCACAGAGATAGTTTGTTTCAATCTTTGATGCATCTGGTGATCTCTTGCAGCAGAGAAAGGAAGGTGAAATGGAAGGAGTAAATGAGAGGGAAGTTTGCTTACACTAAGAGCTTATTTTGCTTACCATGCTGTTACTGCAGTGGATGATAGCAGTCAAGTTAGATGCTAAAACTCAAACCATTAATTATGCAACAGTAGCTTGCATGTGTCTCTGCATCTTTCTTCAGACAGGGTAAAAGCTGTTTGTGACTTTATATTCAGACTTGAAATGAAATAAACAATTTTATCAAATGGAAAGCAGAGTCTGCTTTGGGCTGGAATGCGAAGTTAGCTGTCCAGCTTCACTGCCATGTTACCTGGATTCTCTGCTGCTGCTAAGTGTGAGATACTTGGCTGGATTGCACAATTTCAAGTAATAGTGGTAGTTTGTGTTGAAAATTGTCAATCACGCTGGGTTATAGTGTCCATTATCAGGAAATAAGTTTTCTGGCTTGCACTTCTTTCATGAATGCTTAGTCTTGCCTGGATGCAGGTATGTCAGTGAACTGGTTCATTGATGTTGTAATAAATCAAACGTGTTGCCCAGACATTTCTGAAAATATGAAACATTTGAGGTTTTACAGAAGTTGTAAGTAAAAATTCAAGGTTGCTTTTGGCCTGAAAGCTGCAGTGCTTAATGACTTTTGTGATAAAAAGATAATAGATGGAATTGTCAACAGCATACACAGTGACACAATTTCTTTCCTATTCCATTCCATTTCATGTGAAGCAGGTTTATATGTAAGGTATTTTAAAGGGTTTACACCTATATGTTTTTAAAAGCAAATAGCTCTTTCCCCCACCCAATCTGAGTTACAGGAAAGCCAATTTTTCTGATTTTGAAACCTAGTATTAAGGTTTTTCTAGTTCTGAAATATGCTCTTCTGTCTTGAAGTCTAATTAAGGATTTCAACCTTTACTTAGTTGGAAACTTACAGCTTTACTTTTAACTGCTGCCAAAAGTGTATGTACTACTGTGCTCTTTCTTAAATTTAAATGATTTATACCTCTGTTAACATTAACTCTGTGGAGAGTTCTTGTCTGCCCATCTGGCAGTTATGTGCTCTTTGGTCCCCCTACCTCGTGACTGGAGGGCTGACAAGTAACTTTTTGGAACTTTACTCACTGAACACGGATGAGGCATTCTGAGGTGGGATGATGCACAGTTCAGATGAGGAATTATTCTTAATAATAAATAACATTACCAGTTAAGAAATTACATAAACATAGAAAGCTCGGGGGTGAGAAGGCGGAACAGGAAGTTGTGTTGTTGTTTCAAAATGTTAAATTCAAAGGAAGTTCTGTCTCTTTTGTGCCAATGTGGTAGCAGAGTATAGTTGTAGATCATAGATCATAGAATAGTTAGGATTGGAAAGGACCTCAAAATCATCTAGTTCCAACCCCCCTGCCATGGGCAGGGACACCTCACACTAAACCATATCACCCAAGGCTTCATCCAACCTGGCCTTGAACACTGACAGGGATGGAGCATTCACTACCTCCCTGGGCAACCCATTCCAGTACCTCACCACCCTAACAGTAAAGAATTTCTTCCTTATATCCAGTCTAAACCTCTGCTGTTTAAGTTTCAACCCGTTACCCTTTGTCCTGTCACTACAGTCCCTAATGAATAGTCCCTCCCCAGCATTCCTGTAGGCTCCCTTCAGATACTGGAAGGCTGCTATGAGGTTTCCACGCAGCCTTCTCTTCTCCAGGCTGAACAGCCCCAACTTTCTCAGCCTATCTTCATATGGGAGGTGCTAAAGTTCCCTGATCATCCTCGTGGCCCTCCTCTGGACTTGTTCCAACAGTTCCATGTCTTTTTTATATTGAGGACACCAGAACTGCACAGAATACTCCAAGTGAAGTCTCACGAGAGCAGAGTAGAGGGGCAGGATCACCTCCTTCAACCTGCTGGTCATGCTCCTTTTGATGCAGCCCAGGATACGGTTGGCTTTCTGGGCTGTGAGTGCACACACATCAGAGTCACCTCTGATATCTTCTGCTTTGAATGATATTTGAGATTTTGTTTGTTCCATATCTAAGATGCTGTTTGGTGGCAATTCCTGTTTGGTCTCAGTTTATTTGTGGATTTCCTTATCTGCTTAAATGATACTTCTCAGTCTTGCTCTATGTTATGTAGCAAATAAAACAAATGCTAAGAAACATTCCTTGTTTTGTATTAATGATGGTACTTATAATTCTGGGAGTATATTATTTTACTCATCTTTCTGTCCACAGAAGTGTTATACTCTCTGTTTTGTAATGCATGCCTCAAAAAGGCAATTTTTACTACCTCAGTATATTCTCACTTTCTCTACCTCCCATTCTGGATGACTATCAGTGTCCTGATTGCTTCAGACTTTTAGTAATATATTATTATTACATTTTTCTTTTTGCTTTTTAGCAGGTAGGCATAAATACGAATATGCTTTAATAGACAAGTTTTGACAAGCACAGGAATTAATGAGATAGTAACAATTGCCATTAATAACTTTTTAACAAGGTTTTTACATGTGATTTGAGATCTTGCCTGTTATATTAGACCTGATTTTAATATCATATTTATAATTAAAGGTGGAAGCTTAATGGAGGTATGTTTGTAAGCTAGGGAACGTTTTCTGTTGTGGAGTTTTGTTTTGGTAATTTGGTACTTCATTAAAAAGTAAATGATCCTACACATAAGATTCAATAGATAATGAATACTCAGTTATGGGTTGTAATTTGAATAGAAATAGAGAAGTGTGACATTATGCATTGTGGAGAAAATTAATCCAAATGTATGTCAGTTATGACTAGGTTGTACTTTGTTCAGTAAACTCTAAGTAGTTACCCTTAATTATTTGTAGTTCAAGAAAAGAAGAAAAAAAGCTCTCTACTTTTTAATGCCAATCTGATTGAGAGCTTATTATCAAAAAGAAACTTTGTGCTGACACGAATACTGCATTCTAGATGATTTTTCTTCTTCAATGGTATTTTTTACCAGTGAGCATTTTTTTACATTGCCATTGAAATTACCCAGATTTCATACATTTTTTCATACTCTTAAAAACCAACAAATGTTTACTTTGCATAAAATAACAGCAGCTGAATAGACAAAGTTGTGTGAACTAACAAAAAGAGAAATAATTTTATTGTTAGGATGTAAATGAGAAAACTCAGATTCATTTTTTTGTTCCTTGATTTGACTGTCATCCTGTGGATGACATACTGGTTTAAATTTATGGGAAAATTTCAGTGTAGGTCTATTGCAAAATTCATAATTAATGCTGTATAGCATAATTTGTATAAGTTTTTGAATCTTTGGTGTGGGGCATTTATATTTCTAAGAAAACCTCATAGGATGGTAATTTTAATAAAGGATTTAAAAAGACAACCTTCTGAGTTGCTTTGTTTACTAGAAGATCTGCGCTTGATAGAGTGTGAAAACAAATACATACAGAAAAATATTTCTCAAACATTTTTATTCTATAAATCATACTCTCCCAGCAAGAAACTGAAACCACTTTCACCCAGTGATTTTTATGTTTCTTTTGTTGTTTTTTGCACATAGTTCCACAACTGTTAAAAAAATTTCTAAAGTAACCTTTTATGCAACGTTTTTTTGGGGAGGAACTGTAAATAGTGTTCTGATTCCAACTCAAGCAAGTAGCACTGAAAAGACTTATTTGGTTTAATGGATAAACGCTATAAAACACCAAACAGCTTACAAATAATATACTAATTTTGGGCTGGTGAAAATTAAATTGAGAAAATCTAATCAACATTGTGGTGGTTAACAATGTCAAATGTTTGAATAGGAGTCCAATGTAGTATTGATACTGCAGATCAGTGTGGGACAGGACTGGAGAAATTGAGAGGAATTATTTATAAGAAAATATCCAGAAGTTTTTCCAAAATCTTGTTATATGCTGTCTTAACAAATTAATTTTCTTTTTTATTGCTTCAGAAGGCATATGAACATTTTATTTCTTTCTAAATTGAATAAAATAGCACCTTGTAACATTGCATATTTTCTGAAGAACGAAGTTTTACCAGAGGGGAAAGTTAATGAGAAGTTTCTGAAGCTGGTAAGCTCATGACCAGGGGCTGTTAAATGGTGTTGTTTTGCTCACAGAGCTTGCAGATTCCATTAGGAAAAGTGTGTCTTCAGTTACTCCCTGTATCAGACTATCAGGATTTGATTTCTCCTACATGTATGGGTTCATATATCCGAATCTACTAGTTAACTGGATGGTCTAATCATTGAAAACCAAGCCCTCTAGCTAAAGTTGGCTATCATTGTCTTGTTATGTCATAGTAGTTGAAAAGTAGTAAAAGAAGGGGTTATTTTGTGAATTTTCATCCCTCAAAAAGGGGAAGCATAAGTTTTTATGTATAAGAACTAATAACAAAACTTTTGGATTTTTTTCCCCCTACGCATTTATATTCATCTCTATCTTTGTCTCTTTCTGTCAGTTGGCTGTTCATTCTGGATATCTATTTAACACTTAAACACTGTTGATGTAATAGAAAAAATAAATTTAGGTAAACTACTGGCTGTGTCAAAGCATGCTTTTCACCGCTTGGTTACTTTTGCATTTCATGTAGGCTGCAAGAATATATGATTTCAAAATAAGATTTATTTTCCTTTTGCCTCCTAAGCCACTGACTGTTTTTTTTTCCCCCTGCAGATTTTTCATAGGTTACCTGAGGTACTCCTTGAGACATTTAAGCTCCAAATATAGAATGGCCACAATAGAATTCCAAATGAAAGCTTTGAGTGTGTTCCTACATGTTTTATTTAACAGCTTCTCAATTTAGGGTCACATGTTTTGGATTCCACCTCGTTAAATTTTTAGCAGTCTTTAAGGATGTAAGGTAACATAAAAAGCTCTTGCATTTAGGCTTTTTAATGGTAGATACTCTCAGGTATAATAGCTGAAAAGCAAAATGTTATTTTTTCTAAGTTATCTTCAGGTAGAACTTTTGAATTATTAAATGGTTTATTTTGGATGCAGACTTCCTTCCAGATAACCATTATCAGTGAAGTATCCTTCTTGGCCCAGATCGTTTTAGTCAGACAATATAAAATATGCTCTAAACCTCATACTCATGTTGAGAGCTGTTCAAGCTGATTCATATTGTGAAGGGGTGGACTTTGCATAGCCTGTCAAATTTGGGTCATTTAAGCTCACTGCAACAACCTCCCCAGAAATATTCTGAACTTGTAGCCATGGTATCATCCAAAACCATAATTTGCTGGTAATTCTGCATGTAATAGTACATACATATTGTAGCATCTAGAAAATAAGGCACAAACAAGGATTTTGCTGTACTTCTATAAACACAAAAGGAAAGAATGATTTTTGTGTGATTCCAGTTTGTCACAAAAGAAAAAAATGGCATGTCAAGGAGACCTAGCAGCATTTGCTTCATGGCTGGTTTATCATGACCATGGAAAAAAAATACAATTAAAAGCTTGGTTAACATGACATGAACATGAAATATTTTGGACTGATTTCCAAAGTTAATGGGAAAGTTGCCTGTGTCCAGTCTAATAATCCTCTTGCACTATCTCCACTCTCCCTGTCTTCTCCCAGCAAGAAAGCCGTAGGAATTTGAAGCCAAAAGTTCTCTTTAGTAGGCTTTAGTAGAATTCTCCTACAATGAGAATGGCACAAATTTGCAGGTGAAATTTAAGTAGAAATAACTATTTGAAAGCCTTTTGAAATATTTGAAGAGTCCATGCACAAATGATGTCTTAGTTTAAAAAAAACCTATTTTAGTTAACCTGACATGACTTCTAAGTATGGCCAGTAACCACAGTCCATGGGAATTTCATGCATTCTGTTGATCTTGTGTCAGTGATTCGTGATTGCTGTCCAAACATTGTTTTTTAGTTAGCATAGTTTTGCTTCTCAGGTTCCTAGATGCAAGTTGCTGGTTTTGGTCTTGCTAAACACTGAGACTTATGTTTATTCCTGTCTGACATCCTCACATAGGTGTATGCAGGAGCCCTTTGCTGGTGCTTTCTCTTTACCCTTTTACTGAAGTGAAATAGGACTTGGTTGCTAAATTTATTCCACTTATTGTGACTCTTACTTCCTCCATGTCTGCTCTTTACTGCCTTATCTGATCTGATACCTGACCTACAGCATTACCTCTCGATAACTACCTGAAGAGGTTTGTAGTGAGGTGGGTGTTGTTTTCTCCGAGGTTGGTAGAATGAGAGGAAACAGCCTCAAGCTGCAACAGGGGAGATATAGTTTGGATATTAGGAAAATTGCCTTCATTGATAGGGTGTCAAGCATTGGAAAAAAACTGGAACAGGATGGCCAAGGAAGAGGTAGAGTCACCATCCCTGGGGGATGTCGTGTAGATAGGCACTTAGGGATATGGTTTAATGGTGGATTTGGCAGTATTAGGTAAATGGCTGAACTCTATCTTAAGGGTTTTTTTCCAACCTTATGATTCTATGTTTTCCCAGATACATAGTACTTGATAGCTTCCAGGTTTTATTTGGAGTCTAGAATTTATCCTTAAGAAGAATTGAAGGATGCAGTGTCCCAAGTGGCCTGTTTAGTCTGCACTCTTCCAAAAGAATAACAGTCTGATTTATTACTGTCGTGGTTTAAGCCCAGCCGGCAATCCAGAACCACGCAGCCACTCATTCACTCCCCACACCGTTCCTCCCACCCCCTACTCCTGGAGCAATGGGGAGGAGAATTGAAAGAATGTAACTCCCATGGGTTAAGAGCAGTCCAGTAACTAAGGTATAACACAAACCACTGCTGCTACTACCAATAATAATAATGATAAGGAAAATAACAAGGGAAGCGAATACAACTGCTCACCACCTGCTGACCGAGACCCAGCCTGACCTGAGCAGCAATCTAGCCCTTCTGGGTAGCTGCCCCAAGTTTATATAGTGGGCATGACTTGCTATGCTATGGAATACCTCATTGGCTAGTTTGAGTCAGGTGTCCTGTCTCTGCTTCCTCCCGGCTTCACATCCTCCCTCGCAGAGCATGAGACTGAGAAAGTCCTTGGTCAGAGTAAACATTACTGAGCAGCAACTAAAAACATCGGTGTCATCAGCACTGTTCCCAGGCCGAAAGTCAAAAACAGCACTGCACCAGCTACTAAGAAGGAGAAAAATGACTCCTACTGCTGAATCCAGAACAACTACTAAAATGCAAGAGTGAATGTGGGATTGTGTGTTAAGAAAGTATGACAGAGAGAGGCTTTCCATTGTCAATCAGCGCTATTTCCTACTTGTTTTCCTTGTTGGAGAGGTTTTTGGTCCATACTTTACATGTAAAATAGAATCATAGAATCATAGAATAGTTAGGATTGGAAAGGACCTCAAAATCATCTAGTTCCAACCCCCCTGCCATGGGCAGGGACACCTCACACTAAACCATATCACCCAAGGCTTCATCTAACCTGGCCTTGAACACTGACAGGGATGGAGCATTCACTACCTCCCTGGGCAACCCATTCCAGTACCTCACCACCCTAACAGTAAAGAATTTCTTCCTTATATCCAATCTAAACCTCTGCTGTTTAAGTTTCAGCCCGTTACCCCTTGTCCTGTCACTACAGTCCCTAATGAATAGTCCCTCCCCAGCATTCCTGTAGGCTCCCTTCAGATACTGGAAGGCTGCTATGAGATTTCCACGCAGCCTTCTCTTCTCCAGGCTGAACAGCCCCTACGTTCTCAGCCTGTCTTCATATGGGTGGTGCTAAAGTTCCCTGAGCATCCTTGTGGCCCTCCTCTGGACTTGTTCCAACAGTTCCATGTCCTTTTCATGTTGAGGACACCAGAACTGCACAGAATACTCCAAGTGAAGTCTCACGAGAGCAGAGTAGAGGGGCAGGATCACCTCCTTCAACCTGCTGGTCATGCTCCTTTTGATGCAGCCCAGGATACGGTTGGCTTTCTGGGCTGTGAGTGCACACTGCTGGCTCATGTTCATTTTCTCATTGACTAACACCCCCAAGTCCTTCTCTGCAAGACAATCTTGAATTTCTTTTTTGCCCAACTTGTAGCTGTGCCTGGGATTGCTCCCACCCAGGTGTAGGACCTTGCACTTGGCATGGTTAAACTTCATGAGGTTGGCATCAGCCCACCTCACAAGCATGTCAAGGTCCCTCTGGATGGCATTCCTTCCCTCCAGCGTATCAACCGAACCACACAGCTTGGTGTCATCGGCAAACTTGCTGAGGGCACACTCAATCCCACTGTCCATATCACTGACAAAGATGTTGAACAAGACCGGTCCCAACACCATCCCTGAGGGACACCACTCGTTACTGATCTCCAGCCGGACATTGAACTGTTGACCACAACTCTTTGAGTGCCACCATCAAGCCAGTTCTTTATCCACCGAGTGGTCTACCTATCAAATTGATGACACTCCAATTTAGTGACAAGGATGTTGTGTGGGACAGGGTTGAACGCTTTGCACAAGTCCAGGTAGATGACGTCAACTGCTCCACTCCTGTCCATCACTTCTGTAGCCCCATCATGGAAGGCCACCAGATTGGTCAGCCAGGATTTCCCCCTAGTGAAGCCATGCTGGCTGTCACCAACCAGCTTTTTTTTTTTTTTTTAATAACAGTTATTAAAAGTTATTTAATAACAAAGTTGTTAAAAGTTCATCTACTGTATATTGCTCCAACTATATGCAATTTCTCCTTACAATCCCACTTTGTATGTTATGATGTGAAGACTGATCAAAGTTTTTGAAGGGAAAAACCTGTTGCTATCCATGGAGAAAAAGATATCAAAGTTTACTTTTAGTTGTCAAGGGAGGTTTTTTCAGGTCATTGTGTGTATACTGTACCCAGAGTCATGGGATCTTGGGCTTCAGGAAGAGTGCAGTCTCTTTTTCTGAATACTTAGTACTTCAGCTAGTAATATGAGTATGATGCAGAGCTATCTTATTTGTAGCCCTGAACGGGTTGCAGAAATACAACTGGTACTGAACACAGTTCTTTATTTAAAGCATTGGAGACATTATGTGGGGAAGACTTTACAGGTAGAATAGCCTTTTAATTGACAAGGTTAATCCAAACTGCCATAGACTGCTAAACAAATTTTGAATGAGCACTTGTCCTAAGTTTTGTGAGAGTTTCATTTCTTGTTGTTTGGTCATTTTTTATTTTGTATTCCCTTGAATTGATGTCTTCAAGTGTGACAATATCAAAAGCTGTGTATCTCAAAGTTTTTATGTAAATGCATTTATTGACATTATTGTCTGTGTTCTGACTTGTCAAATACAGAGCAATGTAACCAGGCCATGGGCAAAGTAACCAGAATGGGCATCCTCTTTCATTATTTCCTTATTCTTTCCTTCTTCTTTCCTTCAGTATGTAACCTCAAATGAAACCTTTTGAAAGCATCTGATTAAAAACTTTAGTTGAAACACCTGTGTTATTTTAAAATACCCATATGCTTTTTCTTCTCTGCTTTTAAAAAGTGTAGAGTATGACTGCATGGTTAGTTACAGCAATTCAGAGATATGTAAAGTCTTATGGGGATGTCTTATGGGGACATGAGGTAAGGAAGCAAATTACATAACCTCAAAATATGCCAAGGCAGACTTATTTCTGCTCTAGGAGTGTAAATCTTAAAAATAAAAATCTGGAATTCATTATTTTTATTTTTTTTTTCTTTGTGTTTCCTTATGTAATAAATGATGTTATTAATTTGGTAAACTTTCTTAAATTTTCCAGTGAAAATTTAGGGAAATTATTTTTAAATGGCCCAAACTTTCATGTATTACTGAAAACAAGTTGTTTGCTAGAGGGCATCTGTAGTTTGAATTTTGTAGTTTGTAGAACTCTTTTCATATTGCCTACCTTTTGTAACTTGAGTGCTTTTCTCATATTTACTCCTTACGCACCCTTTTTGTGCAAATCATTCCTGGTTTTGGATCATGATAGCACCTTTGTTTTGGCAGCTGTTCTCGAGCTAACGTAAATCTTTTCTGGGAATTGCAGTACTCTTGGCACACCACTCTTCCAGTGTGAAATATATTTTTTCTGCTTTGAAGATGAGACACAGTACAATAAAAATTCCTAATGATTTTTGTTCCATTACTACAGGAAAGTATGTTGAGACAAGTGATCTTCAAACTATAGCATGAACACAAGAAAATAGGAGAAAAAATAAAAAATATTGAAATTCCTGAAATATGGCAGAGAAAATCTTTGTTCAAATCCAAATGCGTCTAGAGGAATATGACTTACAGAGTAGGAATCAATTAGCATGCTGTCAGTAAGGTTGGGAAATAATGCATGGTTGACAGTAATGAGCTGAACTTAGAGCATCTGCTGTCTCACATCTGTTTACCACTGCCAATCAAAAGATGAGGAGGCCTAAAAGAACAAATTTACAACCACTGTTTTTAATTTTGAGTGGTTGTGTTTTCCGCTCTCCACATGGGAACCTAATGAACTGCATGCAAACACCAGTATTGCTCATTAAATTTTAGGAATATTAATTTCTCATGATAAGTATATGTATTTATAAGTAGTTCCTGTTTATAATACAAGACAGCCTCGTGTCCAATATAATATTACAAGGCAACATGGAAATTAGCAGTTCATATCTGGAAAACAAAAATACGTTTGAATGACTTCTAAGGATATAACAATTTTTGTTGGAATATGGTTTAGGCCTTGTTAGAAAAAGTAGCCATGAATGTATTTGCTGTTGAAATCAGTGGAACTGGAATGCATATTGAAAGAAGATGCTTGCAATTTTTGTCCTGAATTAGGGCTTTGATGATTGTTGCTAAACAGGCCATTTTGAATTAGAAAAAACTCCCTAGCCCAAACCCAAAAAAACAAAAAAAAGAGGGGTGGGGTGGGGTGGGCTGGTAAGTACTGGTGGTACATGCTCCAGTCCTGAAAAAGTTCTTTTTGCATTACACTTACATATTATACTTTCATGTCTGCAGATGGACTTGGAGACAATGGTGTAGAAATATATTGGCAAGTATATTTCTTCAGGAAATGATGTATTTCTGAGAATTATATACAGAGGCAGAAGGGTTACAGCTCTAATTACATTTATTTATAAAACATATGTACTCTGTCCCATGATTATTTTTGTAAGTGTATGGATACATTTGTTCTAAGGAACAAGGAAAGATTCTTCCCATGTGGTTTCTATTTATTTGTTTTACTTCTTTTTTAAACAGTCAGTAGAGTTATGAAGGGTGCTTTTGTTGTGATTGCAGCAAAAGCAAGGAATAAACTGATTTCTGGATCAAATTAATGAATTAACCAAGGTTAAATGCTGAAATCTAGGATGCTGACCAAGTAGATTTTAGTATGGTCTTTAAGGATATTTATAGCTATTAGGTATTTGCTCACTAGATGCAGAGATACCACTTTGTTTAAGCCTTCTTTTCTTACTCTGGAACTACTGAGTCATTGTAGTCCAATTTTTTTAAAGGGTTTTATACTTTGAAGAATATTATTAAGGAAAAAATAACTTCTTAACCACAGAGTAAAAACTATATTGCATTGTTAAGATGAAATTTTTGGAAAGCCATTTTTCTAGATCAAATTTTTATATCTGTTGATTGCAAGTACTGTCTATACCTAGAACAATTCTTCTAGGATTTCTTTTCTAGAAAGAAAAGAGAGAACATGTTATGAAACCTTTGCTTCCACATAACATGCAATTTGAACTGGTCATGTTTTTCTTTGTAGGCCAGTTTATTATTATTTTATACAAAAAACAGGGCTTAAGTGGTAAAATATAGATAAAAATAATCTAATTTGATGTATTTTTTTAAGGCACAAAAGCTTGATTTTCAATGTTTTATGACAGCACACATGTAGATGAAATTTGTATTATATGGTGTAAGGCTATGAAGCAATATATGTCATATGCCTGTTTTGACTGAAGTTTGATATTTTGAGGGTGTTGCAGTCACTTGCGTTTTGTTCTGAAACAGCGAACATGTTAAAATATCCTTCCAGTAATTTTTGTTTCTTTTAACCTATGTTATTTTCTTAGATACTATTTAGAAAGAATGGTAAAGGTAGGAACCACATATTTCATATGCTTCTATAAGCTGTAATGTGGTCCTTAAGCATATAGATAAGGCTAAGAGTTCTACCTCTCAAAAATCCTGCTATTTTACTTTACTTACTGATGTTTTGACATGGGAGAGCTTTGTAATGATTTCTGCATGAAGATGCATGCAGCTGGAAATTTTGTTTGCTGGTGTGGTCAATTCATATGATGCATGCATAAGTCTCATGTGTGTAGACAGTTAAAATAATGGTAGGTAATCTAAGAAATTCTGACAAATTGGTCACTGCTGTAGCCAACCAAAGCCCTGGGAATCCACTAGAATTCTTAGGAGTACACAGACTTTGAAACTGCAAAAGTCAATTACAAAGAGAGACTGAACAAATCTCTTAAAGCTGTGATATTTGTTTCTGTGGTAAAGTCGTGTTTCTGTTCCCATGTTAACACAAAAGTATCAGGAAGCGTATGTAGGGGACATTGTTTCATTTACCCTAGAGCTGTCAGAGAAGTGCAATTTCTAGTGTCTTTTACAAAAAGCTCAGCCTAGAACTTCAAATCTGAAGAGAAATTAATATTGAAAACTAAATATTCCTTAAACAGAGATAGAGCTAAACCAAATAAATTGAAAATAAGAGTAGGAAGACATGTATTGATCTGTTTCTCTGTGCCTCAGGTATGCTTAAAAACAAGAAGTTTGGAGAGGTTTCATCACAATCAGTCAATCATAAAATACCATGTTGGCAGGGACCTCAAGGATCACCTGGTCCAACCTTTCTTGGCAAAAGCATGAACTGGACAGTATGTCCCAGTGCCCTGTCCAACTGAATGTTTACAGTCTCCAGTACTGGGGAATCCACCAGTTCTCTGGAGAGATTATTCCCAGTGGCTGATTGATCTCGTTATGAAAAATTTTCCACTTGTGTCTGGTTGGAATACCCCTGGGAGTAACTCTACCCATTACCCCTTGTCTTTTCCATGTGACTCTCTATGAGAAGAGAGTCACCCTTTAAATACTGGAACATAGTGAATGGGTCTCCCCAGAGCTGCCTTTTCTCAAGGCTGAACAAATCCAGTTCTGTCAGCCTTTCCTCATGTGGCCCTTCTCTGGACTGCCTCCAGCCTGTCCACAGCTTTTTTGTATAATGGGGACCAGTGATGAGTAGAGTGGAATAAGTTCCTAAGAACTTGAAGTTCTAGAAACTTCCTAGAAATTGAGCTTCCTTCACTGAATTGCACATGGAGGAGAATTATTTTCAGAGTGGCCTGTTACAGAACAGTTTCTGTAGAAGTTCTGGCTGGATGGAGAGAAAAATGTAGGCACCAAGGCTTGGGTGGTTGTGGTATCATAAACTCTTGAAGATCAATGTGTTAGATGCATCCAAGCAAATGGTTTATGCACACCGCAGGTCCCAAGGGTACTTCAGATTTCAAGAGAATGAGACAAGATAACTGAACTATTGTTCTCCCACCTTTCATTCCATTAATAAGATGAAAGTAATGCTCAGTTTTCCATCTTACTGAAATTTTCTGTGCTCTCAGACTGAAAACATTGTGTTATGCTTTCCTTGTTCTGCTGATCGATGTTGGGCCATTAGAATATAACATCTTGTTAGAACATACATGAAGTAAGATAATTTCTTAGCTATTTTTTTATGATGTCTGTGTATGTCCTTCTAGAATTCTAGAAATTCCATGGATTTTCCATGCCTAGACTTACTCATTAATGTTTTTATATATTTTATGATGTATTCCCTTCTGCATTCACAATGTGAACAGAAGTTACTTCTCCCCCCTCCCTCCTTTGTAAGCATGTGAGTTCTGTGAGGAATGGTGTTCTTGAAAGACTGATGGACTTAAATGATTTTTCCAAGCTTGTAAGGGCAGCAGTGGTTAGGAGGATAAAAGCATCAATTTGAGATTTTTTTTTCCCCTAAATCCTCCTTATTTCTGTATAAGAGAGCTTCACATTTTTACCAACCCCTGTTTTCAAAGCCCTTGTGAGGACAGCCTATTTCTGGTTTATTTCAAAGTGAAGATTTCCTGCTTGGCTTTAGAACTACAGGTTCTTGCTATGGCTGTGACTTCAGTTCATCAGTTACAACCAGTTCTGGGTGCTGCAAATTTCTGTTAATGAGACTTTGCCATTTTATATAGGTCACCAGAAGGACCCAAGAGAAGAAATCAGATAACAGAGAAGAAAATGTGAAAATTCAGTAACTATGTATTTTAACAGGGAACTACTTGTGTTAAACTTTTATTCCCAAAGTTTGATTAGTGAAGCCTCGATTATAATTGTCTTAAACAGTAGGATTTACTACTGCTCCATTTTTATCTCTAAGAAAATGCTCATAAAATTTAGGCTGCATTTTCCTTAACAGAAAAATGATGAATGTAAGCTTTACATTTCAAGAATTAACATGATGAAGTAAAATTGTGTCTAAATGATGTTACACACAACCAAAACTAGTCAATATTTAGTTGCAGAGTTTGTGTGTAGCAAGTGTGTAGGAAAGTACGTGTTTCTGCTAAGACATACTTAAAGAATTTAGCTTTGGGTGGTAGTGAAGGAGGAAAGTGGTGAGTTTTTGCCTTTGACTCAGATATAGTTGTACAGTGAGCTGCCAGTGGAAGTTGACTGAAGTGCAAATTTATGAATTTAAGAATGAGTTACAGAAGTCTTTGCCTAAGAGTGACCTGTTCCCTCATTACCAAGGCATACTAAAATGTATTGTGTTGATATCAAAAGGACTGTGAATGGAGTAAATTCCTAGTTAGTTAAATAAGCACTGGAGTGAAATGTGACCTTCTCCCATTAGATCAAGGTGGGAAGGGACTGTGAATGCAACAAGAGAAGAGAGGTGCTGGAACGATAAATGGAGCAGATACAGTAAAAGGCCATCTGCAAGACAGAAGCACCTCATCCTGAAGACAAGTCTCAACTACTCTTGACCCTGGATCGGTAGAGAAAGTATACCTGACATTTATGTGATTCACCCCCCTCTTGCATGAAGATAAATCTGCATTTCTGAAACAGTTAAACAGTATAAGTGTGTGATAGCTTTTGTAGAGTGCACCTGCACTCTAAATCATAGAAATGTGGCCCATTTCTGACAGTCTCAGGTTGAGGAGTTATTTTTTGAATGCCACGTATATAAAGAGAAGATCTTTTATTTTGTATTGTATAAAGCAGAGGGGCTCTTGACCATTTAACAAACATAAGCTATTCTCTAATTTAAAAAAGAAAAAACCCAAACTTGCTATATTGTCGTGGTTTAAAACCAAGTCTGCACAGCTCGTCAACTCACTCCCCCCCTTGCTCCCCCAACTCCTGGAGAGTTAGGAAGGAGAATCCAAAGAATGTAGCCCCTACGGGTTGAGATAAGAACAATTTAATAGCTAAGGTATAACACAAATCACTACTGCTACTACTACTACAGATAATAATGATAAAGCAAATAACAAGTGAAGGGAATACAACACCTCACCAGCCACCGGCCCATAACTCACCTGCCCGACCGAGCACCGACCGATACCTGCTCCATTCCCCCAGAGCTCCAGCCTTTCCGGGTCTCCCCCGGTTACCTCCTGGGTATGACGTGCTATGGTATGGAATACCTCCTTGGCTAGCCTGGGTCAGGTGTCCTGTCTCTCCTTCCTCCCGGCCTCCCTCCTTCCCCTGCAGAGCATGAGCTCAGAAGAGGCCTTGGACAAATGAGCAGTAACTCAAAACATACTTGCTATCAGCAACCGTTCTCAGCCCAAAAGTCAAAACCCAGCAATGCACCAGCTACCAAGGAGAAAAATGACTGCTACTGCTGAACCAGGACATATATTCTGTGTTATTATGCTAGAAATTAATTGGAAAGGTGGTTCTGAGACTAAAATACATTGCTGTAAGAAATAGCAAAAAAGTGTATGAAAAACCAGGGACATTTCTGATGCAATTTTGAAAATGCTTCCAATTTTTAAGGCAGATGACAGTGATAAACAGTGATCTATGGAATAATTTCTTGCTAGAAAGTGCAATCTTTCTGATTCTAACTAGGCTATTCAAGTGTTTGATATTTATAAAAATAATTAATATTTTTGGCTGTTTCTCATTCAAATTTTGCTTTTTCCTCTCCTGTATTTTTTGAAAACAACCATAACTGTCATCTTTCAGTTTGCTTACTCCTAGCTCTTCCATCCTTAATGCAATTTCATGATGCCTATGCACACTATCTGGTGCTTGGCTGTTGCCTATGGGTAAATATTGATTGTAAGAAAAACTGAAGATGATGTCCTGTTTGATTCAGTTTTTCACTGCAGGGATTAGAGAACGTGTAGTATTAGCTAAGTAGTGTGCAAACCAATACATTCTAAATGAAAATTTCTGTGATTCTGTGATTTATTAGGTGTTTGACTTTTTCATATCAATTTTGTGAGACTGTTACTGTATTTAAAGAATGTGAAATGAATTTACTAGGAGTTTTAACAGCCCTGGGGGAGATGCTTGCATTGTTATGTCATTTCTGTACTGCTAGCTGCTAGGGGGTGTATCTTGTCATGTTATTGATGCTTCTGAAGCACTGCTGTTTATTTCTGAGTGTATACTGATGGTCTGTCTGTGTCAGAAGTGTTTAGACTGCCATATTAAAAGTAATAAAACTGAGAGAAAGAGCTGGGCAATCTGTCTAATAGCTGCTGTTTAAACATTCTTGTGTATGTATGTATGAATAAATTAAAGTAATTAATTAAAATTTTTCAAAGTTTTCACCCAAAACTCGTTATTCTTTACAGAAAAGTGGTGGAGAAAAGACATTTGATGCCAAATCAAGAGAATTTATATTATCTAGTTATACAGATGCTTGTATGTTAAGAATGTAGGTGTCATGCAATGCTTCAGTTGAAGGGTGTCAGTATTCCTTACAGAATACAAACTCTGCTGTCATGTCACATCATTAATTATCTTCTTAATTGCTTTTGTTAATGAATAAGTCATACTGTCTCAGGGTTTGGTTTATTTTTTACATAATTTTTAACCAGGCAATTTAGTTAAGTATTCCTTCAACATAAAAATACTTATAATACTTAGGAATGGGGTTAGTAAATAAAATAATACATATTGGTGGATTGATGTAGTTGGAAAATCCAAGCAAGCTAGTTAGTGCATCTAATAGTTATCATTGAAAGGATAAATAATATAGTTCATTACATGTAATATGGAGTAATATAATTTTTTTTTTCCCCTCCATTGCTACTTGGCAAGAGCTGTTTATGACAAATAAAAAATACAAGAAGAAAAGATTGCAATCATTTTTGTGAGCAGAACAGGGAGTTATAAACTTAGTAAAGAAGCATTCAATGTACTGAATTTTTTGATCTGGAGTAATATAGCTTTGCCATAGCAAGAGTAATGAAGATACAGAATGTGTCTATTGGGATGGAAAAGATAATTCTATTTTTGGAAATATTTCTAGAATAAGCAGAACAGGCTAAATAGGTGGAAGAGATCTGGTATTTTTTATTAATAAATAAAAACAAAAGTAATGAAAAGAAAGACAAAAAAAAAAAAAAGATGAATCCAGCCCCAATATGATGATCAGTGCTTTCTTTTGCAAGGTCATTACAATTTGAAATCTAATGAGTACTGGTGTTTAAAAGCAATAATAAATCAGCAGGCAGAATTTTCTACACTAAACGAAAGAACAATACAGTTGCAGTAGGAAATACTCTAAATTGTGAATATACTTCTAATTTCAGTGCTCTGGGTTTCATTTCTAGTTCCAAGCTGATTGTATCATGGGACAAGAAAATATGGGTAGTTACCAACATGTGGATAGCTATTCTAAAGGAAACAGAGTAAATATTTTAGGCATTTTGCCAGATTATTTGTCATCTAAAACTGTTTTGCTTTGATTTTATTTTTCTGACTTTGCAATCTAAGTGTAGACAAAAGGAATGTATAATGAAGTTTAGGATGAGATAGTGCCACGCTTCAATCTGCTTGTAATACAGGCCTTCTAGTTTCAAATTATTTATCTGGCAGATCTCTGTACGTGTTTGTGGTGGAATATTGCATGGTGGTTTTATTTTTTTAATGTGGTAGATGCCACAGCAAGGAGTTCCAGGCACACCTACAGCATTACTTGCTGTAATTCCACTGGCCTATGGTGCAGGAGGTTTCCATGGTTAGTTGTTTAGTTGATTGATAGTCAGATTTTGTTGGATTTTAAAAATAAATAACATTATGTTACACTGAAGACTAACATCATAATGTGAGGAAGCCCTAATTCAGGCAGTCTAAAGGTTGCTCCTTTCCTTTTTAGGAGAACTAGTCCATGCTTTATCAAGATTCAAATCCTCTTTGAGATCATAAATGAAAATGAAATTCCTAATTATTTTGTCCTTGACATTTTTGTGTGCAAGAAGTTGTTCCTGAATGTCTTCATAAAATATGCAGTCTGTTCTAGTAAAGGCTAATAGAAAAGTATTAGAAGTGTGACAAATCAAGCCAGAAATATATTGGCAAAGCAAGGTGCCAAAGCTTGTACAAGAGCCACCTGCTTTTTCTTACCTTTCAGTCTTTTGCTTTTTCCAAATTTAATACTAATCTACAATCCCAGGAGGGCAGTGATTCTTTAACATTTATCTGACTTGTAGTTTGCAGGCTTCTCTTTACTCTCTGAATCCATTGAGGGCCTATCTGTTGGAGAAATTACAACTTTGGGTGTTATTAAATATGTTTTGCATATTCGTATTTTAAATATGTTTGTTCTGGTTAATTATTTATGCAGGTGTTGACACTTTGATTCAAAGCAGTACATTTTACTGCATGCTTTGTGTTAGGCTTTCTAGTCATCTGTACCTTTGTTCCCTTTGATATGGCAAAAGCAGTAATGAGCAAAATATTCTGATTAAAGTGGGAATTTAATGTTTCATATACTCTTTTGGTTTTGCTGTCACAGAAAGTCAGTGTTCTGGCAGAGGAGACCATAAGAATAAAAGTAACTTCATGTTCTCCTATACTTCTCCATTCTTTAGGTTTTAAGCATCATTTCCATACCATCTTCAAAAAGTCACAATTTCTATTTTAATCTTTTTAAATGTGTATTTGGGCATGAAATTCCAGGAGGTATTTAAAGAGGATGCTTGAAACTTGAACAATTAAAAAATAAAATTCTGGAGTTTCTCTTAGTCTAATGCAGAATGTTGGGATAATGAGTTGGTTGCAACCAGGAGATACTGATCCTTCCCTATGAGCTTGTAATTAAGCAGCAGATCATTTGAGCAGGGAGAGGAAACTATATGGATTTTGTAGACTTGCAAAGCAGACTTTAAGATTCGAAAGGAGGGATGTTTACCTTCAGCCATTTTTAGGGAGGAGAGTGGGCTTTGCAAACCTAAATATAGTAAGAAAGCATCAGGATTGACTTGTAACCTAAGGATGCTAGTGTAGTCTGCACAATGGAAAAGTGATTTTGGTCACATGTTGTATTTCCAACCAACTGTACAACTTTTCTTTACACCTAATAAAGTGGGTACATATATGAAATTTCAGTGTCTGAGTGTTAATTGACTTCATTGTCCTTTCATTGTCAGAAATAAACCATGAGTTAAAGAAGCTGACAGCGACAACACATGAGGGAGTTTCTCCTGAAACAAGTGCATGAACATTTGGATGATGGTGTCCTTCAAATAAGAGATTCAAGAGAGTTTTGGGGTGCATCTGAATGTTTGTTCAAGGATTTGGACTCAGAGAGGCAGTATTAAAACTGGGCCTAGCAAATCAAATGCTACAGAAAACCATGTGGTTCAGCATGTTTGTGAGTATCCATCATAATTGTATGGAAGATATCAGAGTTGTTGGCAGATTAATTCCCAATATCTATTAGGCAGGGTAACAGTATTTTCTAGGGTATTTATTTATCCTCTGATTCTAAGGCTTAGTTTGTTTTTTGCATCTTACACCCCTTTACTCAAGGATGCAAACGTATGTAAATGCCCATTGCTCATTAGTGGTTCTGTTCCAGTGTATGTCAGATCATCAGCTGGATGAAAAATGATGAAAACAGGAAGGTCTAAAAAATCTGTAGTCTTTAAGGCTGTAATTGGAGTAGATGTCCCATGATGGAACTGTAGTTATGATATGTATTTTAGCATTCATGGAGAACTTATGGAAGACTTGGATAAGAAACAGTAGTATGCTGCAGAATTTCTAAGAAAGCTTTTTGGAAGGTGAGCAATAGCCTGATTTTCGCAGGACAGGAGAGAGATAGAACTCTATCATTATCAGATTGTTTCTCTTGCAAACTGTAGTTTTCAATAGTTGTAAAACTCTTTTGCTCTGTGCCCTGAAATAGGTGGATTTTTTGGTATTCCTCCTATGTATTTATCTTGTAAGTAAAAGTAATAATGAAAAGCATATATGGCATATGTGGGTAAATAACATTTTTTTTAACACTTCAGAACTGTTTTTCCTCTTTGTCGCTTTGGGCTAACATTTCAGAAAGTAGTGCTTGTGGTACTTTGCTTGTTTTTAATGTGAACAATTGAGATTCTATGAGTATTTTGCAGCTGAATGCTGCAAGAACACATCTGTAGGTAGAGATTTCAGGTTAAAGGTACGGTACCAAGTTTAGCAAATGCTTAGTTCTGACTCATTTTTTAGAAATATTTGTCTAATCTTATGTAAAATGCTTGCATTCTTGTCTCCTTGCAATACAAATCTATTTCTTAAATGCTATAGCACTAGTCATATGACCCCTCTATTTAATCTGTAACTCATTGTCTTGTTATAATAAAGAAAAGAATTGTGAACCCATGGTCGTAATCTTTAATATTAGAAAATCTGACAGATTCTGTGAATAAATGTTTTGATTAAATAATACTCCTTTCACTTGTATTGTAAAAATATGTTTTTGTCTCTCCTGATCAGCTTCCCTTGGCTTCTTTTGATCTTGCTCTAGTCTTTCTCCCCCAGTATATATTTCCTATATTATAATTAAAATTAATTAAAATATTATTACTCAGAAAAATATTTTAATTGTGCCTTTAAGTAAAAAATAATTATAATTTCTGTAAGGCAAAAGGCATATGAATTTGAAGAGGTTTGCCAGGATTTTTGGTTAATCACATCATGGTTTTAAAATTTTCTTGACTTGCAGTAGAATCTTGAAGGAACACTGTATGTCTGAAAGGTTTCTTGGGAATAAGGAAAGAAAAACAGATAAGGTGGAAAAACAGAAACAAGACAAATGAGGAGAAAATTGTTTATCACTTTTCACTGTCCATATTTTTACCTTTTTAATTACTTATCTCAATTAAAACAATTTTTGAACTAACTAACAGTGAGGGAACAGAGAGTAAAGACAGAATTTATACCACAATGAGGTGATGTTGTGTTTTACCATTTTGCAAACTAGCATTAAGAATCTTATCCTATCCTCTTGCACTTTCTGTCCTCAGAGGGAATGGCAGTTGTGTAGTGTCTTAAAATATCATATAACCTGACAGAATAAGATATGTAGGATATGGCACAGCAGGGATTTAATGAGCCATTTTTTTGTCCATCACTAGAAACTTCCTGCAAGCCGTGTCCGTAACAGTGGTTTAAAATTCTTATATTTATTCTCCCATTTTTCCTATATTATTTTAGAAGTTTGTTTTAGTATAAACATATTTGCTGAAGGTCAAGGACAAAATACTGATGCAAGATGTGTTTTTGTAGTTTTCAGTGAGTTTTAAAATATCTGAGTTTTATCAAAAGATACTATCTAATCCCATTAAGTAAATAGACGGATGTACAAATTGAAATTTATATTGAATGGAATGAGTCCCCAGAGATACACTTTTGTGCAAAATGTACTATACTGTTTTGCTATTTGTAGACTGTTTGGCTGCCTGTTCAAATGTTTCCTGCGTCACCATCTTTCAATACAGTTTCAATAGGAAAAGTAGCATTTTTAATATCGTGACTAATGCTTATTATCAGAGCTAAGCACCGTGAACAACAGTATGCAAGTGCCTCACTAATGCGTGTGACTTGAGGCAATATGCTAACCCCAGAAATAACCTAGAATTCTTTTATAGTAGCAGGAAGTGTTCCCTTGAATTCTTGTAGCTGTTTCAAAGTGCTTCAGCTTCTAAAACTCTGATAATCTGGAGGAAAAGAATATCCATAAATAAATACTTCTTGCTTCTGGAGTGCTCTCACTCTTGTCTCTTTCTACCCATGATATCATTAATCAGTATGGGAGAGTACCTTTCGAAAGCCCTGATGTTTATCACCAAAAAAGAATGTTTTATTCTAAGACTCAATGGAATCTTGCAAAAAAAAGAAAAAAAACCAAGGATACATACAGGACTCTAACTAATGAAAGGCTGCTCGAACTGTCTGCAGGAAATAGAATTCTGCTGCTATTGCCTTTGTATTCAAACAAAGCTTCCCAGCATGACTGTGATCAGATCTGAAAATCTTTGCCTTCCTGATTTGTGTGGGTAATTGCCATTGTGTATTGTACATGTATGCAGGAGACATGCAGAACCTCAGAGGGTCTCTCTCTAAACCAATAAAAGCAATCAATTTTGTCCTTGAATAAAGTAATGTGTCATAAAGATAGGACATGACATATAGTGACAAAACAAATGAGGATCATTGTAAGAAATGGTTTTAATATTTCAGTGTGATGAAAGGACCAGAGAAAAAAGCAGGTATTTTCACTATACTGGTCTATAAATCCCCACATCTCCAGTACTCACTCTCCACCTCAAAATTACTGAACGATAACAAGCCATAGGTAAGAACTTCTTAATATCTAGGCCTTTTCTTTTTCACCTCTTTTCCAAACACAGCTGTGACAGGAGTCTCAATTGTCATGAATGATGTGGAGAAGAGAGCATATCACAGGATAAGGAGTAAGAATGTAATAAAATTGCTGAACAGAAAATTTAAATCAGGTTAAAGGAATATTTCCTCATTCAGCACAGAAATTCTACAGCTTAGTTATTGTCACAGAATTTTTTTAGATGCCATGAAGTATTGCTGAGTTCAGAAAATGATAACTCTAATTCATAACATCAAAACATGAAGGGACCTGGCCAATAAACATATTTTAATATTGAAATTATTAGCTAAAACAGTGGATTGCAAGTTATTCAAAGAGAGTAATAAAGCATTTGGAGAAGAAAAAAATATGGGCGATGACCACTGACATAATCTTCAGATTCTATGGATACAGAGGGTATCTGAGGGTAAACCATCAAAAGGGAAATTTTAAGATTGAGAGAAATTGTAGAATGGTATTGCTTAAAAAAATACTCTTATTTTTAGAGTTTATATGGGCCAGCAAAATGACAGCATGCCCACAGTGTAGTTTGACAGGTATAAGGTCATTCGATATCTGACCTCATGCACAGTTAATAGGATTGTTTATTTAGGTCACAGCCCTACTTTCTACAGTGCTAGAAAAATGGGCTGTAAAGTTTTGTATCGGATTTTGAAAATGCCAGAGTTCAGGCCAATGGAAAGAGAAACTTAGGCAAAAACACCCCTATAATCGTTTATGCTCTAAAAGGTCAGGGCCCCTGCATTTGTACCCTTCCATCTAGAGTGGGGACAAATCATGTAATGAATTTCAGGGACTGTTCATTAATGTTGTAATGCATTTGGTAACAATTGTGATCTTTAGGGCAGACTTAGAATTACAGATGATGAGTTTATTGCTGGGTGCTAGTTTAGTGAAACTTGAGTAATCTTACCATTTAATTTTACGTGTGCCTTTCATCATGTTGAACAATGAGCATGCATGGCATCCTGGAGACAACAGTAAGAAGATCTAACAATAAACAACTTTCTGCTTGTTATCTTTGATGTGACAGAATACAAAAAAACAGTAAACATACTGAGGATTAAATATCCTATTTGTAATGACAGGGTCCCTGTGACTAGGTGCAGGAGAGCTGAGACTGCATGCCACTGTCTCAGAGAGGTGGTTAAACACCATATTTCTATTTTCCTAGACCTAGAGATTTTTGAGGTTGTTTCCTGTTTGAATTGTCCTATCATGAAGGCACAGTTCTCTGCACTACAGAAATGAAAAGCTTATGTATATAACCAGAAGCTGTGAAAATTATAGAGAAGCTGAAATTAGAAGAAAATTATCAAAACCTGATATTAGAAATATTGTATTTATAGAAGCTAGAAAGGTAAAACCCTGAAAAATTGTTATTGTATCTGACATGAAAAAATGATCGTCCAGTTTATTTTAAGACAAATCTTAGAAGGTCTTTTTGGGCCACAAGGCAAATTTTTAAAGTAGCCCCCTATAGGTTTTTCTACTGACTGGGCAAATCAGCTATTTCAGATGAGGTTAAAAGAAAAATTGCCTCTAACCACTGAATAAAGAGACCTATTTTATGCATCTGAAGACTGGCTCATTCTCAAGTTATAGGCATATGTTGCTGTTGTCATACCTTAACAAGTTAGTGTGTTAGTTGCCATGAAGTAACTGAGTTCACTCTTAGCCTGTCATAAAATGTGAGATAAAGCATAGTTTGAACTGCTTTCACAGAGCAAAAATCACAGGGGCAGAGAGTGTGACGATGGGAATGAGTGTCAACACAAGTGAGTGGTGATGTTTAAGCAAGGAGAAGCAGAGAAAATTTGGGCTTTTATCTCTGTTTCCAACACTGTTCAAATATTTAATCCAATTATTTCTTGCAGTAAAATTATATTCTTCAGGATTAGGAACTGGATGTTGATTTGAAACTCTTTGGACATTGCTCTTTATGTGCAGGCAGGTGCTTTGTTATGAGATAAAGGCTTCTATACTGTCTCTGTGTCTTAAAAGAAAAATCGTTTGTGACAAGAAATCTGTTTAGGTTCCTAATTCATGCAGAAAGTCTGTGAGTCCTTGTCTGCTGTAACAACCAGAGAAATTAAGGCAGCTACTTCACACTGGCATCCCTTTTCACTGAATCTCTTTACAGTCATAGAACCACAGAACCATAGAATAGTTAGGGTTGGAAAGGACCTTAAGATCACTGAGTTCCAACCTCCCTGCCATGGTTCCATGTCCTTTTTATGTTGAGGACATCAGAACTGCACCCAATACTCCAGGTGAGGTCTCATGAAAGCAGAGGGGCAGGATCACCTCCTTTGACCTGCTGGTCATGCTCCTCTTGATGCAGCCCAGGATACTGTTGGCTTTCTGGGCTGTGAGTGCACACTGAAGCTGGCTCATGTTCATTTTCTCATTGACCAACACCCCCAAGTCCTTCTCCGCAGGACTACCATGAATTTCCTTTTTGCCCAACCTGTAGCTGTGCCTGGGATTGCTCTGACCCAGGTGTAGGACCATGCACTTGGCATGGTTAAACTTCATGAGGTTGGCATCAGCCCACCTCACAGGTGAGTCAAGGTCCCTCTGGATGGCATTCCTTCCCTCTAGCGTATCAACCGAACCACACAGCTTGGTGTCATCGGCAAACTTGCTGAGGGCACACTCAATCCCACTGTCCATGTCACCAGCAGAGATATTAAACAAGCCGGTCCCAACACCGATCCCTGAGGGACACCACTCGTTACTGGTCTCCAGCTGGACATTGAGCCTTTGACCACAACTCTTTGCCATCCAGCCAGTTCTTTATCCACCGAGTGGTCCACCTATCAAATTGATGACACTCCAATTTAGAGACAAGGATGTCATGTGGGACAGTACCAAACACTTTGCACAAGTCCAGGTAGGTGACATCAGCTGCTCCACCCCTGTCCATCAGTTCTGTAGCCCCGTCATAGAAGGCCAGCAGGTTGGTCAGACAGGATTTCCCCCTAGTGAAGTCATGCTGGCTGTCACCAAACACCTTCTTGTTTTTCATGTTCCCTAGCATGCCTTCCAGGAGAATCTGCTCCCAGATTTTGCCAGGCACAGAGGGAGACTGACTGGTCTGTAATTTCCTGTGTCATCCATTTTCCCCTTCTTGAAAATGGGGGTTATATTTCCCTTTTTCCAGTCATCAGGAACTTCACCTGTCTGCCATGATTTTTCAAATATGATGGCCAGTGGCTTTGCAACTTCATTCGCCAGCTCCTTCAGGACCTGCGGATGGATTTAATCAGGTCCCATGGACTTGTGTACATTCAGGTTCTTAAGATGGTCTCGAACCAGATCCTCTCGTACAGTGGACCCAAGGTCTAGGTTTTCACAGTCCCTGTGTCTGCCTTCCAAGACTTGGGTGCTGCGGTCAGAGCCTTTGCCAGTGAAGACTGAGGCAAAGAAGCCATTCAGAACCTCAGCCTTCTCCAAGTCCTGTGTAGCCAGTTCTCCCGAAAGTTTCCGGAGGGGGTCTACATTGTCCCTACTCTGGTGTTTATCTGCTACATACCTATACAATCCCTTCCTGTTGTCCTTAACAACCCTAGCCAGTTTGAATTCTAACTGGGCCTTACCTTTCCTAACCTGGTCCCTAGCTTCCCGGACAACATTCCTGTATTCTTCCCAGATCGCCTGTCCTTGCTTCCACCTTTTATAAGCCTCTTTTTTCATTTGAATTTTTCTCAGCAGCTCCTTATCCATCCAAAGGGGTCTCCTGGCCCTCCTGCTGCACTTCCTTCTAGTTGGTATGCAAAACTCCTGAGCTTGAAGCAGGTGATCCTTGAATATCAACCAAGAGTCTTGGGTCCCCCTGCCCTCTAGGGCTATATCCCATGGAACCTTACTAAGCACGTTCCTGAAGAGGCCAAAGTCTGCTCTGTTGAAGTCCAGGGCAGCAAGTTTGCTGCACATTCTACTCACTGTCCTGAGGACCTCGAATTCAACCATTTCATGATTGCTGCATCCAAGGCTGCCCTGGAGCATCACATTTCCAACGAGTCCTTCCTTGTTGGTGAGCACGAGGTCAAGCAGGGCACCTCTCCTCGTCGGCTCCTCTATTACTTGCAGAAGGAAGTTGTCTTCCACACCATAGATGTCAGTTCTGCTCTGTGTGTTAAGTACCTGATGTGTAACCCTCAATAACCATATGAAAAATGCAGGTGAGTCTTGGAATTCTAATCCTGAGCCTAAATTATTAAAATTAATTATATATTAATAAATACAGGAAAGTGTTTTTAAAACAGAGATTGTGGGGAGTAGCTTAATCCAACACAGCAATACAGAGAAGACCTACTGAGAGAATGCATTCATGTGCTCACAATTTTTTTAATCTTTCAGTATTTCTCCAACTAACCAATATTTTAACTGTTGATCTGGCAGGATGTTTAAGTATGAGAAATAAGAAAATATCAGGAGTATACATATCTGTGGTTTACTGTGATGTCAGTTGTACTACACAGAGTGCAGTGATGTTAGTTGTAATGCTGACCATTTGCAAGTGCTGGAGGACCTGTGTAATGGTTGTCTATCTGGCTAGGTGTATAAGCATTTTATTGATTGCTGAATGCCTCAGCTGGTGAAAAGTCTCCTTTCTGATGTTTTGTGGCTTGAAATTATTATGACTTCTTTCCAAACTCCCCAAACTTTAATTGGGTTTTGTTCTGGTGTTTGATTTGGAAAACGTGACATCAGTGGTCTGCTGAGCTTATCATATTGCCTAGATACCTTGTGGTTGTGTTTATCTTTTCCTGTTTTCACAGCCTTTTGTGGGCAAACAGCTATGAGAGTAGCCAATTGTCACATCTATCGAGTTTTTCAGGTTTTTATGTGGTGTTGATGGTTCAACTGCATAGTTTTATTGCACAACTCACTAAGTTATTCAGTCCTTGTTGCAAGATCTGTGTGTCTGTTTTGCTGTATCTTACCTAGAAAATGTCTGAAGCCTCAGACTTCTAAATCAAGAAATGTCATGAGTACTTGAAGTAATGAAGTCTTGTTTTATATGAATTTGTGTCTCGAGGTTGATTGATGTTGATGCTAAAGAATGTGAAAACGCTGCTGTTGTTGTTGTTGAACTTTTCTAAGAGTGCTCTGCCTTGTAACTAGCTTGCTATATAATAAAGTGTAAACTTCATGGTGGTCTTTTTGCCAGAGGCTTGATCCTCTATCTGGTTGCTTGTTCATGCAATGGAAATGCAAGAAGCTTAATTATTTTTGAGATCTCTAGAAAAATACCAGATATGGTTCATTCACTGCAGTCAATATTTGTAAGGGTGAACAGACACACAGACCGTGTAATACTTGGTATACATGAATAGAGGCTATAGTGTGCTGTTGATTTATAAACAGATGAAAATTTAGGAATTCAAGATATTCTTAATCTCAGTAGAATAAGTAATTTCTTTAGTCAGTTTAGAAAATCCCAGTAGTGGATTATTTGGGATTTTTTGTTCAGATCAAAGGTATTTCAACTGTATTTCTGCCTAGGCGAGTCGTGATCTCACCATAACTCAGAGCATTCATGGCAGAACTTTAAGATTTTGAAGTAATATTTTTAGCCTTGGATCAGAGTGTGAGCCAAATGCTTAACTTAAAATTTAAATTAATTAGAGTTACTTAATCTTTTGTTTAAAAAGATTTTAAAATCTTTTGCATGTGAGTTGAAACATTTGCCTTTTTTTAATTTTTCTTCTTTTTAATAGAATGCTATCTGTGATTTTTTTTTAGGCCAGTTAATGACTTCTAGAAGAAAATAAAGGAGTTTATTTACTTCATTTCAGCTTTGCACAAGTGTGTGTTAGAAAGTAGCAAAAGTTCATCCTAGAAATAAAAATATTATGAGTTTTCATATCATTACATATCTTAATGTCCTATCATAAAAATATTTTGTGCACCCTACTGTTGCTCAAGAAAAAATACTTCTAAAAAGGGAAAACAATATTAAGAATAAAGACACTATTGGCAATTCTTTCTCTGTGTGATATTTTAATACTGAAATAATATGATCAGGTCTGAACAGATGTGTTGTGTTCCTGTAACAAATTTAATGGTTTGTCTTCAAAATTATCCCCTAGGTCTACCAGCAGTAATCAGAGTGCCACTGGGGTCCCATTTAACAGTTGTAATATTGATTGCCAGCCCTTGCTGAGAGCAACATAAGATGATGCTTTGGTAAAAAAACTCAATTCTGATCTTTTTAGATCCTCTCTGATAAGCAGTTGACCTGTCTTCAGGATCTATATTCTGACTTCATTTTGATTTTTAGAAGCATTTTTGCTAAGTATGGGCATGGCTGAAAAACACAGTAAGTTGACTTGTATACTTGAAATGTGATATTAAATCCACTATATCTAGACAAATATCAAACAGTTTGAATGGCCATTCCTAACAGGATAAAGGAAAATAGTAATAATAACCTCCCCCCCCACGAACTGATGAAAAAATCTGAGAAAAATTGTAAAGTGATTCTCAATAATTAGCCATGTACATGCTTATACATAGCAGTAATCTGTGGTTAGTGTGAAATAGATTTTTAACTTTTGTTGAGGAAAGTGATATCCATTTATTTTGTAGTTATTTCAGTATGCCTTGAGGTAAGAATGTGCCTGAGGATAGGCAGAGCAAAGCAGATGTATGGTAACTTATTATGCAAGGATAACTTAGTCATTTGCCAGAGCTCTGTTTTTAAAATCTATCCTGCTTTTCAAAATTTGCCTTGTTATTTTTGCTGGTTTTTCAAATAGATTTGGGCAGCCATGCTTTGGTTCTCAATTAAACAGACA
Source organism: Melopsittacus undulatus (assembly GCF_012275295.1). NCBI lineage: Eukaryota > Metazoa > Chordata > Aves > Psittaciformes > Psittaculidae > Melopsittacus > Melopsittacus undulatus. The sequence continues at coordinate 31,433,265 of NC_047532.1, read as the reverse complement.
ATTTCTTTAGGCATTCTTTTGCTGCTTCACTGAAGTAAGGAAAATGTTCTCTATCCATTTATTACATTCACTGGCAGTTTCATTACTCTAATTATTCAAAACTCATACAGTGAGAATAGCAGCATGTAAGCAATCCAAAATACTTGTGGTTAATGGTGTTTCAAAGAATCATGTTCTGAATTATCTGATAAAAGTTACAGTTCTTTATTAGATTTATTGATGTCATTTTTGATGGGTTGGGGGCATTGAGTGGAATCGCTAAAGGAAAACAGTACATGTTGACTTCTAGAAAGAAGTTGCTTACATTGTAGTTTCAGTATAATATAGTTCTTGGCATTACCCTCTGAATCTTGATTAATTCCAATTCTGTGTTGCAGCTTGTAGTTTCTCAGAACTGAAACTCGTGTAGCTGCCATATGAATGTTTTATGTAATACAAAAATGTTTTGTCCTGCTTAGATTATTTTGAGGGATGGAAAAGAAAGCCCTGATTGCTCTGGTTTCCAGGACCTCATATGTTGCTTAAGTCCCACTGCGTCACAAGACAGTCTTTTCCCAAAATAGAAGAAAATGCATTCATTCCATATACTCATCTCAGTGCTTTTTCTGTGGATGCTTTATAGAACATCTGTTTGCTTTTTCCTATTTAAATTCATCTTGTTTTCCTGTCTTTCATTTTCTAGTTTGCATTAATATTTAGTGTGTGATTGAATCGGATTTAAAATTTCACTGACTGAGGGATTGAACAAGGCTGAGTTTAATAATTTGAACATAGTTAAACCATTCTTACATTTATAGGTAATCTTTATTGCCATTGCTATGTAAAAGATTTAAATCTATCTCTTTTTCAGAAAGTAATGCATATGCAAAGATAATATATTTCAGATGTGCTTATAAGAGAAAATTTTATTTTCTACTTACTGTATTAAAACCAGACTAATAATATTTTAGACTGTAGATTTTAATTATTTTATTTCTAAAGTATTCAGAAGTTGATAATTTTTAATGTACTGTGCATAGCTTGAAACTGGTGTGTCTGCTCCTTTCTGCTGGTGATAATGCTTTTGATCACAGTTGTCTGCTTTTGCATTGGGAGATTTCTACAGCAATGTAGGTGGAAAGCCAGTGTTACGGATTTAAATTTCTCCTAAGATCTGTTTCTATCATAACACATGAAGGAATTAGTTGTCTAAATAGCAATCAGCTAAAGACATTTCACATGACACTTCACAGATGATCTGAAGGTCCTTTCCAACCCTAACTGTTCTATGATTCCGTATTTGAAAACCACAACATTTTATCCTGTAACTGGAAAAATTATTTCAGGGAGCCATTGAGGAGCCATTCAAAACTTTTGGATTATGTCAGCTTTTAATGTCTGAAGGCTACTTCAGAGGTTTTGAGTGGTACCATACATATGTAATACCAGCCTTCAAAATGTTTGAGGAAGCTTCGCTTTGTTAACTGGTTGACGTTCACTATGTAGAATGGATTTAAACAATCTGCTGAATTCCTAATATGAGGACTGGCTTTACTCTTTTTTTTCTGTATTTTAACAAAATCACAAGCTGATATAATGCTGTCTGTGACTGCAGGCAACAGCAATAAATCTGACCCAAAAGTTAGTTTTGTATTAACACACCTAAGAGGGGAGCCATAGTGGACTACAGGTTTTGCAGAGTGTTTAAGGGCTTATCTACAGCCTTCTCTCTAGGTTTACCTTTCTATTTTTTGAAGCTCTCTAGGGGGAATCTATTTGGACTGTCTCTAAGTAGAACAAGTAGAACCACTCTGAAGAGATGTTGAATGAACATAAAATATGACAAATTAGTGTCACCACAAGGAGTACCAGCAGAAAGATTGTCTTTCTGCTTGCAGAAGTCTTGCAGATTTACATCTCGCTATATTTTGTCTTAAACTGAAAATTTAAAAACATTTGGACTGGCTGGCAAGCAATCCATGTTTGTGAGTGTGGTTCTTAATCAAGCTTAGTGTTTATACCATATTTAGTCTGCCTTTGGAAAATTAACTGCAATATGAAGGGCACCTTAGAATGAATCTATTTTAGGATTTTATTGGAAAAATGCTCCAAAGATTACAACTGTCCAGGCATCTGGAATAGTAATTGCATGTAAATATATTTTATGATTTTTAGCTCATCTTTGTCAGCTGAAACTGCTGACTGTACCTATTTAGTCACTGAATGTGTTAGGAAAACTGACGGGCTATTAAATGGAGACATGGTGGTGAAAACAAGAGACCTAGATACTAAATATACTTTCTTAATCAAGATTATTGAAATTCTACACCTAAATATAATCTAGTATTTTTTAGTAATGAACATATTGTGTTTGTCGAGATGTTTGGCAGAGCCCTTGCTAACCATTCCATCTTGCCTCTAAGAGGACTAGAAGAACCACAGAAACATCACAACCAACAGAGATTAATCAATTTTATTTCTTAATCTCTTTTTAGCTGCTAATTAAAATGAACTTTCTGTAGTTCAACAGAAAACTTTCATGCATAAAGGACATTGCATTGTTTTGATAGGCTTGCTGAAAGGGAAGTGAGCTTTAGAATTAATAGTAACTAAGAAAAGGGAATGATAAGTTAAAATCCTGTGAAGTATTTCATAAAGCAAAATTCTGAGTGCATTACTGAAGTTCTGCATCTACACTCATCTTTTTTTATTCTTCATCTAAACCAAACAGCTTTAATCATTTCCACTTCCACTGTGTGTGGAAGGTTAGTGGTGATTCATGGCCAGCAGTAAGCAGTGCTTTTCAGGAAGCACATCTGTTTTCAGTCAAATGAGCTCAAAACAGTTTACAGCAAGTAATGTATCACAGAACACCTTTTACTATTTTGCTTGTAAAGTGAATGGTTGTATTTACTAAGGGGAAAAAATGCTCTTTATTTTTTAAAAGAATAACCTTCACATTTTAGGTGTGATGAGAACAATTATATATCCTCCGAATAGAATAAATGCTGATTTATTAAAAAAATGAGTTATGTGAATTTGGATCAATTGTGAAAGAGTGAATAAAGAGCTTATCCCAAAATAGGGTAGTTGCATGTCTTTGAAACTCAGATCTAATCCAAGCAACAAGAACATGAAAAAGCTTTGGAAAAATTTTTTTAACTGGGCTTTGTTTACACATCAACACTTTTTATCTTCAACACTTTTATAAGGAAGAATTTCTGTCAAAATCTTGGCTGCTTGGCTGTGGGAGCAAGCTTAAAATGTAATTGAGAAACCACAGAACAGAACTGGGTTTTGTTCCTTCATAGAAATGGTTATTTTCTTTTGTGTCACTTAAATATTATTTTGCAGAGAATCAATTTAGAAATTGTTCTTAAAGAACTTACATATTCTGCTGATTTGCAGGAGGAAGAGACATTCAACATTAACTGTCTCTGAAGTTAACTTTCATAATAATGTTTCCTCTGTTTCTGTCAAAAAATGATACAGAGGTTGGGTATACAAAAATACAGCCAAAGAAAGAGTTCTGACTGAGGTCAATAATGGTACTGTTTTACATAAGAAATTGTAATAATAGGATTTGGATATTACTGACACCAGGCCTTTGAACTGATACAAAGGTAAAATTTATAGTGTAGATCCAGTGCTTTTGTAGTTCCTATGATAACTGAAACAAATGCTTAATAATAAAAAAATTGTGGCGTCTTCCAGAGAAATATAATAAGAAGCATTGCTTATGAAGGGAAGGGCTGGAATATTGTGCAGGGGAAAACTAGTAACTTTTAGGAGTGCAGCACTTGGGTGAAATTTGTGTTTAAAGACTGAGAAAATGTCTTTTTCCAGTTATGGGTTCTCACTTTGATGTGAAGACAAATCAAGGGAACTGCCTGGCTGTCTTGATTGGTCAAATGGTGACAGTGAGTCAGCAGTGTGATCTAGCTCTGACTAAGGCAAACATATCTTAAGTAATATCAAGAAAGCTATTTCTAGGACAACCAAAAGTTTGTCCTAGATGCATTTACAAAAGTCAGTGCTAAACTTCGGAGTTCAGGGTGCAAAAAATGAGCACATGAATGGAGGGTTTATCCTCTGTAAGGAGAAAGCATGACTTATCTAGTCTATGAGAAGAAACTTGAGAAGAGTTTGTAGATGTAGTATGTAAGTACATTGTGGATGTAGACATCAGCACAAAAGAGGGAAAAAACATTTAATATGAAAGTAAATGATAACATAAGAAACTGAATACAAACTAGCTGTAGAATAATTTCAGCTAGAAACTGGAAGAAGGCAAGCAAGCCTAGGACAGGATTTTTCCTACATCACTGAGTTCAGTCTTGTCCTATGCTATTACAAATGATGTTCTAAAAATAAACACATTTTTGCCCCAACTTCCTAACTCCCATAGAAAGTTTTCAGCATTAGAATGAATCAGATTCTGAAACTGATGTCCACTGAACAAAGTGTGGGTGAAAGGCGGAGCTGTTTTAAAATGGACAGAGAGTCCACAAATAAGATTGCATGATGACAACACAGAGCTGCTCCATGACCTGATAATCTGTAGGTGTTCTGTGCCACATCCTTAGCTCTGTTACTGCATTATTTTTCCAGATGCTCTTTGCTTTCCCTGGATAGGTTACTCTTTTAAGACTGTTTCTGAAAATCCCTGATTATCAACAGTGTCTGTGTTCCTACATTGTGTTTATCCCTTTGCTTGGATGTGCCAACAGTGAATTAGCATTAAATGATCTGAGAAAAATGAGTAATATGGATTAATATTTTTCTCTAATCCTTTAAAATTACTTCCTTGAAAATACATCAAATATGAGCTTGGTTTGTAAATACATTTAGAAGATAAAATATAGGAGGGGAAGGAATCTTTTTTTTATCATCTTTGTAAAGGTCAGAAATAAATCCTTTATATGCAGTAATTGACCTACATATGTTTTTCCCAGTTTGTTTCAGATCCTTGTGCCAGCAACCCCTGTCACCATGGTAACTGCAGCACTACCAGTGATGGCTACCTCTGTCTCTGTAGTGAAGGCTATGAGGGAACAAACTGTGAACACTCAATCCACAGCCTTCCAGTCTCTGAACGGACAGAGATGACATCAGCAGAACACAGCAGAGTAGTCTCATCCACTCTGGAACCTGACATTGTTCTTCCTCGTTCAAAAGCAACTGTGACGTTACCTACATGGCAGCCAAAAGCTGGACAAAAAGTTGTAGATCTGAAATGGGATGAAACAGAGGTGAGAACATTCTGTCTAAATAAAAATGCATAGGAAAGAACTTTTGTTATCATTGTTGGGTTGCCATTTGTGCATGACTTCACTGATATCTACATGAGAGGACTGATGATATGATACCTGCCCTGAGTTAATATGCTAGTTTAAATTAAATGCAAACAAATTTGATGCTTGTTAAGAGCAATAGGTTGAAGTTGACCAACATGTTGTATTGTGTATTTTTTTTGAATGGGATAATATTCTTTTAGTCATTTGCATGACAACATATCTCCAAATATCAAATAATTTTTTTTGTCTTTATTTTTGTTTGGGTCAATTTAGTACCAAACTAATGTGCTGATGAAATATAATTTCAGTAGGCAAAGAAGTAAAATGTTTGTGATGTCTTTTTCTTAAGGAAAAACACATTGTAAAGTAATTTTATATAAGTTTATTCAGAAATAAGTAGGCAAAACGTCCGTTGTATCTGTGTATGAAGTGTTTCAAGGAGTGAAATTCTTCTGAGGTGTTGGCACACACCAGATATTGCGAAAGGAGTTTAATCCTGGAAAAAGTATTTTTTTCATAACTCTTTGCTAGTCCAAATTTAGTCATGTTTTTACTGTAACATTTATCTAAATCAAATGTTGGAAGTAAACTCAACCTATGTAAAATATTTTTTTCATATGTTACGACTCACAAATCAGATCTGAGGTACAAGTATTTATAGAGCTGTTTCCCATTTGAGTGGGACTTCTGGTGGGCAGTGTCTGGAGAACAGAGCTTTGTTTCTTGGAGTTCAATTTCCCATACGTATTATTTTACAGTAGAACATATGTTGGGCACCAAGTGTGGAGTATGGAGAAAGCACTGAAGCAGAAACAATGATCTGCTTTCATTACTTAGTCTCAACTCAGGGTTGTCTCTGCATGGGTGCTCCATATGTCCTGATCAATTAAGGGTATGTTTTTCTCTGTACTGGATTTCCCTTGTGTCTTTCTCAATCTGTGCTCTGGTATTGTGTAAGTAACATTTCTGCCTGGTTTGCATTTTAGGTAGATTCACTAAGCATTTTGGCCAAGCAGATCATTCACAAGTGGGTATTTTAATAGCTATAACTCACCCTTCTGCATGTCTTCTGTTACCTGAGAAATAGATATAGGTTATCAATTGCATTATTAACATAAATGTGGAAATTACTTATTACCCTGTACCCTGTTAAAAAAATTACTTGTGTTGATATGTTTTTAATATATTGTGAAGGATCTTTTTCACAGTCTTTCTAGTGTAGCATAATGACCTTCTGTTCTTTAGAATTCATAATGAGATGCTTATCCGAAAGAAAGATTTCAGTTGCTAATTCAAGACATTGTCTCTGATTTGTATTAAACTAAAGAGAGTTGATTTGCCTGAATGTCTGTATTCCAAAGACTCTTTGGTGGAGGATTCAACACTAAAAAGTATTAAGCAGGAAAATACTACTTTTTCTCATAGCTTTAAAAGCTTTGCAGAGCTTAATACTTTTTTGCACTCTTAAAAGGGAAAAAAATAAATAGCTAGGTTTTATATTACAAAACATCTACTGTTTTGATCTTCCTTGAGATTTGGAGGTAACAATTGAACTGTTCTTGTTATTTTTTTATTAATCTTCCAAGTCAGCCTGTTTCCCATTATTCTGTGCTGATACTGCAAGTAAACTGATGTTCTTCATATTCTTTAACCTGCTTGCTCAAAGACAAATTTTGCAGAATCTCTCCAAATGAAAGCTCTCAGTATTTTGCAAAGGTGAAGTTTCCATAGAAGCTTTTCTGGGAAGCTTTGGGAACTGAAAAAATGAACACCTGAGCAAAGTAAACAAAGAGAAGCATGATGTATGGTTACAGTCAGACATGTTTTCCTGTATTTCTTAAATATTAGGGATATAATTGCTAGTGCTTGCTTGACTGAGTGTTCTCAGTAATATCTGCACCAGTAGACAACATACAGATGTCTTTAGATAGTTTAATTTCTTGGAGATCACTTGCTATAAATGAGTTTTTTCCTGATATGCAGATTAAGGACTACAAACAGATCACTGAGAGAAAAATATTGTCTGTTGGTTTCTTTAAGGAACTTCTCTTTGGAATTTATCTTTGTGCTCAGCTGTTGAAAGAGAACTTTTCTTCCTACTTGAGGTGACTAACTTGTTCCATCTGCAAGAGATATGACTAGCAATCTGCATGTTCCTAGTTCAATGATCTTTTGTCTTACAGTGTAGAAAAGATTTCTATTAGCCAATAATAGAAGAAAAAGAAACCATCTCATTAATCCTGCTCAACTAACAGAACAAACATTTCTGTGTACAAAATTAACTGTAAGAATAGCAGTAGTGTACTCTTATATAATACTTTCCCCTAATAGTTCTCATTTTTTTTTCAAAGGAAATAAGTAGTATTATTCACATTTTACAAACGGAGATGCTGAAGTACAGAGCAGCAAAGTGATTTACCAGGTGTACAGGCAGGAAGTAGAATGCTAAGCATGTGAGTCCTAGTCTAACCTTTTATTTATACTGCAACACTACTACTTACATTCAAGCTTTTGGAACTAGTGATTAAAGGCTACAATAAACTTGTAATTCCCCTTGCAATGGGGAAAACATTTGTTTTATGTTTTCTTAGTAAATTGTAAGCCTTTACAAGGAGAATGGCTGTGTCTGGTGGAAAATTCTGAAAGAGAGTGCTCCTGCTCTGCAGCAATGGCATGTGCTTAAGGAATAATTTGGCCTGAAACAGAGACCTTTGAATCTTTGACTGCTTTGTGTGTTGCCAAATGCTTACATGTTTTTGCCAAAGTGTGCTATAGGTACAGAAGGAGGCTGAACAGAATCATGGTGGAGAAATCCATTTGAGGTTGCTAAATACATAGAAATGCTGTCCTTTGAAATGACAAAGATTTTCCTAAGCTGTTATGAAACTGAGCAGAGGTTGCAGGAAGTAGGCTTGCCCTTATGTTATTTTCTTGGCATTCCCTCTTATGATTGCTGGTGGAGTTAAATAAAGTAATGGAATATGTATACTTTGGGTTTGACTTAGGGCAGCTGTTCTAATAACTGTGTATAAGATTTGTTTTGGAAACTATTATTTTTCATTTGCTTGTTAAAAAAGGTATCATACAAGCAAATAGGGAGACTGAAGAAAACCGATTTTACTAGAATAATCTTGTCTTTCTTCTAGCATAAATCTGTAAATTAACTAAATCTCTCCTCTACAGTATTTGTGTATGTAACTTACTGTGCAAGTGCCATTCTGATAGAAAACTTGTAAGCATCTCTGGATAGGTGATACCCCTTATCATATTTATTTTCAAAGCACTGAACAAAATGTCTCTAAAAGCTCAATATGCTCAAATAAAACTTACGTGAAGTTCACACAAACCTTAGTTCAGTATGTTCCATTACTAAAAGATGTTTAATGAATTGTTATAAATATTAGCTTTCTTAAAAATCAAAACTCTTGTATCCTCTTTAGGAACAGAATTATGCTATAGAAAATTCAGTGAGTGCAATTATGTCAAGATACTGAAACCCTGCTTGTCTGAATCTATTATGGTGGGTATGCTCAGGACTTTTGGTTACTATCTTTTACAAGTATCTGGGTTCTTTAACTGCTCCTTCAGGAATCATCCTGTCTTGAAGTCTTTGAAAGTCTGAGAAAAAACAAAAGCAAAACCCCCAAAACAATGAAACAAAATCAACAAAACAAAAATCAAAGTATCAAACAATAAAAGAAACCTGCACACAAACGAAACCCAAACCAAACCCTGATGGCTTTACTGCCTTTCAGTGTTATGGCTGACTTGATGGGCTTTGGTTGAAGTTTATGTCCTAGCTTATTTTCCCTTGCTCTGAACTCAAATGCTGGTTGTAAAGATTTGACTATGTGGAAGTTTTGCTCAATGAACTTGTTTCCACAGTGTTTACCTTTATAATTTAGAGCAGCTCCATACATTCTGGAAGAAGAAAAGACCTTTATTTGTTCAAGGAAGTAATGTTTATTGAATGACTGTGTTGAGGTTTAACCAAGGAGTAGGGAGCTGAGCCCCACACAGCTGCTTGCTCACTCCCCTACTTAGTGGGATGGGGCAGACAATTGAAAAAGCAAAATGGTGAAAACTCATGGGTTGAGTTAGACATTTTAATGATTTAAAAAAGAAAGAGAAAGAAAATGACAAAGCAAAATCCCAAACAAAACAAAAGCTGATGCCCAGTTGGTCTTCAAGCAACAGCAGCCCTTGTCAACTTCCATCCTATTTTTATTGCTGCAAATGACATCATATGGTATGGGATGTCCCTTTGGTCAGCTGGGGTCACCTGTCTCACTGCATCCCCCAAACTTGTGCACCCCTAGTGTACTTGCTGGCAAGGCAGTCTGAGAAGCAGAAAAGGCCTTGTTGCTGTGTTCAGTATCAGATACACTGAAACACTGTTCATAAAAGCTAAAACATGCCCTGACTGTTTTATTAACAGTGATTATTAACATTTTTAATCACAAATCCAAAAAATAGCACTGTGGAAGCCACTGTGCAGAAATTAACTCTATCCCTGCCCAAACCAGTACAGACTGTTAGATTTTAGGAAGTTAATATTGATTTTGTTAGCCAGCTTTAGACAGGAAGGCATCTGGCTTATATGATTATCCAGGCTATCTGTCAGAAAAAGTATCATTGTTTAAGGTACCTTACTGTGCCTGATGAAGCATTTACCACTTGGTGTAATATTGGCACTGTTAACCTGTGACAGAAATACGGTTTTAATAGTGTCATCTAGAGGATTGCCAATGCTAGAATGCACTGGATCCTCATGGCAATTGATTGCTGACTCCACAAAGTGTCTTTTGCTCAGATGAGCCAAGAAACACAGACTGCCAGCTATAGAATTCTCTGGGTGGATATGCAGCCTTCCTCAGATCACTTTTCAGTGCTATAATAGCTGGAAAGCTTTCTTCATTTGATACTGTTTTTGGATGCAGTCTGTCAGTCTTCCCTTGGTGCTCTTCAGAGAGGCACTACTCCTACTCTAAACACTTCTGATTTTCTCTCCTGCTGGTGAGATATGTTAGAAGTAAGCCTTTATTTTCTTTCTATTCTGTTTTTCTTTCAAATGTTGTCCCATATGAAACACTGGAGCGTAGAAACAAATTCACTCATGTGGAGGCTAAGCTGTGTGCCTCTAGGTTTTCAGGAGAGGTGGTTGTTCCATGCTACAGGGCAAGGGAATTGCTTTTCTTTTTTTTCTTGTAGGATTTTGTTCTGTTTAAATGGTATTTCTGTGCCAGAAACGATCCTCATTTATTGCTTGGTGTCTTGACTACAAGAAGATGGTAATCGATCCCTCTCTTATGGTTGCGTTATATTGCTTTTTATTTTCCTACTTTTTAATTATTTGCAGAGGGATGTTCAAGATCTTATAGTCTCCTGTTTTTTTTCTTTGATGTAGTATTTTTCCTTTGTGTAAGGAAGGCTGACAAACATGTTTTATTTCTTAGAAAACAGGAGATACCTCTTGGTACCCTTAGAGGGCTGGAAAAGAAAAAATCCTGCAGGCCTTATCCTAATGAAAGGTAGTTATATATTGAGAAAAGGCAAAATTGCATGTTATGAAACTTGCGTTATTGAAGCATCCTTCATAATGCATTCATTATGGCAGTTTCTGTCCTACCGAAGAAGTGAAAGATAATCTTTCTTAATGACCATGTCAGTTTTCATGGGAGACCACTCAGAACATACCCTTGTTTTTCTCAAAATGAAATTGTTTTCATACTCTTCTATTAACATAAACTTTTTTTTTGCACTGTACAGGATTAGTCTGCCCCTGCTAATAAGTCCTTGTAGAGTTACATATCTAGTCACCTTTTCAAGACACATACTCTGAAATTTCATATATAATAAAAATCTTCAGAGAACTACTTTCAGTAGTGAGAGGCTGTGTTTGTGTATCTAGCATAAATACAGACTTAGGGTGTGTATATTACTTTAATTCATTGAATTAAAGGCTAGTACACTTAATTTATCAAAGTAGTAAAAACACTCATGTAAAACTGTTGCCTTGGGATTTATGTATGTATTTCAGTACTTGTTGAATCGAGTGTCTATCTCATTTTTCTGGTTGGTGTGTAGGGCCTGAGAGAATCTATACAATTCACACATTTTTTTTTCAGAGAAGTTGTAATATGGAAAAATACTCTGTTGCTCTCTTCTTAGGTAACATCTGATTTCTTTTGCAATCTCATCTGCATTATTGCTATGGCCTGGTAAGGTAATCCATTTAAATTCCATGGTGGTTTTTACCCTCATTCTTTAATCTTTCAAATTTGCAGGGAGCTCTGTTCAGACAGGAAAGAGACACACTTAAAATCCTTATTCCTATTTCCCATAGCTCTAGAAAAACTCTGTGTGCAATTTATTTCCTAATTCAGGTGTCAAAGCTGTAATTTTTGTCTCCCTAATATTTGTCTGAAAGAAGACACTGCTAGAACCATTTTTTCTTCCTTATGAGAGCTGCTGCTTCTTGCTGTGGTACTCTGGGGGTTTTTTGTTTTTTTGGTTTTGTTGTTTGTTTTTTTTTTTCCTGATCCAATTACTGGGATTTTTAATATTAAAAAAAATAAATTAAGCTGTTGTAAAATTTTATTTTGGTGTCCTACTGGTTTAGATCATTATTTTCTCTGACTCTTGAAGCATGAAATCAGGGTCAATTACAAATGAAGTTCCTAGAGAAAGACATCGAATGTTACAGATGTCTTAACAGAAAAGTCACAGTCACAAATTTTGCATTTCGGTCTTCTGATACCTGTTGAAATATTGCCTATGCGTGTTTATCATGCTGAGTAATGCTTAATTCTGATGTGTTTGCAAACCAAAGGTTTTTTTTTTTGTTTTGGTTTGTTTTTTTTTTTATTTTCAAAGTTTAAGTCTCAGCTCTCATTGCGAAGCCACTTTGGTCATCTCTGTCCTCTTTAATTTTTTATTTGTCATTTTTTAATTCTAGTTTCAAAGAGATCAATTTCTTTTACAAACTTCTAATATTGAATAGTAATGTAAAGGAAAGGCTTAAATTGCATTTCTTTCCCCCGTGTGTTCCAGGGTAATAGATGCATGAAACTGTAAAATTATACAAATACTTTAAAAGTGAATGTATTTTTAGATGTTGTATAAAATTGTGTGAGAATAGAGATATTGATTCAATTTTTTTTTTTTTGTATTTGGCTCAGTAGGAATATAGATTCACAAAAAAAAAGAAAGTGTAAATGTTGGCAAATATGAAAGGAAGAGTGTTAGCCAAAAAGGTTTTGGATTCATTGTACTTTGAATGTTAGCTACATAATTCTGACTTCCAAAATTGGAAAATTTGTAACGGATATAATCTTTTTTCAAAATATATTTGAACAAATACAATAAAATTGCATCTCAATTTTCAGAAACTACATGTATATATTCTATGTGCCAGGGAATTTAACAATGAATCAAGTAACCTAGACATTTTTGGGAAATGTGAATTTGTGTTGCCTGAGTCAAAATCAGCTTTGAGTCTTCTAAAACCTACTACTTGCATCGTGTTCTGGACTTCTGTTGTTCATGTTTTCACAGATGTTTCATAGTGAAGTTGAAATATGGGTTTGTATTTTACTTAATTTTGCAAATTTACTATTTTCTTTGATTAATTCAGGGAGTGCATCAGGTTGCATTTTTGCTTTGCCAGTGAGTATTATAGAGGACTGAAACAATACATTGCAAAAACTGCCTAGCTGTTTGAACTGATTTTTTTTACAGTGTGATATTTCATAGGTAAGATGATGAAAATATCTGAAAACTACTCAATTAAAATTACTGGTAATGTAGGTGATAGGCTCATTTATGCCACATAATATATTACTTCTTTGAAATAAATGTGTCACTAGTAATGCTCATGGTGTTCAAGCTGCCTTTATGAAACGCCTACGAAGCACCACTGATTTGGCAAATATATCCTTCCACTTTCAACTGTGTTCTTAACTTTTACCTGGAAATAATAAAAAATGGCAAGTGGGCCAGTATTTTTTTTTTTAATTTATGTTTGTAAAAAGATATATTTCAATATAGTAGAAAGACAATATCGGTATTTGTTTTATAAATCCTCCAAGATCACCTAAATTAATGATACAACATTTCTTGGAACTGGCAAAAGTAAGAGCTTTATTTTTTATTTTAAAAGACAAGAAGCCTATTAATTTACTAAACATGACCTCTTTTAAAGGAAGAAGCTTTTAGAAGTTCACAATTCTGTGCAGGACATTTTTGTTTAAAAAAACCAAAGGATGGTTATGTGAATTCTCGGAATATTTGTTGATAGCATAAAAATTTTGGTGACTGTTTTGTTTTATCCTGATGATTTTTACAAGAAGACTGCTGGACTCCTTGTGTTACTTTCTAAAAAATCTTTCATGATTTCTTTGGCCAGATTTTCTAGTTTATTGTTATTTAAAACTATTCTCATTTTCAGATAACCCCAGATGTAGCTTGTGGAAATGCCAGTTCCAATAACTCTGCTGGGGGCCGGCTTGTCTCCTTTGAAGTTCCACAGAATACATCAATAAAGTAAGAATGTTTTTCATATATGGTGAAATATAAAAATTCCTTTATTTTAATTTGTCTGCATCTTTTAGATAAAGGTTATTCAGATAGGCAGGTTTGTCAAATGACTAGAAGTATATGAAAGAACTTCAGACAGACTTCAGACATCTAGCAGTGCCATGTCAGTTCTTTGCTTGACATAATTTTCCCCACATATTTAATGTTTTAGAAGATGTAAGCATGTAAACTGTCTCTGGGCTATCAGAATGCATTCAGAATTAGGGCAGATGTGTTGAAGATGTCAGTTTGAGGAAGATACAACATTTAATTTCTCTTTCATGCAGTGAACGCTTATTCCCGCCTTTAATCTTAAAATGCACTTGCTAGTAGAAAGTATTATTGACTATCTAAACGCATGTATTTTGTGAACTTGCATTTGATCTGGGTGTCATCATCAGCTGTGAAATCATTGTGTGTGTTCTGCAAACACACTTCTCAAACATTCTAATTGATTCTATATTATTCACTTTTCAAACACACTTCTCAAACATTCTAATTGATTCTGTATTATTCACTTTTCAAACTCACGCTTTTTCTATTAAATACTTGCTTTGTTATTTTAATTAACAGAACACGATTTCCTGGAAAGATCTGATTCTGTCAGCTGGGATGAGACATTTTCTTATAGCAAATTTTATTTAAAATAAAAATCTGCCAACGTAGTTCTCTGGCTCACAGCTTTGCTGCAATTTTAGACTTGCATTTTCCCCAAATAGCCTACTTTTATCATACTGTCATTTCATCTTTCAGAATCCCAGCTTTCAGTTAAAAAAGGCCATGCTCACAGGAAAAAACAAACTGATGCAAGCAGACAAGCTGCAGACAGTTTGGGGCAGTAACTGTTAAACGTGGGAGCTGTCCTACTCTTCCCACATTACTCTCATTCATGAGCATTAAGCCTAAGTCAGGAAGAGATCTCTAAGAGTGGATGCTCTGGTTGGGTGGAATCTGTAAGTAAACAAGTGTCTTTTCATGAAATCAGGAATAAGCTGGTGTTTTTGGATGCTACAGCTGTATTTAGGACCCTTGTTGGAGGGGCCCCATCTTAAAGGAGGTTGCAGAGTGCACAGTCATTTTTTCACACTATATATCTTTAGCAGTGATTTGTATCTAGGTAGATTAGTGCGGGTCAGTATCTATCTTTACCTCATTCTATTATTTTCCTTACAGGTCCAAGTTACTGGTTCAACGGCTATCTCTGAAAGGAAAATAATTTCAGCTTAATAATTTTATTTTGCTTTGATTATCAGGCATGACCTAAACTGTAAAATCGGCTGCTGTCCTGTTCTCACAGTGAGTTGGTCAGCTTTAGCAGTAGTGATGAGGGTTGTTCTATTGTTCTTAAAGAGGACTCCAAATACTGTCCAAAATTTTGCTTCGTATGATGTCTAGCTGAATTCTTTTTTCAACTTGTATCAAACATGATTACGAAAGTTTTCATTTCTTGTTTTAGATGCAAATAAAAAGTAACAAGAGAAAAACTGCCTTGTGTTTTTAGCAGGATTGAAACAATTTCAGTACAGGAAACTGGGGACCAGAACTTCATCTCTGGGTATTTCTAGGCCTGTTTTCACCAAGAGAGAATTACCAGTTTTCAGAAGTTGGATGCAGTTGCATTTGAATTTTTGGAGGATCATTCAAACATATTGGCGTTCCTTTGGAGGAAATTAATGCCAATGTTTGGGCACTTGCCAGAAACACGACAGGATTTTATTTCTTTGTGGAGTTGAGTAAGGAAAAAAGTATCCTGAGAGGAAAGAAACACTGACATAGATACAGTGCTCCCTAGTGGAGCCGACAGTATGTATGCAGTTGTGAATACTTACCCTGTCGGTATTTAGGAGCACACGGTGTACTCGGTGACCTTGGGACCATTACATGACTCATTTACAAGAGTAAGCTGTTCTGAACCTTCAATCTGGTATGTCAAACATGAGGATTTCTACCAGGATCCGTTTCCCTGTATTGAATGAATATTTAATGTACTTCAATAAACAAGAAAGCTGGATGTAGTTCAGCTACAGAAAATGATGTAGATGTAGAACGGAGGATCTATTAAAAAAGGCAGAAATAGAAAAACTGAGAAGGAATGCTTTTATGTAATGTTCATGTAAAACTCCTCATGGCCACTAAGATTATGCCCTTCAAGTATTAGAAATTGAGACTCTAATATTAAATATTACTCTTGATGCATTTTTTTATTTTTGTGGACATGTTAAAAACCTTCAGGCCTTTTCTTGATTCCATGTGTGCTACATGTGAGTTTTTCTATTTTGTGGATGAACTTTTGTCCTGCAGTGATGTACTTCCTAATAACACCAATTTCCCTTAGTGTAAATTATTCTTATAATTTCTTTTGTCAGAATAAGGCAAGATGCTACTGCTTCTCTTATCCTGCTATGGAAGGTCACAACCACTGGATTTAAACAGTGTTCACTTATTGATGGCAGAAGTGTCACTCTTCTCCAGGCACTGGGTGGACTTGTTCTTTCTGAAGAAATGCTTGCATTAGGAAACAACTACTTTATTGGTGAGTAACATGCTAATGTTTTATCACCTTTATGTGACAGCTGATAGTTTACCCAGTATTTAGAGAAACAAAGAGGTAACTCCTTTAAGTGCTGCTGAAAGATCCAGATGTTGGGACCTTGGTTCATTCAAAGCACACAAGAGGTAAGCAAAATTTTTACACAGGTGTCACGATTCAGTTTAAAATCTAGATGGTGATTTTTGTCTGATACCTTTAGATAATGCAAGGTATTTTATATGTTGTATTTTAAACAACCATAAAGCTTTTGGTAAATGCTACAATAAATAGGTCTGAATGTTTCAGGGTTTCTTTCTCAGATATTATACCATGGGATACTTCATAAAGAACCTTAAGTCTGTGCACCGTAAACTTGAAAAATTATATTAAAATATGATAGAAAATCTGATCTTCTAACAGTGTTTACTTGCATTACTTTTTCTCTTCCAGTTTTGTCTCTGAGTATGAAATCTTAGAAATATATGTTTCATTGGGCAAATAAATGTTATGTGTCTTTGCAGAAGGGATGTAATGAAAATAGGCTGATATGTTATTTTTCACTGTATGGGAAATAATACTGATTTAATACACTATTTATGCACAGACACAATAGACTCAATTAAATAAAGCTTTCTGGGCAGATAGAACCAATGACTTCAAAACCAAAGTCATTGTGATAACAGCATTTATTGCAATCTGCTTGAGTTCTGTATATCTTATAACAAAGAGTAAGCTGCCACAAATTGTTATTCAGCAACCTATCATGCTTATAAATGTAAAATTAAAAGCATCCTGATGCAGAAACATTGGGCCAAATTTGAATTGTGTAGCTGATACAGGAAAAAAACAACCCAACCCACAAATGCAAAAGTAATGCCATGCTCCCTCCTTTTTGAGCTGTCATAAGGCAAAGATATTACTTGAAGGCTGTTGATATAATAATTCAATTATGATCAGTGGTGTTTTATATTTATTTATAAAATAATTTTCCAGTTCCTTTTATTTTCTTTATTCTTTACTTCCTTCCAAGACAGTTACTTTTAGATATTTTTCTTTATTTTTTCATTTAAATTATTAGAGTTAAAACTCCCTATTTTATGCATTTGCCTTGTGGTAGTTAATGTATGATAAAAGGAAGTAAAAACTTGGTGAAGACAGGATAATTTCTAAGACTTATGCACCCAATGAAGTACCTAAAGGCATAAATTGATCTATAAGCTCCCAGACGGAAGGCTTAAGTTGCTCTGTGAAGGCTCCACTTGAATGTACATGACACAACATAAAGCAAAAGCTGCTAATTTAGATGGCTAAAATGAATATTTTCTTGCTCTTTCATAGCTTTTCTTTTCCTACTTGTCTCTCTGTAGCTGTCTTTCTCCCACTGAGATTTTTACTTTGAATATACTGTGTTCTAGGTAACATGAAGGGAAAATAGATCTTTTTCTTGATGAATACAAACTAAAGTTTAGTTCATTAAAATTGTACTAACAATCTTGCTTCTTTCATGGAGTACAAATATTCTCAGACCTCTAATTTTACTTCCATCTGGGGTTTTTTTGCGACTCTCTTTGGTCTTTCTTCTTAATTTCCTGATAGTGAAATTTTCCGTAGAATTTTCCAGTTGTAGTGTAATTTATGTAAAGAACATGAATCATAAATGCATATGCATGGAGCAGCAGGGAGACTCCCGTACTACAGGGATGCATTTGTGAATAGGAGCATTTGAGTGCTTAGTGAAGATGAGCGCAGATATAGTGCTTTTGAATTTTTAGAAATCCTATTTATTTTAGCAAATGGATGGATTATCTGTAGTGCTTTTCATAGGAAAATGAGTATGAAACATTCCCTCTGCATATCTTTTACTCCTGTGGCATTGCAACTCTGTACTATGATATAAAAAAAGTAATGAGATAACAATTTTCTGGAGTAAATTATTCTATATGGCCTTAATTTAGGTGCAGCTTTTCCCAGAATAAATTACTTTTATTAAAACACTTGAGTAGAAGAAGGGTGAAATACTAAAGGAATAGGGAAACTGCCAGTTTCAGCACTTCCTGTATGATTCTTGGTATATGTGTCCAACATATTCTAAGGTATGATGAGTCACATTTAATGATTTGATATAAAAGAGCGATAATGTAGCATGTGCTTTTATTGAAGGTACTTAAGGTAGAACAATCACAAGGCCACATACAGTGTAGGATGGTGCAAGCACAGAATCACACAGTAAGGCTGTGGACCATGCCAGCTGATAAATTTACCTTCTATATTTTCCGCTTTTACCCCTCACAATTTTTCCGTTTATTCAAATGTGGTTTTAAAGATTTTTTTCCCCATGATTTTTGAATTCTGTAAAATGCATTTCTTTTATGTTTTAAAAAATTTCTAAGTAGAACTCTAAAATAAAAATGGGGAAGATAGATTGAGCATGGGAATTTGTTTTTGTGTGTGTGTCATTTGATCTGCATCTTATTTGAGTCTCTTCTCACTGTGTTGCCTCCATGTTTTGTTACTCAGCAAGGTACTTTAATTACCTCTTGCAAATCTTTCTGAATAAGATGGCTATGTCAAAGTTAAAATATTTAGGGAAATACTATTTGTTTTGTGTTTCCTCATGGTGACACAAGTTTAAAGTTGTATAGACCAGATTCAAAAGTCAACAGTAATGTACTGGTTTGCTGATCATATGATTCAGGGCATAATGTCTAGAGGATAGAAAGAATGCTGTCTCTACGATCCTAAAATAGACACCTTGATCATACTGCCCCAGAGACAGTACCTGCACTGTATGAGAATGAAGAGTTTAAGGGAAGGAGAAGAGTGTAATACAACTAAACAAAAAAGAGCAGTCTGTTTTCTATAATGTGATTTATAAAATGCTTGCTGCTTTTGTAAACAGGCTTTTGTAGTGCAGAAAAAGAGTTATGATGCTGTGATTAATGCAGCATAATTATGTTGTTAATTACAGCATTTACCCCATTAGAATAAGTCCCAGTAGATGGGTAAAAGTACTAACTTGAAGACTGGCTTGTACCTTCTGTAGTGAGTTTGTAACTTCTGTAATGAGTTATCTTTTGTAATAAGTTTGGTGCTACAGACATGCCACTCTTCTAAAATAAATTACTATGTTTTATTAGAAAGTATACTTATTAGCCAATGGAAAAAAGGACCAATATGGCTCAGGTTTTTGAAGTTAAAAAGTCCCTGAAATTGCTGATTCGCTCACTGATTACGTGTAGGTTGAAGCACAGAGCATATCTCAAGGTGCTGATGGCTTTTAGTATCAAGTTACTACTAGACAAAGACAATCACTAAGTGGTTGACCTGTAGCACAAGACAGATGAATTATTGATTTCTGCTCACCGTTTGCAACAAAATGCTTCATTTGATGTTAAGAAGTCAAAAAGTGTTGTATTTGTTGGATTGCTATGGGTGGATGTCAAGATTTCCCAAAGAGATAGTTGGGAAGTGAAGCAGGAGGGAATTTAACATATTTTTAATGAGATGGCAGTTAAGGAATTTGATATTTGAAACACTAATTCATGGAAAGTCTGCCTTTTACTTCAATAGTTATAGCTTCATGGAATTTTTCCCAGTATTCTTTGAAGTTAATGAGTTATTCTTGCATATATTATTTATAATATTTATAAAATGTCCCATCAGTATGTGTTTTACTTCAGGATTTTCAGACAATCATGCTAACAATAATAGTACTAGAATATTTGAAAATAATTGTAAAACGTTATCTTGTTACTGTCACACACACCTATTCTTCATTGCAAAATATCTTGAAAACTTGAAATCTGATTAAATACATTTTTCAAGTCTGAAAAAAAAAGATAAGAATGCCCTGATACCCTGTCAGTTTGTGCATGTCTTTCAGACTCAAGTACTCATGAATGTTAATAGGTTACAGCTAAGAATCTCTGTGGTGAGTTGAAAGTGCTGCTTATTACTAAAGGGTGTTTTGGTTGGAATCTAATCTGCTCAACACTGAGCACTTCTGTCATGGAATAATATACTGTGTTTGCGAACATATGCAGGAACAGACTTGTTGCAAGTGTGTAATATTTACTAAATTGATTAAATAATATCTCTCTTGAGAAAAAAAGTCTTTATATTTTCTTTTAGAAAATAAGAAGGCCTTTATGAAGGATCTTGAAAGACATTTTCATCTTGCATGGCATCTGTCTCAAAAATCTCCTATGATTTGTTGCATGCATCTTTTTTCATTAAAGCATGCAATCACAGTCTGATTGAAAACTGGAACATTTACTGTAAAACACAGTCTGCTATCAAAATAGTAAAAATCCCAAACCCAACATATACTAAATCCTTTAATTAAGTCTTTATACTATTATAATTTTTGATTCTTTTTTTTGAAATTGGGCAATAAAATTACACGTTGTATGATTATTGCTTCAATAGTCTTTATTTAGAGGTTTGGGTGTAATGCAGAACATGGAGCTGGAAGTGCTGACTGTGTGCATGCAACCTATTTCTTTCCTTTCTCCCAACAACATTAAAAAAATGCAATTATGTTTTCAGGTCTGTATCATGGTTATTAGGATATTAACTCTTTTGACATAACCTGCTTCTTATCAGCTTCCATGATAAAATGTTGGAAAAACTGCTTTTCTGCATTGGTGTGCCCACTGTTGAAGCTGCAATGATGGGAGTTGTTTCAGAAAAATAGTAAAACAAAGAGCTGGGTGCTGTTATTTTGCCTCCATAGGTAATATGATAGAAAAAGCTGTATACCTACATGCTTGTAAATGTCTTGAAATTACTCGCTTTTTGACTTTATGCTTAATTTATTACATCCATGGTACAGCTTGAAAAGCAGCTTTTGTGAGATATTGCTACATTTAGATTTTTGGTTTTTTTTTGTCTGCTTATAAAAAGAAGAAATATATAAGGAAATTTGCTATTTCTCAGATAAGACCTTGGAGATAATAAAGCAGAAAGTATAACATTTAATATGAATGAATATTTTTATCCGAATAGAAAATAAATCCTCCAGTACAATCTTTAATATCTTTGTTTTCATCACAGCAAAGAAAAATTGGTATAGACCAGGTATGTAACATGTTTTTCTGCAAGATGCCTGGCCTTTTAGATGAATACATTTTAACTAATCAGTTTAAACCATAATTATAAAGTATTTTAAAAGTGTTTCTTTAAGTAAATTTGATAGCTGTATGAACACATTTGGAAATGGATGCTGTAGAATCCTTATGAAGAATACTGATGCTATTAAAATGCCAGCACCTATCAGCTTTCTTGAATTCCAGAAAACTTTCTGAAGTTTGTTTTCATTTTAATTTGCTTTTCATTTGCTTTTCAAATTAATGCTTGACTCTTCAAGCACAAGAGATCAGTTGCATTTTAAGAAGTGTGTGAACCATGTGTGCTTTTGGCATCAGAAAGGCTAATATTTCCCTTTCCAAAATGCTGTCCTGGCTTTCTCGTGCAGCAAAGTATTTTCTTTGTTATCTCTGCTCTGAGCAGTTATTTCTCTGATGCTCCTTGGGTTATTTAATGAATCTCTTTGCAACATCTCTTCATACATTAACAAGTGATCATCACTAATATGGCTGCAAGTATATCAAATAGGCAAAATGAAACTTAGTGTCCAAAATACTGTATTAAAAGCAATCTAGAGATATATTTTGAAAGAACTGAGTCTGATCTTGCTCTTTTTATCTGGCTATAGAATTTCAGATTGGGAAACAGGTTGTAAACGTCTTTTGGATGCTGTATTTTGTGTTGTTACACATCTTTAAAACAGACATATTTTCATCAAAAGAAAGCAGTTTGCTGCATGTTGAAATTGTTTTTACTTAAGCAAAAATAAAATAGGACAATTTTATTTCATAGTAGGAGATGTGTGAATTGAATTCACTGAAAGCCACATAATCAAGTTACTCTAGCTTTAACAAGTTAACATGTGTCAGCTGAGCATCTGTGTGAGCTCTTAGCCCATGGCATATGTGCAGTCACAATAATCACAATGCCTTGCACATGCCATAGCTGGACTGTTCATGCAGTTCTGCTGCTCTGCTGTTGTGCAGTAATGTGTGTGTATGACTACTTAGTTACTTCTGTGCAACTCAGCCTTGCTGCTGGGGGAATATGGTGACAAGTGCTCCAGTTAATGGGGTTTTCATTTTTATGTGTGCAATTTGCTTGGAAGGGCCCTGCTGTAGGCGGTATTGAGTATTGTGCTCAACTGTGAACATTTCCCTGGGGTTCTTGGCATGAGAGCTAACCTTGCAGAAAATGGCTGTTTGATAAATAATAGCAGCAGCAGAAGTGTGAAGAGCATAAAAAGTTCAATCAAGTGTTAATTTCAGTTACTTTTTTAAAAGATCATCCTATAAGGCAAAAAAAGTTAAGCACTCATTTGATATCCAAATAATTCTGAAGAATGCTGTTAGGCTATATAAGAAAGGGTATTTTTATAAATATGATAAAAATCAATATCCTGTGCTGTCCTTCATGATCAAACTATGTGGACCTTATCTCACATGTAAACCAATGTAAACATTTGACTATTTACTTCTTTAATACATTGTATTAAGTTTTAAGCTAGAATCTAAATAATTTTTACTCTTTAGAGTAATCTTGAATTACTATGTTATTATAATTAATTTTATTCACTTCTAGCAAGTAACAGTGGGAAATTATTTTCTCTGGAAATGCATTTGCTCAAACATGTAATGCTTGGCAAAATATACTTTGTTTATTTAAGATTTCTCTTTCTTCATATAGGACTTTTGAGACCAATTCACTCTCAAAGGTATTTACATTCAGTCGACCACATGGTCGTTTGCACTGTGAGATCTTGGGAAAATTGCTTAACCCAATTTGTAAAATAAGGATGGCAATGCATAATTCAAAGGGAAATGGGAGGCACATTTTAATAATGCTTGCCATATGCTTTGAGATCTTCAGCTAGTAGTGTAACATGCTGAACAGTGTATTTAAAAGTAGGGTAGCTACTCATAAGTCTGTAAGGTGAACCAGTCACTATAGATAAATCCTGGCCAACCTTGTCATCCCATCTACTGCAGCTCTCCCTATCAGCTATGCCATTTGCATTCCACCACACTTAACTACTTTGGGAATGTGTGGTATCAGAGATTCTGGTGGTCTACATTTGTGCCCAAAATGTTTTGCTGCCAGCTTGGCAATATTGTTGGGATGCTGATAAATAAGCACTAAACAGGGGAATTGTGATATAGGAAATCTATTAGAAGATTAGTCTTGTCACACTTCACTGGGCTTTCACCATTATTTTGGACAGTAAGCAGAGTCCTTGAAGCCATGACAGAAGGTCACACTCTAAGCTACTGTCACATCTCCTTAATAAGCTGTATGCAAGCAGTTTCATAAGCGTAAGTATACTCTTGTTAGCTGACTATTTCATAATCCTATTATGGGTTTTGGTCCACTCAAGCCATTAAGTTGGGCAATTGTTTAGTAACATTGAAATTCAGAAGCTGGCATTTGTTTTAGAAGAAATGTAATGGAACATGTGGTTGGGGATTTCTCTGAGCTAAGAGAATCCAGCTGGTTTGCTTAGTTCATAAATGTATTTTAACTGTGAGTCCTGCAAAACTCAGCTCTGGCTTGAAGGTCAAGCTGTATGCTATTTCTTCCCAAAGTTTTGGTATTAATTTCCTGATATCCCAATATTTTTTTTTTTTTTTTTTACTCTCTGTTGCACCTGTGTAACACTGTAATGGTCAATCTGTCACTGACAGAATTCCAGTAATGTTACTGAGAATATAACTTGACCAGCAGCACATTTATCTTTATCACTGTAATGGTGATTACGTCTAAGAAGAAAGCATATGTTTGATTTTTCAGAGCCCAGGATGAGTTTTTGGTGCTGGTAATGAAAGAAGCAAGTATATCTATTTTTAAACTGAATGTGACTATGACATCATTTTGGAGAAGAAAAAAAAATACAAGAGAAGTTTTACAGTCACTTTCCAGCACAACAAAAAAACTATTTGAATTGCGGTTTCATGTGAATTTTTGAAAAATAAAGTCTTTCAAACAATTCTTGAACTGTATAAATAAATAAATAAATAAAAACTGTATCTACTTTCAAAAGTAGTATCTGACCAAGGCTTCTGTGACAAAGCACAGTCCGCATTCTGATCTGTATAAAATTTGGGAGAGCTGTACCACTTATCAAAAATGCTATTTCTGGGCAAAATAGCAGTTTTGCGATTGCAGCTGTATTTTTGTATTCCCAGATGCTATGTTGCCTAGCAGTATCATTACAGAGTGATCTCAGATGTTCTGTACAAATATCCTAAGGCACTGATGGCACAGAAGCACTGCATCAAAGATTACTAATGTCATCGACTACCTGTTTCTCACTTACTGTTTTCTGCTTATGTATGAAAATAATCCTAAGGAAAACTAGGAAAGGATTCCTGACCTATTTTTTCAGAATCTGTAGAACTAGTGTCAGGGCCCTGAGGGTATTGATAGGCCTTAATGACTTTGACCATTAGAGTCATGGAAAAGAAAGATAAATGACTGTGTTATTTGTAAATCAAAAGCATGTCTCTGTTATTTCAACATGTAAAGGTAAATTTTCACAATCAAGTGTATCATGAGGACAGCTTGTTATGCTTTTTCATTTGTTAGGTTTCTAAAATGAGTTGAACATCACTTCCATGAATGAGTAAGAAGGACTGAGCACTCCTGGATTTGCTAGATTAATAACTACTGTTTGAGTTTGTGATATACAATGCCATAAGAGAGGGAAATTGGTTTGCTAGCTAAACTGAATTTACTACTTCATGCTTAGATCCAAAAATTTACTTAAGCATGGCAGTGATTAGTATAGATCTCTATGGTGGGCTTCATAGTCTTCAATGTTAGCTATATCATATGATATATGGATAGTGTAAGTCTTATGGACATGAATAATCTTTGAATAAAATTTGGACATAAAATTTTAGGAGGAAGGACAAGAATTTAAGTCTCCCTCTCTTTGTAGTCTTTTTGTAGAGTATTGTAATCAATTCCCTTCCCCCAGCTTCCTTTCTTTAAATTATTCTTATGCCTGCAAATTTCAACAATCACAAAAGAAAAGGTTGAGCATATTAATCACTCCTATTTAGCCTGCTGGATAGCATTTTCTCCTGTGATCTGAGAGATGTGGTCAAACAGCAAATTCCTCTTTGATCTCTTACACTTTAGGTTAATTCTGTAACTTTCCATTATCTGTGGATGAGCTAGCAGAGGTACTTATGTAGCTTCTATTCTGGATCACTAAGGCTTCTAAGCTATGGTTCAATTTCTTCTGACAGCAGCCATATTGTTTCTAGAAGCTGAAATCAGGTCTAGAAGTATTGTAGATTCATTATGTTATTACACGACATGAACTGATGATGTGGTGCAGGCACACCCAATACCACCGCTTTGCTCCTGAAGGACTGATACTGTTTTACTTACAATATGTATGCCAGTTTTCCTTTTTCCAAACTGTGAATAAGTACTGTACACCAGGAATAGAGAGAAGAAATGAAATGACCTTGTTCTGGGGACCTTACTCTTTTCCTGCCCACTTAGAAATGCCCGTAGTGCTAAGGCTGTATACAGTGCACGGAAGCTGTAGGCACATAGTGTCTTTGAGAACTCCACTGCTTGCAAAATGTTGAAGTTGGCTACTGACCCCAAAAGCTTTTGGTGTGGGAAAGTGTTAAGAGAGAAAACCAGAACAGACAGAAACTGATAGACATCTCACTGCTGTCTCATTTCCTTGGGAAACCAGGCTAAAAATAAGTTGAGAACTTGGGGACTGATGCTTCATTGTGAGTGTCCAACTGCCCTGGCAGTCATACTCTCTCATCTAAGAAACTTTTAGGAGGACTCATAGAGCTATATTTTTTATAAACTGGAACTTAATGTAGGGAGCCATTACTGTATTTCTGCTGTAAAAATACAGAATCATAAAATGGTTTGTGTTGTGTCATAGTTTAAGCCCAGCTGTTAATTCAGAGCCATGCAGCTGCTCAGTCACTTTCCTCTTTCTTCCCCCTTGTTTCTGGCAGAATGAGGAGGAGAATCAAAAGAATGTAACCCCACAGGTTGAGATAAGAACAGTCCAGTAACTAAAGAATAATACAAAACTACTACTAACAATAATGATAAGGGAAATAACAAGGGGAGAGAACATAAAACTTAAAAAGAGAAGGGGAAAAACCCCAACAATAAACACAATTGATGCACAATACAATTGCTCACCCCCTGCCCACTGATACCCCGCCTGACCTGAGCAGTAATCAGTCCCTTCCAGGTAACTCCCCCATTTTAGATGGTGGGCATGCCATACTGTGGTATGGGATATCCCTTTGGCTAGTTTGAGTCAGATGTCCTATCTCTGTTCCTTCCTGGCTTTTTTGTGCCCCTCCTCACTGGCAGAGTATGAGAGATTGAAAAGTCCTTGATTGGCATAAGCATTAGTTAGCAACAACTAAAACATTTCTGTGTTGTCAGTGGTGTTCTCAGATTGAAGTCTAAAACACAGCACTGCACCAGGTACTAAGAAGGAGAAAAATGACTGCTCCTGCTGAACCCAGGACAGGTTGGAAGTAACCTTAAAATCATACAGTTCCATTGTATGATTTTACATACAGTAAAATGTCCTGCCACAGGCAGGGACACCTTCCATTAGACCAGGTTGCTCAAACCACCGTCTGGTCTGGTCTTGAACACTTCCAGGGGTGGAGCATCCGCAACTTCCCTGAGTAATTTGCTCCAGTGCCTCACCACCCTCATAGTATTGTTTCGACTATAGATGAAAGTATGTTGGAATACGTATAGTCACTCTGTAGAATACTCTTGAGCCAATTGCAATGGGCAAGAGTGTGTAATAGCATTGGGTGCGTAACAAGATCTAGCTTCAGTTTGTGCCTTCCATTAACATAATATGCAACCAGATAATGTTTGGAGTTGGTGGCCTATTAGCTCGTCTTCCTTATTTTGGCAGCCTACCATGGATGAGCTTGCTGACCACAGCCTGCTGTGCATAGAAAGTAGGTATTGTTCAGAAATGGGACTTGCAAAAGGAAGCAAATCAGTTTGTGTATCCTAGAAAATCTACAATCAATCAATGTTTGAGTAGTGGTAATCTTAATGGCACGATATGACCTTGCTGAATTCCCCTAGACATGATGACACCTGTCATCTTTTATTTTGACTTTATTCCTTATTTTTCATTCTTTCTTGATGTGAGAGAAACAGCAACATATGTACTTTGTGCTCCTAGGTGTAAGCAGGTGAAACTACCAGTGGAATGAGCTGCAGTTTATGTTACCATGCATACTGCTGATGAAATTGTGCAGGCATTTCTCAGACTATCAAATGTGTGTGCACAAAGCTCAAAAATGCCTCCTCTGCAATCCAAATGACTTCTCAGATCATATTATGATATGTTAGGCTTTAAAATTGTTTCCGCAGTATTACTATAAATAGCTCTATCCTCAATTCTTCAGCTTAAAATACTCTGATGTCATTATGTTTTAACTAGCTCTAGAAAACCAGGAAGATTAAACTGAACAAAATTAGTTTCTGGTTTAAACAGCTGTAATGTTTTCCCCAGACCTTAGACGAAGGGAGCTGTAAAAATGCTTCTGAAATTATTCTCCTACCTGGAAGTTAAAAATAGAACTTGAAACTCACTTTAGTTCATTTGTTGTTATGAGAATTGGAGAAGGAATTAATTGAAATGCTATGACCCGAGTTAAGCAGGATGCCATATATAGGTGATCAGTGAAGCTTCTAGCCTTAAAAGCTGGAGCTCTCAGAAAGTTGTATGCAGCTTCTATAGAGTGAAAATAAATAGCCATGTTTTTATTTTTCTAGTCTTTGGAAATTAGGCAAAATAATTAGGAGTTGCAGGAAAATATGTGGCATTCCAGTGTGAATAATGATTTTTTCCAGTGTTTTGCCTAAGGGCTTTTGATACCAAAATAGTAGCAAGATTGAAAGTACAAAGAAGGTTGATTTAATATTCCTTTAGGGAACTGTCCTGAAGAATATGTAGCAATCTGCTTCAGACAAGCAAATGTGAACCCAAAGACATTTTCTAAATACTGCATTCTTTCAAGCATTCACATATAATTGCATGGTTGCCAGTGACAATCTCATTCAATTATTAAAGGAAATAATTCTGGTTGCATCTTTGAACAGATGGTTAAAAATGGGGTGTGTATTAAGGCCAGAATATATTGGCTTGCATTGAAGAGGTCAGCAGATTACAGTAATGTTTACTAGCCAAAACAGACCATTAGACATTTGGAACTATAGCCAGTACACATATGTGTATATTTTTAATCTGATCTTTTAGAATACTTAGCTAGCTTGTAGAGGCAATGTTCAAGCTGATGACATCCATACTGGACATGAGATTTTCCTGCTTTGAAGATATGTCTTAGGGATCATTTTTTCTAGCATAGACCACTATTTGTTGAAAGGATGCAGGATTTAAAAAGTGAACAAAGAATGAAAGTCTTATTTTTAATAGTATTTGTAAAATTAGTCATGCTTGACACTCTGATATACCAAATCAAAGAAACGTTTAGCAGCTGTTCTGGAAAGAGAATTCACCTGAAATTCAGAGAGTTTCATAAAACCTAGGTTTATTACTGTTCATTATAAATATTATCTCATACTATTTTTTGTTCTGCTTGACTATTTAAGTATTCAAGTATTGCTATTTCCAGTCTATTAATGCAGGAAGCTAGATTGCATCTTTGAACTTCTTTTGAAGTTTAGGCTATAAATGGATTCTAGAATTCAAAGTGAAAAATATTAGGGAAAACTTTCAATGTCATTCACTCCTGCATCTATTTACTGTCATTATTTTTAAAAATAGGGATATCTAGATTAAAAAAAAATTATCAGTTTTTAACTAAATTCTCTCCTTAATTTCTATAAAAAAGTATGATCCTGCAATGGTCCTGTGTCTGTAACTTCCCATTCTGTTATTACAAACAGCCTTAGACCCTTAGGAGTCTATCCATATGAAGAAAGGTAAAGTCAAATTAAAGTTTGACAGTTTATGGAACAATCTTTGTTCTGTTTGTTTGTTCAGGGTTTTTTTTTTTTCAATGAATATATTCTGCATACAGTGTATGCACTATATAAAACCCACAATTTTTATGTCACAGCACATTTATTCTGCTACAAGCTTCTAGAACAAAACAACCAACTGATGCCACACATGGAAGGGCTGTAACCTGGGTAGAACGATGCAGTTTGAGCACAACTGAAGTATAGGAGCAGTATATGTATTTTACTTTGAACTCTGACTTAATACTGTATGTCATGGGCTTTGTATTTTATCTTATTTTATCTATTCTGCTGGCTTTTATTTTCTAGGTATATCTGCTAGAAATATGGGTGATAGGGATGTCATTATGCTCCAGTGTGTTTTAATAGCTTCTAATCAACTATATTTCAATTCCATGTAATTTGAAGTGCTAGCCAGAGATTAATGAATTTTCCTCTTCCTTGCCAAACGTTCCCATTTTCATGTTTTGTTTGTCTCTACCTGGTATATCACCTTATAGAGTAATCAGATCAGGCATTCAATAGTACTTGTATTGCAAGCATAAAAAGAAATGCTGTCAAGCTGTGTATATATGCTCTTGCAAACTTCCTAAAAATACAGCCATCTGTTACCCATGTAATGCAGTTGGAGATCTGTGTGCTTTTTAGCTCTGACATAACTTTCAGAAATTCATTTAAACATTTTCTCTACTGAATTTGATATTCCCTGTCATTAAAAAACTTAAAGAATTATATTTTAACTTATCAGAAAGTTGCAGGCAAAAGCATTTGCTTATTTGAGACCTGAATAAAGACAGCAGGTTAGAGGTTTGGATGTAGATCTATTTCACCAACCTGCCTCCCTTTGTTAATATGAGTGCTTGTTTCCAGACTATATTCTTGTTTTTATTTACATGCATTAAATTTAGATAGTTGTGTATGAAATATGAACAGTGTTGTTCTTAGTTGCCAGTTTCTTTCTATTGAGTTTTATTTGTTTGTCTAGTGATACAGCAGTAATATGTATTGGTGTATTTTCTTCTATAGTAAGATTGATTGATTTATTTATTTATTTCTAAGGTTTTCTGAATGATTCAGTTACTAAATGCATTGTGGCTCTACGCTTGACTGTGATAGTGAAAGTCAGTACCTGCATGCCTGTGGGAAGCCATTCAGATAACTTCCAGTGTTCGGGGAAAGGAAAATGTATCACTAAACCAGATGAGGTAAGGTGAATTTTCTGTAGTGTGGAAATTCCATAATAATATAAACACAAGGTAAGCTTTTCTTGGTTCTCTGAGTGTGTGCATACCTTGCTGCTGTGTAACACTCTTCTATAGCTCACAGATAGTACTAAATAATTACCGTATGTTTATTTGTTATTTCTAAAACTCAAGCACTTGAAGAAAGAAAATAACTCAGATGAGATTAAAAGATTCATACCTTGGCAATAAAAACAATTCTTCAAATCAGCTATAACATAATGTCTACTGCATCTTACTGTCACTATATAAGAACATTTCTTTATGAGGTGAAGAGCATCTTCATGAGCTAGTGGGCAGCTGGGATCCTCAATCTCCAAAACAGTGTGTTCCGGTTTGTTCTGTCTTCAACCTTCTTTCAGTTTTAGGTCTGATTTAATCTAGTATTTATCTCTCCATGTCTCAATAATTTCTCACTTGGAAACAAAATGGAGTAATTTAGTAACGTTTGGAAGTTTTCCTGTGCAGTTTTCTCCTTTACAAGATACTATGCTGCGAGATCGCAATAGTGACAAAAATTCCACTGGCCACTGTGAGGTTTTTGTGCTATCTAGTAACATGATGTCGTGGTTTAATCCCAATCCACACAGCTCATTCACTCACTCCCCCCCTTGCTCCCCCAACTCCTGGAGAGTTAGGAAGGAGAATCCAAAGAATGTAGCCCCCACGGGTTGAGATAAGAACAGTTTAATAACTAAGGTATAACACAAATCACTACTGCTACCACTAATAATAGTAATAATGATAAAGCAAATAACAAGTGAAGAGAATACAACATCTCACCTGCCACCGACCCATAATTCACCACACCCTGCCCGACCGAGCACTGACCAATACCTCCTCCAACCCCCCAAGAGTCCTAGCCCTTCTGGATCACCCTCCGTTACATCCTGGGTATGATGTGCTATGGTATGGAATATCTCTTTGGCTAGCCTGGGTCAGGTGTCCTGTCTCCACTTCCTCAAGGCCTCCCCTCCTCCCTGGCAGAGCATGAGGCTCAGAAAGTCCTTGGACAAACCAAACATTTGAGCAGTAACTCAAAACATACTTGCTATCAGCAACCGTTTCCAGCCCGAAAGTCAAAACCCAGCACTGCACCAGCTACCAAGAAGGAGAAAAAATGACTGCTACTGCTCAAACCAGGACACATGAGGACATAACAACCAAATGTGTCAGATCTGCAGTCCATATTACTGCTTTTACAGAACCAGTCTGGCCTTCTGTGAATGAGATCCTGTATTCTCTTATTACTTTCTATATGTGGTGTTTTATTTAATGGATTAAAAGTAATTTACAGCACAAATATGCACAGTTAATCTTTGGTTTTATTAATATTCATTTGGGAGAGAAAAGCAATAGTAACTGTTGAGTAAATATTAACAGCTGTGAGCCTGCCATGAGCACAGAACATCAGGCATATTTAGGGAATTCACTGTTCATCTGCTACCAATTTCTGATTTAAATTCTCAATAAGCATGTTTGGTAGAAAAATGACCTTTTGAACAATAATAATAAAATTGCTACCATAATCTATATATGCATGGTAGTGCTAACAGCTGAAATAATTAAGCATCTAATTTCTCAAAAATGAAAATTTCAAATGCTTGAGGTGATGTGTGAACACAATTGTTACAAGATGTGTTTAGAAGTAAGTGCTACTCTACCATACCAGCTGGCTGGTATCCAAACCAACCACTAATTCAGATACAATGTCCTATTTCATAGTCCTGTTTTGTTTTTCTGCTTTAATGTATTTCACAGTTTTAGTTTACAAATTCAGTATCTTGAATTTGGTTTACGCTTATTTGCGTTCAAATTTACTGTATATAACAGCATATCAAAATGCCTAATTTTTCCATTTTTTCTCAGATAAGAGTTAAAGCCTTTCATAAATAGTTGTTTTCTCTGTTTTCATGGTATTTGCCCATTTTCATGAATTTTTTTTCTCTTATTACATGCTATATCTCACAAATAAGAATAAATTACTTCCTGTATCTATGCAGAAAAATAAGTGCTTTTCTATATTAATGAAAATGCATATATAGCCTTTAATAATTATCCATGTTTTGCAAATCTTTGTGACATGGCAAGTAAAATAAAATACACTTTTGAAAAGAGAGACAATTTGCTTCATGGCAAGAAAGAGGAGCTAGTATGTCACTCAAAAATAAAAGAAAGAAATCAGGACCTCTATGTGCTCACCTGTGCTCTTGACATTGGAGTCACAATGCAAAAAAAGGGGATTGAAGGATTTTCATACTTTTCCACCTATGTTTTCTTTGAAACCTAAGAGTGATAAGTGGAAAATTTATTACGTGGTGTTTTTGATGCAGTATGCACTATGCTGCAGTTGCTTGCCGTCCCTCTGGCTGAAAATGTGGGACACAGAAATCATGCTGAAATTTGATTACAAAAAGGCACCTACCAATTCATGGTAGTCAGAGAACTAGAATTAGGATTCTAATAATAATAATATCTCTTATCTTCAAACAAAACCTTAGAAATGTAACTTCTTTATTTTTCACTGTCACAAACTGCTCCTAAATTTTCTAGAACTTGAACAAATGAGGAAAACATATCAGTGATCCTCAAATGGTGGTTTGAGGTAGCCTGCTGGGCTGGGGTAGCTCACTAAAAACTCAAATACAGTTTTTTGAAATATACATAATTTATGTCCAGTTGCCTGCTCCAGGGAGAATAAAACAATTCAGGCCCAGCATAAGCCACATAGGTCAAAATAGAAGGTGTGTAATTCATTAAGCAGGATATTTTTGCTATTGTTCAACTCATCTTAGGTAAGATATGCTCTAAAATACCTTGATGATTTCCTAATGATGGAGCAAACAACTGCCAAAATTACGTGTACTGACTGCTGTGTCAGTTTCCCACAAGACGCATCTTCTGTACTTCTTTTTGCAGAATTGAAACATTAATCATCTTTAGGTTTACAACATGCCCTTTGTGATTTGCTGTTTGTTTTTATCTATAATTCATTCTGTTTTGCACAATCTAGTCAGATTGCAGAGCAATTCCTTAGAAGAATGCATAAAAGGCCTAATACCATGAACAAACTAAGAGCTCTGCTGGCTGTAGTGGTTGTTTCCAGTGCCAAGAACATTAATTATTGTCCTTGTGATTTTATGTACTTCATAATTTTATTCTAAATCTAGTTTAATGTAAAAGAATGTAGTAGCACGTCTGCTTAATGGGAAAGTTAAATGTGATTAACAGTCTGCAGTGATGTTAAGTGCAGTGGCATACTGTTATCTACAGAGTGCATAAAACTATAAACAAATTCTGGTCTAATTTGGAAGTCTCATCCAGATTTTATTCGTTTATTACTTATACATAACTTAGCTTCTACTCAGCTAGTGCTTTTTACAGAGTGTGAATATGAGAGGGAAGTTTTTAATGGCAGAATTCTTTTCAGTTATTGTTGCTTTTGAAAGGAAGACTTTGAACAAAGTTCTGTGAAGTGATGTTGAGTCAAAGTGATGCCTTTTCCTTCCTATGTGCAAAGTTTGTACCTCTGCTTTGCTGCCATGCTTGCTGTTGTTCCACAATGGAAGTATTAATGTATCAGAAGGATAATACTGGTCTTGGCATGATGCAAATATAAATACAATTTTCACATTCGTGTACTCAGCTTTACTGAGTTATTTGAGGAATAAGCTGTCCTCAAACCAGTTAGCTGTGAATGGAAGAGAAAATATTTCGGTATTACCTGAAAGATTTGTTTGGTGCGATTTTCTAATTCCATGTAGAATTTTAAAGAGAACTTTGGCCATCCATTGGATTTAAGTGCCGCAATTTTGCTGACATATGGGGATAAAATGATTTATTTCACAAATTGCTCTGTTCCATAACTTCGTTTCTCCTGAAGAGCTGACTGTGTATATGTGAAATGTTATTGCTTGATTTAGAACCCTTGAAATTTACACAAAAATAACTGGCCTCTGCCTGCACTGAGAAATAATGTATTGAACTGAATAGCAATGATTTCCATGCCACCTCTATGGGTTAGAAGCTTTGGGCTAGATCCACTTAATTATATTTGTAGAAAGGCCAATTATAAAAGAGCCCCTTTTATACCTAAAGGTGTGCTCTACTACATGTGGACTTAGGTTCCTAAATAGGATATGCTTCTAAATGCAGAATATATAACTGTTATAAAACAATGTTTTACTCAAATATTATAGCAGCTCACTGTGACTTGCAATACATACTGAAAGTCTTTCTCAGCAAGAGGAAGAGTAGACATCCATTTTGTCCTGGTCATCTTAACAGCTTCTTTACTATAGTTAAAAAAATATAAATGCTATCTATACTATAAATGGCATTTATAGCATTTCTAGTCTGAAATTTAAACCCTTATAAGCACTTTATTACTAGGCTTACCTAAAATAGGAAAAAAAGTACTATATTCCAACTATAATTGTCATATGATACTTGCAGACTGGATAATGACATATTATTTTAAAGAATGTATTTTATTGCACCTAAAGTTACATATGATAGATTTGCACTCCCATAATCAAATAAAATACCCAGGTAGTAGCTTGTTTTGGAATTCTTAGTGACTTAAATACTAGCATTATGCTAGTGTGTAGCTGCTTCTTAACTTAATTTTCCTCAAATATGCTAGTACTTGCCATCTGTTCTGGATAAAATTTAATAGTGTAATTTGGCAAAAGAAAAGGTAACATCAAATCTTCTCTACAGAATGACTTGTCTACAGCTCAGAACTGTTATCTGTCATTGGATGTTTCAGTCTGAAGTGTTACAGTCTTTTATTTGCTGCTTTCAAAACCCATTTTTTTAACTACACTTCATGCGTAAAGATCTCTATATTGTACTCTTAGATATCAATATTATCTGAGCTTTTTGTGAATTCCTATTTCATTAATATTGTTCAGGCAATGACTGACTTTTGCACTGTTTAAATAAAATAATACTTATAATAATCAGATTCCATTATTTTGAACTGAGATTTTAGTACAGGCAGAGCCATGTTGTTTGTGTCTGTGAACAGTACAGACATTCCCTTCCTCTCCAATGAATGGTTCAGGTGATGATGTACTTTGCATCTTGGATCTAGCATGCAGCAGTTGTGAATCTGAACCTACCCAGCAAACACAGCACCTCTCTGTTCATGCAGTTAACTTTGATATATTTCTTGGATATCTTGCTTAGGAATGTCTTAAGCTTCAGATAGATGTAGATAAGCCTGTTCTCATTTCCAGTAACTCATTTAAATGAGATCAAAGATCTGATCTCTTTGAATGGCACAGAGTCTATGTGCAGTGTGTGTTCTTTCCAGATGCGCTACTCACATCAATTTTAAGAAAAAATGACTTTTTTTGCATAGAATGGCATTTCACTTTGTTCATCCAGAACAGGTGTATTTAAACAGGCAGCAGCCTTGATTTTGTGTTAAGTCTAAACTCAACACTCCATTCCAGCAACAATAACAAGCACTTTAAGTCAATATTTAGTATCAGTAAAGTCAGAGCATGTGCAAAGGATGCAGCTCTGTTCTGACTCAGCCTGTGTCCTGATCCTATATATGCACAATGGTATAGCATGACTCTAGTGACTTGAGATGTTGAGAACAACACTAATTTTGAAACAGAAGACCAAAGTGATCCCTGTGCTGATGTGTTTCCCAGTAATACCATATGGAAATATGGAAATACTTACTGTGCATTTGATTACATTTACTATAGGAAATTTAATACTGTGCATTTAATTTGGTGGATAAAGAACTGGCTGGATGGGCACATGCAAAGAGTTGGGGTCAACGGTTCAATGTCCAGCTGGAGACCAGTAAAGAGTGGTGTCCCTCACGGATCGGTGTTGGGACCGGTCTTGTTTAACATCTTTGTTGATGACATGGACAGTGGGATTGAGTGCGCCCTCAGCAAGTTTGCCGATCACAATTGGCACATTTGTCGAATGTGTGGTTCGGTTGATACACTGGAGGGAAGGAATGCCATCCAGAGGGATCTTGACATGCTTGTGAGGTGGGCTGATGCCAACCTCATGAAGTTTAACCACGATAACTGAAAGGTCCTACACCTGGGTTGGAGCAATCGCAGGCACAGCTACAGATTGGGTAGAGAAGAGATTCAGAGCAGCCCTGTAGAGAAGGACTTAGGGGTGTTGGTCAATGAACATGAGCCGGCTTCAGTGTGTGCTCACAGCCCAGAAAGCCAACCGTATCCTGGGCTGCATCAAAAGGAGAATGACCGGCGGGTTGAAGGCGATGATCCTGCCCCTCTACTCTGCTCTCATGAGACCTCACTTGGAGTATTGTGTGCAGTTCTGGTGCCCTCAACATAAAAAGGACATGGTACTGTTGGAACAAGTCCAGAGGAGGGCCACGAGGATGGTCCAGAGGAGGGCCACGAGGATGATCAGGGGACTGGAGCACCTCCCATATGAAGACAGGCTGAGGAAGTTGGGGCTGTTCAGCCTGGAGAAGAGAAGGCTGTGTGGAGACCTCATAGCAGCCTTCCAGTATCTGAAGGGAGGCTAT
The DNA here is from genome assembly GCF_012275295.1 of Melopsittacus undulatus. NCBI lineage: Eukaryota > Metazoa > Chordata > Aves > Psittaciformes > Psittaculidae > Melopsittacus > Melopsittacus undulatus. The sequence goes on along the minus strand of NC_047532.1, from coordinate 31,395,999 downwards.
AGGGATGCTGGGGAGGGACTATTCATTAGGGACTGTAGTGACAGAACAGGGAGTAACAGATTAAAACTTAAACAGGGGAGGTTTAGATTGAATATAAGGAAGAAATTCTTTACTGTTAGGGTGGTGAGGTACTGGAATGGGTTGCCCAGGGAGGTAGTGAATGCTCCATCCCTGGCAGTGTTCAAGGCCAGGCTGGATGAAGCCTTGGGTGATATGGTTCAGTGTGAGGTGTCCATGCCCATGGCAGGGGGGTTGGAACTAGATGATCTTAAGGTCCTTTCCAACCCTAACTATTCTATGATTCTATCTTAATTGCTTACTTCTTAAATAAAAGTGATCATTTGTTTCACTGTTAGCCCCTTTCCTTTGTAGCTCTTGTGAATTCTTATCGTGGTTTAAAACCCCACCTCAGCCCCTCCCTCACCACACCACCCCCCCCTCCCCCGATCTCTTCAGAGTAAGTTACTGTTCTGTGTTTTTAATAATTTTGACTGATTTGCTTGCCTCACTTTCCTTCCTCTTAAGCTACAGCCTTATTTGGAATCCTGTCATTGCCAATGTGTGAGATGTTCAGAGCTGGTTTATGAAAAGGCTTGGGTAATACCAGGACATGTATAGACTGCACTTAGCAAGAACTTCCAGCACTCCTGATAACTAACATTCTCATGACTATGAGTTTTGGAGTTATATGGTATTAATCCTTGTTTAAACACTACCAGTGTAATATTTGTAAGGAAGAACTAAGTCCAGATTTTACTGAATAAAGTTTTTTTAATTTGCATGAAGATTATTTTCTACTTAGGTCACAGATGATTATTCATATGAAGTAAACACAAGTAAAAATAGAAGACAAAATACTAACCCCATCTCTTTGTTTCTAGTTCCTTGCACATTCTGAACTTTGTGTTACATTTGTGCTTTGGACAGCTTCAGTTCAGCCCCAGTGATCTGGCTTTAAAATGTATGAGAATAAGTGATATTGCCATCTAGTGTCTGATGAACAAAAATAGTAAGATTTGGTTAAATGTATGCTACAGATGAGAGCTTTCCTTGCTTCGATTCCTTGAGATTTCTTTGTGTTCTAAAGAATTTTTAAATCTAATTTTAATTATCTTATTGTTCACAAAGATGTGCCCTATCATGCCTACTACAGGTATTTTAAATCTTTAACACTTGTGTAGTGCTTTTGATCTTTATTAAGCAACAGGGTTTGGAAAAAATAACAAGTACATTCAGAAGAAGACTTGTTTTAACAGAATTGAAGGGATGTGTCACTACTGAAGTATCATTGAAGTGAGCCTCTGAGACTTCAGCTCTGACCATCACAGGCACAAAGATGCATAAAGGGTGCATCTTTGTAGTAGGATTTTGTTGCAGGAAAAACTTGTGCATTACTCATTCTGACAGTTATTCCTCTCTGTAAGTGTAATTTGTGGAAGAAAAAATGTATAATGATTTAGACATGATGGATCTGAACCCAGCCTCCTTGTCTAGATGAAATTACTTGGCATGTTTACAAATTTTAGCTGAAGAATTGTTGCAGGTTTAGGATATCATCAAGTAACTTTGTGCAGTTGATGTGTTTACAGCAGCTAGTCTTGTTATGAACAAGAAAATGAAGCTCTATCTTTGTTCAGTGGAGTACTCAGTGAAAACATAGTATTTGAAAATGTATTGTAAAGTGCAAATTCTGTTTGGTTTTAGGCAACCTTTTTCTGTGAATGTGAGGATGAGTACCGGGGTTCCCTCTGTGAAGAATTTGATGCTTGTCAGAGCCAGCCCTGTCAGAACAATGCAACCTGCACTGATGTAGCACAGAAACATGACAGGAATAATTTCACCTGCACCTGCCTACCTGGTAGGTTTTGTATTACCCTTTGAATAATGCATTTTGTTTTATCATTCAGTACATCTCTTATGCAGAGCAATGAACTGCAACTTCAAATACTAGGAAAGAAGGAAAATACAGCAACAGCGTAAGGACAGTTTTTAAAAGGAAGATTCATCTGTGAAAAATGACATTGAAAACACACATCTGAACTATAACTTAATGAGTGAATTATTCATAACAATAGAACTTTACCTACTCAGATGAAAAAACCAAAATGCAGTGTACATCAGCTTTTTCTTAATCTTTTTTCTTTTTTTAAATATCCAATGTAGATTTTAAGTATCCATTACAACTAAACTTTCAATAAGCATCCTTTCTTTCTAACTACCAAACTCTTTTCTTCAGTTACACCCATCAAATGGAAGAATATTTTCTCCTAACTATGCAGTTGGATTGTTCCCCAAAATTAACTCAAGTCCTGAAATTTTTAAAAAATGTATAAACTAAATGGTGTCCTTTGTGGGTTTGATTAATGAACAAATGACTGTGTTCTCTGAAGTTATTTTAAGAACATTTGTTTAAAAAAATCAATTAAGTGAATATAGAAATGTTAATTGAAATTAAAATCAAACTAAATATGATAGTCACATGCTGGAGGATAAATTAAAGATACATGCTGATGGAAAAAACTCTTACTGAATAACTATTACAGAAAATTATCTGAAATTTACCAAACCAAACTCAGTTATCATAATAGAAGTTACTTCAATCTGTTTTCTAATATTATTTAAAAATAAAAGTTGACTAAGATTATGATCAGTAGCAGGTAACATATTTTCTTTCCTACAAACATTACTTTATACTTTCATTTCTGTAATACTGGTCAGCTGATACTAGAGAGAAAGGGAACTTAAGGGAAAAACTGAAAAAAGGGGAAGATACTTCCAGAATAGTCCTTAAGACCTGCAGATTATAGAAGCTAAGCAGGTGGAAAAATAAATTATTTGGTCAGGTTTCTAGTGATTGTGTCTAAATGGCTGACTGGATTTCATGCTCAGTGGGTGTTTGTGTGCATGAAATATATATATAAGGTACATGTAGCGATACTTTATTCTGCCCCAAAGCAGGTCCTGGAGTGGGTGTTCTGATATTCCCTTGAAGATAGAAATATTCTTATTCTTTACCCTCACACATGTTGTACAGACTAGAGAAACTTCCATCTGCATTAGATTATATATAAGTACCAGCCTGAAGTATGACTGAGCCGTAAACATGTGAATGCAAATGATGCTTTAATGTGGATGTCATATACTGTCCTCCAAACTGTTTCGTGAACTTTGCAGTTCAGAAAATCAGCAATGGCAAATTATTAAGGGCTCTACATTCTCTACAGAGGCTTAAGTTCATAATTTTTCTGCTTCTAGGACTCCCACTTTTTCTCACTTTGCTTAAAGTCCCTAACAAAAGTGCAGTCAGAAAGAGATCTATATTTGTATATTTTTTTCTAATGACCTGGATTTATATTGCTCTGAAACTAAGATGTGAATTTATTATGCAGGTGTACTATGTTCTATTTCATAAATTTGCCAAAGGATTAAATACCACTTTAACATGATAGGTAAATACAGTTGAGTAATCATTTAAATAAGAGAAAGAGCAGAGTGGGACAAACTTCCAACATTTGAACAACTCCTACCACTACTGTCATGTTGAATATGTTTGATTCAGAATTCTTTTGGATCGTGACAAATAGTTTCCAACTAGAAAAGAAAAAAAAATTGTATTTGTTATGTTTTTGTTGTTTGCTTTTATTGAGACAGATATATTGGAAATTATTCTACATCAAGTACTATAGGCTAAATTTCCTTTTGCAATTTCCCTATCTCAGAAGAAATACAAGAATGATTGTAAAAAAACCTCTCCAAAAAATCCATAGTGATATATTGTATTAACAGTGTCACCTAGTTACAGCTTACTGTTCTTTACCACTAGCCATTGTGTTAAACATGCTTCTATGGAAGATACTTACTATTTTATGTAGAGTTACATTTAAGAAATAAAATGCCTCTGTGTAATGTGTAGTTTCTTTTTCAGTCATGCATCCAAGATAGTTTCTTTGGGATAAATAAAAATTGAAAGGGGCAACGTGTAGCATTTGTTAAGATTTCTTTTTGAGTGTTTAATCATTTAGATTGTATTTTGTAAGTTTGTTTATTTTTTTGGGGACATATTTGAGACATCAGACATATGGAACAAAGCAAACTTATGGTCAAATAGTACAGTACACACAATCTGTAGCTTGTGAACATAAAGGAGCCTATTTGGAAGAGTTTGCAACTGTGCTGAACAGTTCTTCACAGTTCCCACTTAAAATAAACACTCTGCTTGAAGCCCAGCAGTAGGAGCAAATGACAGTCATTCAGCATATGCACAAATAATTCATAATGTCAAGTCTTATTTAAAGTCTTGATAAAGATTGTTGCCTTTATATTTAAGATGTGTTTGAAAACCATTCAAAAATGACTTTTTTTTTCTTTTTTTTTTCTTTTTTGTTATATGGATGCTAATGAGTACCAACCTCCATTATACTTGTGCTGTCAAAATATTGCTGCTGGTAAAATACAATTGATATAATCTCTAGATTTTCACTACTTGCTTATGTTTCTCCAGTGAAGTACAAGTTTTAATTAAAAATCTCATTTTAGAAGAAATTAGAAGACTGACCTGGATTTTATTTCTTACTTTGGTTAATTTTACACTCAGAAAACTAATGGTCTGTTTGAATGACCTACCTTTATCACCATTTAGTGATAAAGCCTCATTTTTTGGTGTATTTTCTGAATGTTCTGTGCTGTTTTGTAGGTTATACAGGAGAGCTGTGCCAGTCAGAGATCGATCATTGCATCCAGGAACCATGCCAAAATGGAGGTACCTGCTCATCCAACATCAATGGATTCAGTTGTCAGTGCCCGGAAGGTAAACAACAAAGACCTGTCTAATACCTCATAAAAACTGGTGTTTTGCAGGGTATGCTTAGTCTAAATTTCCACCTATATCTATTTAAATATTTGTAAAATTGTGCTTTAGGTCACATTTGGGAAAAAGATGAGAAATTGCTCTATAATCATCATTAGTATACAAAGTATGTTAGGAGCTTAATGTTTTGGTGTATATGTGGTGCAGAAATGTTCTCTCATTCTCTGGTGCCTTTAAAGTAGAAATCAGCCTCCAGCACTGTGAGAAAGTTGAATCGTAGGAGACCCCGGATGTGGTCTGATTTTTATGTTTTCCAGTAAATGTGTGAGAAAAAGATGCCTCCCTCTGCATAGTTCTGCATATGGACCAGTTGGCTAAAATGTATGTAAGAGCAGTAATTCAAAACTGAGGGAATGATTTCAATCCCCCAAATTTTTAATTAATTCTCCTTTCTACTTGAACTTCTTATTTCTCTACATGAAAGCCTTTCAGTGATTCTCATCGTTAAACACGCTGTGTGAAATGAGGACATCATAATGCTAAAATGCATGCTTTCATAACAGTTTGCCGACTGAAATGGCAGATGCCTAAATTGCTCACAAAAAAAAATATCAGGAGTGAAAGCTCTCAATTATAAAGCCCTCTATTAGTTATTTATAATTAAGATTAGAACCTTGAACTAATTATATTTCTGTTCTTGATCTGTGGAAGTTGTTTTTATTCTGACAGCACCTTGTGTATGCTCTAAGGGTACAAGTCTTTGATAACTGCTCTTGTAACATACTTGCTTAATAATGAAGATTATTTGTAATTTCTTTAGGCTGATTCCTTGCTTTTCTGAAGTGTCATCCTTTAATGAATGACCCACTTAACAGCTGTGTTGAAACGCAGACACTGACATTTTGTCAACAGTGCAGGTCTTGAATTTGGAAGAAATTCTGAAAATTGTTTGCTTTGTAACAAAAATCAGTGAGAAAATTATTAGATGTTAGACTTGGTCAATAATTTATCTTCATTTTTCTTAGGAAATCTGTTCAAGGATCTTTAAGGATCCTTTGCAGGAAAGGGTCTTTCCAGTAATAAATGCTTGGAAAAATAGCTACCAGGATTTTTGGCTGGTTTAGAACTGATATATTTGTTTCTATGTGTGCCGTACCTTAATTGCTTGCTCCTGGTGACCTATCAATGAATATGCTGGCTGTGTCTCAACTTGTCTCCTATAGCCATTTGATATGCTGACCATGGGACATGGCTGCTGGTAGGTTGAGGTCCCTGGATGGTCACCTCACCCTTTCCCTTCTGTGGGTGTGTTGGGGTGCTTGGCTGGGACACAATGCTTATAGCATAGCTCTTGATCACCCTGTTAAAAGGCATTTATGTCCTGATAGCTGTGGGGGGTTGAGGCTGCTCTCCTGCTCGGGGAGCTCATGCCAGCTGCAATTAGCCTGTGAATGGGAGTGGGGCAGGCTGCCAGCTCCTCCTGGCCCACAGGCCCTGACAGTCACCGGCAGCAATGCTGCTCCTGTAAGTGCACTAGCTGGCTGTGCCAAAGGCCCTGTGCCACCTGGAGCACAGCAGAGAAAAACCTTCCCTTCATCTCCCTCCAGAGCTGTTCTCTGCAAAGAGAATAATGTAGATGTTATCTGATGGGCCACTGCTTGATGTGTAGTGTTCCTTTTGATAGCAGCTTTCCCACTGCAGGAGAGCCAGGTTGTGCTTTTCTGGTTTTACTCCTGTTTGATTGTCTCTGTGTTATAGAATCATAGAATAGTTAGGGTTGGAAAGGACCTTAAGATTATCTAGTTCCAACCCCCCTACCATGTGCAAGAACACCACACACTAAACTATGTCACACAAGATTCCATCCAACCTGGCCTTGAACACTGCTGAGGATGGAGCATTCACAATTTCCTTGGGCAACCTCTTCCAGGGCCTCACAGTAAAGAACTTCTTGCTTAGATCTAACCTAAACCTCTGCTGTTTAAGTTTCAACCCTTTACCCCTTGTCCTATCACTACAGTCCCTAATGAAGAGTCCCTCTTGCTTGCGCTTCATCCACAGAGTCCTCCTGATGAGGTGGCTTGTAACAGATCCTCACAGTAATGTCCCCCATCGCTGTTCTCCCTTTGACCCTGACCCACAAGCTCTCTGTTAACTGATCACCTGTCCCCAGAGAGGGTTCCATACTCTCCAGCCTATCACTGACATAAATAGCTACTCCCCTCCCTGCCTGCTGGACCTGTCTTTCCTAAAGAGCCTGTAACCTCCCATTCCAAAACTCCAGTCATAGGAGACATCCCACCATGTTTCTGTGATGCCAATGATACCATATCTCCATAGACATGCACACACCTCTAATTCCTCTTGTTTGCTCCCCATACTGAGGACGTTTGTATAGAGGCATCTGAGCTGAGCTACAAATGAAGCCAGTTCATTGGCTGGAGCACCTGAAATATGTCTGCATCGCTCCAAGCTTTTATTATAGGTGTTGGCAACTGAGTGGGTGTGTTGGGATGGAATGATGCCCCCCTCCCCCAGCACATCTAGTTTAAAGCATCCTTGACAAGTCTGGCAAAGCCTCCTACCAAAACTGCTCTTCCCCTTTGCTGTCATACCAGCTCCAGCAGCCTCCAGTAGACCTGGCCTCCCAGATTGAGTCATATGTTCTAAATAACCAGACCCTGACTATGGCACCACTGTTCTAACCATTTATTAACCTGCCAAATCTGCCTGGACTTTTCAAGGTCCTCCCCTTTGACCTGGAAGATTGATGAAAAACCAGTCTGAGCTCTAGGGCCCTAACCACCTCTCCCAGTGCTCTGTAGTCCTTCTTAATGATTCCCAGGTTACTGCTATCTATCCCTAGCACCCACATGGATGAAGTGGGTATAAGTGGGTAATAGTCAGTGGGACTTACTAGACCAGGCAGACTCTCTGCAACATCCCTGATCTGAGCCCCTGGTAGGCAACATGTCTCCCTTGAGACTGCGTCAGGCTGACAGATGGGTGCCTCTCTGCCCTTCAAAGTAGAGCCACTGACTACTATGACCTGCTGCTTTTTCTTGGAGGCACTCATAGTAATCCATTTCACTGCTGCCTGTCAGATTTTAAAGGAAGCCCCTTGCTTTTAACTGTCATCTTCCTCCTTTTTTTTGTTGTTGTTGGTTTTGTTTGCTTGTTTGGGGTTTTGGTTTTGTTTTTGTTTTTTTTTTGTTGCTAGCTTCCAACTTCCTGAATTAACACCCTCCTGGAGATAAAATGTGGTTAGACAGAACATTATAAGAGATGATGGGGAAAGTATCTCACAAAGGCAAAAGACGGCAGATAAAGGAATGCGATGGAGACAATGAGGAATGGTCTTGAAAGTGTGCATTTCTTTTACAAATGAGATGTGTTAATGAAAGAAGCATGTGATAGCTTACAGAAGGTGAAATCTGAGGCACTGGAAAAGCAGTCTAGATTAGATATGAACATTTAATTGTCTTTAGACAATTTTACTCTTTTAGGAGTCCTTTTGAAAGTAATATTTCTTTATGCTTGCAGATTCAGTTTTCTGTGGGATGCGTTGTCAATTTTAATGTCCAAAATGTGTCAAAAAATAAACTGCTATCTAATGTTGTCGAGTCACCCGTACTGAAGGGAAAACTGGATTTTATAATCAAATTTATAGTCAAGATGCTTAAGAAATACTAAGGACTTAAGAATTTGTTAAAAATTTTCAGTCTTTATTATTGTGAAAAGGATGTTTGGGATGTTGTACTTAAAATGGGGTAGGGATCTTTGATCATCTTTAAAGTTTCATGATAATAAACATACATTTAGCAAGCATTACCTTCAAATGATTATGCAAAGAAATTTCTAGAAATTCTAAATATCTACATGTAGTAAACATCTGTTGACCTGAACAGAGATGTTTGAAATTTATATTCAGAATGATTCCATAAAACTCCATATCACTTTTTAAATATCTCCTCTGATGTTCTTCCATGCATAACATCCTACTGTATTGACAGTAAAATTACTGAATCACAGCTAGGCAACATACTGAAAAAACCTGAATACCTGCAGGTATTTCTGGAAATACTGTAAAGCAGCAAAGTTATGAATGTTCTTACTGTGGTTTCTGTGGTTTGAAAGAGGTTGACAGCTATAGAAGATGCTAACTTGTGATTCATATGTGCTGATTTGCAGTAGCAGCTATAAAATGCACATTTGTCACCATGAATTTTAATTGTGAAGAATAGTTGAAGTTTCAAGGTCTTCACTTTTTCTGAGCTTCGTTGTTCATCTAAAAGCCTTTTTTCTATATTATAGCTTGCAGATGTGATGCTAACATCTTTAGGTTTACATACAATAAACCTATTTATTATCTTGATTCCAGGAAACTAGGTCACACAGCTGTTGCATATGGAAGATTGCCCAAGGTTACTGGTCATTAGAGAATGCAGAATTTTTCATATTACCATAAGAGAGTTTAATTTACCTGAAGAACATTTTGTTGTTAATTAAATTTTTTTATGGCTGTTTAGTTTCTGGTATTTTCTGCTTATCTAATGTTTTTACCTGACATCTTCCCAAATTGCTCTTATTTTTAATACACTTCTTAATGCTTTAATGGGCTGAGCTTCTGTTCATCTTTACCTGTAAAGACTTAGCTAGTGTGAACTTTAATCAAAATCTTACAATTACATTTTAATGATTTCTTGTTTCCTTATGCTGTCTTTTCTTTTTCATTTACAGAATTCTTCTGAAATACTAGCAGATATTTTGTATTTCCTCACAAAACAATTTTCTATAGGGAAAATAATGTATTGCCTGCATCTCTTTTAATTATTTATCACTGTATTTAAAATTTAACAGTTTTGTAATCCTGAGCCCTATCAATTCATGACTTCTTTTTTTCATGTTTGTGTAATTCTTGGAATTAGGTTAAACATAACAATTAGGCAAGTTTGTTGCTCTGCAGACTGCATAAAAAGCAGTTGTACAGTATCTTCAGAAAATTTTTAACTTCCTTGATTTATACTCTCTTTTGCTTTCAATAGCCTATGAATTAAAATACCACCATGGTGAGAAAACTGACTTTTATCCAGAGGTTTTCTATCTCTGAAAAAATTTCTATCACTGCCCAGGAGGTCTGTAGTAATATATAAAGCATATCACTTGATTTAATACTTTTATTTTTCTGGAGAACAAGCCAAACGGTCTGAACTGTGTAAGCCCAAATATTGCCTTTCCTCTCTACCTTCTGTGTTATTCCTTTAGTAAACTTTGCATTCAGATCTTTCAAATCATCAGTAGTCTTTATATTTCAGTCATGACCCTCTTGCACCAGTAATGACGTAGATGCAGGGTTGGGATTTTTTTCCTTTAGCATTTTATTCTGTTTTTAATCAATACACCTCTAAATTTGATTTTCAAATTTATTATTTGGATTATTTGTTTTCAACAATTTTATTGATATGGATTTAAATGTAAATTCAGAAATGCCAGAATAATAGATCTTCAATTCAGATTTATAACTGCTGCTGCTTTGAATATTTTTGGATATTTAATTCGTACACAAGGTTTAAACTTCCAGAATCAACTAAACACATTTCTCAGTGCAGTCAAAGATAGCACAAGGGCAACATGTTTTAGTGTATTTTAAACCCGCCTGTGTTCTTGAAGTGCTTTGTCACTTAAAACATTAGCCATCTGCCAGTAAGCTTCACTTTGTAGTTTGTAGCAAAAATAATTGCAAAGGTTGTAGTGAAACAGCATTAATGTCATTGTGTGACCTCAGATCTCTTTGATCCTTTTTAATCTGGTTTCAGAGTTAGAGATTTCACTGGACTTATTGGCTGATCTCTTCCTGGTAGTAAAGTCCTTGGAGATTCCTTTTAATCTGTCCAGGAGTTAATTTTGTTGGTTCTATTCCTTTTTTTTTTTTTTTACATATGCCAGGAAACTGTTTCTGTGATTAGATTCTTGATTTTAGGGTTTTAATTCTTTTCAGTTCCTGATGGTTTGTGCAGTTATCATCTACAGGAGGGACCTCTAATATGAGCTTCCACAGTATCTGTTTTTAAGCTCTCCCTCTCCAGCACTACTGTGCAGGTGGTCCTGACAAAGCCCATAATGCAATCTGAGCCATAAAATAGCAAAATTGAGAGGGCAGAAAGCTCTTGATGGCTCTTTGCCTGTGTCTTGCCAGATCTGTTTTTTGTTTCCTGGTCTGTTACTGAATGAGTTGCCACTAAACTCTTAAAGCGTCAATCTGTAGTTCTTTCTTTCTTTTTTTTTTTTTTATTACTCTTTTTTTTGGAGGTTGTTTAATTGGATTATTTTTTCTTTGTTTTTCATTCCATAGTTCTGATGTAAGTTTTCTGAACATATGAGGGAAATGTGGCTTTTTAAGTCATTTGTCCAGGACTTAACATTTTGAGGATTCTTCTAAAATCCTGTTGCCAACAGTGCCCAAGAATCTTCTAGTTTTGTCTGAAGCTCACAGGGTAGTTCTGGCCTTTCTATCTTTTACTTAGTTTTGTTAATTCTCTGAGTAGATATCTGTAATACACTGTGTGCGTTGCTCACCTTAGCTTAATAAGCATGTCCCCCTCTTTCTGATGCAGTTCACTGAGCTTTTGTGGTGCCATGGAGTGTGTCTTCTTGAGGAAGCCATCAGGATATTTAAAATTAATTGCCAGTCTTCTTTATGTTGTGTGCTGGCAAATTAATGTCTTTAGCCTGATTATCTCAGCCCTCCCTCACTCTTCAAGTCTTGGAGCTCAGTCAAGTTGAGAGGTTATGCCCAGTTTACTAGCTCTTTCTGGCCAAAGACCCGCAACAAATTAATCAGTAAAGAACAAACTATAGAATTCAAATTTCTTAGTAAATGTTTGTTTTTTTTTTTGTTACGCTTTAAAATGTAAATTAATTTCTTATGTGCTTGTTTTCAGAAATGTCAACTCCTGACTTGCTATCCATGATTACCGTGCTAGAATTACAGCTAAACAAAATTAAACTCACTTGAATGTGAATAATGAATAATTAGAAAAGAAAAAAAAATCAAAATGCCCCAAAAGTAACACAACTATCAAAATTAACTGAAAACTATTTCCTGGTGATTTTTACCTTGCTTGAAATTTGGAATTACATTATTTAGAACAAAAATGTATATGGAATCAGTAAAAGATAATGAGGTGCCATGAACTATGTACTGAATGTGGTATTCAATCTCACTTTTGGTATTCATTATAAGCTTTATACAATATAGGAGTTCAGTTCTAATACATCAACTAGTTTTAATCCATCTGTGAGACTGCAGAGGTGCAAAAACTATACACATAAGGCCAAAAATCTGCTTCATTCCATCAGGGATAAGATTTCAATATTGAGTGTTGATCCAAAATGTCACCTGTCATGGTTTTCATGCTCTGAGTCATTGGCAGGATGCTCTAGAAGAGTCATCTCCTCCATCTTGATCCTTTCTCTCACCATCAGACACATTTTGTGTGGGTTTTTGCTTTGAGGTTGTTTTGGGGTTTTTTTGTGTGGATTGTTTAAATTTATTTTTTCCCTCTTTCTGGTTAAATAATTTTCAAATCCTAGAGTACTTTTTAATGCATTTACCTATTTTCTTTGGTGTCTGAAATGTTGCTACAGTCTTCTGGGTAGCAGTGACAATGTGGTCTGTTTGCCTTTTACGCTGCGGTTTACATTTTGATAGAGTGTAGGTAAAGCTGGCTTGCTGTGTCTTGAGTGGAGGCTGGCCTGATTTGCTCCTAATTTCTCATTCCCAGTGATTAATGTATTGTAATGATAAAAGCTATTCTACGATGTAAGATATTCCAGGAAACATGAAGCCTGAAAACTGATGGTCTGTACGAGTTGACCAAATAATGATCAAAAAATACTAGAATTGAATGGAAAGGACAATTTCCCCTTTTATTTAGAAGAGTACTGGTATTTGAATATACTTCTCTTGAGTAACTTTTGGGTACAATAACTACATGTAGTGTTACTATGTATATATATGACATATCTGTATGTATAGATAAAAACTATAGTTAGTATACTGTTGTTTGTTCAAATATTATTCTTTTCTACATCTGATTAAAAAAACTCCTTTGCAAGAAGATCCTTTTCTTTAGGTCTAATTTTTGCATGCTTTTGCTTCAATAAATCATTGTCTCTCCTGCTAATGAGAAGGATGTTCTGGTAAAAGGTACTCTTCAAAGTTATTGAAGCTCAAGTAAATTCATGTGCTGTTCTGGAGGTTGTTATTCTTAACATACACTTTAACAGTAATGAAAAAAAAAGGTCAGTTTTGGCTTTTCTTTTTTTTTCTAGTCTAGCCTATTCCTGATCTTTAGAAAATCTCTTCTGCTTTTCTAGCCAGATGTACTTTGTAAAGTGGATAAACACTGTCTGATTCAACCTTTGCAATCCACTGCCTTAATCATATGATAGTATGATTCTACCTGAAGCATTTTATCATACTGTGTTAATGGTATAAATGGATAAAATGGTATTTTATCATACCATGTTAATGGGTAAAATTAGAGTTTAATATATATATAGGAAGTATGTAATTTTGTAATTTCACAGCACTAAAAAATAGAAATATAGCTATATCAAATATCAAAGACTTTTAACTTGCTTTGGTTATTAAAATTGTATGCATAGCAGAATACTTACTTATAAAAAACATTTATTTCTTTTAGGATTTTTAGGAAGCTCATGTGAAGAAAAAATAGACCCTTGTGCATCATCTCCGTGCCAGAACAATGGAACCTGTTATGCAGACAGACTTGCCTTCTCCTGCAGTTGTAGTCCTGGATTTACAGGACCTACATGTGCTCAGCTTATTGACTTCTGTGCTCTGAATCCTTGTGCACATGGCATTTGTCGTAGTGTTGGAACCAGCTATAGATGCCTCTGTATCCCTGGTTTGTACCAAAGAGTTATCTGTTTTGTAAACTTCTAGTATTTTTAAATGCATATTCCATATATAGTTTAAAATTACTTTTTTCTTTTCAGTGTATAAAATACATTGAGCAGATGTTCTGTCTGTTTAAAACAATGTTAGAAATCTACATATTCCATTTGGAAAATTAAAAATTGCAGACTGAGCACTGAAAATACCCACTGAGATCCATATGGCTTAGTTGATATCTACAGTTATAAAACTACAGTCTAGAGGATAAATCTTTTTTAAAGTGAGGTATCAGTGTCATTGGTAATTACAAATATGGTTTCCACATCACAGGGAAAATGTGACACTGATCATTGTGGAAGGAATGGAAATGACGTAGTTGGACAAAGGTAGAAAAGGAAAAAAATTGGCTACCACAAACGGTTCAGTTCTGCCGTCTGTGTTTACATAAATTATCTCTCTTCAGAAGTTTCAGTGATAAAGCTTAGATGTGTATAGCTAGTACAGGTTCAATATATAGATGAGTATAGTTAGATTCAGCTAGTAACTGTTTGACAATATACCCTAACATTAGGTGCATAGCGTCTGGGTTGCATTTTGCTTAGCTCTTGGGATTTTTTCTTAATTGTACCAAATTAACAGAATATTGGAATACTTATAGCTTCCTTTATGCATTTTAGAAATGATAATTAATAGGTTAAGTAGCAGTTAAAATGAATGATACCATGTGCCGCATATCTACTACTGCTTAAGCACTTACAGAATGAAAACCAATGATATTTGTTTTCATATGAATAATTGTAATCATTTTGGCACTTTTTTTTTGGGGTTTTTTTTTTTTTTAAGCTGTAAACTTGAAAACTGCAGAGGTTCAGAGGAAAATAAATTCCCAGTTTACCAGGAATAAAATAAAGAGTGGGATTGGATAGTTGGTAGCTCTATATATACATAATGCTCTGACATGCATGCTCTTACAAAGTTCCTTTCAGAGGAATACCTTTTCTCTGCTGCTTTGCCTTGTCTTGTGGGAAACCAGCCACAATTTTTCAGCTCTTTTCCCTTGTTCTCAGTTATCAGTATGTGCAGGTACCCTACCAATCTCATATTTGCAGGTATTTATGGATTTGGGGAGTTTGTAATGAAATATATTAATGCAGCATCTTTAAAAGGTGTCAGAATTAATCACTGCTATTTAGAGACATAAAAAGGACCATTAGAAATTGGTTTTGGAGAGGTACTCACAAGTGAACAGAAGCCAATGGAAATTTATAGTTTGGATTTGACAGATTTATAATTAAGTTACTTTTTTATAAAGGAGAAAATTACAAAGGTGAAATGGAGACAATACATAGTAGTGTTATCTCATAATTTGTTTGTTGTCTAGCAGAAGTGAATTTAGACCTACAGGATGATAAGAAACTCATGTAAGAGCTTTAACCTTTGAAATGTATTCACTTATTTAACAACAACAACAACAACAAAAGCCTCCATTTTATGGAGTGTTTTAGGAAGCATCCTCAGTTCTTCTGGTTGTGACTTTTGGAAACCAGCGGGTAGGTAGATTTTTGTGGCAAGATAGGTCCTGATGGTTAAATGACCTCAAATGTTTTCAGTCCAGATGTTTCTGTGAATGGTGTGGACAGTTTTCATTTGAACAGAAGAATGTCATTATGTAATGCAGAAGAGTATTTCCTAACATGTGTTTAGTTTTATATATTTCAGGAGGTGAAGATGATAATTCTTTTATTACAAATTTTCAGTCTTTCTTTTTGAAGTGTTTAAATGTTTTGCTGATCATTTGCATAATAGAGAAATCCTTAGAGAAAACAATTGGTATTGAGATGAAGAGCAACAGATGTAGTCATATTTAAATAGAGCTAGCAAACCCTGTCTTATTGAGAGCACAAACTAGAATTCATCAATTGATAAGTTCTATGTCTGACCAAATATCTTTTTGATTGTAGGTAGTTGAAATTGCCAGGTGCTGTTTTCCTAAATTCATTTTTAGAACTGAGAATTTAATAGTTTAATGTTTTCCTCTTCATTTTTGGTATTATTCTCCTCATGCAGCTGCTAGAAGGACTAAATAGCAAAGGGAGTAAACAGGAAAAAAATGTTTGAAGTATAAAAAACATTCATAAAGATGGAGAAAAAAAGAAGTCAGTGGGTAGGGCTATGAAAGTGAATTGATAATATCAACCCATTCATTCATTGGATAGCAATTATTTTGGTAACTGGTTTGTATTCCTATCAGAAAACTGCTATTTTTCTAGCTGTTGAATGGTACAAGCAGTTAAGGCATAGCCAAGAAAAATCTCTACAGAGGGTGGAGGAACTACTGAGATGAGGAGCTGCCTCACTCTGGACACCAAGGAAAGTGATCAAAGTGTGTCAATGTTTTAATATTTAAGTGTTTTTTAATATATGAATGCAACAACAGTTGACTGAAAAAAATACAGGGACTGAAGAAGCACATTTTTAAGACTACCAGGACTGTGCCTGTGTACTCTTGCAAAGTTGTGAGAAGATTTGCCACAATTTAAATGAATTGAATTGTAGAAATCAAAACACAAGAACAGATACTCTACCTTGGGACAGGAAGATAATTCAAGTCATCAGAAACCTGGATTTCCCAATTAGTGCAAGAATTTTTTTTTCCTACTTTCTGTTATAAAAAGGGATTTGATTTTCTATCTGGAGTATTTGGACCTGTTCAGCACCAGTGCCCTTTCCCAAGTCATCCAGGGTAGGAAAATCTAGGCATTTCTTTTTCCAAGTAAACCAGGAAAGTTTTTATCTTCTTCACCCTGTTCTTTGCCTCTGGTTCAAACAAACAAACAATCAAACAAAATGAGCTAGTTAAATATTCTTGGACAAATAAATGTTGGTTAGTTTTTTTTTCTAAAATTTTTCACCCAAGACTGATTGTAAGTTGTTAATATATTTTGTTCAAACTAATTCTATGTCTCTCAGGATTTAAAAGAAGTCACAGACCACTCATGTTATGGAAACTTGCTGTTATTGAAATAATATTTGTGCGTTTAAAAGCTAGCCAGATGAGATGCTGTAGAAGTTGCATCCAAGACCATATATAACACAACTGTAGTTGAACTTTTTTGTGTTGCTCCATGTGAAGTTTAATGGGAAATATATATGTATATATATTTTATTTCTTTCCAAACCTTTTGTAGACTGCTGTAAACTTCACTTTCAAGAATGACAATTTGTTTCAGAAAGAATTCCCTCTACATATATCATTACTTGTTTCATATAGAGATGAAACAAAAAGCCAAATTGTGTGAGCTTGTCATTAACCTGCAATAACTTAAAATCTTGGATAACATTTCAAAATATTGTTAAAGAACTGAACCTAAGTGTTAGCAAGATAGGGCCAGTCAGAATAGTTTGTTTATTCTTCTATGCCTTTTAATTGTTATGAACATACCATTATGGTTGTTTTCAGTTTTTTCAAGTTATACCAGCAGGATTTGGACCAATTATCTTCAGAGATTTCCTTGAATTAAAGGGATAGTAGATAACCGAGAGTCAGCTTCTGTGTAGATCAGCATTTAGGATGCATCATAACACACACTTTGCAAGTGTTGTTTTATTGTGTGTAATGTGGACAAGAGAAATTAAACTTGGGGATTCCTAGTATCGCTATCAAAAAGCAATTTGATAAAGTGAGTTACATATGGGTATATTAAAAAGATAAATTCTATTTACAGTTTTTCCTGCAGAGAATTTGACGGCCTCTGTTACATGTAAAGTGGATGAATAATTTTTTTTTGCAGTTTAGTAGCATTATCAAAGGTTAATGGGTTAATAACAAACTTACTGAACTACAGAAAGATATTACTATACATAAGGAGGAAAGAAATTATGTCTGCCTCTTGACCCTGCAGCTTTCTGGCTTGCAGGCGCTCAGCATTGGTGGGCGAGCTCCTAGACTACTGACTTCTTTGTACAGGAGTCTTTCACTTTCAGACATGTCACTGAATTCCTATTTGGTTTTGAGCTATATTAATGGTAAGTTCATAAAATGATGTTTTAGAACGTTCTTCTAACTTGGTTATATGATATATCTGAAACATAATGTTTTAAAAACTTTAGAACCTGACATTTATTTTTGTGTTCACCTCTAAGATGCCATAATGGTTTGGTTGTTGGGTTTTTTTGATTTTTTTCTTTTCGGGGTTTTTTAGGTATTTCACAGAGGATATAATTTCTTATTAGAGAAGCAAAGTGCTGCAGTGTTTTGTTCATATATGTGACCTTAATGCCATCCTTCCTTTATGCATTGTTTCTACCAGCCGGCAGAGTGTCAGCTAGATTTTTGTCTGTGTTACTTCTGCCTCAAAAATTAAAAGATGAATTTTAAAGAGTTCAAATTAGCCTAAGGACTATGAAAATTTCCTTGTTCAGTAGGCAGTTTGGTTACTATGTTTTTTTGGCCAGTTTTAAGATTTGAAGAATGATAAATGATAGTAGTTAAACTTGCATATATGCACAATTTGCAGAACAAACGCAAGCAGACATTTACTACTGTTCTTTTTTCATGTGTTGGCTTTCACTGTGGGCATAGTTATAGGTAACCTGCATTATCAGCTTGTATAGAAAAGCTAATTTGTATAAGTTAACTTGGAAAGTAGTCTAATACTTCTGAATGTTCCTATTTCCAGCATGGTGAGGAAATATGTAAGTTATTTCCAAGCTGAATATACTTACTACCTTATACTTAAATACCTACTTTTGTATTATATGTGTAATTTTTAAATTGCACATGAAACTTTATGTCTTCAGTTGTATTCTTCCACACCCCAATTATCACCTGGCCCTTTATGGGTAGCAAAGAGATGCATAGTTTGTATCATGTATTTTTGTGCTTACTCCATGTTAAAGAACTTATCCTGATAAAAATTCTTGTGCTCATTTGCTGGATTTCTCATCTCAAACCTAGATTATGAAACCGGTGAGACTCCACTGTGTCTGTTTCTTTAGTCCCTGAATCCCAATGAGGTGTCTTCCTTCTCTTAAACCTTTCCTCTTTAAGCCTTTTTTCTTTATACTCCATTATTTTAATAGAGCGGCTGTTATCAATTTCAAATGCACATATCTAATATATTGTTTTTAATTTTATCTGGCCAAAAGCAAAGAAATATGTCCTGAAATAACTAAATGTGACAGAAAAGTTTTGCATTTGGCTTTCTTAAAGACATAGGGGTATGGAGTTTGAAATGGCAGTACACATGTACAGACATTTAACACCTGCCCTCAACTTTCAAAATATATATGAGAACACATAGAGAACATTTTGGGGAAAATAAAAAGCTAACAAACAAAAAACCCAAGGAGTGTCAGAAAAAAATCCACAAGGTATTAAGAATGGTGCCAACTTGAGAAGTACTGCTATGGAGATTCTTTGGTTTATGCAGCTTAATAGATGGTAATAGGAGCATAGATCTGTCTTGGTGCCTTTGCAGGGCAGGTGCACCTTTTTTCTCCAGCAGTAGCCTTTTTTTTCTCTGTGTTTTCCTTTCCCACAGTTTGGAACTGGGGCAGGAATGCAAGCTCTGGCGGAAGCAACTTTAGGTTAATTCCAGTGCAAGACTGTCTGTGAGCCCTTTATTGTTTCTGTTTCCTTATCTTGTTTCCACTTCTACATTGAAACAACCCTCCATGCAATCTGGACATGGCTGGTAAACATTCCTTCCTACCTTCCTGCCATCTGGGGCAACTCTTCTCTCTTTCTTTTATGTAATTGCCATATAAGCAGAGTTTAAGTGAACACATTTCTTGACTTTGTAACATGCAATTCTCTGTTAGTGAGTGGCCATATATATGAACTGATGTTCAAAATAGAGTTCTCTTGCGCTGAATTTCATCCCCATAAAGAGGGATTTTTTTCCTTGCTGCCTTGATTTTCTGGTGTTAAGTGTGTATAAGCCAGAGTATCACTGCTGAGGAGGTGATGTCTAAGAAAACCTTGAAAGCTTTCAACTTTGATCTTTATTGATTTATAAAGGGAAGAGTAAGCTTCTCCTTTTCTCTTTTGTTAATCTGATAATGCAGATACTCTCAGGAAGTTGGACTGCTGTATGTTTTGCTCTGTCAACTGTTCTTGAAGGCTTTGACAAAATCCATAGCTTCTCCTCATCAGCCTTTATGACACAGATTATAAATTCCTTTCACATTTTCTCCCATTTCAGTTTTTAACATGGCCACATACAAAGGCACTGCGCCTCTGCATGCTGTCTGAGGACCATGCCAGGCAGCATCAGGCAAATGTCCTGGTCTCTTCAGGGCAGTCTCCCTGTTTCTTAAGAAACAGAAATAAGGATTTAGGAATCCAGAGGACTGTGGCAACAGATCTGCTTCTGCTTTGTAAAGACCAGCAGGAGAGGGACTGTCATGTAGAGGGAGAAGAGGTAACATAGGGACATCTTTTATCTTAAGGATTTTTTGTTTAGGTTCCGTGTCCATTTCCCAGCCTCTGAAGAAAGCACATCAGAATAGGAGCATTACTGCCAAGTTCTGCTTCAGTTCATGAAGGTGCTGATTTTGAAGACATCCAATTTCTAGTGACCTGGAGAGCAAAATGTCTGTTAATATCAGTTGAAGCTTTTTGAAGCTGCAATGACCAGATGGGATTTTTTTTTTTTATTTTTTTTTTTTTTTTCCCTGCTTAGGACACAGCAGCAGGAACCCAAGACAGAAGTGCTGTTAATGTAGGTATTATTTCTTTTTTTATAAATACATCCACAGAAATGTTATGCACTGCAAAAAATGCAGACAGCTCTATTTGACATTGCTTGTGGACATAAAAGAAGCAGAATCATAATGTTACTAGAAAGAGAGGAAGGTTCTATACTAGAATGTGTTATTTTGAAGTTATCTATGAAGAATTCTCCTGTTACCATCTAAAACCTTTAACAAAAATAAGGACATTATTTATATAGTCTTTTTAAATATAAATGTGTGAATCCAGTATAATACATGGTTTATATATCAATACAATTCAAAAGCAGAAATACAAAAAGAAATGGTTGTTAGGAATGATCCGGTGCGTCTCAGCTCCATGAAAAGAAACACGCCTTTGCCTCTGGCGCCTGCTCACACAGTAGAACTTTCTCCATCACAGCAGTTACAGCAGAAGGATGCTTCTGGCATCAGGGTGAGGACGACGAGGGTGAAATCGTGTGTGGGCGAGATCTGCCCTCTCGTGGAGAGAGGGAGTATCTTTCGCTCACTGTGTGCAGTGCGTGGTAGCGCGGGCTGTCCTAATCCTAAGGAGGTTATACTGTAGCTGATATTGATTTTGGAAACCAGACAACTGTTCAGTCACACAGTTCCTTCTCTTCCCTTTGAAAGGTGAGAAGTGGAAAACTTTTCTTCTGAAAATATCTAATTACATCTGTGTTCACCACAGGGAATTCCCGTATGTTTTAAGTTTTCTGATTTTGTATGTTGGCTACAGCTGTCACTACATAAGGATAAGTCCCTTCATCATAAGCTAGATAAACTTCATCATAGGCTAATAAGAATACCCATAACGTTTAGCATAATTAATTCCATATTGCCTGGCTAACAGCTTTAGAGAAAGTGGTTCAGAGGTGTTTCCTAATAAGCTACATTCAACTATTTCATATAAAAAGACAATTTTGTGGAGAATCAAATGGGTAAAAGTGCATATGCATCTTGTGCAATACTAACATGTGTTTTCATACAGTTTTATTTTGAATTATACATAATGGAGGGGAAGGGGGAAGAAAATGGTGAGTGGAGGTTACATTTGTTGTATTTCCAATGGTTCTGTGAGAATTCTGGGGGAAATTTAGACCAGAAAAGTGAATATAGATTACTACTGAGTATCTGCCCCTCACTTTGGTTCTTTTTCATGTAAGATATCCTAATTTAATTTCTATAAGTTTTGCTACTAACTGGAGATTGTCTGAAGCAGTAGAATCACACTGCAGAATCTACATCTGTGTTACAGGCCTTTTCCTTGGCATCTTTATTCATGCCCATTGCATCTTCCTTCATTGTATGCTCATTTATCTATTGATTTTATAGCTATATGCAATGAGTAAATTAAGATTTTTAAAAGTATATAGAAACTGTTCCAATGTATGGTACTATACTACAGATTACAGTACATATTAAGTGCATTATATCACAATAGCAGGAGGTAAAGGGCAAAATTGGCTATGATGAGTCAACAAGGTTAAATGTTTAGCAGATTTAACTAAAATTAATCCATGTTATGGGTGGAACAAATGTCTTTATCTACTGTTAGCATACATATCTCGGTATGACTGTTTTTGCAAACCTGTGTTTTTAATATGAAAGCATATTTGAAACTTTTAAAATGTGTAATATAGACTTTGTCAGAATGAAATTTCAAGCACATTGAGCAAATTTGACAAATAGAGATGGGATGTTTGAAACAAATAAATTCCCAACCTATTGGGTTTTTTTTTTCAGTACCACACAAATATAAAATAAAAGCCCAACAGGAAAGAGTGTACAGTAACCACTATGTACTAAGTGTCTCTGGTTTTGTCCTATGGAAAGTAGTATGGGCTAGAATTTCCTTCTTCACCTTTCCATGGATGTGTAAAGAAGAGGTGATGTCGTGGTTCCATGAAGCCAAACCATTTCCTTAAACATCTAAACCACTAATTTGTTTTAATTATCCAGTCAATTCAGGTGATGTTAACTGTGTGGTCTTTGATTTGCTTGAGAGGGAGGTAGCTGTGTGATGTCCCAAGTCTGATGCTAGGATTTGGAAGTAATAACAGCACATAGCTGACAGCTAAAGAGATGTGGGAAGTGCAAAAGTCTGGTCACTCAGTTGTTTGCTGCAATTTCCAGGAAGGGGGTAAACATTTTGAAAGATGCATGGTTTAGTAGAAATATTTGTAATATTTCTACTTTCAAAAAGATAAGAACGTATTTTGTTTAATCTATTGCCTTTAGGGGAAGGTTCAGAATTTAATTGGGCTAATTATGAAGCACACTCTGTATCCCCAAAGAGGGAGAAACAACTACTTAGAAAGACTCAAGCAAATTGCCTGGTACTCTTTTGACTGGTCAAACACACTAGCAGTTTTACAATTCTTCTGTGATTATATGTCAGGAAGAAAGCAGTGTTCATGTTGCATTTAAATGCATTATTTGTACTTACTAAGCAGTAAGACCAATCTATTTTATTTTTTTATTGTTGATGCATTAATTGCTTATAAATTTAGACATTATTTCTGGAGGTTCAAAGATAAGATGGAAAGATACCTTAAGAAAGATTAAAAAAAAAAGAAGAAAAAAAAGAGAAGAAAAAAGTAACAATAAAAAAGACGGAGCTTTTGATTAACAGACCTATATACTTGGTACTGTAGAGGAGGAATTTAAGCTTCTTGGTATCAAATATAATACTGTTCAAACTGACAAGGCTTATGATTCTTCATATTTAATACCAAATAACCAATATTATCAGGCAAACACATTTTAGTATTACAGCCATTTATTTCCTCTGCTGTGCTATACTAATTAATGCTGTTATTAATATGAGTAAGTACTACTTAGACCTGATATACTATGTCTAGAAGCATTCAGCTACTGTTAAGACTAATGATTGTATGGCAGACTAAATAATGAGAAAAGCGCTATGTCAAGCGGATTAACTCCTTATTTCTTAACCTAATGGTACGTATGACTCAGTGGCCATTAACAGATCTTGTAGCTTTCCTGTGTTCCTACTTTCTATGTCTGCATAACCAGACCATAGTATCTGCCTATGGCTCAGGACTATGCAAAAAATTAAGTATCTTAAGTTTCTACAGTGTTTTGACATTTTACAGCATTAAAGTTCAAATATGTTATCATTCGATCTACTGATATACAATTATCTACGCTTCGATGAAAAGCAGCTTTGATGCAAGGATCCAGGAAAGCCAGGCGATATGTCTGTATTAGTCTATTCCTTTTTACAATTAGAGAGTGGGTATTCTCATTGTTTCTAGTGTCCTTGGTCACCAGTCTCTATGTTCATGGCCTCACTGTGGTTTAGTGCAGAGGCAACAACTGGGGCTTATCTCAGAACATTGTGCTTCCAGGCTTTTTTCTTTTTGGTAATTTTCACTTGGAGAGATGTCCAAAAAATCAGTATTTTAGCATGTACTTGTCTGTGCAGTGTATTTCAATCAGCAAGCATCTGCCTACAGTCTGTAGCTGCCTAATTGTTAAATTTTACTAGGAAGTGTTTCATAGCTTGTTTTATTTCCTCTTCATGTGATTTAGGTTACCATGGCCTTTACTGCGAAGAGGAATATAACGAATGTCTTTCTGCACCCTGCCAGAACGGAGCCACCTGCAGAGACCTTGTCAACAGCTATGAGTGTGTGTGCCTTGCTGAGTATGAAGGTAGGATGGGGTTTGTGTCTTGTTTTTCAGATTGTTCTATGTATTTTTTCATAGTAGGTTCCGTTACAGACAGAGGTATATAATATCCTTTACTGAGCAGAAATGAATCCCACATCTAAAATTAACAGAAAGAAACATCAATGTAGATCCTGATCCTGTAATCTTTATTCAAATGAGTAGTTCAGATTTAGCAGGTCTATGAGGAATGCATGTCCTTGTCTGGGGACAAATGGCTTCTCTCTGTTCTTCTTATGTGTACAGCTTTTTCTACTGTTTTTAAGATATGTTAGAAAGTTATGAGTTTTTAAAGGAAAACATAACAGGTAAATACATTTTTTCATCAGTTATTGTTAGGATCGATTACATGGAAGCCCTTCAAAATTCCAGTTTTATTTATTTTCTCTAGTGAAGTGAATTAAAAAGCTCAGTAATAAAATGTTAGTATTTGAAACAGATTAGCACAAAGGAGTAAAAATGAAAGCTTTATGTTGATTGTTCATTTAGAAGACCATAAAGCCAAGAGACAGTAGTAGGATTATGACTGCTTTCCCATGTTACCTACAGCTATTCCTAGATACACCCAAGTGGAATTGGTCTCTGGCATTTCTCAAGTAATCTATAAAATAGAGGAGAAAATTACGTGTTTTGATATACAAAGTCTGTTATCTTGCAGTGGATTTCAGCTTTACACAGAGTAGCACATATCAATTGTGATATGTCCTTCTGTGGAGGGCTAAACCAATACTTTTTGTGTATTGTGTTTTGAATCATGCTGAGAGACCATACTGAATGTAATTTTCTATGGTACTAGTGTTAATATATATATATTTTTTAGATACAATGACTGTTTTAAGGAACATTACCCCATTTTCTCATTAAGTGTATAAGTCCTTATCTATGTTGATAAGTAATGCTCACTTAACAGCTGCTTGAGGCTAAATATGTATTTCATGTTGGTGAATTCACTGATGTTTGACAATAGATACAGAATTAATAATTTTAGAGGCTTAGCGAGGAAATGACCCTCAGCTTTTCATGGTAGTTTAAAGATCACTTGATGATAATGGTATGACTTCATGTTCTGTTCTCATCTAACCTGTACATGCAGCTAAAAGCACTCTGTGTGCAGCATATTTTGCTTTAAATAAAAGCAGGGGATCTGGTCCCATAAGCAGTTTTTTTCCGATTACTGAGCTTTCTTCATTCCAGCACTTAAGGTATTCAGTGGTACTAATGAATAAACCTGAGGTACTCAGCTCAAGATAATATACGGGCCATTAGAGGCCTCAATTTTGCTATCACCAGCCCACCCCCCCAGTCTACAGTGCCCCCTTCTGCCTCCATACCTCCCGGCTGGCAAACAGACAAGAGCTGTTATCACTTCTCTGGACTGAAGTGCATGCCAGCATGTACCTGCGTGCTTTTAGCTCTGCTGGCTTCTGCTACTTAGCGGCAGGATGCTCAAAGTAGAGTGCTCTGCCTTTTTGCTGCTGAAAAGGCAGAGCAAATGAATTTAGTAGGTCTGTAGTGAGTGAGTACATGTGTGTATATATATATATATATGTAAATCTACACACATTTTAAATAAATTGCTTTTATATATTTTTTAATTATTACAATTAACTTACAGAATTTTTTAAATAGGAATTAAAAAATATAATTCATGTAAGCTTGCATTGCTGTACATAACTGCAGTGTTGAATGCTAGAGAATTAAGTTAATTCCTTTTAATCATTCACTCATAAAATAAATTTTTGTACACATGTCTGAAATGTCTGATTTCTTACTTTTTTGTTATTGATTTTTTTCTCATGTTCTTTTCTCTAAAGACTATTTTGTTATTAATTTTACATCTGTATAGCTCTGTGTCTCATACTCTCCAAACACAAATTCACAAAACACCCAATTCCAGTGGAACACAACTGTATTTATGAAAGAGGTCAGACAGGGATACGGCAGGACCAGATGCATGTCTACTTTTTGCATGTCTTTGTCTAACCTATTCTTGTCCTCTATCATTACAGCTTCTGTAACTTCCATATGCAACACAATTCCTTCACTGTCATTCACTACCTCATGATTAGAAACATTTTTCTGATGCAAAAGCTGCACTGCAGTTTTTACACTTAATAAACAGTACGAGTTTATGCTTCTGTTGACTGCATCTTTACAGTTTGTAGGCCAGTAAGGATTCAGAAATGTTATCACATGGAAGCATTTAAATTTCTGTCCTGCTCTTCTGTTTGTTGAAATTCTTGTAAAAATTATAATGGGAATACTTGGGAGACAATTTAAGATTTTAGCTAAGTGGTAATTTTGGATCCTTTCACAAGCAAGGAATTCTACTAAGTCTTAGATTTAGACTTAAAACTTACATTAATGGATTAATTTAAGCAGGTATGTTAAATGCAAACTAATTTCACTGTACTAGATACATTATAAACAAAGTCCCACCAACCACTCATTAGTCACATATGTACATTTAGTTTTGTGTATGAAATGCCATTCATGCATCAATCAGGTCAGTCATACATTTGTTTTTCTGATTTTATCTGAAAAGTAGCTCCAGAGAAAATGATGCGTGTAGCAATGGCAATAGAGCCTCTGTCCCCATCTCCAGGTGGGAGTCTTTTGTGCTTTATGTTCTGTATGACACATATGGCTTGCATTGTCTTCTGCAAGGCGAAGCCACTGAATTCACATAGACTACACCTGAAAATGAAAGAGCAAAGGTAGTAGCATGAAGTTGAGCCACCCAATTATTTAGTTTTAGCTATACATTTGAACAAATTAATTTCTCTCTTTATTGGTTTGTTATACTCAGTTTCCTGCAAAAGTCAGTGAGAGATATCAGAATGCTTATGTGTATTATTAGATAAGTTATTACATAACAATCCTACTGAAGACTATTGTTGTTCACATTTTATTTAAGAATATTAGATAGCAGATCAGATTACATTTTATTATACCATTGTTTTTTCATAGACATTCCTGCAGTTCTTGTAAGCAGAAATTGCCCTACCATTTTTATCCCAAAGCCTAAGTGTGTGAGAAGAACAGAGGCATGTATGTAAAAAATTTAAGCACCATAAAATATATGGCTTTAATCTTATGGCATTTGCCTAATAGGACAGGTTTGGAGGCTGCACTCCACTGTGCTCATGCAGGTAAAATGAAGTTTTCACATGTACTGATTTCCTGCTGTCAGTGTAGGTCATGTTAATGGCGATTACTAATTTCACTTTTTCAGGAAGGCACTGTGAATTGTACAAAGATCCTTGTCTTAACATCAACTGTCAGAACGGTGGCACTTGTGACAGTGAAGGCCTAAATGCTACATGTATCTGTGCACCTGGATATGCAGGCAAGTAATTTGTTACATTACACAGAATGTCTAGTTGGCAGTGTTCGCTGTGTCCAAGAGAAGATGCATACAAAGTAAGACTGTGTTTCTTCAAGGAAAGAAATTAATTTGGACTTTGCTGAATTGTAATCAGGGTAGTGAGAATGAAAAGTTCTTGATATTACTTGCAACTGCTTTGAACTTGAAAAAATTTTCAGCAAAATAAAGATAATTCATTAAGCCCACAACCACTTAACACACCTCATGGCCTTACTGCTTGAGACTAGATTCCATTTTAAACAACTTTTGAAGACTTCCAGGTAATCCAATATACTAATTGGAGACTGTTGAAACTGGAAAATGTTTTCACATAGACCTTAATTACTGTGAGCTGAAGAAACTACTTACTCATGACCTCAATATCCATTTGCTAAAAAGCCGATGTGCTTGTTATGGATCAGTTTACACTTCCAGAGTAATGGTAAGCAGCCCATTTCATCCTTTGGCCTTGTATTTAAACTGACATGTTTGGTGTAATCCAAATATCTGCTGTCAAGGTAATTTACAACCTGATGCTCTGTTAGTCATGTAAAGTAATATCAAATGTGACAGCAAAAGATAAGCTCATTCATTGCTGTTTTGCAAATCAAATAATGCTTTTTGATCTGTGCTAATTAATGGGCATTTAAAAAAATAGCTTTCCACTGTAGAGTGGCTGTTTCTCAGCAATGTATTATTGTATAGTGTGATAGATTATTGTATAACACTTCAGAATATATGTGCTAAATTGTTATACCACATTTTCTTGGAATGGAGCTTATATTAAAGAAATGAGACATGCAATCTTGGTGAGGTTAGTCCAGTCACTTAGCCCTCACCTGGATGAATGAAGATAATGCTTCCTTCTCAAAGGCTATATAAGACTCTTTACTTGAAACAGTTATAGAACACTCAAAGCTCTGAGAATAAAGATACTATTGAGCTATAAGGTGTTTTGCAGGTAGAGACAAATCAAATGACTGATGATGTGCCTGCTATGTGAGGCACCAACTATACAGAAGTTTGGGTTTTGTTGTTTTTTTTCTGTTACAAGGTGAAGATTGTGAAATTGATGTAAATGACTGCGACAGCAATCCATGTCACCATGCTGGAACTTGCATAGATCAACCTGGTGGTTACACCTGCCATTGTCCACATGGATGGGTCGGTGCAAACTGCGAAATACGTAAGTTTAGCATTTTTCTAAATATTTCTAAAAAATGATACATTAAAATGGAGAAATTGTTTTTGACTGTGAATAAATGCCTGCACAAATACTCTGAATCATCTGTAGGATACCAAAATTCTGTTAAATGAATTTTATTTTAGGCCATAACATTTAAAAAGGGGCTATGAAAGTTAGAAAATTATTTTTCTGTGTACCCTGCTTTGGAATATGTTGGACTAGATTGTCAGAGATGCTATCTCACAGCTGGAAACTAGGCAGTTTGCCTTTAACCTCTAAATTGCCTGACTCTAGTTGCATTTATGTTTCTGAGCTTACTTTCCTACTTACCTTGGGTAAAGTGTACTTTCATAGCACTCTAAGAACAGTCCTAACAGACTTGTATTGACTTTTGAGCACCTGTGCTTCTAGTGATGTTTCAGCAAAATGATTTTGAACTTGCTTACCAAAGGAAACAAGTCCTATGTAATTGTTCTGTAACATAAGTGTGCATGTGTTTACCAGCTTTTCCAGGAATAACTTTTTCAATCACAGGCTGATTTCCACCAAAACTGTTAGAAAGGCAAAGGTCTCCAAAACAAAACATTTCCTAAGCATTTACGAAGATTTAGAGAGGTTCCACTGGTGGGTCTATTGAAGGAAGAGCTTCAGTGTTATCTTGCCTCTTAGAATAGAGAAAAGCTTCAGTGTTAATTGCACCCTTATGAGCTGCAGAGGGTCCATGAGAGGAAGAAAGTACGAAGCCCAACTGTGGAACTTTAATCCAGGAGACAACTCTGTTCCCACCTAGGCTGATGTAAAAGTTTTATCTTGACAGGTTTATGACCTCCTCTCCCTGTATTGTTTGCTTTGAATTCAGTTTCAGTGCTTTCTTTTGAAAGCAAAGACTGTAGAGGAGCATGCTAGCTAATCCAAAAATGGTGGCAGCTCTGACATTTTGCTGTCTCTGTGAATGGCACACACGCTTCCCTGCGTGGTACAGAGCCATTTTAATGTTGGGAGTGTGATGTTGAGTGCTGTCTGTATGCCATATTGCTCATACCAACAGATGTTCAGATGAGCTTTTACTGCAAATGCTGTTGTTGGCAATACCTGAAACATGGATGTCCAAGTCAATGCAATTCTCTCTGTCTTAATAGCAGGCTGATGAGAGAGGTGAGTATAGTTGTTGGAGAAAGCAGTAATCATCCCGGAAATATACTTCCTGGAGTACCTCAATGTAGTAACAATCACATTTCTGTTATGTTATGGAATGAATAGATGCCAGAGGCAGACAAGCTTGTGTGCTTCCTGATTTCATATAGCCCATCTGCAGGGCTCAGTGATGCTTGTTCTGGAGTTCTCCTTTGGCTAGCATGCTCTAGTTACTAAGAGTTTGGCTTTTTGCACCACAGATACACAGTGTGGTGCATATAAATATACGGAAAAATGAGGAAAGCAGAGCAGATAGTGGAAGGAGCCTTTTCTACTGTCCAGCTATTCAATTTTTCCTGTTTCCCTCTATGAGGGATGTATGCCTAAGCACTATATACGGCAGGCAGGTTCAAGCTGTCAACATCTGTGGTTAGTCAGTATAAACCTATTTCAGACTTTGTACACTTTTGCAAGTGTATGAGAGAGATAGTGGATAAAACTCTGCTTAAACTGTGTTCTCTTGAGCAAGGGGATTGTCTCTGCTTAGTGCTTATTTCTCTACACATAGCATCTGTTTACAGCTGAGCTGCAGTGACCTTGTCTGCTGCTCAAGAACTTGGGTTTTCTGCCTGTAGTATGCATTTGGAAGCTGTGTAGTTTAAAATGATGGGAAGAAGCAACAGCACTTTTTGTTGCTTTTACTGATTGATTTGTTCTTTTATCTTGTGACTGCTATGACAGGAAGCAGAGAATTATCTGAGTTGTTAACTGGCATTGGTAATACTGTAAGGCTGATTCTCAACCAGAAACATTAGACCTTTTCTTTCCATCTCAATATCTGAAGAATAAATAGTATAGCTCATGGCAATTGTTCCTAGTTGAAGAGGTTGAAATTAC
Source organism: Melopsittacus undulatus (assembly GCF_012275295.1). Classification (NCBI taxonomy): domain Eukaryota; kingdom Metazoa; phylum Chordata; class Aves; order Psittaciformes; family Psittaculidae; genus Melopsittacus; species Melopsittacus undulatus. Next base: position 31,365,254 of record NC_047532.1, on the reverse strand, counting down.
TGTGTTGGGGTTTTATTTATTCAATAAACTAGGATAGCTAATAGAGTGCGTATATGTAATAATACAAGAGATATAAAAAAATCTAGAAAATTCTGATTTGGATTGGTCTTGAATGAAAACAGAAAATCTTTGTGTAGTCACATAAAGATACATTTTAAAGTACAATTAAGCTTAAAATTTGAAGGCTAACAATAGTTTCTTCAATAACCTTAACATCTGCAAATGTCACTTTGACACAGCATCAAAGTAAAATGATGTGTTGTTATGGGACACCATGATACTTCGCAGTAGTCAGATAAAAGTGTGGATATGCAGCCTTGCTAACCAATGCAGGGGCTTATACACAAAGCTGTAGAAACTCTCCTAAATTGCTTGGATCTTAACAGGTATATAAAGGATTATGCAGAGAGGGATTGGGTTTTGAAGAAATCACTTTGCAGAAAGGATTTAAAAGCATTTAGATCTGCACATTTTTTTCTACAGAACTATGTATCCATGGGAATATCTTTGCACTCACTGACTTTCTCTAAACTACGGGTTGTCCAACTGATGTAAACCCAATTCTATTCATGTCTAGAAAGGCAATACCCAATTCTTTTATAAATAGGTGCAGCACTTCTGATCTCACTGGAGTTGAGTCAATGGTGCAGTAGATTTCTGTTCAGTTGTAAAGATTGAGTCTACTGCAGTTGACCTTTTCGTACCTCCTTGTCATATTTATAATGTTGTTTCAGCAATTTGTACATAATGGTTAATAATGTATTGGAAATTAAATTTTAACGCTGCATACTGACTTCCTTTGTATTGGACTGTCCCTCTGAATGCTAGAAAATGACATAATGAAGCAATACTTCAGGTTTCTCAAGAGGGAGACAAGCTGGTGTTCAGGAGTCTTTTGAGTAAATAGATCACATTTTATCTTTCATGATTCTTTTTATGATTTATCTTTCATGATTACTAGCCATTAAGGAGGTTGTTAAAACTTATTCTTTTTTTGTAGAACAACTATTTTAATGGTTCCCCATTTTTTCCACCAATGCCTACCCTAGCAGGATTTCAGGTTTATCTTGTAAAACTGTACTCTTTAATTTTCAAATGCTCTATATGCAAGAAACTAGGCAAGATTTATGTTGCCTGGATGAACTGTGATATTTATTATATAATTTTATGGTCCTTACCAGTGTTAGCAACTCCAGTTAAATAGGATTAAATTGGTCTTAATTATACAGAGGATAGTTTTCCTTTCAAAATGAAATATATTTGCCTAAAAAGTTAATGAAGCATTCACTGTAAAAATGCTTACAAAATGTCTCATATAAATTCTCTAATGCCTGCTGATTATTTGCTAATATCATTACCTTTGCCAATTTAGTAATTTTTAATGTAGTTACCAAGGTAGGCCAAACCATGTAGTTACTTAAAAACTAACATTATGAAGAATTTCTGGTACGGACTGTGTATATGACATTGAAAACTAGTTTTGCAATTAATTTTACAAACATTACTATGCCATCTGAGAACACTGTGATTTTGAGCTGTCATGTACTATTTATGACCTTTGGAGTATAAGCTGCTAGTCTTCATATTTTTATCTGGTGAGGAAGAAAGGAAGACATTTCTCTTACCCTTTTACCATCCAGAGTTGGAAGACACAGAATCTAAATAAGAACTGTCTTACCATATATCTGTGCACAGTAGATCTGACTTTGGCCTAGTCTGACAACTTGACAGAAATCACCATGTGTGACGAATGTGCTACAGAACAGAAATAGAAACCAATTCCAAAATGGAACAGAGCACAGCTATATTCTTTCCCCCACATCCTAACTGAGCATATTGCAGTAACATCACTTTAGAAACATTAAAACACTGAATGATTGAATCTTTACTGATAGAAAATAACACCAACAAGCAGTCAGTCCTTTCAACTCAGTTCCCATTTGTGGGCAAAAAGTCTAAGCAAGCCCAAGCTCAGAGGTGCTCTGAGACAATCTTTGGTATTGTAAACAAAAAGCAATCAGTTCTTCAAACTCTGCCCAGCTGAATCCCACACGTTACAGCTGCAATCTTTCTCCCTGCCTTCCTCTAAAATGGATTTTTTTGTTTTCTGTACTTATATGTTCCCTTGTATTTCTACCACAGATGGAGATTATATCCACAGATGCCACTAAACATGTGATTGCAGCTCAGGTGCTTGAATCAGTTCTCTGCCATCAACAAGCAACCCCGAGAAGTGGTGTCTAAGAATATTTTAGCATTCTCAAAGCACATGCATGATAGGCCTGTTCCCAGAATGTCTGTTATTAAGTAAAGGAAGTTTCTATACCACTGCAAAGCAGAAGTCCACTTGAAAAAGGAACAGTCACCTGCTAGAAATAACTTTTGCAGTCTGTCAGATTTCCGTAGTCAGAATGATTCAAGCTTGTTCCTGGTTTGAAATAATGTACCAGACCATAGGCTTAAAAGACTGCCAAAAATGAACTCTAGAGGGAAGTACAGGTTAATAGAAATACTCTGACCTGTGCTAGAGAAAGAGATCTGAGGACATAAGCAATTGATAGACAATCTGTTTGGAATTGATATACAATAGTTTGGTCATCAAGAATATTTATAAATGCAAAAATCCTCTTCCAGATTTGCTTTGAGGTCTGCTTTGAGGCCTCTCAGAGGAATTATGCTTGAGAGAGGACTCCAGTAAGCTCAGAACTGTAGCGCTTTATGAGATGCCCTTTTTGTTCTTGAAATGCTGGTTTTGAAGTCTTTGCAGTCTGGTGGATATAGGCATAACAAAAGCCTGTGCTTCAAATTAAAAACTAAGCATGCTTGATACATATTAAATACCACATTTTAGTGGAAGGGTTCACCAACTACTAGAACAAACTGCACAGAGAGTCAGTGGAGTACTGGAAGCTTTTATGTAAAACCTACCTGCCTTTATAGAGAGCCTATAATATAACATAATACAATACTAACTGCATGGCTTTCTATGACTTGGATTGTACAGGAAATTAAACTAGGTGTTCCTGTGAGATCTTAAAAATCTGTGAAAAAAGATGGGTGAAGGATCAAGATAGTGCTATTCAAATTTGTTGCATGGTGACATATCCATAACAGAGCCTGGGAAGGTTCAAATTACATATCCCCCTTCAAAACTTCAAAAGTCTCCACAGAAATATAATAAATATAATAAAATATATGAATATCATAAAAGAATTCTATTCAGCACGAAGGATATAAATTACTAATTAATTATAACCTTTTATTTCTTATTGTAGATCTGCAGTGGAAGTCTGGACATATGGCAGAGAGCCTAACAAATATGCCTCGTCACTCCCTCTACATCATAATTGGGGCTCTTTGTGTGGCGTTTGTCCTGATGCTGATCATTCTGATTGTGGGAATATGTCGTATCAGCCGCATTGAATATCAAGGCTCTTCCAGACCAGCCTATGAAGAATTTTACAACTGTAGAAGCATTGACAGTGAATTCAGTAGTGCAATTGCTTCTATCCGACATGCCAGGTTTGTTCTGGGGATGGTAATTTAAAGGAAATCTGTTACACTATGTAATTTCAGTCCATGCACAGTGCATCTAACTGCTATTGGCAGGGAATGAGCTTCTTCACTGTGAAAAGACAGGACTACCGTCTTTTGAGGCATTGCTCATTGTATTTTTTTCATCCCTAATCAGTTCTCATCTGAAATGTGATAATCCAGCATAACTCCTTAAAAACAGAGGGAGTTATTCTGAATTTATTTGGTGTAACTGTTGAAGAGAGACAGAGTTCTTAGCCTGTAAGACCTGTTTGTGTTGTAAATACTCCTTGACTGATACACATAAGTAATTTGGCACATTGATTTTTGTGGCTAATTTACAAGATTATTTAGTAAGACTTTGAATCCTCATTTTTGTGCTCCTGTTTGCCTCAAAATTTCCTAGAAATGGAGCACTTGCAAGCCAAGGCATTGGGTGTCAGAATAATACAAAGTAGGCCTGGAAGGGATTCAAGAGCTCAAGCACAGCTATTGCACTGATATAGCATTAATTATACCTAGATTCCTGCCAACAACTGTGTTTAAAAACCTTCAAAAGAGTTGAATAAATTTAGAAAGGGCTTTTCTAAAATCCAACCAAAATTTTATTTTCTGTGAATTAAGCTGCTTCTTTCCTACTGTTTTTCAGTGTGTCACAAAGAATAACCTATCGCTGTTCCCTTTATAGCAATTATGTACAACAGGTGTCATATCCGACATCCCCCCTTTTTTATAGAAAAACCAAGCAAAGCAGAACAACTTCCTTCTTCCCTAGACTAAACTAACACATTTTTCCAGTATCTCCTTCTGGATCATAGAACCACAGAATCATAGAATGGTTTGGGTTGGAAAGGACCTTAAGGTCACCTAGTTCCAACCCCCCTGCCATGGGCATGGGTATCTCACACTGGACAGCCTCACCCGAGGCACTGTCTGACCTGGCCAGGGATATCATATCAGCTTCTTTATTGTCTCCCTGGGACGCACTTTTTCTTTTTGAAGGGTGGTTCCTAAAGCTGTAAATGGTTCTCAGCTAAATCTTCACCTGTACCAAATGGCTTGAGTTATCACCTCCTGCATCTTGTTTATGGCATTCCTGTTCAGATATCTGGAATTAAAATCTGCTTGCTTTTTACCTTTTATTCTCTTAATTTGTATTACAACAGCAACTGATGACTCAATTTTGTGACCTGTTAGTCCTTTTCCTCATCCCAAGATTCTCTGTGCCATTTTGCTTCCTAGCCAATATTGTTTATTCTGTATTTGACATCTCTCTTAATAGGATAGAACCTTCATTTTTGTTATTTCTTTTTCCCATATCTTAAATTTGTCAAGATCACTTCACATTCCAAGAAGAGGGTTCATGTATGCTACCATTAAAATGCTTTTGAAAGAATGGAGGAAGACACATTCCTGCTCATTGACATGGAGAAATGCATGCATTTTGGTTGGTGATTGCTAGTAATTGATTTTTTGAATGCTCCAGTTCTATTTTAGTTTGAATAGGTTAACTTGTACCACTGCTGAAGTCATCAAAGTTATATGAAATGGATGAGGAGTTCCCACAGACTCAGTTAATCATGTTGCAGCTTTAAGCTGTATCTTTTTAAACTATTTTGACTAGATTTGCAATAAAACATTTGTTTATTATCAAAATATATTAGTAAATACTTCAAAAAAGAAAGGTGTGTATAGCTGATTTAACATAGCAATAAAATCAGTGTTCTTTTAAGCCTTCCCTTGAATTCTCCTTTGATGCTTAACATTATACCTCTTCCAGAGGGAGCTCAGCACCTCCACACCATACACACCCCAAGAACTCCTTTTGTCATTAGCAGTGTACTGGGACAGGAGGGTGTTGCTTTATGGCCCGTAAAAAGCTTTATATTTTTTTATTATTTGGCCTTCTGAATGTCTACTACATATCTCCAAGGGTGGAGAGCAAGGTGCAAAATGATAGTGTTCAAATTAAACATCTCCCTCCTACTACTGCTGATGAATGTGTCAGTCCTCAGTTACTACTCACTGAAGTGGTATTTTGTATTTCCTCACGAACTGGAACTTGTCTCCTGAGGATCAGTGTGGAATACCTGGGTTTTCTTAATTATTTCTTAAAGCAAATTAGGCAGCTTTCTATCCAAGGGTACAAACTAAAAGCATACAAGCAAGGCAGGATCTTCTTAATCTGAGCTTTCCCTGGCTTTTACACTTTCACTGGCAAATAATAGAAATGGTAGAAGATTTCCTCTATGAATCCTTTCAGATCTTGGAAGCTGGGCTAGTTGAGGCCTTTATCATTACTGTCTGGATTATTCTGAATTAATCTCTGTTTATTACTGAAGGCAGAATTTAGAAAAGCATATTTTCATCAACATTAACTTTTCAAAGACATTCTTAGAATGGGATATATTCACAATGATTTTTCAGGTCCATACTACTCATTAAAAATTACATTATTGGATCCAGGCAGTAAAAGGTTTCCATATCTCAGGAAAGGTGTTTCTCCCCTATGTAAATGAAAAGAAATGTTTTTATTCCAAATAATTCCCTGTGCCTCTCAAAGAATGGATGCCTTATAAAAATACAAGATAGAGCTGCCAGTTCACAGAGGTTTACTGTTAAGATTATTGTGTTTATTTTGGTTTCAGAAGGATATTAAACACAGCTTTGGTAATTTTAATCCAGGAAAAAGAGCACAACTTTTACAGTTATTTTTTGAGTAAACTCTTACATCTGCATAGAAAAAATACTAAGATCTTAATTTTCAGAATTTCTGTATCTAAGAGATATGCTTTCAAATAATAGATTCTTGGTATTTTCCGAAAATCATTTCCTTTCCCAGTTTGATATCCAAATTTATTAGTAATTTTGGAAAATGGAGGCCTAAGTAATAAAGAATAGACTATTTTCTTTAAATGTAAGTTTTCTGTTAAAGTCAGTAGGTGTCCAGGGAGTGTGGAAGCCTGTTGCATGTCCAGTGAATTATGTTAAAATTACTTGTTCATGTTTCTCAGCAGGTCTTTTTCTTAATCATTTTTTATAATTTGACATTACTAGTCAAGGTACTTGCTGTGAGAGAAAATGGATATGCTCAAGGATCATCACCAATAAATGTCTACTTCTAGTGAATGCTCTTAAGGATTAGCAGTTTAGAACTAAATAGTTTTTTAACCAGGTGAATCACAAGTCTCTTTAGTATTCATTATGCAGACAGTAAATAAGTACTCCTTTTATGTTAAAACCTATAAATTTTAAAGCCAGCAGAGCACACTGTAGTTAACCACTGGCTACTGCAGCCTTAAGACTTTGTTGAATTGGTACCGGGATCTGCTGTTGAAACTGGATTGTGCACTTTAGAAAAGTGTCCACACTGAGTTCACAAAATACTTGGTTACAGGAACTGTACTTCTATAAACTTTTTGTGTGTCTAGATAGTGTTAGCAGTAGACTTCAGGCACTACTTAAAGTGTATTTTCTTTAAGTTTTACTTTCATATGCTGGCTCTTGATCTGTCTGTGTGTGGGTTGGAGTCTGGTTTATCAGACTCTGATTTTTGTCAGAACAGGTTAAGGTTCTTTCCACTGCACATTCTCCATGTTCCTGTGTTCAAATCAGCTGTGTTACACTGCAGTGTCCTGAGCTTCCTGAATCTGATGAGCTTCCGCACATGCTTGATTTTCACCATTACCTGACAGGGATTTCAGTGATGAGTTTCAGTCTACTGCCTCTTTGTGAAAGTATGATCATGTGCATAGGACTCTGCTCTCCACAGCATGTGCCAGTTGCTTATATATACCTTCTGCTAGAGTCTCAACTTTGTGAGAACTCTATCATCATAGTCCAGTTATAAAAAGGAACTCAAAATTCCACTTGTGCACATGGCCTTTTCTCTGAATAATGCAGAGGAAATTAATATTCTCAATCTCCTCCTGTGGAGGCTTTAAAAGAAAAAAATAATAAAAGAAAATTCTGGTCTCTCTTGTTTAAACAGTATTTGTGGTCTCCTTTTACCAGTTGCTGTTTTTGAGCAGAGTAGCAACACATGGTTTCTTTCTTCTGCTTCTGTGCAAAATCTGAGACTGCAGCCTATCTGACAGAACTTGGAGGATACCATTTCTTTAGGGTTCATTCAATGTTCTTTTAAGTCTTCTATGCAAATGGAATTGTTGAGATTAATAACTCTCTACAGTTACCTATCTTTTGACATGTCCTTCTAAGGAAGCAGCAGGGCAGCCCTCAGTCGTAGAACCCTCAGTCTCTCTTTGTCAGGTTACACAGGTCACTCCTATTCAGTGTTTTATTGCAAAATATACTTTCTAATTCTCATTGTAATTTACTTCATTTGTGATGATCCCTATGCCACTGGTAATTTCACACTGGACAACTATCATCACTCATGAATGGACACATCAATGCTAAATGCAGAAGCTGTAAAACTTCCCTAGACCTACTGATACACTCTGTTTACTGGTCTAAGCACATATATATTTTTAATCAAATATAGTATAGCATTAAAGCTAATGTTAAACTGATTATCCATCATGTCCCTCCAGTCTTTTTCCAGACTTGGTGCTTCCCAAGACTGTATAGTCTTTATTAGGTGAATAATCTGTATTTGGTTGCATTGAAAAAATCTTTATTCATTTGTTTGTGCTTTTGTTATAAGCAGCTTATTAATTGATCCAGTACTCTCTGTAGCAGGGCCCTGAATCTTTTGACCCTTGAATTGTTGTGTCTTGCAGATTGTATTGGTAATTGTTTTATGTTTTCTTTTATGTCATCAATTAAATGATAAAATAGCATTCTTGTGCAATCCTACCAGATACACACCCATTGAACTAAGATTCCCCATTTAACAATTCTGTTTCAAGACCTCTGAGGTTTGTGTTAACTCTGTTGACTGTTACGAGCACGGACTGGCTTCTGAACTGCTTGATCAAAGCAATGTGGTTTACCAGCTAGATGGCTCAACCAGGCCACAAACAACTAGCACATGTGCTGTGGTCTTCTCTCAGCATTTTCTAATCAGAGCCACATGTCAACCCTGACCTACACAAGAGAACGGATTTTGTACTGCTTCACTGTGTGCAACAAGCCGTGTGTTCTCTCCCTGTCAGAAATGAGGAAATTTTACTTAAATCACTGGAGAATATTCACCATAATTTGTATTTATGCAAAGCTCTATTTCCTTTAAACCCTTGAGAGTGATGGAAAAAAAGGGTGATTCAGAATTCATTGCTGCCTCTGATTTTGTAAGATACCATAATTTAATTCCTTCTTTCAATTATTGGAGTTTTATCTCATTTAAAGAAAACCAGGTTTGAGCAAACTTGGCCTGTCTGTATTTATTAAAGAGAACTATAGAAGAAAGCAGATGTTCTATCATAGAACTGTATCTAGTGTGGCCTTATTGACAGCTGAAGTATTTTGAAAAATGAATTTTCCACCATATTGATTATAATTCTTCCAGCTATTTTAGTTTTGTCAGCAATTCTAGATCACTGAAAAAGACAAGAAATAAATTGGAAGAGTCGGGAAGTTGCATAAGAAACTTGGAAAAAAAAACCAAGCTAATTTTGGTTTGGTCTAAATATCCTCAAAATCTAAATTTTCTGAATCTCATCTTCCATTGTGCACAACTTTAATATAGACTTAATATGGTACATAAGAAGGGGATATGGTACATGAATAGTGGATGACTACATAAATATTTCTGTTTCTGTGTTAATATTTCCTCTGCATCAGGTTCATAAGGAAAGCAGACTTGACCATTTTTTACCTTATTTTCATGTGATCCTTTTTGTTATTTAAAAGCTCCTGTAATTGCAGTCAGAACGCTTTAGTAATTTTTCCACTTTCGAGTTCCATTTTTAGCACTAGTTTTGTATCCTAAAAAATTGTCAGAAGGCTGATAGACTGTGTATGCAGTGCAAAAGCACCTCAAGGAATTCCAGATGTGCAGCTACAACCATACAGCTGCAGTGGTTCTCTGCATAGGCAGATACAGCCTGGTTGTTAGCAGTGGTGGTTGCTCAGGAGGATCGTGCTGCTGATGTGATTCTGTTGCCTGTGAACCTTTACTAAACTGGTATGTCCATGTGGCATTGCAGTATCCTAACTACCATTAACTTTGCCAGTGCTGCATAGTGCAGTATGTTGATAATATCAATATGCTTTTCAAGTGGATGTCAGGTAAGCAAAGACTTACATTTTTGCTCTAGATTCTAAGTCAATTCAGAGCACAGATAATTGCATTCCCAGATGCAAATACCACATAGCTGTTCCTTATTTACTTTATGTAAATATGTATGACCTGACCTTAATATTGCCTGTTAGAGCAGGCTTTAAAATAAAATTCTGGCCTTCCTGAAACTGTATCAGTTTCACTCTTGCCTTCCATAGTCTTCCCATATTCTGATACTGCTGAACCCTACAGCAGAATTCCTGTAGCCTTTGATATGGAATCTGTTTCTTGTTTGCAAGAAGATTTTTTTTTTTTGACACATATATTTAAAAAGTGACAGTTCAGATATTTAAACCTCTGTACTTCTGGCATGTTCCAATACAATTTAAAATTTATCTATGCTCTCTGATAAACTGCATACCATAACTCAGTGGGTTGTTGTCATTAACTCATTCATACTTCTGTTTGTCACCAAAAGCTTTCTTTTTTTTCCAGGTTTGGCAAGAAATCCCGACCTGCAATGTATGATGCAACCCCCATTGCTTACGAAGATTACAGCCCAGATGACAAACCTTTGGTTACACTGATTAAGACAAAAGATTTGTAATCTAGTGTATCTTTTTTGGATTATTTTTCAAAAGGATGGGCTACTAACCTTATTTAAATATTTTTAAGAAGAAAGCATAAGTAATTTAAACCATTAGATGCTTCAGAATTTTCTGTAGAATATTTAAGAACCAATTTTCTGCAGCTTTTAGTTTGGAAACATATTTTAAAAAAGAAGTTGTGAACTTCATGAATTACATTTTAATGTACCTTGAGCTCTATAAATTATAAGCTTATGATAGTGTGTGCTTTTTTCTTGGTAGACACTATTACTAAACCCAGATGAGTTTCTTGTGGTTGTTACAGAACAGAAAACAGTAATTAATGAGGAGTTCTTTATGACATGTCAGTGCCAGCTTTCTCAGTAGAGGTAGGAAAAATGTGAAGCATAATATGATATATAATATATCCATTACTTAAAAAAGTCTAAAATGTTTGTGTTGTGAAAAAGAAAATAGTAAAAATTATTATTCCTAATCTGAATGAATTAGCTTTTGCCTTATTCCATGCATGGATAGATACCCTATTCCTCCATTATTTCCTGAAAGTTGCTGAAACATACTCTTCAGTTGATGTCTGACATTTTTGTAATAGTATTCAGGCTAGGCCTTGTATAATAATTAAAGTGCCTCTTGAGGCAAAGTAAGGGTATGATCCTTTAAACATTGGAATCAGTGAAAGAACTTCCACTGACTTCAGTGGGCATGGGATTGGATCCTACAATTGGACTGAATCTATATTTTTCTTTAAAGGTTAAAGTTTTTTATATTGTGAGTAAAATAATCACATGGTTTGAATTGTTTGTTTCCTAAAGGTTGTTGATGTACAGTATTGTTTCATGAAATGTTGTGTATTTCTCATAGTGCTTCTTATTTAGGATCAGTATGGGGGTTTTGTGGCTGTAATTGATGGCTTCTGGGCTTCTTAAAATTCTTGCTTATTTCAGAAAATATTGAATAAATGTTATCAAGTGAAGATTGTTTCTTTGTTTTTCTTCATTTGAAAGTGCAGTGTTATCTATAAATTTGAAAGGACATGAGCATATAATGTACTATAAATAATGCCAAAAGAAGATATTCCAGCTGTTAATTTGAAAAGGAAAAAAATGGGCTTTTCAAGGTAATCTCTCAGAAGTTAGACAAATACAGAACCAGAGTAAAGAGGCAGTCCAGGCCATATGCACTACAACCTATTCCCTGAGTGGATCTGGCTGCAAATCTGGGCTCTAGGTTATAGCAAGAGTGACATTTTGTCAGAGTAACCTGTTTATGTGAGTAGGCTTGATCTGACTTTGTGTTTCAAAGAGGCCTGCTACCAGGGAAGCCAAGGCTGCATGGTATGGAGGGAAATAATACTGTAGCTACCTATAAATCCTGCTGCATGGTGCTGCACTGGATCCAGTTAGTACTGTTATGTTACAGGCTGATAAGCACTGAAAGGCCAAGCTCTGGTTGGCCTCTTAATCTTAGGAAATCTTGGAATGCATCCCAAATCTTCATATTTCACATAAATAACATTACCAGACAGAAAAAAGATGACACCAACTCTGATCATCTCTGTATGAGGACAGCAGTTGTCTCAGGCAATCATTCCCTTTCCTTGCAAATGCTGACATCTCCAGGTCCCAGATCAGCCACTAAAGACAAATGTAATTAAAAATTGTAAAGATAAAAAAGCTGCCACTGGTTTTAATTCTTTTGTTTAGGTGAGCAAAGTACATTTGGTAGGTTACTTTTAATTTTGAACTTCATTATTATTTCAGCTTCTGGTTGCAGTCATAGTAATTGAATCTTGCATAATTAGTGCTGAAAAGAGGCAGACAAATTATTGCAAATCAAGCTGTTAGAGTTGCTAAAATGTGATTTTTATTGTGAGGTTACATTCTAGCTCACCACTAAAAACCAAAAAATAAAGTAAATGCAGCAGGTATGGGCCAACTTTGAAATGAAAGGAAAGCAAATGAAAATATATTTTAGTAGAACTGTTAACTGTTAAAGGGAAGCTCAGAGGATTGTCTTACTGTTTGGAATAACTGGATGGTGGATATGCAGATTAGTAACACTGTGTTGTGTTTGAATTATGGAAATGCCAAATGCATCTCAGTAATCCAGAATACCTTTCCTGACATCCTGTATCTGCTACAATGAGCCTTCGATGATGTTGGCCCACAACAATAATTACTAGTAAGAGACCTAAAGGAACAAAATTAAAGACTCTTTTATTCTTCAAGCACTGTTTTCTATCATAAAGGTTGTGCATTTGCACGTGGTGGCTGTCAGGCTAGCTTTTTTCTTGGTACATTTTGCTGCTGCTGCTTTATGCTAGGTATGGAAACTTTTGTTTATGGTGACTTCAAGGAATGTTTTAAGAACCCCTTGGAAAGAGGGGTCAAGAACAAGCAGTACCCTATGCCATTTTTATAACTTCTGTGGAACAAGGGCAAATACAGTATTGTAATAATAGAGCTGTCAATCGGATAGAAATGAAAGACTAATTCTGCAAGTTTTTTTTATTTTTCAGCTGTAAAATATTGGTTTATCTTTGAAGAACTTGAAATGTATACAAAGTAGGGAAACAAGCAACTCTATTGTTTTAGGGAACACACATACTCATAGTCCATATTTTACAAGAGTTGTTGCAATGAACAGCAGCCCTTCTGCATACAAACCAAACCTTGGCAGTGATTCTTGAACATCCTATATTTCTCTCAAGTGACTGACCTGAAAGATAAGTAATTTGTGAGGAGCTATTTTCCTGTCAGTTTGCAGCCTTTAGCTTCTGTAAATCATCCTAGGCTTCCTGTGAATTGTGCTTTGAAAATTACTTCTGCTTCTTTCAATTTATTTTATTGAACTCTGGTGGCATGTTATGCATGCACTATGCCTGAATCTGTGTGCTTCTGAGATATTTGTGAGGCACTGCACTTATTGCCAGATGGAGCAGCCTTCAGACCTGGGGGAACAAACCCATCCTGAGTTTTTAGCCCAGCTCTGAAGCAGCTAGAGCAAGTTGATTGCTGTCTTTATATGCCAGATAATGTCCTTCTGAGGGTATACAGACATATGGATGAAGGACACTGGATATTCCATATTCTTTTGCCAAACCCAAGAAGGTTTGTTCTGTATAGGGTGCAAATATAGAAGCATAGCAAATACCACCTGCTGTTAATCTCCTCCACATTCATTTTTTTGTTCTGTAAATCATCCAGGTACAGAAAGGGATGATTGTATGTGCTTTTCCCCCCTGAAATGGGCTAACAGCCTCCAGCTCCTCCTGCAGATGGGGGCAAGTCTCTGGGCTTGTCATTAACCTCTAGTACTTGGGCACACTCCAGGTTTGGTTCTTTTTTCTTCCTTTTCTCTCTGAAAATAGGAGAACATCCCTGAGTGGTTTTCTCCCAGCAGCATGGACATCTATTCTTGCATGCTTCTTAGGGTGGTGTGAAACTTGTGGTTACAGCTCAGAGTTGTGATACATGTGCTAACAGGAAAATGTTATGATTTACATGGATTCTGATGGGCTCAGCTCAAAATTATGAAGACAGTGATCCTATCCCTGTGTTTGGGCTAATTACAGTATGATAAACACAAGGCCCAAAGGAAGAGTTGAGCATAACAACTAGGAAACACATGCTGAGTAAAACCATACAAATTTTTCCCACTAAAACCCACAGGCATAATGCTATGTTTAGCTGAAAAAAATTAGCCTATTTCCCCAGCTTTGGCCTCTCTTTGCATCTAATCTCTATGGAGGTGCTTTTGGAATTAGCATGTCGCCTGTGTGGGCTCCAGAAGTGACACATATCTGAACCTCTGGGTAAGAAGCCTTGGTCCCCCACCAGGACCAGCTTTCACTAGCAGGCCTTGCACTTTGGAAGAAGCTGGTCTCAGCCCTCCCTACCTCTAACACACTTGATCTTTTTCCAAATACATGATGAAAAATTATGTTGTTGAGGGGTGCAGGTAGCTTGTGAAGGAGACAAGGTTTCCTGCCAGAGATGAAGGCTTGTGTCCTGTTATGTGGGCTCATTCTGTGAGCAGTTACAATGAGACCTGAGGCAGCCTCTGCTATGAATAACCCTGCGTGCTGTCAATCCAGGCTGGGCAGCACCCTGCACCAAAAACATTGGTCTGATTTTGTTGTTGCTCCCTCCACTGCCAACGTAGTTAACTGCTCACTGGTGTGAGGGAAATGAGAACAGAGAAGTGATTTAAGCTCAGTAAAGTGCATCTTCAAATGGCAGAATTCTTTACGTGGTTAATCCCTTTGAAAACAATGGGAGTTTGAAGGTGATATTTGGGATGTTTGGGGGGAAACTGGTTTGGTGTCTGTCTGCATCTAAAAATACAAAACATCTGTCCATAGGTGTATAGAGTTACAGTAAATGGTGCTTACTTCAGTGAAGTCTCATGTGGTGAAACTTAATCACAGCATTGATGTTTTCATCCTATCTCAGCTTCATTTCTGGAAATGGTTTGGCTTTTCTCCAGCAGGGCTTTGTTGAGAAATGCCTGAGCAGTTATGACATTTCTGAAGATGTATAGTTTCTCTTTTGATAGCAATAGACACCTGATGAGGAATAAATTCAACAGCTCTGAATATTATTCTCTGTGTGGATGGCTAAAAGGAATTAATCAGCCCCTCCCCACTTGTGTTGCCTGTTATGCCTTCAGGGAACTCCTTTGACCCTTCATGTAGCCAAATCCCTTTGTGTCCAAAATTTCTCTGAGATCCCCTTCTCATTTTGCCCACAACTGCTCAGATTTTGCAGAGCATACCAGCAAACTATCAGATAGAGCCATGCCCTATCCTTACAGCTGAGAAAACAAAACCCATCCTCCCTTTGTGTGCCTCCAGCCCAGTTTCTGTGTAAACTGTTTGCTGCTTGACTGGCTTTGGGAACCTCTTTTTCTTTCCCTAGTGCCATGTTTCTAAGGTTCATGTGTTGCTCAGCATTGGCTGTTCTGAGATTGCTATTTGTATGTTACTCTGTTCTCCTGTTCCTGACCTCAGAAGGGGTGTGGAA
Organism: Melopsittacus undulatus; assembly: GCF_012275295.1. Classification (NCBI taxonomy): domain Eukaryota; kingdom Metazoa; phylum Chordata; class Aves; order Psittaciformes; family Psittaculidae; genus Melopsittacus; species Melopsittacus undulatus. The sequence goes on along the minus strand of NC_047532.1, from coordinate 31,349,904 downwards.
GTATAGGCCCTCCTTGGACCTTTTCTTTCTGTTTGGACATGGAAGGCAGATGAAAACCAGTTTAACTCAGGGGAGGCTTTAATCTTTCAAGCCATTCCCTGCTAAAATAATTAGTGTTGAGTATTATCAAGAGCTAATGAGTTCAGACATGTTCCTAACATAAGAAATGGGAATGTCAGGGCAGTCCAATGTGTGCCCAAACCCTTTCTTCAAACCTGTTGGCTACTAAAAGAGAGATTTACCGTGTTATGGTCTTCAAGCACCTTTTGCTTTATAAGAAAAAAAGTGCTTTGTTTGGGTAGTTGTTTGTTTGTTTAAAATATAGTTTATCTGTTGGAGCCTATTACCCCTGTGAAATGCTCTGTACAAGCAGTTGAGCAGTGGGAGAAGGGCAAGGGACTTAATCAGTGCCGAACAAGAGAGATGGAGCTGGTCTGCTTTATGTCTTCTTTGTAAGATTGTCCTCCATTCCCTGAGACGTTGGCTGAGCATCTGCCAAGATACAGTAGTTGTGTGGGGGCAGCAGGGACAGCATAAGGAAAATTTGATTCTGTGCCACCTTTATGTCCGTCATAAGCATCTCATCAGGGAGATGGGACTGGCCCAGGTCTGACATCAGAACAACTGGAATACTGCTATCACCTGAAACAGCTGGGGATTTTTACAACATGGGCAGAGTGCAATGTGCTCCTAGCTCCCACCAGCTCTTTCTCAGTCTAATGTGCTGGTCACTGGAGAGGCCTTGCTCAGAAATTTTTTTGTACTTCTTGACTCTTTCCTTTCTGCTTACACTAGAGATAATCCCTCTTGTGCAACTTCTGTGCTGCAGAGCACCCTCTGTGGGACCCATCCTCTGAATACTTTCCCCCCTCATATTTTGGAATAGCTCCAATTAGGTGAAGGTGATTCCTTCTGAGGGAAGGTGGGTCAACCAGTGAAAACAAACAGAACTTCAGAGTGGTTATGCCACATCCAGACTTATCTGGGCTTGGCTGGCTTAATTTCTTCTACAGTGCAAAATGGATAACAAAAATGACCTCTCTGAAAAAGTCAGATTTCTCTGTTATGATGAATTCCAGTTTCAAATCCTCCTTTTATGATAAGATGATTATGGTAAATAAGCTTCCCCTTTAGCAAAGAATATATCATCAAATAGGCTTTGTTTGGTGAGATCTTTGGCAAAGGAATGTAAATAAATAAGCTAACAGAATAAACTTCTTTATCTGATGTGCTGAGCAGAAAAGGCAGCAAAGTTAATCATTTAGGAAAATAAGCTGGTCTGCTGTGCTTTCTTCAATAACAGACCAGGAAGAGTCTAAGGGAAACAATCTGCTCTAGTTTGCTGATCCTGAACTTTTTGCTGTCCCACAAACCAGGAGAGATAATGTTTATTACTCTGGAAGCAATGTGATCTTCTCAAGGAAATGTCCTTCAGTCTAGATTTTTGATCTGTTTCTTTTCCTGTGGACTTGTCTACTTCCCTTCAGAGGTAGCTCCTTGCAACAGAACAGGGATCTCTTACAAAGCTAGCTGTGACTTCTACCTCCTGGTTGTAGTATACACATGGACAATAACCTGAATTTGCAGTGTCTTAAACTTTGGACTCCATGTTTCTATATGATCAAGTTCACGTGCGTATCCATATGATCATACATGGATATCAGTCCACCTTTGCTCAAAGAAATCAGAATGTGACTGTCCTGATCTTCACCGGAGGTTTTTATTGACATATGTGCATTTTAGGTAATCTGACTTTAATCTTCCTGGAATATGAGCCTATAAACCAGGTACAAGTTGTACAAGTTAAAAAAATGCGTGTAGCTGCTGTGGAAAGAGAAAATAACTTAATGCAATTTGGATGATTTTTGGCATGTAGCAACAGCAATTCCAATTAGTTTATCAGTAGACTTAGTTCTCACCTCCATTTGTAGTGGCTTGAGGCATGATCTTTGTTGTAATGTATGCTACCATCCTTCACTTTCTTCCTTTGCTTATGCTGAATCTTTTGCCTTACCACTCCAGAGCATTAGCATCTTATGGAGAAATTTAGCCTTTGGCATCATAGATGTAGATATGCAAGTAAAAAAATTGAAAATAGGTCTATGAAGAGTTCTCAGCTGTGAATCTCTTTGGCAAGCCAGACCAGGATGAACTTACGACGCTCTTGGCTCATCCTTCTCCGTAAGTCCTTGCTCATTAAATCTCTTCTTCCTCCCATCCTGTTAATGCATTAGTAGATGAAAGACTGCATCTGGTCTTGCATCAGGACAGCAATATTTCAGCATGACATTGCTCAGTCAAGAATGTAGTGTTTAGCACCTAAATGATGCATTATTAAAAGTAGTCTGTAGTCTATGCAAATGCCCTTGCTTGTCCTCAAGCCATGTAAGCCAAATGGCTTCCTATTGTTTCCTTGTTTCAGAGTGTCAGTGTTTTGGCATAGTTGCATTTTTCCCCCTTTTGGGGTGTTTGGCATATAAACATAAAGTCAAGATTGCTTGGAGCTCTTCCTGGGAGGAAAGTATCTACAACATTTAATAATAATAAATATAGGACATGTTTATATCAAAATACCAGCACAAAGTGCTTCCAATGACAATCAGACCAAAGGGGTTTGACTTACGGAACAAAGACACAGAACCTCAGTTCCTCCTCCTTTTCTTCTGCACATCTGACCATTATAGGCTTCAAGAAAACTCTTTTGTAATGAGTATGAGGGCCATGAATGCAATTTTGTGTATGATGAATTTTATTTACCCCAGCCACCTCCAAGAAGATTGGCTCTTAGCTTCTTTTTTGTGACAAATAATCATGCAAGTATACGTTTTCTTTGGTCTCTTAGAAGTCAGCTTATTTCCTGTGCCACATTGAGTCAGACAGAGCACATACAACAAGTTCCTGTTCTGATTCTTTCTCCAAGAACATAGTGCAACACATGGATAGGTTACAGAGAGCTGAAATTGGTATTAGCTGCTGAAATCTCTGTGTTTGTAGACCCCATTGTATGGCATTGATATTTATTCTACACAGCAGCCTGTGGCTGTTTGACTCACTATGTTGTGCCTGTAACGTGAAGAAGGCAACCAGGCAATAACTGTCATGATGCAAAATAATTTCTTTCAAGGATTTTGTACCCAAGATGTGCTGTCCATAACATCTTATTTGTGATCTGTACATTACACCAGTACCTCCTATTAATTTGAATGTTGTTTTCCTTTTATATGTTATTTGCTAGAATGGTCTGTCAAAACAAAACTGGGAAAATACCATGTACATAAGAGAGGATGTGCTTTTGCCTGTGCCTTATGCCATTTCACTTTCATCTTGCCATAAATTTGAAATTGAGATTGTTCTATGTATAAAATATGATGAGCAGTTATTTTTATCTCCAGTACTCAGCACACAGCTTCCCCTCTTTCCCTGTGCCCTGTGTTGTCCTGCATGCGATAAGGACAAAGACCGAAGATTTTCAGAGTGCTGAATGAGGTGCAGAGTTTATCAGTTTTCTTCTCTCTTTCACACATTGAATTTCCACACGGAGAATATTTTACAATACCATGGAGAATTACTTCCTGATACCCTTGAAGAATTATTATATTTTAATACATGCAAAATTTAAAATAAAGTAGTAAGCTAGCAGTATTGACAGACATATTGGGTTTAAATCAAAATGTCTCATGGCTGTGATTTACTTACTGATATATGTTGCTGAGTTTTGAAAGATTTTGTTTGGAAGAGATTACTGAATGCTAAATATGGTGATGCTTTGATGACATTTTTAGGTTTCATGCAATACATTACAAAATTTTTGTACAGATCAGTTAATATTATCTAATTTTGCTCCACTTTAGGTGATGCCTGTCTGCAGAGAAAACTGAAATCTTCCAACAAAGCCGCTAACCTACCCAGGAAGCAGGGTTGGCATTACCCATGTTTTTTTCAATTGCTTTTCAGGAAGCCCTGATTTTGCATAAGCAATATAGTTGTCTTCTCTTCCTCCATCTGGCAGTACAAGAAGGGCAGAAACTGCAGGCAGAGAAATAATATCAGACTTCAGATTATGTGCCTTTCATTCAAAAGCAGCTCAGCTTTGAGATTTCTCAAAATTCATTGTCTCTCTCTTTCCGTTTATGTGTCGTCTGTGATTTACATCCCTCTTCTTCAACTTCAGTGTCAGGGGTGATTTATGAGTGCAATTTTCTGTGTAATATTCTGCAGCTATAGTTGGCAAATCCCTTCCCTCAGCATGGGGGTGTGTTCTTTGTTACACACGGAAGAGGCACACAACCCTTAAATTTCTTTTAAAAGACAATGTTTAAAAAGCTTTATGAATGGAAAAATCCAAATCCCATCTAATAATAATCCATCTCATAATTATACATGGTTATGTTACTTGTAAGAAACTGCTCCAGCCACATGGCATACATACATCCATTATGTGATGGATCCATCAAGAGCTCCTCCAACTGCCACAGATCAGTCTGTTTAACCAGTCTCTTGCTTTTAGCTTGAAACGAGTTCTTACATGGTGCTGAGCAAAGCATGTGAGTACAGCTGCATTGATGTACTGGGGACTGCTTATGCCAAAATTTAAGCATGAGTTTAGTGAAGGACTTCTGAAGTTTGTTAATTTTCTGTCATGTATTTTTGCCTCTTCTAGGGTTGAAGACATTTTATATGTTAATAGAATCCTTTAAGCTGCAAAACTTGGTAAAATCTTATGTGAAACGTTGATGGCATCAGCCTTATACCTTCAGTGAAGGCTCTGCATTCACTCTGGTTTCTGAAAGCTCAGAAGGGACTTGAGACCCATTAAATTCTGGTACACAAGAGGCTGATTCTTTGGCTTCTCTGTATGATTTGTAAATCTGTATTTACAATCTGAATATGTATTTGTCAGCAAATCACTCCCACATCCACTCAGCAGCACATGTGTCAAAATTCTTCCCAATAATCAGTGCAGTGCCCAGGTTATGCACCAAGAAGAGGCCCTCCACAGATCACTTACCCATGAGCCTTTTCTTAATTAGGACTTGGGTGATTTGGAGCATGGTTTCATCCCCAAGCTCTGCTCTATTTCCTGTCTCTTGCATTTTTGTAGCCTAGAACCACTGCAGAGGAGGAAACATGTGCTCCATGCCCTCCAGTGCTTCTGATTTTCTGCCTCTTTATGTGCTTTAACATACTCATATATTAGTGTTTTATCGGTACCAGCTGTTGATTGCAGTGAGTGCATTATCTTCTGCATAAAATTCTACCATTACACATCCTGTTACGCTCTTTGCCATGGACATCTCAGTGGTGTAATGTGAAAATTATCTGGGTTTAGCTGAGAGAGTTTATATGCACAAGCATTTCCAGGAGAATTTGGGTTGTTATAACAGTGGCTCTTTACACCCCCATACTTAAGTGGTGAAAGGAGAAATATCTCCCAGATTGCCACATAGCTGACCAGTCTCCTTATGCCTATGAATAACTAGTGGGTACATGCCACTGAAATAGGAAGTGTGGCTTCTAGCAGACTTCCTATTTTAACAGATAAATTGAGTAGTTGGATATTGTGAAATCTAGATGACAGATTGACAGAACTTTTTCTTGTTATAGGGATGCTCTGCAAACAAAACTTTTGACTGGAGACTGTCAAAAGCCTCTTCTCCTGGTAAATTTTCTTATTCTGAGGGAATAACCAGTGCATATAAAATTGCCCAAATATTTATTTATCACTTGTGATTCCTCATTCTTTTTTATAATTACATTGACTTCAGTGCTTTCTCTAAAACCAGCTTATCTATATATACATGATTTTCCCCTAGCTTATTTTGTTAAAAATCAGAAGTAACCAGAGTCTTGTTACAGGACAAGAGCTATGAAGGTGCCTTGGATTTAGCTTGTTGCAAAACTGGTGTAGGATGATTGTGATCTCTGTACAGAATTGTGGATGTACACACTTCTGTTTATCACAGACAAGTAAGAGTTTAATAATCATCTGGGTAATTCACAAACAATGACAATACAGTCAAAGGTGCACAGAGCTGACTCTGGCCTTAACAGGTCTTGTTTCAAGTTCTTCTGGGTCCAGGAGATGATGAAGATGTAAGTATCTGGCATGTCCTAACATGAAGATTTTATGCAGTTCAGTTTTTACTGCTTACAGAAATAACTCACGCAGTAACAGCTGGACTTGAGTTTCTTTGGGTATGCTAATACAAGATTTGCTGCTAGAGGCTGTCTGAGAAACGTTATTGTCCCTGCAAAGAGGTATCTGGTCACCAGCTGTGTCACTGGTTTTGCTTGGTAGCACTCCCTGGGGAGGTGAGGACTTCTCTTCCTGCCCCATCTTCCTGGCTTTTATTCTGCCTCCTGTGTGCCACTACCTCCCCCAAAACCCTCTGTCCTTTAGCTTCCTCAGGCTCCGAGCCTTGGGTTTTCCCCTTTTCACATCCTTGCTGTCTCTCTCTTCTCAGCCCCACTTTGTTTGTGGGGATCCCTCAGAACATATCCTGCACTCACTTGAACTCCCTGTGCCCTGGATATCTCAGCCTTACCTAGCAGTGCAGATAGACTGGTGACTGCCAAAATTACTCCCAGTACCTGCCCTGCTTTTTCCCCGTCCCCACACTCGTGTGCCCCTTGTCTCCTGCTTGGAGGCTGGTGCCCAGCCTGCAGCCTCCAAGCTCCATCCGCCGCCTCCTGCTTTCTTCAGGCACTTTTCTCGCCGCCCCCGTGGCCCAGATTCAGATGGCCTGAATTCCCTGCAGCCCGGTGCTTCCTGCCTGCCGCTGTGAGGCTGCTGGGGCACTGAGCCAGGAGGCCGCCTTCGCCAGGGTAGCTGGTGCAGCCACGGCCCCCAAGCCCTCCCCCGCAGCACGGCTGCTGCCAAAATCCACAGATTTATCCTTTCTTTCCTGATGCTGGTTAAGAAAAAAGGAGCATGGTCAGTTCTGATCTGAGGGGGCTGGCAGCTCCAAAAGAGCGACTGTGTTTGTTGGGAGGCTGACACCCTGAAAGGGGGCTCCTGCCAGCTGCGATGGAGGTGCTGCCCAGCAGAGGTGATGGAAATACTAAGAATAAAACTTGCTTGCCCCTTCATTATCATACATTTTGCTCTGCACAGAACTGATGCACTTTTAAAACCATGTAAGACTTTTGAAGCAACTTCTCTTCTGCCCTTGTTGACCTACCATGGCTTTGGTAGTTTATTTTCACTGCTGCTGTGAGTAGGACTGGTACAGTGACAATGAGAAGGAGAAGTGAGACCAAATATCTGCCTTTCTAAAGATGAGGCCAAAAGGTAAGCAGACAAAAGAGATACCATACAAGTATGGCCAAATAGGTCACTACTTAACCCAAGCACCTTCAAAAGCATCCTCCATGTTATTTTTGGTAGAGAAAGAGAAGTAGCTATCCGGGTACTCAGGAAGGCAGTGGGGTAGTTACGGCTGAATAAACATAACCTTTTTAGGCACCAACACAGCTCATAAAAGACACCTGGTTACTATGGAAACCCCAGCAAAATCTTCTCAAACAAATGGGAAATCAGTACTACTTTATACTTGGCAAGCTCAGCCTGGATGGGTGGGAGAATATGGCATATCCAAACCTAACTCATCTCTCTTCCCTGGGATATTTACTGCTGCCTCAATTTCACAAATCATTAACACTGCATTGCATCAGGTTTATTGCATTTCATGATGCCATATTTAAAATACTTGTGAAGGGGATAATGAGCCAGTTGCACTGAGAGCAGAAGTACCCTCAGCTGAACCATCTTTGGTGGACCTGCACCCCTGTGTCTGCACATTCACCTCAGTGCACCTACATAATCAGAATAAAAATGACTACCTAAATAACAGTACTGCGCTGCTGGCATTATAAGGTAAGCAAGTATGTAAATAATTTTCTCCTTCAATTTACCAAAACACAACGCTGAAAGGAAATCAAGGACCTTTGGAGATATATGGCCTGCATTTTGCCAGTATTTGAATGAAACAACTTTGCTGGTGTGTTGCTGCTACTTTAACAAACATGCTTTAGGCAGCTCCCAAGTAAGGAATATACACCCAGTACTTTAGTTTCTGCTGTACCTATCCAAGGGCATTTATCTGCCATTTAGATGCAACTGTAATTTTAGCTGCTTCTCAGTACCCCTCAACCCGGCCGATCACTGAGGCCCCTCAAAATCTAGGTCTCTCTTGTCAACATTTGCAAACTGCCAATGCTCTAACGCTGTCCCTAGCTACCCCTTGCTTGCATCCCATAGCCAGATGTGGTGCTGGAGGCTCAGCCTGGCCATGTCCTCCCCAAGCAATGCCTACACCACAGCTTCCCCACAAGTCTCCAAAGCACACACCCTGCTATGGGAGCTGGAAATCTTTACCTTGGGTATTGACTCTGACATGTTTATAGGACATAAAGTTGAGATCATGCCATCCTATCTAGTTTTGCCAACCACAAGAGATGAAGTTCTACATAAAAATATATTTACTGATACCTTGAATGTTACGATAGTTGTCAAATAAAACAGTTTGAATTATTTGGATAGTGTATTTTGTGTTGCTTAGGCACAAATCTTTTTTTTCAGAAAGGGATCAGAAAACTCATACAATGTAGCTGGTGTCTTTCATCTAAGCAAAGATGGTGCATTTACTTGGAGTGAGTTGAAAACATATTTAAAGTAACAAACATATTTAGATTTTGAAATTATGTTATTAATTACAGCATTTTACAGAACATTTAATCTAGCAATTAAACAAACTTGCTCTGCAAAAGCAAATCCAAGGTAACCTGAATTCTTATAGAATAAAAAGATGTGTTTAATGACTTGAGTATGCTTTGTAAACTTGCGTAATCAGAAAGAGGATCTTGGAAACAGGACTTGCAAAGTCTGCACAATATTTGAGGAAGCAGCACTTAAATAACTGAATGACTCTTTTAGTCATGTTTCAGTGAGAAGTAACAGTGCTCCCACAGATAAATACAGCTTCTGAAGCCAAATAATCAATGGGAACCAGCAATTAGACAATTTTGGTTAATTAAAAAGGCAAAGTCTACAGTTAAGAAATGTAGTTTATTTTTCAAATGCAGAGGAGCCACGTTGCTATAAACACCTTACATTAGGGTATGAGATAGTGCAAAAGGAAGACAAACTCAAAAACTAGGAGCTATTAAAGAGAGAAAATATCCTGAAGACACTGGAAACACTTCAAATTTACTATGTGAATAAAAGCGAAATTGGTCCTATTGCATCAAATACTCCCTTTTGAAATGCAAGAACTCCCTTGGGTCCAGTATTTCCATGCTGTGAGCACAAAAATGAAGGAGACTGAGGGAAGTGGGACCAACCTGCATAATGTATTGCAGTCTTTGGAAAGAATTGTCTTAATATGAACTCATTACAAGAAGAGGAACTCCACAATTTGGCACAGTAAAAGGAAAATTAATAGAAAAAAATCCGTATCTTCTTACAGGCACATTCTGGAACGCAGTACATCCTGGAAATACAAGTTCACACTATTTATTTAAGCAAAAGCAAAAGATCTCTGGCTGGGAGCAGGATTTACCTAATGCAGAACATCTTAGATACCAAATAAAAAATTATGCTTGGATTAAAATATTAGAAAGTCTAGGTAAAAATTACCTCATCTTAGTGAGATTTTGACATGAAGTCACCAAAGTTTAATTGATCATTTCCTGATCTGGGCTCTGGCTAGTGCCCTGGCCACCCCAGCAGTGCCTGGTCAAGCTGAAATGAGATATTCCCTCAGTGGTGTTGAGGGGCACATTCAAAAGAGCAAAAACAGGGCTGAATTTCCTGGCATGGGCATAACCCCTGTGATGCTCAACTACGCCTGGAGACTAAATACAACTGAGCAGAGTGGCTCTACAGCTATCTTGTCCCTACAGTGCTGCTTGCTGTCTTGGGAAGGAGTAAGGTTGGGGAAGATGCCTCATCCCACTGGGAGGCCCATAGGGCTTTTTAATCAACCAGTTTGATTTCAGAAATTTGCGATGAAGCTGCTCCTCTCCACCTATAAGCATATTCCTACCTTCCTTTCATGCAGCCTCAGCTTGAAGCCTTATAGCATTCCTTTTCTTCATTTTCATATCCATTTGGAAATTGACTAAGTGACTGTTTCTGCTTTTTTGTTCTAATAGCATACCACCCATTTCGCCATAAACACAGATTTCCCCACCGACTGTTTTGGTTTGTATAAAAGTCATGTAAACTAAGAAAGAAGCAGCCTCCAGTCGTAGGGTTGGTCTCCTTTTGCTAATTGCAAATCCTGAACTTCCTTTGTGCACAGCTGCAGATGACAGCCCACGTTGTGCCTGTTCCCAGCCGGTTCAAGCAGCGATGGGTGGTGGATTTATCCATACAGGAAAGACCAATACTCTGAGTCCACTTGAGGAAGAGCAAGCGTTTTAGAAAATGCCCTTGTACAGGAATATAATCATCATTTGAAGAAACAAAGAGGGTGACAAGGACATGGTGTTTGCTCAGTGGATGGGAAGGGGAGAGCTCTGGTGGGTCTTGGTCAGGAGTTGGTGCAGGATTTGTGCTTCCCTTCCAGGAGACAAGAGGCTGTTGCATCAGTAATGAAGCTGCAAGACTTTAATTGCTCTAATTAGGCCACCACTGCTAAGGGATGTACAGGTGAATTTCTTTCAAAACAGTTTTAAAGTTGATGTTGACTGACCAGATGCAGCTTTGCACAGATCCTGCAACGCCTCTCAGGGTGTTGGTCCTCGAGACTGGCCACGTGGTAGAGCTGCCCTGCAATGCTCATGGCTTCTTTGCAGGTGATACCTGCCTTTTTGAGAAGATGTCCTTAAATATTGCTTTGCTTTGTTATTTAAAACACTGAAATGATATCACACTTGCCCTTACGCACCCACAGTGGGTTTGGGAGCCTGGCCTTGCAGACTGCGGGGTGTGGTGGTTAATGCTCAGGACAAGCATGACACATGCTCCTCTGGCTTTTTTTAACAAATATTCCTGGCAGACGGGCGTGAGGCTCTGCTCAGGCGGCCCGGGGTCAGCAGGGAGGGCTGGGGTGGCTTTTGTGCCTGGAAAAATGTTCTTTGGTGCAGTTCAGGAGCCTGCAGAGACTGTCTCTTTTCTGTGGCATTTTTGATCTCCACGGGGGAGAGAAACGCCTGCATGTCCCTGCATAAGCGAGGGGCAGAGCATGTGCATGTCCTTGTGAGCGCTGGTGCAGAGCCATGGGAGAGCCCTCACCCCACTGCTTCCCTCAGGGTCAGTGGCTGCACCGTGTGGCTGGCACTGCTCCCTCCATTGTGTGTGGCAGCTGGGATGCAGCTTTGTTATGTCTTAAAATGTGGCCCAGGCACTAAAAGTAATTTAGGTACTTCTGGAGGTTTTGCCTTTAACTTCTTGGGTAGCAAAAAAGGACTCAGGTCTGAGGTTTTGACTTTTACTGCTGAAAGGGATGTTGCATGCTAGTGGAGGGTGCTGTTAGCAGAAGGCTTGTTTGGCACCAGTAACAGCATTGCTCTCTCCTGCCTGTCAGGCATTGCAGAGTGGATCCATCTAAATAGATGGAAACATAAGGTGAGATTATTGTGAAGGTGATGTGAATGCTGAGATTCATACAATATTTTAATAACACTGACAACAATTTTCCTTATACATCAATGTGGTGGCTGGAGCTGAGACCAGCTCTGCCATGGTGTGGCTCAGGTAAGCTGCAGTGTGGGTGTATCTCAGCAGGTTTGGGGAGGGACGTGTGTGGGTATGTGCTGTGGACATGCTGTAGGACAGGAGGAAATGAGCTTTTGCACCTCAGCATTTGGAAACAGCATTGACTGCAAGTGCTATACCTTAATCTGCTGCCCCTCTCTGCCAGGTTTAGGTGGTCGGCATGGTTTTCTGCCACTTTGTGGCTCAGGCAGGGGGAAGTCAAAGTGCAGCTGGGGCCTGGGCTGGACTTACGTGAGGGTTAGTGCCATGCTGCTTGGTGTAGGTTCAGCAGGGCTGGGGCAGCTTCCCACCCTGCTGTGACCCCACTGCTCCATCTGCACCCCAAACATAGCACCAAAGGTTCAGGCTGTCTGTCGGGAAAGGTGGTTGAGATGCTCCACAGAGTATTCTACTGCCCTGTAACAAGACGAGTGGATCCCAAAGCCTGCCCTTGTCCTGTCCTGTGAAACAGCCGAGCGTAGCCTTGACGCCAGCGTGGTGTAGGCTCCACAGCCACACCGTGGCTGACACACGGCAGAAGGAATCCTGGACCCAAAGCATCATTCCCTGCCCTCCGTGCCCCTTCAGTGCCTGCAGCAACCTGTGCGCGGGCAGGGTCTTGCGGAACAGGGTTTAAACCTCTTGCAGAACAGGAGGAAAAAGTTCCAGCCGCTGTGAGCGGGAGGCCCCAAGGCGGGCTCCCCTCAGGGCCCCCTCCAGCCTCCCGGGCAGCGCACACTGAAAGCCAGCGGGGAGGGGTCACATCAGCTCGCGGGTAGGACGGGGACCACCGCGGCCTCTGCGCGTCCCCTGGGGGCACCCCGCAGGTGTCGCCCCCCCTCCCCAAAGGGTAGATGCGGTACTACGGGCGCCGCCGAGTGGCTCCGCACGTGGCCCCCACCGACCCGCGCCCGACACGCGTGGGCGGAGCGGCGGGCGGGGCGGGGAGCTGCGCGGGGGGGAGCGCGCCCGCAGAGAGCCGCGCTCGGTGCCCGCCCGGCAGCGCTTCCCGCCGCCGCGGCACCATGTGGCAGCCAGCCACGGAGCGGCTGCAGGTAAGTGCGAGGGGGGGGCCGAGCCCGAGGGGCTGCCCGGGGAGGGCGGTGGGAGCGGGACCGGCCGAGCATCACCCGCCGGTACTCGGAGTTTGTTGCAACTTCTCCCCCTGCCTCCGCGGGAGGGTGTGTGTGGGGGGACCGGGGACAGGACACACGCACACAGACACGCACGCACACACTGTGCGGGGGGCGCTGCTCCGGCGGCATCCCTAGTGCCGGCTGCAGCTGCCCGGCGGCTCCGGCGCTCCCGGCGGCGGCGGCCGCTGACACCCCGGCCCCGGGAGGCGGCGCGGCTCGGGGGGTTCTATTGAGGGAAGCGCCGCTTAGGGGTTTCTCCCCGCGCACTCCTCAGGTGAGGGTAGCTCTGCCGGCCCGGTCCGGCCGCCGCCTGAATCCGCGGTATGGGGAGCGGAGAGGGGGTGGTCCTCGCCGCATTCGCACAGGACCCGCAAAGCGGATGAGTGGGACACAAAATACCGCAGGAGCCGTTTGCTGCCCCCAAATCTACAGGTCCGGATGGCTCATGGGAACTTGGGTCCCTCCCGCCGCTCCACCGCGCCCCTCCGGGCGGCCCGTACCCCTCTTGCAGCGGGTCGGGCTTTGCTAGTCCTGTCTCCTGGCTTTTTTAATGCATGCTTTTATGCGTATTTCATATTCCGGGTGGAATCTGAGACGGGCAGAGAGTAAGATGAAATAAAACTCACTTTGTAGTTCCTCTGAGTCGAGTTAATACAGTTTTCCAGGGTAAGTATCTACTGAGAGAGAGCTGGAGATTTTAAGTAAGAATCAATGGTCTTAGCAGATGACAAGAAAAGGTGATTATTGCTACTGCAATTCAAATTGAGAATGTAGTTTGATATCATCAGGCAGAAAATTCAGCAGTTTGATTTTGAGTTGATAGCAGAGCCACGCTGAGCAGATCTGTGAGCTTTAATCTGCATGAGCCAGTAATGGGAGTAATTCCAGTTCCTAAGAAGACATACTTTTTCTCTACAATTAAAAACTTGATTATTACTGAATAGGAATGATATGCCATATCCGTAGTTGATGGATTCCAGGGTAAAGACTATGTGAGCACGTTATTATTTCCCCCTGTTAGCCAGAAACCTCTCTGCACTAAACACAAGCAGCAAAGATCACCTGTGTTAAGCAGTTAATGATCTTAGGCTGGTTCTGGAGGTGGGAGCATTTCTGGGGGGCTGCTGCTGCAGGCAGGGACCTGAGGTGAGACTGCACCCAACAATTGTGGACAAAGGGGAGGTGAGGGAAAGAGAAGGAGAAGACTGTGTTCAGCAGTGTTGTGCTGGTCTGGATCATATGGACAAGCTACCTGCCCCCTTTGTGGGGGGGGGGAATTAAGAGGTGTTGTAACAAGACACTAATATTGTGTCTGATGCTGTCTTGCAAGAGCATGCAAGGTGAAAGAGAACCAAGTGCTTGTTTTGCAGAGTAAGATTGTGAGTATGACCTTATTTAGCCACTTTGTCTATCCTGCACACAGGTAAGAGGTCTTGCCTTAAAGTAATCGGTGAGAACGGCCATATGCTACAGGAATCCGGGGTGCCTCTGGTGGGAGGATGCTCACTGGGCCTCTCACCTGTTGCAACACAACACAGGTCTGCAGAGAGGGGAGCCCATGCTCCTCCGTGTTGCTGAAGGGGAGCCATGAACACCAAAATTCTCAGCAGTGGCCACTAACTTTGCACAAACTACTGTTGGTTGCCTCTGGCTGGAAGGTCCAGGCATGCTGAGCCTCCCAAAATGCGGAGTGCCTGTAAAGGCAGTTCTTACTGACAGGAGTTGCTGGAGAAGTACATGAAGAACTGTAGGTGCTCCAATAAAACAAGCCAGAGGAATCCAAAATCACTGAATTAAGTGTTGCTTTGGACTTGTCCTAAAATGGGGAGAAGAAAGCAGCCTTGGAAGAGCCCATAGTAATTCCGTGTTCACACAAGAGGTTAAATAACAACATAGTGACGGGTGGATAAAATGAATACAGTGACTGGAAGGATGTTAGGAGTAACTAGGATGTGATTATATAATTGAAAGTTGAATCCTAATCTATACACATGAGCCAGAGTTCCATGGGTAATACATTATCTAATACCCCAATGCCTTTGATTTATATTTGTTTTCCCCTCAAAAAAAACTGTGAAATTTGTTCATTTCAAATAGCCAGGTCTCCCCTTCTGTCTCCGAGAATCACATGTTGTGCACCACCAGCCAGCCAGAGCTCCTGGCAGCACTGTCTGGCCCCCTGAGGAAAGCTTGTGCAAGGCAATAAATGTTTTTATCCTTCTTTCTCCCCCGCAACATCGTGATTCAGTTTCAGGTGTGCCATGTTGCTTTCTTTGTCCCTTTTCCCCTCTCTCTTGGCACCCAGATGCTGTGAAACAAATCCTAGTGCCACCAGAGTGTTGAAGGAGGCCCTCTGCTTAGTCCTGGCATCACAAGTCCTCATTGTGGCTGGCAAGCGTGTGTTGAGAGGGTGCTGGTCATGGGATTTTGGTTGTTGTGGTGGGTGGGTGTTTGATCACTGAGTAGAGTAGATTGTGCCTTACATTCTCTCTCTATTCATATATTCTGTCAATATAGGTCATGCCAGGTCACTACTGTAGGATATTTGGGGAATCAGTGATGGCAGGTCCAGCCCCATCTTCTGTAGGATTTCCTCTGAGCTGATGTATGGGTGCAAAAAGTGTGGAGCTGGTGTGGCTTTCTTGATGCTTTAATGTGTGAGTTGCATGTGGCGTAATTTAGACCCAGATGTGTCTTGTGTTTGCATGTCGCTGTGGCGAAGTGCAGCTCTGTTATTAATCCATGCTGTAGCTCTGTAATCAGTAAAACGGTAGAGAAAATATTTTCATCTTTCAGAATATTTCTTTTGGCCTGGTTCAGTAAGGGAAAGTATGAAGTGACTTTGGAAGTGGATGCCTGTTAGTATGGGTCAGTCCTGCCCTCGTTGCTAAAGCAAGCAGTGTGTGTTTTAACTTAAATAGTGGTGAGAATCACAGTATGAAGGCTCCATTCATGTTCTGACAAAGTGTGCAATGGTCATCTATTGCTCTCAGGTCTCCTTTTTCAACCCCATGCAGTGTATGGTAAGGCTGCACGTTCCTGGTCTGTGGTTGTTTGTGTAGAATCTACTTTTGTTCCAAATGTGCTGAGTCCTGTCAAGTTTCACAGTTTGCGCTGAAATTTTTGGCATTGACTAGATGGGTACAATTCCAGTAGTGAGGTCAGCAGCAGAGCTCATGCATACGCAATAAGGAATGAAGTGTCATCAGCAGCTCTGTTACAAAAATGCAGTGAGCTGCGGCATAAACTGGACTTATCCCCACTGCTGTCATGGACACTTGTTGCTGAAAGCTTCATCTGCTACTCAAATGTACTCCCTTCCTGAGGCTTTGGTTTCTGGTTTTGCTGGAATAAGCAGTGATGACTTTTATATTTTTGGTCACTTTGTTCTCCATTCCACTTCTCTCTAATGGAAGCTTTTCCTGTTATCCTGCTGCTTAATGAAGAAGCCTCGCTGTTTCTGGAAGATATGTTGAATTTAATTAAATGAGTTATAGGAATAAGCTAGAAAAATGTAAATATCCAGTTTTCCGGGATTTCCTTGAAAATGTGATACAGTGAAGCCTGCTTTTTCTTCTGCTGTTCCTTTCCTCTCCTGTGTTTCTTTCACCTATAGCAACATTGGAGTTATTTGTATTTTCTCCAGAGTTAGTGGGACAGTCAGTTAAATGAGAAACAGCACAGCTGGGACTTTGCAGGAATATGCCACAGAGATCAGCGAGTCTCTGGTGTGGTACTTGAGAAGATTGTGATTTTGCAGGTAATACAGGCATTAGCCCTATTCATGCTTAATGTAAAAGAGATGATCTGGGATTCTGTCTTTTCTGAAGATTTTTCCCGCTATAATTTCTGTAGCAGCATTCCTGGTTTGTGTTGAGTAAAATGCGGGTGAACGTACTGAACATGTGTGTGCCTCCCCATCTCCTTGCTGGCCTAGTTACCAGGGGGTGCTTCAGGTTTTTAAGACTTGTTCTCCCTGCTTGGAATGCTGGGGCTCCAGTCCAGGGCTTGCTGTACTTTCTGGGCATGGTTTTCATTGCAGTGTTTGCACTAGACCTTATCGATGGTTCTAAGCAGTATGCTCTGATTTTTGGCTTGCAGTGTGTGGCAGCGGCACTGGTTGAAACAATGCCAGAAATCTTCTGAAATCTTTCTTTAAAATTATTTCCAAATGTACCCTCTGTGCTGGATTCAGGACTTGAGGGTCAGGAGCCTTCAGCAGCGCAGCTGGGATTTTGGAGCTGCTGGCCTCAGCGATGCTCCCGTGAGGACTCTGAAGTAGGTTTTGAAAACAAGCAAGATCTTCGAGCAATTTTGTGTGCCTGTCTGAGAGATGGCTGCTATTTGCTTTGAAACCTAAATTTTCCTGGAAGCTTGATGCCAGACATTGTTTCTAGATAATAAATCCCAGTGGGTGCATAGTTTCCGAGGTCATGCAGTTTATAAGTCTGTTTATAAGTTTTCCTGCTTCTCTTAACACGTGTGGGTAATAGGGATCGCTACATCCAAATAAATTTTACCCTGGAGTGGGAGACACAGTGGTGCTGTTGCTGCCTAGCCTCATGCTGTAATGCTATGCCTCCCTGAGCTGAGCTGTGCCCACCAGCCCTCCTTTTGGAGTTGCTCTTGCTTTTCTTCTGCAAGTGTTACAGTTGGTGGGCTCACACAAGTTCGGGGGTCAGGTAGTGGGGAGCAGATAGGGGTGCTGTGTTGTGGAGCTGGCTTCCATAACTGCATTCTGTCCCCTCCTGTGGGTCTGGGTGGGAAAAAACTGATGTTTCAGATGCTTTTCTCTGGCAGAGAGTTGGCTCTGGCCAAGCAGTCACTTGGCTTGTACCATCATTTGGACCCCTTGCTGCCCACCAGCCCCTGCTTCAGGGCTAAGCGTTGTTTGGTGAAGTGGCTTTGTAAAGATGTGCAAATGGCCAAGTGTTCACAGTAGGTCATCAGTGATTCTCTTCCTGCTCATTTGAAAATTCAATATTCTTATCAAAACCCAATGTTTGAGGCCATTTCTGGGAAAGGATTTAATAGCAGATGGTTGTAGTGTATTCTCATATTGCTAGAATTTAATTCTTGCATAAACTAGAGTTCTGCATCTATTCTAATGTGCTGTACAATACTATGGGGGAGAGCTGTGGGTGGGCAAGATGAGAGGAAGCAAAGTGAGTGATGGAGGGCAGGAAGCTTCAGGTCCTTCTTTACTGGGGCAAGTTTGATTCCCTGAACACAATGATTTAATTTTGCCACCCTCTAACTTGTGCATCTTCTGAAGTCCTTGGAAAATGAGTTTGTGTAAGGTTGCTTTACCATAGACTTTGATTTGTTAGTGTAATTTACCTCCAAATCATTAAGATACAGCAGTAAAAACACATTGTAGCTATTAATGGAAGAGAAAGAAATGAAAGCAGCGGTATTGGTGGTGTTGCTGCTCACCTTCTGGCCTGCCTGTGAGTGCTGCTCTCTGAGGCTTCATAAACACATTGCTAGTTTTGTTGGGATTTGTTACTGTACTCTGTAACTGCATCTTTAATATACTGATACTTTTAGGTTTTAGGATGATAGATTCTGTTGCTAAATACATGCACATTACATGCATTAACTACTACCTAGTATACACAGCAAATGTCTTTCCCATGTCAGGAACATTGAAACTCTTCACTAAAGAAAAGTCAGCTCTGGGCAGACTTAAACATGTGTGGTGGCTTTAATGTAATTACAGGTGCAATTGCTTTATGACAAATATTTTCATGTAGTCAGACATAATGTGGTTTTAGATGCTGTTGGTTCTTTCAAAATCAGTTTCTTGTCTATTTTATGCCTAGAGTTCCGATGCATACGTATGTTAAAAAATGCAGTGTACTATCAGTTGAAGCAATAGCTTTCCATTTTTTTAAAGTGTATGGAAAACCTTTTTAAACCAAACACAAACAGGTTGTAAGTGTAAAATGCACAAATAGCTGTCTAGGAAGAAACTTCTGCGAGTCATGTATAGCAGGACTGATACCATTACTGAACTCTGATTTCATTAAATATTATGCCAGAAGGAAAAAGTGAAAAGTATTTGAAATTTAAGCTTGAGTCATGTGGATGCAAATGTCCAGGAAGTCTTACAGTTTTGGCACTGTATAGCTTCAGGATATCTTTCAAGGCATTGGATTTTTTGCATTAGTTTGCTGCTATGACTTTACAGCAGTCGGGGATCTCTAAAACAAAGCTCTGTGATTCGAGAAACCTCATCTGGCACCACTTAGCTTGGGCAGTTCCTTTTTTCTACATTATTTATTCTTTGTAGAAAATGAATGGCTCTGGAAAAATGCTAATTTTGGGAAGCATTCTATGACCAAAAGAAAATCAGGATCATTGACTGCCTTGTGGAAAGCCTCTTGGGAAATGACCTTAAGAGTTGGTTTATAGTGTACTACTAGTTTCTGTTTATGAAGCTGACAGACTGTTTGATGACCAAAAAAATAATAAAAATAATAATAATAAAGCTGTGATTTCCTTGAAGGAAGACAAACCAAAGCATTCAGTCAAAGTAATTCAGAATTTTAACTGCCTATTTCTTATTTTGTCTTTGTCCCTGGTGGCAGCCAGCAGGACAGTCAGCAGTGGTGTGTCTGGAGTGTCACCATTTTCTTCCAAGCATGATTGTGTTTGCAGCAGACAGACCTTCGGATGGGTGATGGGAGGTTTGCTATGCTGCTGAGGCTTTGTGCTAGCATCCCTGCACGTAGAGCAATATGCTGTTGACTTCATTTGCGATTTGACTCTCTGCATGAGCAAGATGAGAGTCTGGCGCAAAGACATGTAAATGTGTAGTGGAAAAGTCTCTTTAAGTAATATTTAGTACTTGCCTCTTTTTCTTCTCTACAGTGCTTTCACCTATAAAAATGAAACTTATTTGCACTTCAGATAACAGCTGGGAAAGTTGTGGGTGATAAAAGTGTTAGTCTTTTGGGCTGTTTCTGAATAACTGCGTCAGAACTCTTTGACCAGAAATTTTAAATGCGGGTGATTGTAAATGTGTCCTGAGAAGATCTAATATGGTTTTCCATGGTTCATTTTTCCTGCTGAAACACTGAAAATGTGGAGTGGCAAATACAGATCTTTGATTCATAGAAACTGAAGAAGGAAAAAAATTCTGTATTGCTGGTATTTGATATTCCTTTAATGATGACATTCCAACAAAATTATATGTAGTCTTGGAATGGTTAAGTTGATCTCATTGCTCTGGTCCTCACCTTAGCAGTTCAGTAATGGCTTCTGAAGTGTTGGTCTTTCTGAAAAGCTCCATACATGTTTTCATCAGGAGGATTTAAACAATAACTGCTTTTCTGACAGAATTATTATTGGTGGTAATAATTCCAGTGTTGATTTGAAAACATAAAAATTTTGCTTTTCCAGCTGTTTGCCACTGTTCCCTCACAGGCTTCCCCTACTCTGTTGTGCCATGTGCTTCAAAGGAGGGGGTGGAAGGTCTGGAGTGTGTTGAGGGCCTTTTCTGGGCTGTTTCCCTCTCTTCTCACAACCTAATGTCTGGTTGTGCTTCCAAAAATGTTAACAGCTACATTTCTGACCTGAGTTACTGATAATGAGTTTTACTGAGTGAGCTGTGCTGCAAGTGTAGTGCTGTTCAGTTTGGGATCTTCGTGCTATAGCACTGGCACAGTCAGCACTCTCACACCATGCCCCTTCATGGTATTGGGTCTCTGTCATACCAGACAATTTTCCAGTGTCTCCTCATGTGAAAACATTTTCTCCACAGATATTTGATGGGAGCTGCCAAGAACACTGAGAGCAGTAGAAAGTTAATTAAGTGTCCTGAAGCTCAGATTTGTGGCCACCTCCTTTCTTCCTGTTCCAGGCTCCCTCAGCATTTGAGAGATGGTTATTCTGTACGTTTTGTGTGAAGCTTTCAGAATTATCCTGGAGTTAGTTCCCAAGTATTCAGAGCCTCCATTTAGGGCCAGGCTTTTCCAGGTTTTACCTGGTGGAATGAACTCTTCTGAAAACTTATGCAGTCATTCAGTGCCCGGAGAAGGGATGTTCAGAATCTGGTCCCACAAGTGGAGTAGCTGCCCTGAAGATCTTGCAGTGAGATCTGGTCCAAGCTCCGCTGGGGTCAGTACCAACCTTGGGCCTGACTAGACTGTAGAGCAGGGCAGTGATCCTGCCTATTGGGCTGTTACAGGAGATCCAGAAAGTTTGTATAATCTCATTTAAAACAAACATCTCTCCATGCTATGGAACTTCTTCCCAAGAGTGTTGGCTGGCTGGAAGCCAGGACAGAGGAGTTTGGGGTCTATGTGGGATCCCCGTGGTGATGGTGGTGACATCAAATACATCATCTGGGCCTGCAACTTTTTAGCTCTCTGCTCCCTCTCTGAGGCTGGTGTTGAGAGACAGAAGGGATTGTCGGACACAGCATTTCCTCTCTAAGCAGCTCTCAGCTGCTCTGTGGCTTTCCTGTAGCTGCAGACCAGCTTTCCTGCTGCCAGGATTAATTTGTGCTTTCTCAGACCTGAAAATGGTTTAGTTTCTTGGGGAGGGGAAGTACCCTTCCTTCCAGTCATTCTGCTTAAAAAGCTAGGCAAACAAAATTTGTCATTATCCATCAAAACTGTCCAGTCCAAATTAATATGCTGTTTTGTTAAGAAATTTTGTCCTCAGTTTTCCAGTATTTTCTTCTGTTGGGGTGAGGAACACCATGAGAAGAGTTGTGTTATGATGTGCTGGTTCTTCTGGCTCCAGCTTGGAGGTGGAGAGTGTAACAGCAAACTAGAAAAAGATACGTCCGATTACAAAACCAGGGATTTAAATCTTTTTTCCCCCTCATTTGAGACTATTTGTTTAACAGAACCTTTTCCCATTTTTAGCTTTTCCATCTGGAATTTATTTATTTTTTTATTATTTTTTTTTTAAGCAGAAAAGTACTTTTTGGAACTTAGGCAAACACCAAGCTGCAGCTCCCTGAGCTGCCTGGGTGTTGGGACATAGCATGCACCTCTGCTGTGGCTCACTGCACAGTGCATCAGCAGAAGATCGCAGTGAATTTCTTTCATCTTTCAGGAAAATGCCATCTTAAGCATCTTTCTTTTTTTCCCTAGTCTGTGGGAATTTTCTGTGCCCGACTATAAATTTGAATCAGAAAATGCAGAAGCTTGAATCTTGTCCCAGTGCTTTTAAGAAGGAGCCTGTACAGTGTGGATCTGCACAAGCTTCAGTTTTCACAGCTGTGCTCTGTTGTTTGGATTAGAATCAGAAAGAAGGATATTTTGAAAATTTTATGTCGGTCCTCTTGACAGTTTGGTTGAAAGGGCCTATTGAGCGTGGTACCACGTGTCTGAGAAAATTCTGAGAGCACAGACAGCTTTGGTGCCTCCTGCTAAAATGAGCTGCTGGAGGGATGAGCAGTGCTGTTAAAGAGTGCTGGGTGGTTAATTTTTCTGGTAGGCAGTGAAGAGTGAACTCAGCAGTGATTCCTGAAACGCCTGAAGCCTGGTGATCTTCTAGCTGAGGACAAGGCACAGGGGGCAGCCCAGGCACTGAGCCTGACCCCTTTGGAAGCTGGGCTGTCCCTGGGAACTGTGGATTTGTGACCCCAGCTCTCCCAGGCTCTGCAGCACTGCCACTAAGAAAGCTGCCTGTTGGCATATGGGTTTGGGATGATGGGAGAAGCAGAGCCCTCGCATTCTTGATAGAGCATAAGTGCTGAGGACTGCAGAAGGAAAGCTACTTTCTAAGAGATTAACAGTTCACTTTGATAAATGTGTGTTAAATCACTTGGATTTAGGGACATAGCCTTATCTCCATGCAGAGGGATGTGCCTTTGAATCTGTTAACTTTCGCCTTGCCATTTGAGATGGCAATGTAACTTTTCAGTGGTTTATAAGGAATGTTAGGAAACATTTTTTTGTGAGTGACTGTTTTATTTTGATCTGGTGTTTAGAGGCTCTTTTTCTCCTTAAAGAGCCTGAAGCCAATGCTGGGACATATAACATTTTCAAAGGACAATATTTTAGTCTTGTACCTGTAAAATATAAAGTTGCTATAGAAGGAAGAGTTGCACAGTTTAAAAGGTTACAGGAAACCATGTATGTTCTATTGTTGCCTTTCCCCACAAGCCTAGTGTTGTAATATTCACTTCTTTCTCTCTTTTTTGTAGCTTTGAGGTCATGTGTGACTCCTTGTGCTTCCCCTTCACTAGCCTACAGCTCTTGGCTTGGTAGCAGGATGCATGGTTCCAAGGGGTTACCCTCCTGCAAAGACCTGTGATTTTTTTTTCCTCAACAGCTATCATGAATGGAATTCAGATCACTTCCTTGGGGGTGTCCAGTGGGGACTGGGGCTGCCTGGTGTAGGAAATAGCATCTCAGAAATACCAGTCTTGCTACAGGGTCTGCAGAGGCAAAGGGTAGCCTTTCTGGGCACCACAGCGAGCTTGGGACCAGTCTGTAAATGAACAACATGACTGCCTCTCATAAGCAAAGGTGATGAAAAGACTGGGCACTTCATGACAGTGAAAAATATTCACTGAAGTTCTGGTTAGTTACTACTTAATTGTTCCTTTCCTGAAGCCACTCTCCCACATCCTTCCCCATGTTTAACATGCTGACAAGTTTCAGGCTGAAGAAATGATGGAGTCCATCTCTCCTAAGAAGAGTCAGATTTGAAGAGATCATGAGCTGCAAGTGCCAGGTGAGATGACTTATGGCAAGACCTTCATCTGAAAAGAGGCATCCCAGAGTTGCATCTTAGGGTTTTTTCCCCCCATGATTGGACAAGCTCCCAGGGTTTTTTTTTTTTGAGCCTGGGACTGGGCTCCAGCAGGTCAGAGCAGGGGTGCTCTGGGGCACTGAGGTTGGTACAGGTGAAGGTATCTGGGAACATTTGTCAAAAAGGCAGAATCAAGGAAAGCTTTGGACTAATTGGTAAAAGCTTTGTAGAGACATAGAGCTTCTGGGAGTAGAAGAAGCAGCTGGGGACCAGAGAGTGGTGATCTGTGGGCTATCTGGGGTCAGGCACAGTCCAGGAGCTCTCTAGAAACCTTGCACTGAAGCAGCTCACTTCTGGTTGGTTTACATTATTTTTCAGAGGGAATTTATATTGTTTTTCCAGGTTATGAATTTTATTTCTCAACATCAGAAGTTATTCATGCTGCTTACATGATACTGGAAAAACAGTCACATGCAGTGGGCAGCGCTGGCCAGGGAAATGCCCGTACCTTGTTTGTTCTGAAGTTTACTGCCCTGGTTCTGGAAGTAACAGCCTGACCTTTCGTTCCTCTGTTATGGTCTGAGGGTGTTCTTACGTGGTTGTGGAGCTTTCCAAGATAAACGAAGTGAATGTGGTTTGGCATTTAAATCACTAATGTTGTGTCAAGCTAGAGATTTCAGAAGCTATTAATGTCTAAAGAGATGTCATTTTGTTGACTTGGGCATAAACTTTGCCCTGTCTATATGTGGGCCTTTTTTTTGGTCCAAATTCAGCTCTCGAGGATGTTGGTATAAATTTAAATGCCATTGCTAATGCCAGTGGAGTTACTCTATGTTTCTTTAACTCTGACTGAGAAGAAACTTAATGTATTTCAAGAGTCAGATCTTATCTGATTTGTTTTTTTTCTTTGTTTTTTTTTTTTTTTTTTATAATAGTAGCTATATGCGACAAGGCTTAATGTCTAAAAGAGCTGATCTGAACATTTCTGTATGATTCTTTTTGGAAAGGGCATGTTACTGAAGTTTTTCTGAACCAGGCCCTAATGCTGTTTGGATAAGGGGCTGCTATATATCTGACAAGAGGGAAGTCTCTTGACACTTTGTGAGCTTGCTGTCTGCTTGCATAGGGGAGGGGGGAAAACTGCTTTACAAAATACTCATGGAAGTGTTAGTAAGCCTCACAGTCACATGGTTTCTCCCCTCTGCAAAAGGAAAAAGACTGTGGGTCCCTTGCAGGAGGGTCAGTGCAGGGCTGTGCTGGCTGCCCTGGTAGCGGTCTCTGAGCATCACTGGCTGTCAGCCTCAGTGCCCCATGGTGCATGCAGATGTGCTCCACCACAGTGTGCAGCCTGTGCCCGACTTCAGAATACGTTCAATTTTCAGCTGAAAACCATATTTTGTATTTGTGGATTCAGTCTGTTTCTGAGGCCTTTCCTTATTTTCATATTTTCCTGTGAAAACTTTATTCAAAGGGTTTAAAATGCTCACTCTGCTTTTTATTTTTTTTTTCAGCATTTCTCAGGAACAGAAATGTGTTTCTTACCCAGCAGCCATCGTTACTGAAGTTAGAGAGCAGTCTGCCTCATCCTGGGAAAAAAAAAATGTGTTGTTCCCATGTTTTCTTAGTCTCAAATCCATACATGGGACAACAGGAAAGAGCAGTCATATTCTTCCCTATTAGCCCAAAATCTATCTAGTGATTATATGTGTATATATATATGTATATGCATGTATGTATATATAATTTTTTAAACAGCTTTCTTGTCTCTTTACTGAGCTTTAAAACTCTGTATAAACCTGCATAAAATCAGACTGAAACATTTGCTTTAAAATGACCTAGTCTTTACAGTGCCATACTGGTGTCATACCTGACTTCCCATATCTGAGTTTGAGGAGTCAGATAATGAAGTTAGTCGCTGTTACTCATTGCAACTGTGCTGCAGAGCCATCAGCGCAGAGCTGTTCTGCTGTGTAATACAGTTTCCAGAAAAATTAGTCTTTGGAGCATCCCAGTTACTAGGTGTCAACAGGCAGTAGTGCAGTTTTATTTAAGGTGGAGTTTTAATAAAGCCCCTTTATTAGGACTCTCTAGCTAAAGTAGCAGGTGAAGACTCCTTTCACAGTGCTGTTGGGATCAGCTGGCCTGGGAGGGAGCAGGGCTGTTGGACCTGTTCCAGGAGACTTGGCCACTATTTTGCAATGGGAACAAACTGACACAGAACAACTTGTCCATCTATTGGAGGTGTGGAGGAATGATTTAGGAGCCTATCATCACCTCCTTAATATAATCAGTTTTTCCACTGTGAAAGAGGTGATTGCAGCGCCCCCAGTGCCAAGATGACGAGCACTGGATCCTCTACTCTGCAGAGTGACGTCATCCTGGTGTGATGCTGTCTGCACCAGAATAACACCACTTGCTTTGCCTGGGTGATTCACAGCACTTGGCATTGTTGTCACATTCTTTGGCCCTTCTAATCCTTCCTGTATGTACGGACATGAACAGGGTACAGAGATGCTGAAGTCCAGATCTCCAGAAGGGCAGGGAGCTGGCAGCACACACTGCTATAGAGAATTAGGCTCTAATCTTGAGCTCTGTAAAATTCTCATGTACATAGTGGTTCGTATGGGTCCAGCCTTTGAACCAGGCTTTGGAAGAATTTGGAGGCAGGAATCTGCCTGAGACGGCTGTGTCACCCAGTGCCTTCAGTTGCCTGCCTGCCTTGATAGACCTGACTAGGAGCTAGTGGGCTCCCAAGCAAGAGACTGTGCAATGTCTCACTGCTGGGGCTGGTTATCCCATGTGGTGGCTTACTGCAGCCGGTGTAGAGATCCAGGGTTTGCTCTAGGAAATGTTTAAGGCTGTTCTGCTTTGTACACCTGGAGGTCAAAAGGGAATGTGGTTTTTCTAGCTAATCATCATCTTTTGCAAACTAATTGTAAGTAAAATAAAGCAAAGAGAAAGCATGTGGAGTCTGGCCAGTGCTTAGTAATGTCTGAACCAACTGGTCTCCAATGCAGGATTATTCCTCAGACTATTTTACTGAACTTTCGTGGGATTTTGAAGTTTTACTCTGTGTAGCTTATCTTAACTTGCACTGTGTGGTTGTTGTTCTTTGTGTTTGGGTTGTGTTTGTTTGTTTGTTGTTTCTTTTTCCCTAGGCCAGTGGGTCAGTAAAAATAATTATTTTAAACAGTGGATATGGGATTAATATCTTGTTAACCCTGTGTTAACCCCTAACACTACGTTTACTAGTATATTTATTTTTGTATTCTTGGCATGTAGCTACAGATATGTGGTAGGATTAATGCTAAATTGTTAGCACTTGGTACTTGGTTTAAGTAAAATCAGTTTGTCAGTCTGCTTCCCTCTTTCTTTTTCTTTTTTTTCTTAATTGACGAGAGGATGCACAAGCAGAGATCAGGTGGCCAGAGCCTCCAGAATCTTATTATCTTAATTGAAAAATGTCACCCTTTGACATTAATAAATTATTTAGTGAGTACATGATTTAGTCACTGGGGAGAAACAGAATCGACGCAACCATCCTTCAGTTCTAGATGATAATAATAACCTACAGCACACATATTAAGAATTAATAGCTCCTGTATCTTCTGATGTTGCTTTTTGGCTTTTTACAGTTTGCAGATGTGTTGCCAGTGCTCTGCCTCTTCTTTAAGCAAAAATAAAATCAAACTGTTTTGTTTCTGTTGACCATAGTTCATTTACGGGAGGAAATAAGTTGTTTAGACAATATTTGGGGATTATCCATGTACTGGACTACCACAGTAAACATGTAATTAATTCTCATCAAAATGTACACTGTGCTCTGTGCATGGTTTTTATGGAGTCTTCTGGAAAAGAAAATATTTGTCTGTCTAAAAAGCATTTCCTACCCAGTGACTAGCTGTAAAAGAAACAGCTTGAAAATATTTCCTGGCTGAAGGAAAGGATCAGTACATACTTTTATTTTGCCATTGTGGTTAACTTAATCACTAAGTGTTTTTGTAGTGCTTCCTCAGTTTTTCTCAGTTTTAGGTACCTCGTGTTAATAAACATAGGTACGGAAATAACAGTCCGTCTGAGCCTGCTGCTTTGATCTTTTCATTTGCTAACACCAGTGCTGGGATTTTGTAAAGGATAATCTGAGGATTCATGCTTGGCTTTGCTCCTGTTTGAAATCACTGTTAAAATACTGACAACTTTGCTGCTGGATCAGGGGCCTCAGGATTGTGCTTTGGCTTTTCTCCTTATATTTTTTTATTTTTATTTTAAAGAACTACATCTGTGGCCAAAATACAGCATTAGTGTATTGAAGGAGATAGGTGTGTAGGTGAGTGCGCCTGCTGGAGCACTGTGCACAATATGTGCACCACACACGGGTTTGCAAGGATAAGCTGGATTTTGCCATGGGACGTGTTTTGAAGCACAGCCAGTGACAGATGGGTTTTGATGACCAGCTTTTCCTTTATAAACAAAAGTGTAGTGTTTATTTCTGCTTCTAAACCAGGTTGATGAAGAGCTGTTTGCAGTGCCAGGTGACATGCAGCTGTTGGTTTGTAAGGGGTTAAAAGATGGGGTTTCTTTACGCTGTTACCCATCAGCAAAGGAAAGTTGGGGTTGGTGATACTGGTATTTCCAGAAAATGAGAAATAAGAGGTTGCAAATTTGTCCTGCAAATTTCTGATCAGCCTCCCTGTTAATGAAAGGTTTTTGCTGTTGCCTTCTTTGCCAGCTGCAGTTCTTTATGGGCCAGTGTAGGGGCTTTAAGATGCTTTCTGGGCAGTATTTTGCTGGCAGTACTCCCTCTTAGTGAGCTGCCCTGCAAGTCTCCTGAGCTACCCGTAACTCAGGAGCATGAAATTATCCTAAATTGTGAGTACCCTTTTCCCTCTTGAGTTTTCCAGTACTAGCTGTTTTCACTCCTGCCCTCTCCCGGCCACTGCTCAACAAAGCTGTGTGGTGTGTATTTCCTAACTGGGTGCTTACTGGGTGACTCTGCAGTACTGCCATTTTCTTGAGTCCCTTGGCACTAAGATTTCAGTGTCATTTTGCTGTTGTATCTTACTGCAGATGACTGCTTACTGATCAGACTGCTTGTCTGATTTCTTTGTTGCTTCCCAGCAGAGCTGTTTGCCTTCTTTCAAGTCATGTATCCCTTTAGCCTTACTCTCATAGTCTGGGATTTCT
Source organism: Melopsittacus undulatus (assembly GCF_012275295.1). NCBI lineage: Eukaryota > Metazoa > Chordata > Aves > Psittaciformes > Psittaculidae > Melopsittacus > Melopsittacus undulatus. Next base: position 31,321,164 of record NC_047532.1, on the reverse strand, counting down.
GTAGTGTCTCATTTTCTACAGACGTGTGATCACTTGTGATTTTCTGACTTAAATTTTTGTTACTTTTTTTTTTTAAAGTTGGCTTTTATCTGCTGCTGTTGCAGACAACAGTTAAAACTGTGATTCTGAGATGCTCAGAAAACCTGTCGGCAAATGAGAATTCCAAAATTTATTCATCCCTTGCACTCTTTCTGCTGCAACAGTTTCCTTACTAACAGATATGTTACTACTTCAGTTCATCAGGGGTAAAAGGAAGAACTGTTAGGGCTGGTGACTTCTGTGGTACCACAAGGCAGGCTAGACAACCCCAGTGATTCTTCAGTAGCTGCATTTTCTTGGCAAAAATAGGTTTGAAATGTTTTTGAAGGCTGGGTACAGAGTGAGACCCATAAATAGATCCTGTAAACTTGCTCTCCTGAGTTGTAGAACATCTCTCAGTGGGTCAGACCTAAAGACTGTGAGTTATTCATGCTGTATATATTGATATGTGAGGGCACTGCAGTGAAATTATCACAAACTAAAGCAAGCTGTCAATGGAAAAGTCATGCCAATGGAAATAAAAAGAGGGGGGCATGCCCCTAATAAATGCTGTAGTGTAATTGTTGTAAAAGTATGCATGTATTTACAGTAACAAAGGTTTCATTGCTGCAAAACTTCAGTCATATGTGTATTTTTACCTATTATGAGCAGCCACCAGTGGCCACAGGCCTGTGCCTTGCATGGTAAGTAAGGGTCTAATTTCTTGCAGGACTGAGGCCTTGCTAAATATTCTGTGTTTCAAAGCACACGTATCTTTTCTGGAATTGAAAACATCTTTTATTTCCTGGGCTGAGCTGGCAGCCAGCACAGAAGGCAGTCCGCTTTATATTTGTCAATCCAGGGAGAAGTCCAGCTCTTGTGAGCATTTCTCATCTGTGAAGAATCTATAGAAAGTTAATTATCTCCCACTGTCTCTATTTTTTATTACTTAAATATGGCAATTCAGAGAGACATCTAATTCTTTAAATATGGTGAGGAAGGCGTTAGTGAATTAAGGGTAGAGGATTTAACCCCGTGATTCCCGAAGCTTTGCTGGCAGACAGCCGCTGCTAATGGCTCATGCTGTGTGAGGATGCCTGGTCTGTCCTGGGAGGTGCTGTGGGAGCATCCCCCCTGCTGCAGACCAGCCCCGGGCGGAGAATCCTGTCCTTCTGTGCCCCCCGTGCCTCTCGGTGAGGGGGATGCTGCCTGTGTGATGGAGGTTTTTTTTTGGAGCACCTGTAGTGGTTTTACATGTGGACCGTGATTTTTTTGGAAAACCGTGATTTAAACTATTGCTCAGTGCTGCCATCTATGCAGAGTATCTTCAGAGAGAATAAGCGGCCTGGTTCTGATACATGTGTTAAACTATTCTCTTCATTTTAATTAGTCTAATTTAAGCTGTGATGTATGTGTGTAAAAGTGGGCCTTGATCATTTCTGGGCTTGGGTGAAACCCTGTGATCCAGGACCATAGATAAACCCCTGGCAGTGAGTGAATGCTGAAGTGCTTTAGAAGGGTCTTTTCAGATTATTCTTGTGCCAGTGTGTGGAAAACCAGGGATGTATAAAAGGTTCCCGTTGTAGCTGAGGAAATTTTTGAAGTCTGTAATGGCATATTTTACTATCAGATTTTCTTAGTTATTAGAGTTCAACCAAGAAAATTTATTGCATAAACTGTGGCAGCCCATTTCACTAACTGAATACCAGGTCTATTACTCTATGAACTTGATAATTAGTTCGTAATCCGTGCATAGGCATTTTATCCTGGCAGTTTTCTCACAGGGAATAATTTGCCTTTTACTTGTTGAGGGTGTTTTTTTTGGTGAAAACAGAACTCCCATTCATGATGGGCACAGCAAATGTAGTAAAACACTATCATAGCTGGGATTTGTTGTACGCTATGGATTTATGTCAAGAATGTTAATGATTTGTTTATGAATAAGTGAGCCTGTAGTATTGTGAAACAGTATCTGGCAAGGCTGCTGAATGGACATTTTGAGAGCAGAGGATTCTTGAACTGAATAAGCTGTAGATATTTGTATGTCTCAAACTAGTAATAAGTAGGCTTATGGATTTTAACAGTAGTGTTTATTTAATGTATTATCATTTTCTACAGTGTTCATCTGGCATATGTATGGGTGACTTGATAACAAGCAAAGAGGTTGTTAAGTATCTTTTGAGGGCAGTTAATCCCCTTCTAGTGGGCTTAGGTTAAAAATAAGGTTTTCTTCCAGAAAGCATCACAATACTGTAAGCAGAACAGAGTGATGTTTGTAAACTCGATGTGGATCAGGAAGGCACTCTGATTTTGCAGTGTCTTGCTTGGGAGTAGCACCTAGTTTACCAGAGCCACCACCTGAGTTTCCTGAGGGAATTATCCCTTGGCTCTCAGTATGTTGTACGGTCCCATGCAGGCACCTTTGTAATGAGGACTTGGGAAGAGTTTACCACTTCCTTCTGATCCTTGTTTTCTTGGAAAGAAACTTACTGATGGGTAGGAGAGGTGCTTCATTCCCATATTATGTGAATCCGAAGTCTGGTATCTCCTGTGTGTTGGGGAGTACTTGTGGGAAGTGAAAACAGTTCCTCAAAAGAATACTTTGGGCACTAGATTATACCTCTTCCCAGCTTACTAACTATTCCTTACTTTGTCTGTTATAATTTGCATGGCTAGGATGTGGGATCTAATCAGTGGGATATCAAATCAACTGACCAAGAACCAATGTCCAGCAACACAAAGTTAGAGCTCTCTCACTGTTTTGGTTTCAAGTCCTTAATAATCTGATGTGTGACTTTTCATGGTATGTAAACATCATAAAGTTTCAAAGAAGAAAAGAAAAAAGATTGGAATATTTATCTTCAACTGTTCTTCCTATAATGAGTTTTATAACTGCGTATATGGGTGCAAATGCGTAACCTGAAGAAAGGATTATCACTCAAGTGGAATTAATGCATTTTTAAATGTAGCTAAGCCTCTTGGAAAAACAGCAGGTAGAAGATGATGTCTTTATTGCTGTATCAGGAATCTGTCATGTGACTTCATGCACCATAGGCAGCTGAGCCCAAAATTAAGGGACTTCAGAGGTGGGTTTGGAAAGTGTAAGAGACCGTAGTGTGCATCCGGGCTGCTGTGCGAGGCATGACTAACCTCTACCTGATAAATTAGGGCATTTCTTGAAATAGTGTCTTGTACTTTCTAATGAGCTGGGCTATCAGCTCTGCATCAGTGGATAGTTAAAATGAAGCAAGAATTGCTTGAACATTAAAACTTTGCCTGGGGGACTTTTCTAAGAAATTAAATGAATATAATACAGTAAGACAACCTCACTTCTTTGCTGTGCTGTTTTTCATACTGAGTGCAGTTTTGAAAGTTGAAACATGTACAGATGGAAAGTAATGTTCAAATGGGAATGGATTTGGAAACTATGCAGTGTTCTCTCCCTTTGAACATGGATAGGGAAGAGAGGTAAGACACAATTTATTGAGATGCAACTTTTATAGAAACATTGGATTTCCTCTAAGTACAGTTTGATTATGTGCCAAATGGAAAAGAGGCTGAAGCCAGAGCACTTCGTGTGCTGAACTGGAGAAGAATCTCTTCCAAACTGAATGGGCTAGGGAAAAATGAACCTTGTATTGCTTGTTCCTTCTGCTGTGTATGCACACATAAAGCTAAAGATAGCCACCTCCTATGACAATTGATCATGATGATGAAGCAGCTGTAGGGGGCATTTGGGCTATTTACAATCTAACCTACTATGGGGCAGCAACACCCTGAGAGTTTTTTACGCAACCTAGGGCAGGTGGCATGGGTTGCCATAAGTAGCCCTGCCATGTTACCTTGAGATTTAACCCTGCATCCTGTGTTATTTATTCAGTGGTGCATGTATTGCTTATGCCGTTTTCAAAATTGTCTCCTGTTTCTTCCTCAAAATTATCTTGTCTGAGATGGTATTTTAGCAAATAAATACTGCTATTTATTTGCATGTTACTCCCATTGTCCACTACGGCAGTGTGCATTCAGGGAGGTAGGCAAGAGGGAAACTGTACTACAGCTGATGAACTAATTTGTTTTCTAGATAGATGCTTGCACCCTTTTCCCACTCAGATACATACCGCACCATTAAACACTATTAAATATTGTCAGCTTCACAGTAGAGTGCATTTGTGATTTGTCTACCATGTAAGCAGAAAAGGCAATCCCCAGTCTGCTTCAAAAGTGGCTTTACTCTGCTGGGTTAGGAATATCAGTGATAGTGACCAGAGTCTGTTAATTTCTGACTATAATGGTGATAAAACATGAAAGTGGAAGTGCTTATGTCATAGGGCGGGAGTTGGAACTAATCACTTTTCTACAGATGCCTCAGGGAAAATAGATTATAACCACAGCCCTGTTTCATGTGCCGGTTGAAGCTGGTTTCCTTTTAGTCATTATACTAGTGATGGAGCACTGCATGGATTATTATGGCTTTCAAATAATTTCTAACCTTTATTTCAACAAATTACTTCTTGTTAAAAAGCAGATGCACTTACAGATTTTGTATTGTGCCACAGTCAAAACCCATGGTCATCCTTGATGGATAACTGCTGCATACACTTGCCTGGCTTGAACAACAGAAAATGTTGGTAGTTTGCATTCCTGTTTCTGCAGGGAGATACTGTAGCTGTTCAACCTGTGATTTTTCTCTGTTATGCTCATTGTAGTGTGTATGACACTGAGGTGCATGTGATATCCAACTAGCATTTAAAGATGAGAAAAAGCAAAACTTGGAACACTTCAGTTATGGTGGTTGCTGGATTGTGCCCAGGAGGGAACAGGCTTTGTTGAATGATCAAAGGTCTCCTGCACTCATCAGCTGCTCAGAATGGAGCAGACATGTTTATCTAGCTGATTGTCTTGTAAAACTGTAGAATTGGCTTGTGCAAATAGCTGTGTATGCAAAACTTGACGGATGTTATTTCAGAGGATTTTCTAACGTCATTTGAAAATCTGTTCAGGGCAGAGAACTTGGGATCCAAAACTGAATAAAAATCAAACAAGGAAACCTTCTTCTCCTTAAAACCATCTAAGACTGAAAATAGTGTAGTTGGATTAAAGGTCAGAGCAGAATTAGCAGTAATAAACATGGAGTTAAAGTCCCCTCTCAGATTCTGTAACTTCAGTTAACAGTTTGCCCAGACTTTCTACTTCCAAGGTTATCTGTTCTAAGCTTTGCTACTGGATTCAAATGTCACACTTTTACTTTCTTCTAAATAACGGTAGTGCTTGGAAAGCAAGAAAACAGCCCTCTGTCATCTAGCTCAGAATCAGCCCTCAGGAAGAAAAATGTTCATTTTTGGCATTCAGCTCTGACTGCCCTCTGACTTCCCAATTGGAGACCTAAAAGCAAAGCCTGATTTTGCGCCCACATGGAACGTTTTGTACTGAGTGTTCTTGACTAACGTGTAAGTGGAGATGCTTTGCGGTGGGCAGTCTTGAAGATCTCAGCAGCTGATGGAAATGAAAATGAAAACTGATGGAAGTGAGTGGTGATGAGGCAGAAGTCTTGTGTAGCTGTTGCATTGTTCCATATAGCTTTACTGAGAGAAGCCCTTTACTGCAGTTCCTTTATGATGGTGGTGCTCCATCTGAGTAATTGGCCTGGATGATCCTAGCTCAGTGGTTGGTATTTAATTGCTTCCTAAATGATCCTTGCTTTGCAAAGGCAAGAAACAGGAATATATCCTATGAGCTAGAGAGTTACTTTTCCTGGAAGTATTTGTGGAAAGAAACTTGACCCTTAAAAACTTTTCTACGTATTCTTCTATTACAGAATCATGTCTGGCTAATACAGAAGTGGCATTGGAGTTTCGTATTGAATCCATCTGCCTTGTATTTGCTCTTGGGCTTCCCCTCACCCCCCTTTTTGACCGTATTACTGTTATTGAAATAGCTTAGTTCAGCTTGCAGATTTTTTGTCAGACCTGTATGGCCATTATATATGCAAATAACTATAAGTATAAAAAAGTATAAAGAATTTAATTATAATGTTGATAACCCGTATGCTTAGTGGTCAGAATGTAAATAACAAAAGCTGCAAATCTGGGCAGAGGCATGCTATAAAAAACAACATCTACAGATAATAATTCTACAGATTAAGCTGTAGAAGACACATTTTTGCTTGGTAATCTACTGGATTTATTTTGACAATTATTTATTTGTGGTGGTGGTTGTTAAAGTAGATTTTTTAGCAGTCTTGGTGTAATTATAGAGGACTGAATTTGTAAAGCTGCTCAAACATTTTTGCATCACAGTTGTGTGGGGTTTTTCAGCCAAATATATGATTTTTTATAATTAAAAGAAATATTAGTCTTGAAAACTTTTTTTTTTTCCCCCAGAGGAATGACTAATTGGCATTCACAAGATGAAGTACTTCAATATTTTATCAGAAGCCCCTAAATTCTTTCACTTCCTTCTCTTTCAGGGTAAATAATTTAAATTTCAGATGCATCAAGTCTGATAAAAGTCACCTTGTTAACATCTCCTGTAGAATTACAGCCCTCTGTGCTTTGAGAGATGCTGCAATAACCACATCAGTAAAGCTTCTAAATTAAATTGAATGGGCAAAGGAAGAAGACAGTGGGGAAGTGCTGGACAGGCACTTCATTTATATTGATTTTGTTGGTTCTTTCACATCTGTTTAACTAGCTGCGCAATGCAGATATAGTGGAGACCATAGACGTAATGGCTATTCAGAATACTTTGATCGTGTTATGTTACAGGAACATACATTAGATCTGCATCTAGAGAAGTTCAGGGCCCTAAGCGCCCAAGCCCTTTTTCCTGGATGTTGATGATCTATATTATTTAATTTCTCCTAAGCCTGAAACAATGTTAAAATATTGCTTACGGTAATTGACAGGGTTTGTACCAGGAAACATTTAATAATAATAATAATAATAATAATAATAAAACCACCTCCCATTTACATTCCTGTTTCTCCTGCAACTTCATTTCTCAAAGTTGAGCCAAATTTGCTTTTTTTTTTCAATACAAAATTATTTAAATTGTAAAGTGGCTGAGAATGGATGGTATTTAAGGTGGTCAGCAATCAATGGAGGGGAAAAAAGGTTGAGGCTGTACTGAGTAAAAGGATGTTCCTCTGTTGCTTTGGGGGATTGTTTATTCTGCAGCTGTTTTCTATGTGGAAAATTCGCTAGTCATTGCTGTGTTGAACAGTTTCAAGCAGATTGGACAAAAGTGAGAGTATAATTAGTAGAAAAAGAGGAAATAGCTTTCACAATGTAAGGAGATTGAATGATAATGCTTGTACAGGCCTGAAGTCTTCCAATTTTGCTGGTCTTGCTGGAAGGCAACACTTAGATAGTTTTGAGCTCTTCTGTTTTCTGCAGTTAAACAGTTTAACATCCCCATCATTTGGTGCTCCTCATTTCATTGCTGTTTCAATTACAAGAGTGAAATAGCAATAAAGTTAGTACCCTGAAAAGTAGTAGTAATTCTTCATGTAGGTAGCACATGTATAGCAGCAGTAAAGGTGAGGATAGTTCTGTTCCTGCTGAACTTCAGATTTTTTTTTTTTTTTCCATGGATTTCTGTGGAAGCAGGAATGGGTTTTTTCATGGCGTATGGGATTCCTAAAGACTGGGATTTGGTTGTGAATGAGCACGTGTTTCCAGAGTGGAATTATTTCAGTTTGTTTAATCAATTGTGGATTCCTCCAGAGTGACGCTGCAGCGCCTGTGTGAGGAGCTAGATCTTTTTAATTGGTCCCATATGTAGTGGCAGATAGTATATTAACGATGCCTTGGGGGAATAAGGGCATCTGGCTGGATCTCATGGTGCATATTTTACTTATTTTCTGGAGGGATTTGCTTTTGTTTTGTTTTTTTCTTCATTCTAAGAGCTGTAGATATGAATACATGTATGTAAGCACTAACATTTTGAAACTTTATATCCAGCTGAGGGATTAGTTAAGCTTCTGCAAAATTGTATGGACTTTGCTGACAAGTAAAGAAGAAGAGACTGAGGTTTTACCTCCAGAGAAGCTGGAGTTTCTGAGTATGTCTGGGTTTGGGCACTTAAATTGTGGGAACTTGGAAGCTTAATCTCCCTTCTTGCCAAGCACTAAGGAATTTGTTCTTTGAAAATCAGAAAAATGGAAATATTGGAAAAGCTTAATTACTTTGAAAAACCTTGAAAACACCATGCAGGTTTAACCTCTATAACTGGAGGATGTGGATATGAGAGTGTTAGCGTAAGAATGCAAACATAACCACCGGAATGGTTATATGAGGTGCTTTATTGCAGCACTGGGAAACCAGGGGCACTCGCCCAAATCTGGCTTCGACCCCGTCACATCGTGCTCGCAATTTATACATCAAAAGTTTCGCAATTAATGCATATTCAACCTAAATTGCTACCTTAACTAATACATATGCATTAGGGATTGCCTTATCAGTCTATTATGACATCAGCCTCTTCTGCGCTTGTGTAGTCCCCCTCTGGTGGTCATCCTGATGAAGTAAGGAGTCTTCCTCAGATGAAGTAAGAAGTCTTCCTTGCTTTGTCCTTTTTTGACCTGTCTGTTCTTTGGACAGGCCCCAATCATTATGTGGATGCCAGCATTCTCTTGTTTTCACGTGGGTGCCTCTGGTCAATCTACATATTCTGCTTGGATAAGGTTTTACAATACTTTCTTAAATCTACCCATGCCTAAATTGCAACTAAGGTACAGAACAGCAAAGTTACAACTAAGATGCAAAACGATTAACTAAGGTACAGAACAGCAAAATCAAAGGCCTACTATTGATTTGCAAACATTCAAATATAATTATTTCTAACATTAAATTTCACCCTTTTTCTAACAAGAGGGCTGTCCTGTCCATGGGTGCCTTAGCTTAGCCCCGGCAAAGGGAAACGCTGTCTTCAGCCGCTTTACTTGACTCATTCTCCACTGGAAAAAAACAGATTTTGCATCTGGCTGCTTTGGCTCAGTTTACCCAGTAGGGTAGGTGTAGGAGAAGCAGGAATGTAAATGAGTTGGTTTGATTTTCTTTTGTAAAGTTTTCTTGGTACAAATCCTGTCAATTATCAAACTCTTGAGCTTTGCTGAATTGATGAGATGCTTTGTAGAAGAGTATTTTTGACCACTTTCTATAGGCTTCCTTATTCCTGATGTAGGCTCTCTGCTGAGCTACTCTTATTCACAGCTTCGAGTAGTGTAAAAACCTACCACGTGAAGTCCCCCTGGGAATAGGGGTTATGCAATTGCATTGCAGTGGGACCCAATTTCTCTCTATATTTTGCATCACCTGCTCAGAAGTTTGCATAGACATAAATCCTGGCAGAGTTCCCTCATGCTGAATAATTTGCTGGTGGAGGCACGAAAGGAGTAATACTGCATGATATTAAATGCCTGTGAGTGTAGTTAGGCCTGGGAAAGTCTCCTTGGGGAAGGTACATGTGATGCGATAGCAGTCCTGGCCAATCTTAGTTCCTCTGGAGATGCTCTGAAGCATGTGCTGATGGTGCTCATGCTGATGAGTCGAGAGAGGGAAAGCTGAAACCATCAGGCTTCTTTGCTTTCTGCAAGGTTTTAGGGGGATGTACTCTGATGGAAGCTTTCCAAAATAGCTGACTTGCTGAGGAAGTAGATCTGTTCACTTAGAGATGGCTTGTGGGAAGTAGGAGGACTCTTTCTCTGAGACCCTCAGGAATGCTGGGGTTAAATCCTGGAGGTGTTTCAGACCTGGAAAAGGCAGTCCTGTAAATCAGCATCAAAGAGCTCAGTGATAAAATAGATGGCTTTAGAGGAAGGAGTGGATTCTCATTATGTTGTAGCTGTAAATAGAGTAATTCATTAGACCAAAAGTTCATTTGGTTTATATTTAAGCAACACATTAGCTTTTTCTTTCTTTTATTTTAATTTTTTTTCCCCAGTTTTTTTCCCCCTTGTTTCTGCATGGTGTTTGCCACAATGATACATCTAGCAAATAATCAGTACAAATTCCCTGTTCGTAACAGGCACCTGTGTCATCCAGTCTCAGAGAGCACGCCTTGGAAGAGAAAGGTTACTGAACTACATAACTAAACAAGTTACTGATTCATGGCAAAAACTGAAGAAGAGTGAGAGAGTGAAATGCTAGTTTTGAAAGGGCTGTATTGGGGAATGCTCTGGCTGTCTGGCAGGTATTGTATGAGATGGGCTTGCTCTGCCAGGCACACAGTGAGGAGAAAGAACTTTTTAAAGCATCCTCTGACACAGAAATTACTGGAAAGCCTCCAAGAGCAAATTGAAAACGCAACAGCCGCCTTCATGCTGCAAGATTCCATTGTTTTAATATTGGACCAACTACACCAAATAGTACATCTACTGGAAACTCATGCTAGGGGAAGAATATGTTGGAAAGCAGCTAAGGGGTCAACTCAAAATCAAAGTGAATGAACTTGATGTATCTGTGCTGCTGCATGTGCTATTTTGTTCTTTTTTTTCTTGTCGGTTCCCATTTCTAATTTATTTCCACTCTTTTTTTTCTTTTTTGTTTTTTTTTGTGTTAACCATTTGTCTTGTCCTGGGCTTGTATCTTGACTGCCTGTTTGTCCTGAAAAATACTGGGGCTGATAAATACCTCTGCTTGCACAGAGAAATTCTGGCATACTTTTGAAATTGTAACCTAGTTTAAAATTCCAGGCTTGCATGCAGACACAATGCTTTTACTGCTGCTCTGGTGATGAGAAGATGAACAGCAGATAATGGGGATGACTTTAGCTTCCTTCAGTGCTGTCTAATGGAGCTGTACTTCCCAGGCAGATTTTGGTTGCTGAACTTCTCAATGTAGTTTGAAAACAACATCATCAGGGATGGGATGGAATGAAAAGGCAGCTGTTACTGCCAGTATAAATGATATTTACAATGATTGCATTTAATAAAATACACAACAAAGCTATCTTAATTGGGTTTGGGTGGCATGGGAGCTGGTTCAGTTGTGACAAAGTTACTAAAATTTGAGAGTTAACACTGATTTCTGGGGCCAAAAGTTTGGAAAGCAGTTATTTATGAGAGCAGTTCAGTTGATGCATTGGTGAAAATCATTATGTTTTATTTCTGTTGATGCTAAAAAAAATAATATTCTGGTATAAAATATATGCCATGAGCATCAGATGTGGGAAACTACAAGTCATTTAAAAATGTATTTAACAGTCATCAGAAGGTAATAAACTGTAAAAGCCCAAATCCGAACAGATGTATTTAGATGTTCACATTCCATCCATATGCCTAATTTCTACTGAAATAATGGACTGGGAATTTAGGTACTGTAACATAGAGACTGATCAGAGAACATTTTATTGTAGTACTGTGATTTCTTTTACCTCCTCCAAAGACATTTTAGGGAGGTCTTACTTTATATTCACGACTATGAGTGTCCTGAAATACCGACTTCTCCTTACTTGTTTGTGAATCTCTGTAATGGGACTTCAGGTTTTGAGCAATTATGGCTAAATTGGGAACTAGTCTCTGAATGTCCTGCATATTCTGATTTGCTTAGTTTGGGGGGTTTAGTGTGGTAGAGTGTAGAGAGATGTTAGAGGATCAGTCATGAAAATCTCATCTGGCTCTGAAGTTCCCTGCAGTTTGGAGGGTGTTTGTATCTGGGATTGTGTTTTGTTTGGGCAGTGATCCTGCTGATTGGAATCGCATAAGCTTGGCAACAGAACGGAGGCATCAAGCCAGAGCAAACTCAAAGTACACAGGGTCTGAGAACAAAACGTTTCACATGAATTAAATTGTGAGGAAACAGAAATTCTTTAAACTTGTAAGAAAACAAGGCAATGTCAGCATCATCATAAAGGCAGCTGTGTGATCAGGCCTGTTGATAGGGAGTGCAGGTTTTATTTGTGAAATCTTGACAATGGTGTGTTTTTAAGAGATACCTCTTATCCGTGCAGAAAGAAGAATATCCTCAGGAAAATGGTATTTGAATGAGATGCAATAACTCTTATACTTGCATGCAACTCTTATACTTGCATGCAACAGTAGTATCTTTGCTGAAAGGCTTTTTGACACCCAACTGTTTTCTATTTCATCTGTACCATACACTGCAGTTGGGCTTGCCATTCTAGTAAGGTTCCCTGTGTCCTTGTTATGCTTTTCTATCTTCAGAGTCCCCCTTTCTTTCATCTGTCTATTTTTTCTGTATATTATTGTTTTTTTCATCAGAGCTTTGTCCTCAATGCCTTGTTATGTTCAGTAATAGCAGAAGAAGTCCAGGAGGATCTCTGTGCTTGGTAGTAGGCAGTGTTGCTTGCAGCTGGTTGGGTACTGCCTCTCCTGGCACTTTCCCCAGTCTTGCACCTTGCTTGCTCTGATGCTGTTTTCTGCTTGGTCATACAGATTTGAGTTTACCCTTGCAAATGTGATTACTTTTTTTCTGTGCCAAAACTCTTCCTCTGACCTCTCTGATCTCTCCTCTATGCTATCTTCTGAGGATTGATAGGAGCAGGGGGTCATGAGGGGAGAAATGGTGCAAGCACCGCTTCAGTTCTGATGTACAACTGTGCAGACATACTGAGTTGTGCCAAGTTGTGCCATGTGCCTGCCTGAGTTCCTCTACTTCCAGAATGTGTCACAGGTTGTTTGCAGGCAAGTCTGTCTTACCGTTGTGCCTGCTGCCATTTTGCTGTGATTGAGAGACATAATTTCAGACATAATTATCTGCTTTTTCACTTAAATAGTATCTGTTACTTGAAAGAGATTGAAGAGATAGGGTTTGATAGGCTGGCAAAATACAGCTCTCGACATGCTAGATGAGATAAATTTCTATAACCAGATTTCTGGAGTTGGATTGGTTTCAAAAAGATTACTTGGATTTGTGCATGCCAGTCAGTTCTGTGTTATAGAGCAGGTGACTGATGGGATGATTTCTGACTCTGATTAGTGCTTCCATCCCCTCTATAGAGGGTTTTATTGTAGTCTTCAATACCGTGTTTATATGAACTGCTAGTTAGGGATAAATACAGTAAAAAAATATGGGGAAGGGAAAGTACTTAAATTGTATTAGCAGTATTTTATTAACAAGAAATGGCTCAGATGTGATATCTGTACTGGATAACATTTGCTTTAAACAAAACAAAGACTTGAGATGGATTGGCTTTTGTACGTGTCAGAATTCTTGGGCTTGGGATGGCGTCGTCCTTGGGTCATAGCTGTGCACATGTCACTGATGGTGTAACCATACTGCTAAAGCACTGCTATGTTGTCATCTCTGATCATGAGTAAGAGAGTGGTCTTGTAGCTACAGACTGGATACACTGGTAGTCAAACTCCACTGGGAACAGGAGAAAAGGGACATTTGGACTTCCTAAAATTCTCTAGCAGTTCATTGCACTTGGTTGTGCTTTTCACTTTCTCCCAAGCTGAGCTGGTGAAAAGTTTTGGTTTCAGTCCAGAACTAAATGGATTTCAAAGGCAGAGGAAGTACTTGCACTGAAGCAGTAAATTATAGAGGTTGTTTGCTGGGGACTGTTCTCTTGCTGATGCTTTAATGTGGATTTCATCTGGGGAGTCCTTTGTGGGTACTGTAGAAGGGTGAGTTGCCCACACAATTGCTTCCCATTCTGGAAAACTGTTCTTTCAGAGGCTTTGAAGTATTAGAATAACTGGTTTTCACAAGTGTGGTGCTGCACCACCTACTAAGAAGGCAAAAAAAATGGCTGCTACTGCTGAACTCAGGACAACAAAATCAACATAGTATCATTTTGGGGTTTGCACTCAGTGTGTGTCTTTGGCAAAATTTGGCCACTTGCAGGTCATACCTGGAAACAATTATGCCAGTTTATGCAGTTTTGTCTTGGTTGTAATGCTGATGTTAAGAGATAATGGGGGCTGAGGGCTTGTCCCAGAAGGTGCTGAAGACTTACGTTCACAATATCACAGCCCGATTAGCCTGTAAACTGTGTTCATTTTGGTCTTCCCCTATTACTGCATTACTGATTATGTTTCCTCTCTTTCTTGAAATTTATTTTTATATTCACATCCAATATATAAGCCTTTCTTAAATTTATTGAATTTGAGTTTTTATTTGATTTCCATCATGAAAATTAAAAGATCAACTGGGTCCAGTCTTGGCTGCTGAGTAGTCAATATTGTGAACAGCAGCGACTGTTTAGTTAAGACCTGAAGACGAACTTGGCAGAAGTATTACACATTATTATTACCCATTGTCAGTGCATACTTTTCCAAAGCATGTTTAATTGTATGGAATCACAGTTGTTTTCTCCAAGACATTTGGCCTGAATTGTGACAGTGACTGCATTTTGCTGAAAATACTTAACCAAACCCCAGATGCTGTTAATTTTTAGTTTTAACAGCAATAGAAATTTGCCTGAAATAAATATATAGCACCTGAAATTTGAAAACTGAATGTTGTGAAGTAGGTAATCTATAGTTAATGTGTGACTGTTGAGCTGAAAACAAAGCATACATTGAAAGCAATTTAGAAATCTTGTTTCGTATGTTCAATTAACCTGTAGCTAAGAGGGTTAGTGATGACGGCATTTTAGTTGAAAATTGATCTCATTTTGACTTTGAAGGTCACAAAGAAGGCAAGTATAACCTCTAGTGACAGTCTTGGTCTGGTGTGGGCTTGGGATTCCAGTTACACACCCTTCAGTTTTCTTCTATAAAAGAAAGTATAGAGGGAGAGGATGCCATTAAAACTGGTAAGGTAAGCAAAAGAAAAAGCAAAACGATGTTTTGTTTTGTTTTTTTGGTTAGGATAATTTTCCAATGTTATTAGGGACTCTGCTTAAGTTGTACTCTTCCATGTTCAGCAAATTTTACTTTGAATTATTTCATGTTCAGCAAATAGGAAAATACAATACTAATTACAGCTCTTATCCTTTCATTGGTAAGTAAAGTATTTTTGTTTGCTCAAAGAATTTTGAAACTTGCTGCCAGTTTCTTCCTGTTTTGTTGTCCCTTGCATCTTTCAAATGTGAAGTGTGTATCAGTAGCACCATCTAAATAGATAAAAGGATGAATGATGTGCAGTTTTGTTGTTACAGTTATGTCTGTTAAAATATCTGCTTTTGATGATTTTCAGTATAAGTACTACCAAATGAACCCAGTAGTTCTGGCACATAAAATGTGAACAGTATATAATGTTCCCTGAACCCTTTTTCAGTGAATTGCCAAAGTCATGCTTTTCAGGAGCTTAGTGAACTTAAAGCACTTTCAAGAAATATTCTGGATTCACAGCAGCAGAAAGCTAATGCATCTTCTCAAAAAATACATTGGCTACTGTTATAGGTCAGCATTTGCCAACAGTTTCTGTGGGAGATGCCAGTTTGGAGTGGAAACTAAGAAATGGGTTGAGCGAAGCACTTTATCCTATTCTTGGCGTAAAGCACACGAATAATCCCATTGACTACCCACGTGTACTTTACTGGGACTGCTCACATAGTGAAAGTTAGGCATGTGTTTAAATAACTTGCTTATTTGGGGGCTCACTGCGTGATGTCTTCTGGCAGAGACTTGATTTTCTTATGGCAGCTGTCATATGACCTGTGTGCAGGGAGCACAGTGCTGTCTGCACTAGCCATGCAGTCCAAAGCAAAAGGCTATTTCTGTGTCCACCCCCAATCTGTCCTGCACTTCTCTGGCAACTAATTATCTGTTTGCTGCCAATTGTGCTCTAGTGTTTTTGGCGCCCAACCACTCCAACTTGCTGCTCATACAAGTATTGAATTGCCTTTGTAAGGCAGAGAGTAGTCTTTTCCTTGTTTAAGACTGTATATGTGGTTGTTACAACACGAAGAAAAGTAGCTCATTGCTATAGTTTTCCTTGGTTTTGGTCAAATTGTGCTCTCTCTCTCAGTAATTCCACTGAAGTTGATATTGATGCTAGCAGAAGAGAACCACGACTTCGGAGATCCAAGCTTAGTGGTGAGAGAAGCTAAACAGAGTTTTTTCTATCTATTGAGTATCTAATGGAAGCAGTGTTCTTTATTTGAGAACTTCTGTAAACTGATCATTTAGGGAAATGGAGCTCTTTCATCATGGAGGGAGGGAGAAGTTAAATGCTGAGACAGGATCTTCTTCAACCTAATATTTTGTGACCATTATCTCTGCTTCGATTCAAATATATCCACCAGCAAAATAATACAACTTCAGGTTAAAAATACATTTATTAACTTTTCCAGTTCTGCCTTCCTCTTCCCTCACCTGCGTGCCCGAGGCAGCAGATGACCTTGGACATAGAATTTCCACATGCTTGAAAAGGGGCCAGTTACAGATGGGGAATTGCCATGACATGGGCACAGCCCGTCTCCAGCACCCTCTCCTTCTGCACATTTCTCCTCAAGAAATACCACTTCTGCAGCAAGTTAGCACAGACTTGGAGCCTATGTATAAAAGCAAGTCACGCTAATAGAGAGGGCTACAGTTGTAGCAGACAGTGATTAGTTTATGGGACCAGCAAGCCTAGTGCTGTGGTTGGCAATCAGCGATGCTACTTCAGACTCAGGATCTCAAAGTTTAAGCTTGCTTTACACTCATCACATCTGGTTTTCTGTTGTTTAGCCTTTGCTAACAACTTCACCAGAAAAGCCTAGGAAATTCAGAACAAAAGGCTGTTAATCACAACTGAAAGGTTTAAATTAAATAGGTTTTCTCAGTAAATTTAGTAGTCCTGGCTGGCAAAGTGCTGTTGTCTTCAGAAATGTGTCAACAAATATTCTTTAATGTATAATCATCTCAAATGGAGTAGTCTTTTGTTGGAGCTGTATTCAGGAGAGACTGAATGGGATAAAATGTAATATGAGCCAGATGAAAAATAATAGAAGTAGATTTTTTCACTGGGATGGAAACTTGAATGCTTTCACAAACAGGACAGAGGCCATCAAGTATTGCTGTAACAGGCTGCAACTTCATGCATGAGGTAGGAAAAAGAGTACTGTTTTCACAGGCTGTTAGTGTTTATACCTTGAATATGCTTATGAGAGTCTTTAAGGTGCTGTGGATCCACTATCATAATTATTAGATGTAAACACTGATGAGATAAGGATTAAATTGTTTTACAGGTGTATTAATAGGCTTTCAGCTAGCTAGTGGTAAAGTATTTATGTCTTAAGTAGGAAGCTTTTTCCAAGAAAATCTCGTGCATTTTCAGTGGAATACTTGAATCTATAAAAATCCATATGAAACCAGCATAGTATCTAAATAGTTGATTCATCCTCTGTGTATAAATAAAATATTTAATATGCACTTTCCTCACTTAAGGCATAGGACTGAAAAGCAAGGACCTGAGTCGATTTTCTAGCTCTGATAGAGATTTCTTGTACGATTCTGGAAAATCACTTAGCATCTCTTTGTCTGCAAGCCAGACCCTGTAGTGTTTGTCTGCCTTGTTGAGGAAAGGGGTGACTGCAAAACAAGTTAAGAATCTCCCATCAGAAGACAGAACAAATGGTTTGGTTTTGATGAAAGTGATCTGAAGTCATTGGACATATGTCTAATAGCTGCTGATTTATAAAAGTTAAATTATGAAGGTTTAATAAATGCACAATTCTTTAGACAGAGCTGTAGTATGTTACTAGCTGTGAATACTACATTGATTTCCTTCATATCTGCTTATTTTCCTCCTAAGATATATAGTAGCAAGTGAAAATGCTCAGTTTCTCAAATGAAGATCAGTTCAAAGAAATATCTAAAGGTTGAAAAATCTCTGCAACTCCTATGATTCCACAAAATTGATTAGGAAATCTTTCAAGGATTGGCTTTCATCACTCTAATTAATTGCTGAGAAACTTTTAATTCAGTGACATTCCTGTCCACTTGGATAGTTCTTCACCCAAGCCTGGGGAGTTATTTCTTGTGTATTATAGCAAGTGACAAGTTTTGAATGGTATCTGTTTGTTAGTACCAGTAGTGGCATTTGCATTGGAGACTAGAGGAACTATTGCTTACAGAGGAAGAGAATTTAAAATTCACATGCTAAAGGCAAACTGATGAGTCATTCAACTCAGTGGGAACAATAACATCTGCATAGGTCAGTGGGATGAGATTTAAGTACAGAGGAAAGAAAACAAGAATGGATGAATCCATAGTTCTTTGAATGGTCTTTGATCCCCTGTCCTTTCCTTGATATGGTCATTAGTAGAGGAACTAGGTCTATGAGCAGTTTTATAATATGCCTGGGAGTGACCAGAGGTTGAATTTAGACCCTTTCTGGGGCATACATGGATTCTAATGAATAGTCTTACTTTTTTTTTTGTGTATGTGTATATATATGTATTATTAAAAACAGTCTTCACATTGCTAATAGTAATACTGTATGTTCACTGTCTTGCATTATAAAACTTTAACTCTCCCCATGGAAACCTCCAAGACACTGAACAGCATGCAGATATGTTCATCTGTTAACTCTCACTTTTCTGCACTAGAACTGGAGATAATTGCTTTTCTTTCTGTTTAGCACTTTCAGACCATGTTAAAGACCAAGTTGAATGTCCTAACTCTTCGGAAAGAGCCTCTTCCAACAGTGATCTTCCATGAACCAGAAGCCATTGAGCTGTGCACCACAACTCCCCTCATGAAGACCCGGAGTCACACTGGATGCAAGGTACTTGGAAGTGCTATGTTAAGGAATAAGACCACTTGGAGAGGTCCCATGTGCGTATGAGGGCTCTAAAGAACCCGAAGTAACCCACATGGTCCCGCTTGTTCTGAAAACCCCATTAACTGCTACTAGTACTATAAAGTTTCTAATCAAAAAAGTTATTTGTTATTTCTGACCAGAAATTTTGGGCTTCAGGATAAAAAGGTTTGAATTATGTGACACAATGCAAATTATAGAGGATTTCTAACAACCTGCAATGAACATCGCTTGTTATAAACACTGCCATTGTTTTTATAAATGCTAGAGATCAGATGGGAGATGAAGGCCAAATGCTGTGTATTTGCATTTAGCAATCTGTACTAACAGAGGTATATACCTGCTGAAATAGGGTTGCAGCTTAAAACATGAGGTTAGTTTGGTGTTTGTTGTTGTTGTTTGTTTCTTTTTGCTATTTTTTTTGTTTGGGTTTTTTTTTTTAAGAAAGAGAAAAAGGCCTTGTCCTGGGTTCAGCAGTAGCAGTCATTTTTTCTCCTTCTTAGTAGTTGGAGCAGTACTGTGGTTTTGACCTTCAGCCTGAGAATAGCACTGATAACACCAACGTTTTTAGTTACTGCTCAAATGTTTAGTCTGACCAAGGACTTTGTGAGTCCCATGCTCTGCCAGGGAGGATGAGAAGCCGGGAGGGAGCAGAGACAGAACACCTCACCCAAACTAGCCAAGGAGGTATTCCATACCACAGCACGTCCTGCCCAGGATGTAACTGGGAGTTACCCGGAAGGGCACTCACTGCTCATTCGGGCTCAGTTGACGGTGGTATCGTATTCTCTTCCCTTGTTATTTCCTTTATCATTATTATTATTGGTGGTAGCAGTAGTGATTTGTGTTATACCTTAGTTACTGGACTGTTCTTATCTCAACCCGTGGGAGTTACATTCTTTTGATTCTCCTCCCCATCCCTCCAGGAGCAGGGGGGAGGGAAGAAGGCGGGAAATGAGTGAGCGGGACTGTGTGGCTGACAGAGTTTAAATCACAACAGGCCTGGGAAGGAAACTTGGACCTTGATTTGGTTAAGCAACAGTTTGAATTTGCCCAGTTACGTTTCAGCACAGCTTCTGAAAAAGCTGCTCTTCCATAAAGTTTAATGGATTAAGAGTCTTGAATATGTTCTTCTGTGGTAAGAAATCATATGAAAATAGCAAACAAATCTGCTTTGTTTGCATCTTTTCTTGGAGCCATTTTCCTTGGTGGCAGAGCTCACTTAGCCTTGCAGAGCCATGGGCAGCCTTGCAGACTGTGCTGGGGCTTGGCAGCCAAGTTCTCTTCATCCAGCCCATCTTTCAGTTGTAGGGAATATCCACCTGACCTTGAAAGTCTTAGTGAAAATGGGGAGGACTGGGCTTCAGTCTCCACTGCTCTGTAAAGTGTCAGCTCTAGAAGAGCAGTTGCCTGATGGTATGTGCACTGGAAAAGGTCCAAAGTGCAATTAAATGTCCTAACTCCCTCCCCTGCCAGTGTGTATACACAGATGCCTGCATGTACACTTTTCCTTGTTGGAGGATCTGATGTGAGTGAGGTGGGGTTGAAGAAATTGATTCCTGGTGTGTTTCCCTGCTTTTCCTGGCATACTGTGCAGATAGCAGGGGCTGCGTGTATGCTGTGAAGGAAGGGTTTTGCTTGGGCACTTCCTCAGCAAAGCTTCTTCTTGGGAAGCATCACTTCTGTTTGAATTTTTGCCTGTCACAGTAGCCAAGAAACAGACTGCTGCTGGGTGTTGAAGCAGTTCTTCCCTGTGCTGACGCAGAGGAATGTGGGGCAAGTGACCCTAATATGCTTTGTATGGTAGCTCATATCATCTGCTCTTCCATGGTAATGTCTTTTGTCTTTTATGTTGGCACTTAATGAATTTTTAGAGAATATTAGCTATCATAAAAAAATGGATCACAGAGTAGCTGGTTTTCACCCCTAGTGAGAGTTCAGACATAATAATACTTTCTGAAATCAGTTTATCTCTGTGAATGTGTGTAGAATTTAAATGAATCTTTTTACTTAACCTACAGTTCTTCAAGTGGAAAAGATGGATTGCAGAGAGATGTTGAACCCCTCAGTGAAGAGAATCTCATTCTATATTTAGAGATCTCTTTTATTTATTAATTTATTTTTCCTGTGATGTAGCATAGTGGTGACTAGGAACATCTGCCGCCACCACGCTCCCCTTTTACTGCTTGCACTGTTTCACTTTCTTCCCTTCCCCTGGTAGCTAGTTCACCCCTGCCAGTGCTGGAGTCTCACAGTGGTGTTTTTGGGGTGGTGGCCAACCCTCTTCAGATGATTTCAGCAGTTGTGATATGCAGTGGGAAATGCCTTGGGAAGATGATTCTGCCTGTATATTGCTCCTCTGGCTAAGAAATCCTCTCCACTCACTAACAGAAAAGCTCTGATTTTACCCAATATTTTTAGTTGCAGTCTCTTTCTTCTCCCCCCCCCCTTTTTTTTTATTTTTTCTTTGTCAAAATATATTTTCTTATGGGGCCTGTATCCTCCAGCTATTTATAAGTAATTAGCTGCCTTCTCCTCTTTTCCCTCTGCTTATTAGTTTCTTGCCGACTGATACAATAATAATGTTGCCATAACAAAGCCAGTGTTTCATAATATGAGTTTTCACTTGGTGGGGTCTGATCTACACTGTTATTCCAGGTGTAAGGGAGGGGGAGATGCTGTGGTGTCACCAAGGCTGGTACCACTGAGCCTCTCTGGTTCTGAGACATGGGCTTTTCAGGCAAGAGCACAGCATTCAGTTTTTGCTTTCTTTCATGAGTCACACTCTTTTGATCCTTAATCGTTTTATTCCTCTTGACTGAAATTCCTCCAATTTTTCAATGTAATCCCATTAATGAGATAGCATCATTCTTCTGACAGAGGCTCCAGATATCTAATTTTATTGCACAGTTTTAACATAAGCCTCAGCTGGCACCATCTTGTTATGAGAATTTGACACAAGCAAATTCTTTGCTGTTCAGAGGTCTGGGCATTGGTTTTCTTATGCAATTGCTCTTTTCGTTTTCCTTCCACTGTGAGACAGGCTTCTCTTTGCTCTTTCATTTGGTGTTAGCTGCTGAATCCAAAGAAACAAAACTTTGCTGCTAAGATCCAATCTCATTTTGCAATTGAATGTGGTTGTTTTAAGAATAGCAGAGAAATGTCTTGCTTGAAGTAGTCTAGGGGGAAGCCCCACAAAATTTGTGAAGTTAAATAATTGAGAAATTTGGACAGCTTTTCTTTCCTGTCCAGTTCCAGATCCAATGCAACTTTGTTACCATTATGTTTCCTAAAAACATATTTTTCCTCACAGCAGGAGGCTAAAGACTTGTTCCCTCTGTTACTGTGCATCTACATCTGCCTGCTTGGGCTGGCTCTGCTGTCACCATTCCCACCCTTCTAGACTTGTGGGCATGATTTCACTCAAAGGACAAATAGGCAATATTGGCACTGATTTGCAACACAGAGCTTTAGGTGCACATGTTTTGGGGTTTGTGGTGCTGGTTCTGTGGTGGGACAGGGGTTGACTCGAAGGCTGTCGTTCCCAAAGGGCAGTTTCTTGCCCCCTTCCTCTCTTTT
Organism: Melopsittacus undulatus; assembly: GCF_012275295.1. Classification (NCBI taxonomy): domain Eukaryota; kingdom Metazoa; phylum Chordata; class Aves; order Psittaciformes; family Psittaculidae; genus Melopsittacus; species Melopsittacus undulatus. The sequence goes on along the minus strand of NC_047532.1, from coordinate 31,298,911 downwards.
CTGCACCTGTCCTGTTTGCAAACAGGGTGCAACAGCCCTGCACTCTGGTGTTGCAGCCCCAGTCAGCAGACAGCTTTATGGGTACAATAAAGCATTTGGACTCTGAGTTTTTCCTGGTGGGTAATTTGCTTTTGTCTGAGCCATGGTGTATGTTAGGTGAGAGCTAGGTCCCTGGCCCCAGAGAAACACAGCTTCTCATCCTCCTCCAGCTGAGACCACCGGAGCAGGGCAGTGGGATGCAGTGCCCAGAGGGTTGTAATCTCTCGCAGCTGCAGTTGAGCACCCACATGCATCCTGCCTTTTCCCTGCAATGGACATGGCATTTGTGAATGCTACAGCAGCAAGTTTAAGGTCAGTAGCTGCTCTGAAGAATGATAAAACCCAACTGGCTGATTGTATACTTGTGAATGGCAAGTATCAGCTTAAGCTAAACCACCCATTGCTGGGGAAGGACAAAAAAGCGTAAGTCTTTTGTTCTTACTAGCTGGTTCCTAATTTGTTTTTATTTAAATAGAGCATGTTTCTGTATGAAGATACGACTCTGATTTATATGTGTGTATGCAGAAATGTGTTTATTCGTGTTTAGATCCTAAGGATTTTGATTAGACTGTGGCTGTCCCGCTTGTAGGTCTTTCATGTCAGATGTTGTGCACTCTTGTGTTTCAGCTGGAAACCCTCTTCCCTTATCACAACAATAAGAACAACCAGATGGAAACTGAAAATCTGGAGTATCTCCAAAAAATGAGTTGCTCTCAGAAATGAGTGCTTTCTCTCTGCCTTTTAACAGATTTGGTTTAAGTTCTGTGTGTTTTATTCATCCTTAATGCCCTCACCGGTTTATACTGATTCTAATGTTTCTTGATTTCTGTCCCTTTGGGCTATGGTGGTGGCATGAAGAGAACTGCCTAAATGACTCTCCTTCTTCTGCTGTAGCTTTTCCAGCACTGCTGCAGTAATATGAAAAGACAGAGGTTAAAAATGCTACCTTTGATTTTTGAAGTGGTGTCATAGGTTTAACTTCTCATTGAATTTTTTTTTTAATCTTTCTATTGGAAGGCTTTTCAAAGTGAAGTCAGTGCTGAATAATCAGTAGCTTGTCGTTATTCACCTGGGTTAGGCGATCTTATTCCTCCAGTTCCCACCAGTGGACAAGCTTTTCTCAGCAGCTGGAAGGCTGAGATGAGAGGAGAGTAAACACTGCAAGTAATTGCATTCTTAAGACTAAGCTTTTATTAAATGGGAAAATATATATTAATGATTCAGTGTTTGCAGGAATGGTATTTATTGCTTGCCTGTCTTATTCGATTGAGATGGTGAGATTGTTAACTCGGGCTTTGTGGAAGGTATGATGTTGAAATTTCTGTGATAGCGTATTTTAGTTGAAGATTGATGGAAGTATTCTTTAGCAATTTATATAAGTGACATTAGAGTGCTACTGGCATTTTAAAATCAAGCCTTGCCCACGTTGAAAGAGACTTAAAAATAGCCAAGAAATAATATAAATGGAGCTTGGTCTTTCAGAATAGCTCAGTTGCTTCACTCAAAATTAAAATTGTTCCTCTACTAACCTTGCTGCAGCATAGTGTTTATGGTAGGGTTCATTTGACGTCTGTACAGCAGGAAGGGGCCACGGCCATAGTTGGGCTTCCCTGACACAGTGCGGTGTCAGCAGTTAAGCACAGAGCTTGACTATTGTAACTCTGGGACACACCTGATGTTGTACTTGTGTCAACCTATTACCTGGATTTGAGGTGTTTTCTGGGAGAGCTGGGCAGTGCCTGAGGGGCCTTAACCTGTGCAATGCCAAGGGGCTGCCCCTGCATTCCTGCAGCCTGCCCTGCAGTTGTAGGTCTGTGCCCTTTCACCAAAGCCGCTGGATCAGCCTGTTCTTGTTACTGCTCTTCTGACCTGTCTGACCTCTGGCAAGAGTTTTCATTTTCCCTTTGTGTCTGTCTTTCTTCTATATTTCTTCTTTTCTCAAAAGTAGCTTTCACCATTAGGCACAATGCATGCTATCACCTGTGAGCCCTACTGATAAAACTCTGTGGATGTGAAACTGTCTCAAGATCCTTTGAGCAGCAGGATTTACACCAGGATAGCAGAGACTGAAAGTTATTCTGCGCAAGAAAAACAATTAATGATTTTATAGGATGAATAGTGAGTAATACTGATCATGGTCTGGTTATGATCCATAGAAATAAAATGTTTCTTATTGGGATGCTTATTAAATAAATAAAATATTGTCTTAAAATTGCCCTGCTAGGCCTGTTTCTAATTCCTGGTGTAAGAGATTCATTTAGGAATAATGTCTGCTCAGATCTTGCTGCTTATTTTTGGTTTTCTGCCTTGTTAATTTTGATTGCAAAGGCCTTGCAGTAGGACTGTCTCTTACCATATGCTTGCAAAATACCCCATTTCTACTCTACCCCAGATGCCTCTGCAGCAGACTTATTAATGCCGTGTTGCTGCGCTTTTTTGTCATTGCACTTTTAAAACTTAGACTGTTTTTCTTTGTGTTTTGGCTTGATAGTTTTGGTTTGTTTTTATGTTCCTCCAGAGGAGACCTTTCCAAGTTGTTTTGCCCAGCATTTCTGTCCCATGCAACCTGTGCCACTTGTGTCCCATCCTAATCAGCTCAGCCATTGCATTGGCCAAATACATTATTGTTTTACCTTTCAGATGGCAGTGTGCTCCCCATCTCTAGGGCATGGAGGCCCCTCAGCATTAAGAATATGCCCAAAATGGTGCATCATCCTCTCAGTTTCATGCAGCCAGGAGCCCACACAGTGTGGTTGTGGTGGTAACAACTGCAGCCTCATGCCCCTTCCCCTTCACTGGTCCCCAAACCCCAGATTTTTTCTCTGGCCGTCTGAAGATTAGGCGAATGGCTCCCCACTGCTGCACTCTTACTGGGTGCAGTTTGCTTTTGTGTGTCTTGATACTGATTAAGTAAAAATTAATGCAAAATCATGTTGTTTCCAATCAAAATACTCAGAGACCAAGGTGCTTTTTCCTGTTTGTACTTTCCTGTTGGGTCAAAAGGGCTGAAAATGTGCTCTAAGACTTTCTGAGATGGGGAACTCCAAATGACAGTAGTCATTTGGTAGTTAGCAACCTAGCAATTTAATGGAATTTCCGTAAGTAATTTAAAAAAACCTACTGCTCTTGAGCATTTATTGCTATGTTGGCTACTGAAACTGTAGCTGATTGGACATTGCACATATTCTTAAACCTGCCTCACTTTACCCTTATGAACCTTAATAAAAATGTTCTCATTGCAACTATAATATTGTCAGGAAAGATTGTTTTGAGTGTAATTTATCCAGCTGTAAATACAAGTCCATCTAGGTGGCTGGTCTTTATTACCATTTTGTAAGCCTGTAATATTAAGATATCCATTAACTTTAATAAAGAAGCAAGTGAGACAAGATAAACTGTACCATCACTCCCCAGCCTACTGTTTTCCACCATGTTTAATGTGAGTGTGAAGCACAGAGCTTATTTTCCTCTTGCCTCATTAAGGGCCTTCTGCTGTTATCCTTAAGCATTACATAGTTTGTACTGTGAATTGAGAGTTCATTTTTCTGCTTCTTTCTCCCCTCATCAAATGAACCAAAAGGACACATGTGAACTCTTGCCTGGGAAAAATCTTAGTATCTTCAGTATATTTACATATAGTGCTCATTGGTGAGAGATACAGAGGTTTTATGTATGTGTTTTCTAAAAGTGAAGTGCATCAAATAAACTCATGCTCCAACAAGTATGCCATGTGAAGATGGAGAATCTCGTTTACTTTTTCTTCATGTAGTATTAGAGTTAAAAACATAATAAAAACATGGCAGCATAATGCTGAAGCTAAACAAGTGTAAGCTGCTTGCAGAAGTCTTACACATGACTGTATCCCAGAGTGTTTTAGATGATTTGGCTGGGTCTTGTTCTGATGTTGGAAAGGGAGAGTTGCATGTGCTGATTTCATGTGACTGTATAGTAAGGTCCTGTTCTGCACCTGTGAAGTTAATGAGAGCTTTGCTGTGGGCTCCATTATGAGCACGGTGGGATGTAGCCATGCAGGACAGCAAACGCTTCCCCTCAGGCAGCACACACTGCATGGTGTTTGGCACTGGCTGCTCTCAGCTTTCAGCTTCAGAGAGGATCTCTCTTGCGTATGATTTTTTTTTTTTTATTATTGCATGCATGGAAAACCCATTTATGTCAGTGAGGATTTATATGTTAAATGAGTGCAGAGGAACTAATAGAAATATGAAGGGTAGATGCAAGCGGAGAGTGTAGTTAAAACATCATAATGCTTCATTTCCTGAAGTCTGTGAGGCTTTCGTGGAGAATATGAATTGGCTAAAGCAATTAAATTAATCTTAAACTGAACCTGCTTCAAATAAGATTTTATGCAGCATTCAGTTTTGCTGTGTTGGATGTATTTTGGCATAATTTTATTTGCTTACTGGTAAAGTGGCATTCTAAAACTAATGTGTTCTGAGAATGGTGGAAGTTGTGTCCTGTCAGATATGTTGGTGGTATTTTTTTCTCTTAGCATTTGCACCGGTGACATTTTTCAAGCCATGGTTCAAGTAAAGGGCATCTTGTTATTCAGGAAGTTCTTACATCCCATCTAAAATTCGTCTTGTATTTCAGTCAGCTTCATGCTTCTGCTTTAACTACCTTTGCAGGAGAAAGAACATGACCGTTTTGTACATGTGGTGGAATAATTTTACTCTGAATATATGTTTATTAATTGAAGGAAAGCAGTTTTACCTATTTCTGTTTACTTTTGTATCTTTAGTAAGAATGTGTGTCTCAAACCATTTTAAAGAGTTCCATAGAAAGAATAAGACTGTCACCTTGGGAGGAGAGTGCTGGTGACAGGGAGGACATGAAAATTTCTGGGATCTGCCCTACATGTTGGTGTCCAGCACAGCGCTTGAACTACCCTGGGTACAGGGTCTTCTCCATGTGGTTCCTCTTGGATTTGCTTCAAGAGGGATGTACAATGAAAATACTCCTCTGTGTGGGTGTGTGCACACTCCCAGGAGGACTTCAGGATTGTGTTTCCTACTCCTTGGGCTGTGTAGAAAGGTTTCTGTGGACCATGTAGACTATGTCCAGACCAGTACCCTGGGAAGAGAGGTCCCTCCCCAGGTTCTGCCAATTGGTGTGTTGGGGGTCTTCTCAGCTGTTCCTGGAAGCAAGGCCCAGGGTCCCTGGCTTTGTTTGTGCACTGTTGTCTTGCATGAAGAAGTAGGACCAGAAATGTTGCATGATGTGAGCCAGACTTTGTTCAGATATATGTTCAAGCCCGTTTTCCTTGCAATTAGGCTGCAGAAAATAATCCCCTAAACAACAAAAACCTGTTCAAAAGCTCAAGGAAATAATAAATCAGGGCATCCATTAGCATATTATTGCTTTAATCCTCCCTTCAGTACATGTGTTGTATTGCTTGCAAAACCACTGTGTACATTTCTTCTTATTCCTGTAGTTCTGCCTCTGTACTGGATGCAGTGTGTCCCAGTGAAGAAAATGGGTGACGATACATGATATGGAGCCTGGGAAAAAGACTTCTTAGCATAAACAGAAATCCCTTTGACTGCAATAAAGCATTTCCTTTGGCTTCAGAGCTTTGATGTTACTAGCTGCCTTTGATTCAACAAAAGCTTGAACTGGAAGTCGTGAGCCCTCGACTTTGTTAGCAAATGGTATTTATCAGCAGAAGTAATCTGAATCGAACTTCTTAATGTAAAACAAGGCACTAACAGTTTATATTACAATTACTTATGGAAGAGATAGTGATTGACATTCAAAGAGCACAGTGTAAAATGCAAATATATTGGAATTAAAAATGCTCCCTGGGACATGGTTAAGAATGAGCTCTGGCCATTCCTGAAGTTCACCCTTGCTTGTAAAAGCAGGTGGGAAACTTCTGAGGTACCAAGGAGGCCAGGCACTGTGTGCTAGTGAATGCCCTTTGCTATGTGTCATTTGTACTTCTATAGTATTTCTCATGCAGAAAGATTCTAAAATACCTTCTAAACCAGCTTTGTTGTCTCCTGCTGTTCAGCTGCCTTTCTCAGCCAGCAGCCCTGTTTGTAGAGGTCGGATCAGCACACCAAAGCTCTGGGGAAGGCTGTGTGGTGGCCACACTACTGCGGATAAATTATGGTAGGGGAAAACCATAAAAGATGCCGAGAATTAAAATGCATACTTCTATTAAGCAGTACTTAATTGAAAAAATGTACTAAAAAGCAATCTGTATTAATAAAATTCCTTCGATACATACACTCCATGGAATAATTTTGTATTTTGAAACATGAATGTGGTGGGGATTTTTGTCAGTTTGAAAAATTCCACATTTCAGAGTACTTGGAGATGTTGTCTAATTATAGCTGTCTTTGTAAGAGATAGCATGCCAAAATAATTTTCTCTGAAAGAATATTTAAATATATTTTTTTAATTAATCTCTCTACAGCAGGAAATATTTAAATTTTTACTAAATTCCAGTATTCTTTAGGAGATAATCTTCAATTACACAAATACATAATGCTATATAATAAGTTCATATCAGTAAGTTCCATCTTTTGCACTCTGGCACAAAGCCAAGATACTAACAGTGGCAACTGTAGGGTCTTAGCTACACATGTGTTAGGATATTTATTTTTCTTATACTGTAGAAAATACTGTGCTCATCACATTTGCTCAGGCAAAGCCTTGTGGTCGTGGGAGCTAATTGTTCCCATAATAATTAAGGTGCAAATATCTAAAACCTAATAGCTTTTGACGTATAAAAATTAAAATGAGATTGAAATTTATTGTGGTTGTTACGCTGAGGAGATGTTGCAGACACTGTCAATTGTTTTGTTCTAGTGTGTCCTTGAGAAACATTTCCTTGTCGGTGTGGCTGTTTCAGCGTAAGGATGGAGCTGAGGTTTGTGGTGGTGGAGAGCACAGGGAAGCTGGTGCTTCTCTATGGCCCTTAGGTATATGGGCCCTGCTGTGAGCTGGCTCTCAGGAGGAGGAGGCACCCTTCCTTCATAGAATGTGAGGTTATTTAACAAAATCAAAAGAACTCCTGGTTCTGCGGCTGTTGCTCCCTTATATTATTGCAGTGGGCACCTTCCCACTCAGCAGCATGAAACATTCTGGGAGGGCAGATCTTTCTAGGCATGCTTTTTCACAAGAAAGACCTATGCTTATTCTGAAGGTATTCTGTGTGGCTCTTCCCCTGAAGCCATGGATATTGTGTCTTTGATTTCCATTAGAATACTGCAAAATTTGCATTTGACACTGGGTATCCACTGCTTACACTAGTCTGAGCGGATGTGAACCTTCTCAGGAATTCATAATCTTTGTTTACAGCTGTACTATGCCCCAAGCCATCAATTCTTATTTTGGGGCTGATCCTGTGTCTTGAAAGCTTCCCACTGAAGCTGATGATATTTGCAAAAATGGGGGCAGAAACTGGATTACAAATCTATTCTTCTGTACATGAGGTGCTGCTGCCCATGTTCGTAGATGCACAGGGTGCTGGAATAAAGATTTTTCTGCAATCAAAATAATACTATGTCATCAGAGGAAAGAATGTCCTGGGTGTGCCACCTGCATTTCTGTTGGTCCCAGGAGTAATCCTGTTCTCATAGTATCACGTTATAGTCTGCAATGCAGTGTGATATATAAATACATTAGCTTCCAGCAGTCAGATGTCAGTGTCCGAGACTAATAACTTTTTTTTTCTCATTTGTTTCATGAAAATATTTTTTGCATAGTTAATTAAAAGTTCATAACGATAACCATAGGCAGTACTTCTGAGCAGTTTAAGGCTTGATATATATTACCTATTGCTAATCAAACACCTTTATTGTAATCTATTATGAATATTTGGCTTCAGGCGTGTGGTAATTCAGTAAGATTTCTTCTCCTAGATTCTAGATTGTATAGGAATGAGAAGTGCAACAGAGGTATGGTACTTCTTTTTTTCTGTTGTTTTTTTCTTCTTTAAAATTGATCTACCTCCTTTCTCAAAGTTTACAGTCTGGTTTGGAAAATCAGTAAGTATTCCTAGGTTAAGATGTTCTTTTGTATTACTAACCCCAAAATCTCTGGTTGGTAAAGATACTCATCTTTAATAATTTCACAGCAAGACCCTATTAAACAATACTTATGGTGACGGAAATAGGATACTGAATTTCACAGTAATGTTAATCTGGAATGAAGTTTATCATGCTTTATCAGTGAATGAAAAACTAATGTTAAATTTGTAGTATCCTGCAAACTTTGATAGAACAAAATCCTGTTTTATACCAAGTGAGAGTATGGTCTATCCCTTATTGGGAGCTGATGTCCATTTGCCTGTTAGATATCTGGATTGCTTTCTGATTGCTAGAACATAGGACACTGGGGAGTGTGTGTGTGGGAGGTTGATCAGCTGAATGATGGTCTTAATTCCTTAATTAAGAATAACCTTACATTTAATAGGAGCCCATACACAAACATTTCAAGTAGAAGTAAACCACTCTAATTAAAAGGAGCAAATTTTGGAAGAAGAGCAAGTTGAAACTGTCTTTATAAATGTACTTTATAAGATGCAATGAAGATTCATTAAACTGTTTGCTGAGAAGTATTTGTCAATGGGTAGTTATTTGGTGGGATTTTTTTTTCATCCTCAGGGACTTGTTTTATATCAGTGTTTGTTGTAGTTTTCCCCATCCCCAAATTTATTTTTCAGTAGCAGAGAAAAAGACAGGAGGAAAAAAAAAGCAGGCTTCAAGTCAGAAAGTGGTTTAAATTAATATCTCTAAGATCAAAGAAGGATCTGTGTAAAGACTAGTATAGCTGAGTACTAAGTTGAGAAAGGTGATAAGGAAAAGACAAAATTGAATAAGGTAGGATATGTGTGTCGTGATTGTTTTGAGAATGTCATTGAAGTTGATTCTGAGTATCCTCTGGGACAGGAAGGGCAGAAAATAAACTGGTTCTAGTTCGTGATGGAATTACCTATAGGCAGGAAGTAGTTCCATTGTGCTAACATCTGACTTACTCTTATAAATAGCACAATAATATGATTCGGCTTTGTCACCTAACTGTAACTACAGGGGTCAGAATCCCTATGGGAATTGTTGTTAATGAGGTGCAGTTTTGCGGTTGGCCTTGCTATGGTATAAATTGGCATACTTCCTTTGATTTGATTGCCATGTGAAGTTAGATTGTCTAAGAATCAGGCCTTTGACTTTGACATGAGGCTTGGGACTGCTAATGATTGCAAGCAGTCTGATAATGAAGTCAAAGTAATTGAGAACAGCATATGTGGGTCAGTGCTGTTTGACATTTGTTATTAGTCTGAAGTGTTAAAAATAGTAAGTAATTCTTGAAATTATCTTTATGGAACAGCTTGATAGTGATTTAAAGAAATGTGTGTTTTCACCCCAGAGCTTTGCCTTGGTTTGCATTTGGAGGTCTTCATACAAGGCCAAACAAATGGAGTGTCTCTGCATTACCTAATAAATATATTGTATATATATTTTAAGTTTGTAATAGTTTACAGCACTTCCTTAGAAGTTCTGGGGGTAAACTCAGTGACTTTTATTACCAGTAACTTACTGATGAACTGCTCTGAGGCTTTTGTTCTGCAAGACTTTCCTTATCTCTGTGTATAGTTTTTTTGTTTAATGTTACTACTTTTATGTAGACACTGTGTCTCCAGGGTGAAACTTGTCCCAGGGCAAGGGACTAGTGTACAGCTATTGCTGTGGCTGTGCCCTGAAAGGGGTTTAACGTGAGGCAGGCGGGTGAGCATTGTCTGAACTGGGAGGTACACTGATAGCTCCATTCCACTCTTCTGAGGTGAGATGTGAATGCATGGGCACTGGCCACCCCTGAAGTCCCAGCTGTCTGTTGCTCTCTGACACTTATGTGTTGCATGACTGAAAGCTCTCGTGCATATTTACATAAGGTGCAAATATTGGGGTTTTCTTGTTGTTGTTGGGTTTTTTTGGATGTGGGGGTGTGGTGGGTGACTAAGTAAAATCTGGCATGAAAAACGTATGGTGGGATTTCTGTGGCCTGGTCCTGCTCTCCAGCTGTAGTTGTGTCAACTTTTCAGGTTCTGTGTGTGGTCATGTCACAGACAAGTGAGCCTGGGTTTAAATAAGTAAATAAATAAATGGAGTTGAACAAACCCCTGATCTGGGATTTCTGTGTCCATCTGTGGGATGCTCACCCTGCCTGTCAGGTCTGGGGCTGCCAAAGGCCAGCACAACTTGTTGCTGTCATGCACCTAGGGCTCTGCCTCAGGGCTGCAGTGGAGCTATGGTGGGGCTGTGTGCTTCTAGGTGGCTGCTGGTCATGTCAAGTGAACAGGTTTGGGGTTCTTTGGGGTCCAGGTGGCCCCATCTTTCAGAGACAGGCAGTCTCTTCTGACATCTGGGTACGGAGGAGGGTGAGAACATGTACAGCCTTGTTCCAGGCCTCAAAGACCTGTGCTGACCAAGGTTGCCCCAGTCCTCAGTGGTGCCCCACAGCAAGGAGCCAGGGCCGGTATGAGACAGGTCCTGAGCCTCCTGTGTATGCTCAGGAATGTGTCACCATCTTTGGAATATGCAGCTGCTTGTGCCCATGGGCTTTATATGAGCACCTGCAGCTTTTCTGCAACCTCTGTCAACTTGATAACTGAAGTCACCAGCAGTAAGCATTGCTATCCCCCAAAAAAGAAACAAAAGAAAGCCCTCTGGGATGTGGCCATTCGAAATACTCTCAAAAGGAGTTTATGCTGTGTGAATTAAATTCCTGTCATTTCAGACGAAAGAGTTTCAGTTTGAGTCTCCACTGTGACATTAGAGGACTCTGTGGAAGTTCATTTTGAAACTGGAGGAGAGAAGCGTAGGTAATTTCGCCCCTGGACTTTGTAGTGTGAGCCTTGTTAACAATCATGTGGCACTCTTGCTGTCTGTTTAAATTTGTCAGTGTGCCCTCATTTTGCAGTTGAGTTGTCATCTTCTGCTGTGTGACTCAGTATGGCACGCCTGATGGGTGCCTTGCTGGGGATGCGTGAATTGCAATGAAGCAGGAGCAGGCTTGTAATGGTCAAGAGTCCTGCTTGACATTTGTGCTGCAAGACAGATGACCAAGGGAGGTGAACCTTTCAATTTAATATTTAAAATAGTGCTATGCAACACATTTCGTAAGATTAGTTTTATTCCAGTTAACTCCTTAGTAAAGTGGTGAATTTTATTTTGAAGTAAGATATAGAGATTATGAACACAGAGATCCTTCTGTAATTCTTCTCCCTCCCTTTCCCTCTCCGTTTAGGATTAGATTGCATGTTTGCTTTCCGTTAGCAATTACCATCATGTCAGTATGAGTGCAAGAGGTTATGGAAGTGCATGATGTTTCTCACATTGTAGCAGCTTTCTGCATACCAACCCCTTTGCCCTTTTGACTACATGGAAAACTATAAATGTGTCATGCAGAAAGATTTAAGTGAGTGCTATTAAGGTCCCAGACACTCATTCCAGAGCTGCAATTTCTTAAGAGCATTCTGAGCTTTACCTTACATGCAGCTATCACAGTTGTGCCGATTGAAATCCTGCAAATTATTTTGGAGATGTTTTTGTATGACGTGTCTTGAGAAAAGAGTCTGAGCATTTGTGAAACAGATGAAGTGAAAATTCCTCTGGCGTCTGTCAGCAAACATAAGCAGGTGGAGCACATCCAAGTTTCTGCAGCTGAGGGAGAGCTCCTGAAAACATGGTCATTTGCAGAACAGAGGGAAAATTGGAAGGAAAATAATTACTTATATATCTTCATTTGATAGTACCATGTCATACAAGGCCAGTCCCACAACAGCAGCTTTCTGCTTCATTTCAAGGGCTGTTGTAACTCAATTGTCAGGTTTGTATTGAAATGCAGAGGTCACTGCAGACCCTCTAAGATACAAATTGCTGAATCCAGAGCTGTGTGCTGCAAGCAGGGCTCATTTCTCATTTTGAAGTGTGTTACAATGATTACAGTTCTTGCCTGTGTAGGGTTAATCAGGATAATCACTGAAATACATTTCTGCACCAATCTTCTAATTGTAGCATTCCTGAAAATCAAATGGTTTGTATGTTTTAAGAAAACCCCCAGGAATTCAGAAGTAAAAAATCTGATGCCCACTAAAGGAAATGTGTGTGGTAAGAAGTTGTTTTCGCTGCCCGGGATGAAAGGCCAGCTGGCATCATTTAGCTTTTTCTGCATATGCACTTCTATAGAAGTAATTTTTACTGAGCAGGTCTCAAAGCCTTTTAGTTTCACTTAGTTAATCCTCCTAACAATCCTGTGCAGAGCTGCACCATTGCACACATGGGCAGACTGCAAATTGGGGAGGTTTGACTAATCCGTAGCGGCACAGTGAATCAGTTCCATCCTGTCCTATCTGTCTTTGCAAGGCAGCACAACCTTCACTCAGAAAGGAAACCAAAATACAACATAAAAGTAATGGTAGTGGTTATGTGGTATGTTTTAGAACATCCTTCATGAAGCAATGCCTTTAAACAGTATATGAGATAGAAATGAGATTTATTACATGAAGGACAACTATGAAGGATTAAGTAATTTGTACATTAATTGACTTTGCTACTTCAAGTACATTGTTGATGTACTTGGATAATTGCATAGACAAAGAATGACATTTCCCAGTACATGAAAGGAAGCCTTCCTTTCTTCTCAAGAAAAAAAAAGACGGGAATTTATTTATATTTTTTAAATAAATGCTTTCTTCTTCTAAGAGCATGACAATGCAAAAAATGAAGGCATGCCAAATCCGACCCTCTGTGTGAAATGAGTGAATGGCCTTCACTACTTTCTCTGAAGTTTGCATCCCCTTAAAATGATCTGCAGTCTGTTTTCCATAGTTGTCTTCAAAGACCAAGAAAGTGCAATTAAAACACACAAATATGTGGCTAACTCCGTAGTTCCTCAGTGGCGTGATCTGACTCTTGGATGGCAGCTTGGTACCTTTGTGACTTTGTGATGCTTGGATAGTCTGCCACCATCACATGTAGGGTAGGGAGGAAGTGGGAGAGACTGTAGGCTGTAGTTGAGAGGGAGGTGTCAGAAATGTCATCCCTAAAGTGCATAGCCTTTCTCTGTAAGATTCCAGAGTGATAAGGTGAAGTTTTAATTTTTCCTTTTCATTTTATTAGATGACATTTTTTCTCTTTTACCTGGAAAGTTGTTACAAAGGGTGCAGAGGATTCATAGAAAAAAATGCCAAGTTTCCTAGTATCTCGTGCTGCTGTTGAAATTAGACAGTATACAGACAAATTATCCTGTAGTCATGCCTGACTGTAGCCTCAAGATATGAACAGTGTTTCTTTATTTCCAGCTGACAGGAGGTATGGCTGATGGTATAAATGAGAATCCTCATTGTGAACGAGCTGGAGATGACCTGTGATTTAACCCTCGGGTTTGGTTAAACTGGTGTGTTCGCTCATGTCTCAGGGCTATCTTTCCAATTAATTCTCCCAAAGTTGATGAGATGAATAACATGAAATATATTAGATGCATGTGTCAGGTGATGGTGAAAGTGCTGCTTGATTATATGGATATGAAAAGATGTTTTTAATAGAGTGCTGTATAATCATAAGCAAATTCCCTGTTTATTTTATAGCAGTATAACTCCACGGCAACTGCAGTAAACTTGTAGAATTGGTCTGATATTCCACCACTGTAATATAAAGCACCATTTTAAGTTCCTCCAAGATGAGTGCTACATAAAAAACACCCCCAACCCTATATATTGTGTAATATAGAAGACATATTGTTGATATTCTACGGAGTGAAATCTGTTTCTTATTTCTTTTGCTGAGTGTCCAGATCATATAAATGATAGTGGCCTTTGCTGTATAGCACAAAGCAAGCCATGGTCTTTTCATGTCTGAAACAGTTTGATGTAATCAACATGTATCTAAGATATTTAAGATGCTTATTCAGCATCTAAAAAAGCTATGGCCCAGGTTGCTATTCCCAATTGTGAAATTCAGGGATCTTTGGTAGAAAATGAAATCCCCACTAAAAAGCCATGTATTCCTCACAGATAATATATATTAACTTAATCCAGTGTTTCATTTTCCCCTTCTAAACTCAAAAGAAGGGTAAGATGGTATTGACCACTGTTGTTCTGATCCCCTTATAAAGAGTGAATAATGCCTATAACCCTGACTTGTCCCTGTGTCCAATTACCTTGCACACTCAGTGAATGGGCTCAGGAAGGAGATGGGTGTGAGGGTGGTTCCAGGTTTCACATCATTAGAAGTGTGTCCCTACAAATATGTTCTGAGCACTTCTTGGTAAGGGCAGGCAGCTTCTGCTTAGATTTCAGATTTTGCATTGTGGATACAGACCCTGGCCATATAGTATTGTCCATCTTGGAATTATTTTGTAAAGGCCATATAGAAAAACTGGGAGAGTGGTTATACTGGATATATAGCATTACGCTCCGGTATCGGTACCGTGATTATACCCTCATGGTTTCCTTGTGGTGAGAAGTGAAGTTACTTCATTTTACCAAAGTTTCAGTGAATAAAAATTGATTTACTGGTTCACTTCAACATGAAGGGAAGACAGAAGGGGACATTGTGCTCCCCCCTTGTTCCCTGTTTTTGTTTTTGTTTGTTTTTTTGTTTTTGCAAGACAGACATTGTCATATTTACCTTTGCCTGCATTTAAACACAAAATTTAATCAGGTTTCATGTTTTTTTCCTGGGGGTAAGATACACACACAAAAGGTTGTATTCACACTAGAGCACTGTGTGGCATCCTTCAAGGCAGCTAAAATGGGCACCTCTCTCAAAGCAGATCAACAGAGTTTTGCAGGACTGTGAGCTACATAGATTTGTCTTAGGCAGGTAGCATTGGCTGGAGATGTACGTTCAAGTTTTTCAATCATCCTATAACAAATTCTCCACTAGATTGCTTCAAACAAACAATTTTCCAATTTATTTTGTTGGTTTTTCTTTCCTTTTTTTTCTTTCTTTTCCCTTTTTAATTTTTTAAAAAGAAAATAAATTACAAACATTATAAGGATATTTTTCCCTTTTTCTTTCAAAGCCGACAGAAATCATGCTATCTCAGTGCCCTTTTGTTTCTCTTTCCAGAGTGCCATGAAGAAAATTGGTTATTGCTTTTTTTTTTTCCTCTGTCATTTTCTTTAGATTGAATAGAGATTGATTGTTTCTCTGGGATGAGAAAAAACAGTCTGAGTTTTCCTGTGATATTCTGTGCTAGCAGCAGTGGAGAGTATGAAGCAAGCAGTTTAGTGGTGATCTTGATTCTCAATGCAATTTAGATTCCATTAAGTCAATGTACTTGTATTATTTCCTGTTTATACAATCAGTTCTCCTGTTCTTTCATTGTCTGGAAGCTGCTCTTTTAATTATAGTTTTAGATACAGTTTTTGGTCCTGTTTGAGGTTCATGATGAATCTTCCTTTGATATTGGTACTATGATTGCACTGAAGGGGTAGAGCTGCATTTCGTGAATTCTGTTTGTCTTTTTAAATTTTCTGTCCATTAAATAACATATCTGTGACAAGCAGATGCTGACCTAGGCATTTTGTAGATATACAGATACTAGAAGATAAATCACTCCTTAAAACTATTAACAAAAGCCTGCAAAGCAGAGAAAGACAATTTGAAAATTCACACTGATCAGATACTTGAGCTACTTGCCTATTTCTTTATATTTGTATATGCAAAGAGGCCCAGCAGGCACAGTAGTAGTTATTTACTGGCGGAAATACCCCCTTGCAAGCACAGCTGGGGTAACTGCATATGCAAGCACAGCCCACTGATGTTCTGTGTATTGCATGTCTGGAGTAGTTTGTAGAACAGAAGTTATAAAAATGACTTCTTAGGAGTTTGTTTCCAATGGGTTTTCTTACTATAAGGAAATGTTTGTGTTTGTTAATTTGTTATATATTTTTATGCTTATTTGCTTCTTGGCATTTAGTTCCCATAAAATCAACATCTATGTTTAAAAATATTTTTTTGAAGGCAGATTGTCAGAAAATGCATCTGGATGTGATGGTATTAATTTAAAATTATATGGTTCAAAAAACCCCACAGAGGTGAACTCATTTGAGAAACAGTCTATCTCCATACAGTGTAACATATGTTTACATAAAAGAATGTTTCTAAGTATCTCTAGGAATGTTGCTAAGCATCTCTAGGAATATTACCAATGGGAGAAACAGCGAAAGTGAAGGATCATTCACGTTTGGAGGAATGCTTTGAATTTCATTTAATCCTGTGGTATGTGTTTGAGATATATGGAGAAGTACAAGCATTTTGGCTAGCCCAGGCTTGCCTCCTCACTGTCTGTATGTACTGAGATACTTGTGTCTCATCTGCAGCTTATTTACATGGGGTAAAACTGAGGGATCTGGGTTGTCATCTAGTTTCATATTTGACCTTCAGCAGTGGACACCTTGAAGAAGAGGCTGAAAAGTAAACAAGATGACAGTGCCTGCACCTGGCCAGCTGTTCAGTGTCTAAAAGGGTGTGCGATGAAGTAACTTGTGTCTGATCTTGGCTGGCAATCATCATATGAATCTTCTTATCCTTCAGGCATGAAATTTGATTACCTCAGGTTTTTCTGTTCTTGCTTACATAGCTGTGAATATAACACCTGCTATTTTACCTAACTCCATAAAATTACCTGGTTTTATAGCCCTTTAACCAAGGAAGTACACCTGGTTAAGAGAGGGCACCTCTTTGTCTCAGCCAGTAACAGCAGGCCAGACAAAGTAAAAGTGATTTTTCTATCTGTGACGGATGCAAAATCTCATAGACTACCTCTGTTATGCACTGTTCTGGAGGTGGACTCTGCCTGTGCTGTTCCCAGTATAATATATGATGCATACATGGCAATACAAATATATTCAAAGTTAAACAGACAAAAATTACTGCATCTGCTGGTGATCTTAGGTGGTTCAGTTATGCAATCTGGAGGGTGTGTTTTGAATGTGAGGTGCATTCAGATCAGGGCTGAGGTATTTGAAATACCTTTGAATGTTCCATTTTAAGCAGAACACTTGTAAGGATACCATCGATAGTAGGAAATACCTCCGGGCTCTGAGTGCTTAGATCATGGGTTGCATTTGTTCATTTAAAACCCAGTTCTCCATACTTCTCCTTGTGTGTCATATATACAGAAAATGTCATTTGATATGCAAGGGCAAGTAAAAAGATTTGCTCACAGAAGGGTGTATTGTAAATTGTTGATAGATGACTGGGCCATAGGCATAACAATCCTTATTTCCAGTGTCAGTCCTAAAATGCAGTAGCACAGTTCAATTGCATTCTGCAGTAGATTTCTGTAAATTAATTGTTTTTCATACTGATGAAAGCTGTTTTCACTCTGGACAGGATGAAATTACTCTGATGTCTCATCCTGTTTTTTCCTCCCCTTTTCCCTCCACCCTGATCTCTGGGCACACACTCTCATTGTTTTTTTTCTCCTTTTTCCCCTGCAGTTCCTCTCTGTATTCCAGACAAGGAACCTGGTTTTAATTTTCATGTGTCATGTCTGTCTCATAAAACACACACACTGGATCATATGACTGTTGTGCAATATTAGAGCACTGCTGAAATGAATATCACATAGAAAGACTTGTAAAGTCATCTTGAAATAAAATATATTCGTTTCAGGTTTGAAAGGGGCAGTAATTCCATACAGATTAGTAAAGATGCACTGACCATGAATAGTAAGTTTGTTTACAAACAGTCCTTGTGGCTTTGGCCCCAGTCACTGTCAACAACTGCCCCATATGGTCCTGCTGAGCGTGGGCAGGTTGGGGGAGACTGTTTCAGGCCCTTGAGCAGGGGGACATAGTGGGTCTGTTCTCATGTGCAGCTGCAGGGCTGTGTTCAGCATGGTGCAGACCCTGTGCTGTGCGTAGAAGAAATTGAGCATCCAGTGCTGACCCAGAGTGTAACCACTGCATCACGGTCAGTGTCCAGTTTTGAAACAGCTATGAATAACTTGGTTATAGGACAAGGGGTGATGGTTTTAAAGTAAAAGAGGGGGGTTCAGGCTGGATGCAAGGAAAAACTTCTTTACAATGAGGGTGATAAAATCCTGGCGCGAGTTGCCCAGAGGAGTGGTGGATGCACCATCCCTGGAGATACTTAAGACCAGGCTGGATGTGGTTTTGGGCAACCTGATCTAGATGATGTCCCTGTGCAGTGCAGGGGAGTTGGACTTTTGGGGGTCCCTTCCAACCCAAACCATTCTATGCTTCTTTATTGTCCTGAACTGTCCTAAGGCTCTGTGTGACTAATGATTTAATAAGGTTTTACTTTGCCCATGTAGGCATAGCTTTTTATCTAGCGTGTGAGTTCAGCAATACAGTTTCAAGAAGTCTGTGGGAATTAGGCATGGGAAGAAGATCCTTCATGGATGTGGGCTGCAGACTTCAGTGACTGGCTTCTTTGTAAGGCTTGTGAACCAAGGACATCCCTCTCGTGTTCAGTCTCTTTTGCAGAAAATGCTGCATGGCTTTTTTAGTAGCTTGCAGCAAAGAATAATTACAAGTTTTAAAGTAATACAGATGAAGACACCTTTTTGCTCCTAGTCATTCAGACAATAATATACTTCCTAACATGAGACCCCAGATGGTGGTCATACAGGTAGATCTCTGCTGATTAAGTGGAAAGATTTTAATGTTGCATGTTACTGCTGAATTGCCAAGCTGATCTGGAAAGAGCTTGTTTTCCTAGGACTTTTGCAATGTCAGCTCCACAGCAGGACCCAATCTGTTTTCAGGCTCTTTTCTCTGGAGAGGGTGAATTGGAGTTAAAACCAGACCTTCCTCTTCCAGCCTCCTCCCCTCCCCTAGCTGAAGTAGCACAGCAAAAGAGCCAAGCTGACAATGATCTGAATGGTGAAAGAACAAGGGAAACTGTAAAACATGTAAGATGTTATAGAAGCAAGTCAAGAGGCTTTACCAAAGAAAGCAATTTTTACCACTGAAGTATGGACCTGTTGTGCATGTGCTTTAAACACAATGTGAAACAGGAAGAGAGAAGCTTTTGAGTGCCCACATGGAATGAAAGAGCTATGTGACAACTGATGTGACATCATAATTTTTGGATGACTGTTTCCTTCAGGATAGTTTTGTATTCTTGACTTACTGAAATACAAATTGGGGAAGGAAGGAGTTCACAAATAAGTCTGTAAACCTGGAGTACTTACACACAGTTTTCTCTTGTTACTGCTGTTATTACACACATCTGTCTTATTTGAGAGAATATTGTTTGCTTTTCTCTTGTGCTGTGTTTCTTTATTTGCTGTCATCTGGATGTGCTGAATTACAGGTAGCTTTCATGAACACAATTACAAGGTATGGTCAGCAAGGGCACCCACACTGTCATGTTGCTTCATGTTTTTCCTGAGTCAGCTTTCATGGGTATGGTTTGAGGTAAGGTATGAACAGGCTGGAGCTGAGCAGAATATACCCTTTATGTCTGACATGCTTACTGAGTCATGGCCCCTGTACTCCTGCTTTGATTTAAAAGGCTGCTAGGCCGTCCAAGGTTTTCCTTGCCCCTCCTCTTTGGAGCTTGTCCGTTCTCCATCGTGTTCTTTTCAGATTGAGAGCAGAGGTATGAAAGTGCCCTTCGCTACTTCTGAACATGCCAGCCAGCAAGCATGAGAAAATGAGAAGCATCACAGCCTTCCAAGTTTGTATGAGAGATCACTCATTTATTGCAGAGTCACAGCCCTGCAATATCGGGGGGTGAGAGCATCCTGATGTGGCACAGGTTGGAGAGGCTCAGGCTGCCTGGCCTTAGTCCGTGGTTGAGGGCTGCTGCTGCTATGTGCTTTGCCAAGAACTTGGAGGTATTTCTTCCTGGCACATGCCAACTAGGAAGGCTGAGCTGCTTGTCTCCACGTCTGTCCATGCCCTCTACTGAACTCTGCTGTTGCTAAGGCTGGCACCCAAACAAATGGTGGAGCCAGAGGTGGATAGTTTTTGAAGATCATATCTCATGGTCCTGAAAACCTCTGGTTCTAAACCACTTAAATTCTGGTAGCTCTTGCACGACAGTCTCCTGAGACAAAACTCTCAGTGGAAAATACCATCTGGGCTGAAAATGCTGATTAAAATATAGCTTGCTTTACAGAGCTCCTTTAATAAGTAGGAGGTGGTCTTCCTTGCCACAGACTGGAAGAAATCATCTGTCAAGAATAGGAATTTCTGATTCTTGACATGCTTGTTTTTTAGAAAGACTGTAGTTGGCACTGAAAAGCCAAAAGCAAACAGAAAGGTCATGGCTCTGTCTTCTCCTCTCCAGGTTTAGGAGAGGAAGAGGGAGTGCAGCATGCAGGTTTCCAACCGACCAGAACAGGGTACAGCAGCAGCTGCAAATGCTTTGCTTTTTGGTGGAGAGGTAATTTCAGCACTTCTGTGGTGCTGATGTTTTGGAAATTGCAGTTGTTTCAGAGGCACTTTTTCCACATGTGCATACTTGGACAAAGCAAAATATTTTTGCTTAGGATTCTTGGACTCCCCTTTGTGTCTTGTACAAAGATTCTTGGAGTTCTTCAAGCTTTTTGTAGAGTTTCTTTGCACTGACTCAGAGGAAGATTTTGCATATATGGTGGCAAATTGTAGTCAGTCAGGCTGGTGTAAACCTGGAGTTGTTCCAGGGCAGAAATTGAATCAAAATCTAGTGTAGAATTCCATTACTATTTCTAGATCCTGAACTTTCTATGATTTTGTTCTAACTTGCTTTATCTTGCACTGCATTATGTTTTAACAATGCTCAGAATAAAACATTTAATTTTTATAGGGAGTATTTTTAGAAAAATGAAGACTTCAACTAACTATTTTTATATCTGGGTCTGTGTTCTGCAGATGCTTGCTTTTGCTGTGTTACTCCTGTGTATATTCAAGGATAAGAGCATGCCCATGGCACCATGGAAATGGTGAGAGCTGCCACGGACAGAGCATCTGTGCCTTTTCTTGGGCCTTTTCTTCCATTTTGTCTTGCTGAGGGTTTTCGCTTTGCAAGATAAATGGCCATCATATATGCAGAAGAGGTGGTGTTTGTAGGGTGCATGAATGCATAGTAGTGCAAAAATGCAGAACATCTTAAGGTGTCTGGCATGAAGTTTTGGATTATGGTAACCAATTGAAGCCATGTTTAGAAGTTGTGTTTTTGTTTGTTTGTTTTTTTTTTTTAAGACTTAAGCATGGCCATGAATCACAATGGTGGAATTGCTTCATCCCAAACCACTGGAATGATGCTATTGAGCTATCCAAATTAATAAACCTTGGTTGGTTTGACTGCAGTTTTTTCTTATTTAAGCAGCAGTTCCTAAACAAAACACTGAGTGTAATTAATATTTAATTTTAACCCTCTTTTAGTCTCAGAAAATATCAAAACACATCCACAGGAGTCAAAACTACAATAACTAGCATGCCACAAATCTCTTGACTCTCAGCATGGGCCAAGATGAACACTTCTTCCTGGGATCTTTGCAGTGGTGGGGCAGACTGGTCTCTTCTTTGGGTCACGCTTTTGCTGAAGTGACAAGTAGAGACATCTGTGCTCAGCCCCATTGGCTGCTGCAGCCAGCAGTGCTACAGCGGGGCTGTTGGCCTGAGGCGGTGTTCTGCAGTGCACAGTAAGGAAGTGGCAATTTATCGTTTTAATGCTGCATTTCGAAATGAAGAGCAGTATATAGTTTCTGATATCATATGGCCAGATGGCTTTCTTGTTCACTGGGTTACAATAGAGGTTGGCTACCTTTCTTTCTAACAGATTCAGGAAAAAGAAAAATAGTAGAAATGGCAGTATTTAGTAGATGAGCTGAATTCTGGAAGAAGTTTTGAAGTGTTGGTTTTTTTTTGTTATTGCTGGTTTGGTTTTTTGTTTGTTTTTTTTTGTGGGGTTTTTAAAAATTATTTATTATTTTATATTTCTAGAAAATCTGTTTTTCTTTTGCTAACAATTTTAAGTGCCCTTTCCAGTTCTCATGGTTAAGAAAATTTTTGTAATACTTTCTTTTGAAGACTTTTTGAAAAAATGTATATGCATATGTGTATTTGTGTGTGTATATGTATGTATTTATATATAAACATTTTAAACCTGTTTCAATGGCATGAACACTTTCCATTTTCTGTTACCAGGTTTACTCTGGGTTTGTTTGGTCTATCTCCTCCTTTCACCGAAACTAATTTGGTATAAAAATTGTTATGAGAATATCCTTGTACTTTATAACCAGTACATAAAATAAGGAACTGGTTTTGATTAAAGGATTGTGTTTGTTAGGGTTGTCCTCTAGTTAGTGATTCTTCCATACTAGAGTCTTCTGTGAAGACAATAGAAATTCTGTGCACAGACCCACTAAGGGGCCTGGGCTGTAGTGGCTCAAAGAAAAAAAACCTAAATTCTTTAATGATTACGTGTTTTGACTATAATGTTTCACTGTTGTCTTTGTAATTTAGCCATTCTTACAGCAAGTTAACAATGTTGTTTTTTTTTACTTGGATTGCTATAATGATTTCTGCAAAGCTCATTGAATTTGCTTTCCTATGTGGTTGTGTCCCATGTGGGGTTTTTAATTTTGCCCCAAGCTGAGCCTAAACTTCTTCATTTACATGTATTTCACATCAGAGTCATGGCAAGCACAATGTTTTCTTTGGTTTTTAATGACATTACAAAATTGGCAAAGCATCGTTTAACCCTCGGCTTGGGTTCCTCACCTAAGGAGAATTGTTACCAAAATTACCTGAATTTACAGCACTTAATGGGTAAAATAATGTTGTTTATGGCAATAGAAATAAGCAAATGGTGGAGCTTTGGGAGATGGAATTAATCAGAGAACAGCTTTGAAGCATTCTTGAGTTAACTGCTGGCTCTCTAATCCCTTCTACCAATAGAGGTTCTTTTGATACACACTAAATGATACTTATCGATTGAAATGGTAATGTTATTTACATTAGGGACTGATGATTATCAAATAAGCATCCATGATGAAAGACCTATACTTCAAGGAGCTCATCTCCAGCAGCTTAGCATTAAAGCATTTATGGTTTTGTGCCTGAACCTAGAGAAGACCAAGGGTGTTCTGAGGGCACCTCATCTAAGCTCTGTTAATCACAGTCTAATTCTAACATGTCCCTGAATTTTCTACCTTTGCTAGAGCAGAATCAATTAATCCTTCTGTCAGTGCAAATCCAGTGCTGTTTGAAAGGGCTTGGAAGATTTGTGGGGCATTCTGATTTGTGAAGCATTCTGATAATTGCAAGGATAAATTGCTTCCCTACTTAGTTGGGGAATTCTTTAATTAGGCTGTTGGAGGCTTTGCATGGCAAGAGCTCTGAGAAGGTGGGTAGAGCTTCAGCTAGCTACTTGGGACAGACAGCATTGGCTGGTGCTTGGAGGAGGAAGGGGTACACTTTTTTCTTTATCCAGATCTACATTTGTGTAGTCAATGTTGTGTGTAGGGAGTCAAAGCAGGCAGTGAGGAAGTAGGTAACTTCAGTCAAGCCAAGCTAGATTTTAAAATGTTGGGTAGTAGAACATAGGAAGAATCTTAATCCCAGCAGATTTCTGTGGCAGACCTACCAGTATTGTGTAGGGAGTAGATGTGAATGGAGCTTCAGGAATTCAGTGCACATGGTCTGGTTCTTGTCCTCACACAATGACTTGTCCTAGCATCCCACTGCTTCATACCACCTTGGAGAAGAGGAGGGGAAGCCTGGGGCTCACCTCTATGATGCGTTTCCTTTAGCAGTTCATCAAGTTTGTGAACAGGCTGGCAGTCTGCTGCTTCAGCCACAGCCCATGGCAGAATATATTCCCATGCAATTTGTCATAAAGACATTATCTGTTGAATGCAGTTAGTTTCTCTCAGCAGGAGACAGAGGTTTTTGGTGCAACTTCTGCAGTCTCATAAGGAAAACAGAACACATGGAAAATATTTTCTACCACTTTGTGCAGTGTTTCTTTCAGCATGCAGGTGCTGGTATGCAGCTCTCTTTCCAGTTTTCCTGCAGGATGCCACCTGGGAAATCCCCTTGTGCTCCTTTGCACATGGCAGGGGGAGCATAGAGAATGTGAACATATTGAGATCCACCAGTGAGTACGTTGTAGCTAGATTTGCAGATATCCACCCAGCACAGGCAGGACAAAGGTCTGTGGAAGGGCAGAACTGTGAGGTACACAGGTTCAGGGCCACAAGGTGGGTGCCTGTGGGCAGGAGGGGAGGATGCAACCTGCTCATAGCAGTTTTCTTGGCTGTGGGTCAAAAGCTGTGCAGAACTGGTCAGAGCATGAGCCATGCTTATTTCAAAGGGAGTTTCAATTGTTATTTAACTATAATGCATGTTTTGCTGAGTCATAGCAATGTTGAAGTCTAAATTAAGTCATCTGCCCACTTGGAAACACCCTAGTATTAGTTTTACAGTATTCTCAGTTTTTAAATTCTTAGCCATAGCTCTCCAGGGAAATCCCTGAAGTATCTCTGCAGGCTTAGTTGTGAAGTCATGTGGGTTTTATTGATTTCCACAAGATGACTCTCTGATTTCCCATTTTATGTACTGTATAAAACATCTTCACTTACCTGTGCTGTCACGGGTGTTGGCCAGCAGTGAGATAATACACATCTGTGGAAACAGATTTATCATTTTAAGGTTTGAGAGCAGGAGGCAGCTATATTAGTTGCTATGATATAAAACAGCTGATACCAAAATGTTTAGGACTGCTCTGCATATTTTAGGAAATGTATGAGTGAAGAGCTGGGCTTCTTTGTTCAGTAATTACAGTATGGCTCATGCTTAGCCATGGTGAATCAAATAACCTGCAATGATGAAATAGGTATAGGACCATTTGTGACAGCTACAGCTTTATTTTAACAGGTTATCGTGCATGAAATTAGTTAGTAACTAGTGGGTCTTTATGCCATGGTAACATCTGGTTTTGTTTTTCTGAGTACAGTTCTAAGCTTTATCCCAAACGAAGTTGCACCTTCTCTCTGACAATGTTGGATTTTCCAGCTGCCAAGTCACAGAGCAAGTTTGTTTAAGACCTTAGATTTCTGGCTGTGAATCCAAAGTAATTCAGCTGATTTCAGAGAAGTTATTCATATGTGTCTGCATATATATCTGATGGAAAGATTCCATCCTATCATCCCATGTAAAGAGATCTGTCCATCTCCTCATATATTGTACCGTAAGAGCTAATCTTGACAATGGAGTTTGTATCTGTTTCAATGCAGACTAGGGAAATGATGACTCCCATGATTTTTTTTTTGGTAGTTATCTTACTCTCTGACTTTCCCTCAGGCATCCAAGTACTATCTCTCAAGAGGAGACTGCAGCAGCAGACATTAGGAGTGGGGCAAGAGTTGCATGATAAGAGTCATTAAACAGCAATAAAGAAAAAAACATGATAAACTAGAGATGCCTCAGAACAGGAACCACCTATTGTGAATTTTTAGGATTTTTCTTTGCTTTTGGTAAGTGTCTGCTTCTCTCTCTGAATGGAAAGCTGAAAAATGGACTGGTGAATGGGCATTGTGCATTTGCTCACAAAAGCTTCAGTCATGTAACAGAAGTGACTCAAAAGGATTCAAAAGACCCTGTTTGATTCCTTCCCTATTGTCTTGCTTACTAATATACTAATTGCATTTGGGAGGGAAAGAAGGGCTGTATTAGCAGCTCCTTTTGACAGCCAGCTTCAGTTCCAACAAAATGTGGGGGAACCTTCCCTACCCTTAAGGTCATAGAATCGTAGAATCATAGAATAGTTAGGATTGGAAAGGACCTCAAGATCATCTAGTTCCAACCCCCCTGCCATGGGCAGGGACACCTCACACTAAACCATATCACCCAAGGCTTCATCCAACCTGGTGTTGAACACTGCCAGGGATGGAGCATTCACTACCTCCCTGGGCAACCCATTCCAGTACCTCACCACCCTAACAGTAAAGAATTTCTTCCTTATATCCAATCTAAACCTCTGCTGTTTAGGTTTCAACCCATTACCCCTTGTCCTATCACTACAGTCCCTAATGAATAGTGCCTCCCCAGCATCCCTGTAGGCCCCCTTCATATACTGGAAGGCTGCTATGAAGTCTCCACGCAGCCTTCTCTTCTCCAGGCTGAACAGCCCCAACTTTCTCAGCCTGTCTTCATATGGGAGGTGCTCCAGTCCCCTGATCATCCTCGTGGCCCTCCTCTGGACTTGTTCTAACAGTACCATGTCCTTTTTATGTTGAGGACACCAGAACTGCACACAATACTCCAAGTGAGATCTCACGAGAGCAGAGTAGAGGGGCAGGATCACCTCCTTCGACCTGCTGGTCATGCTCCTTTTGATGCAGCCCAGGATACGGTTGGCTTTCTGGGCTGTGAGTGCACACTGCTGGCTCATGTTCATTTTCTCATCAGCCAACACCCCCAAGTCCTTCTCCACAAGACTACCATGAATTTCCTTTTTGCCCAACCTGTAGCTGTGCCTGGGATTGCTCCGACCCAGGCGTAGGACCTTGCACTTGGCATGGTTAAACTTCATGAGGTTGGCATCAGCCCACCTCACAAATGTGTCAAGGTTCCTCTGAATGGCATTCCTTCCCTCTAGCATATCAACAGAACCACACAGCTTGGTGTCATTGGCAAACTTGCTGAGGGCACACTCAATTCCACTGTCCATGTCAGCGACAAAGATATTAAACCAGACTGGTCCCAACACCGATCCCTGAGGGACACCACTCGTTACTGATCTCCAGCCGGACATTGAGCCGTTGACCACAACTCTTTGAGTGCGACCATCCAGCCAGTTCTTTATCCACCGAGTGGTCCACCTATCAAATTGATGACACTCCAATTTAGACACAAGGATGTCATGTGGGACAGTGTTGAACGCTTTGCACAAGTCCAGGTAGATGACGTCAACTGCTCAACCCCTGTCTATCACTTTTGTAGCCCCGTCATAGAAGGCCACCACATTGGTCAGGCAGGATTTCCCCCTAGTGAAGCCATGCTGGCTGTCATCAAGCACCTTGCTCTTTTTCATGTTCCCTAGCATGCCTTCCAAGAGAATCTGCTCCCAGATTTTGCCTGGCACAGAGGTGAGACTGACTGGTCTGTAATTCCCTGTGTCATCCATTTTCCCCTTCTTGAAAATGGGGGTTACATTTCCCTTTTTCCAGTCATCAGGAACTTCACCTGATTGCCATGATTTTTCAAATATGATGGCCAGTGGCTTTGCAAGTTCATTCGCCAGCTCCTTCAGGACCCGCGGATGGATTTCATCAGGTCCCATGGACTTGTGTACATTCAGGTTCTTAAGATGGTCTCGAACCAGAGCCTCTCCTACAGTGGGCCCAAGGTCTAGGCTTTCACAGTCCCTGCGTCCGCCTTCCAAGACTCGGGTGCTGCGGTCAGAGCCTTTGCCAGTGAAGACTGAGGCAAAGAAGCCATTCAGAACCTCAGCCTTCTCCAAGTCCTGTGTAGCCAGTTCTCCTGAGGGGGCCTACATTGTCCTTAGTCTGTTTTTTAGCCACTACATACCTATAAAATCCCTTCCTATTATCTTTAACATCCCTTGCCAAGTTTAGCTCCAATTGGGCCTTAGCTTTCCTAACTTGGTTCCTAACTACCCGGACAACATCCCTGTATTCTTCCCAGGCCACCTGTCCTTGTTTCCACCTTTTATAAGCCTCTTTTTTTCCTGTGAATTTTTCTCAGCAGCTCCTTATCCATCCAAGGAGGTCTCCTGGCCCTTCTGCTGCACTTCCTTCTAGTCGGGATGCAACACTCCTGAGCTTGTAGCAGGTGATCCTTGAATGTTAACCAAGAGTCTTGGGCCCCCTTGCCCTCTAGGGCTATATCCCATGGAACCTTGCTAAGCAGGTTCCTGAAGAGCCCAAAGTCTGTAGCTGTTGCAGTTAATTATTTCTGCTGATTTGGGAAGGCTGTGATGTGGAGGGCACAGTTGCATCTAGTCCCCAGTCAGGGCTGCTCAAAAGCATTTGAGGTGATGGCTGAGCTGTGGCCTAGAGGATAAAAATACAGGTGGCTTATTCACAAGTGAATGTGAGGGGCAGTTTAGGCAAAAGCTGTTTTCCAAAGCTGAGCCCCTGCTGTGAGAGATGCAGTGCAGCCATGTGCTGTGTGCAAACTCTCCATCAAGCATCCTCAGAGCAGCCTTGGCAGTAAACACTCCTTGCTGCTCATCAGCCCTGCAGAATGTAAATATTTAAGTCGTCCTGTTGCAGAATAAGCTCTTTCAAGAGCCTTCTGTTTGTAATGATTCACAAAAGTAAATGCTTCCTATTATAGGAACATGCTGCAAGTTCCTGTGCTTTCCTGTACTTAAATGCCTCACTGATGATGTATGAAAAGCATAAAGAGCTGGTGAGCTCAGCTTGCTGCTGCTCATTGGGTACTTGACCAGCTTTGTGTCTGTGGTAGTGGGCTTTATGGGCCCACCAGTGCCCTCCTCAAGAATGAAACTGGTTGGACCCGAGCCTTCCTGAAATGTGGTTGTGGCACATGTAGCATCTTGGGTGTGTAGCTCACTTGCTCTCAGCAGATCATGGTTTTTTCCTTCTTCATTTTCAAGTGCTGAATAACAAAGGATGCAGCTGTCTGCAGATGTTCACTGGTTGGACGACATTTTTTATTAGGACACAGGTGGTATCTGGAATATACTGCTTTTGATATCTTCAAGGGCAAAACCAAATGATGGCTCTGTAGCTGATTTGGTGGAAATGTTGGCATCTTTCAGGGCTCTGCTACCACCTTCTGTGTGGAAGGATGATGTAGTTTCAGTACACCATCACTGTTTGCTTCTAACATTCTGGTTGGAAGAAAATGATGCTTCAAAGCCTTCTGCATTTCAGAGCTGCTTCTCGTGGCCCCTCATTCAATGAAATCATAGGGAATAATAAGCTCCCAGATTTCTTATGAAAGTTGTGTGTTTTTTTTTCTGATGCCTTTACCTTTTTCCACTTCCATTTCCCCCTTCTCCCTCACCCCCTTTCTTTTTTTTAGAATAGAGACATTTGTGCTGCCACAGTTTAGGCACAGTTGTAGTGACCTTTGTGTCACTGTAAATATTTCCCGCATCCCAGGCTCAACTGGAGTGAGTGGTATAAAGCATGCCTTCCAGTAAGTCCTGAGACTGAGGTTTTCTCACATGGGTACAAGTCTTCCATGCAGCAATTTCTGGTTTTGCATGAAGCTTCTTGTTCCTTTAGATTGACGCACATGTAACAGTCATGTCAGGGCAGTAGCCTTGCCTAGTTGTGGGGATTGATGCAGGATGAGTTAATGTCTTACTGAATTAAGAATTCATTGTCTTTTCCTGCCTTGTGTTGTATTTGACAGTTGTTTATGGTCTGATATGAAGTTGTTATAGTAGTATTTTTTAATCTTCTTAAACTGATGTGAATGGGATACTGAAGAAGGTTGAATATTCAGCTAATTTGATCTGATTGGGATTTGTTCAGATAGTAATGTTTATCATAAAAGTGCATTCTGATTAGATTTGTTAAATGTTACCATGAGCCATTTTCCCTTAAGAGAAAACAAGAGTTATAAACACTCTGGGAGGCTGGCCAGCATTTTGGAAAGTTCATAGTAAAAATATTGATAATAATACATATTTGAGACTGATATAATTAAATCTTACTTCTGTAGTTAAAATTCTTCATCCAAGGTACTCACTTCTACTCTCCATTCCCATATATTGTACTATTGAAGAGGAAAGAGAACAGTGTAACTAGCTCAGGTGATTGTAAGGAAGTTATCAATTTTTCATAGTGTTACTTGAAGTTTTTCCTTATTCTCTGAAGGATCAAGCATGTGGGTCATGCATAAACTAATTTTCTCTATCTTTACCACCTGCCTGCTGTGTGATACCTGTGCTGAATGTGAGCACTGCTGCTGGTGTCTGCTGAACCAAGAACACAAAACCCCCTGTTGTATCTCAGTGTCTGGGAGGCAGCTGAGTGAGAGAAAGCAGAGGTTTTCTGATGGTGTGCTTTGCCCTTGAGACTGACTGGATCAGAGTGATGCAAGTTCAGTTCTGGCTTGGAGTTATGAGGTACTGCAAATAAATATGTAGTAATTTATTCTCTTGTGATGGAACGTACAAGTGATAACCTTAATGAGATCCTCACGGCTTTACAAGCTGCTGTTGTCTGCTTCATCTTGGTTTCTGATTCCTTCTCTGTTTAAGATAGGCATGTAGGCTTATGTGAAGAAACTGATCATTTAGGTTAAAGTAAATAAATAAATGAAGAATCCCAGTGCTACAAGATCCAAAGTTACCCACTGGTGAGGATGGGTTATAGGTCCCTCTCTGTGCTCGATGCACAGAAGACGCGTTTATTACAGC
Organism: Melopsittacus undulatus; assembly: GCF_012275295.1. Classification (NCBI taxonomy): domain Eukaryota; kingdom Metazoa; phylum Chordata; class Aves; order Psittaciformes; family Psittaculidae; genus Melopsittacus; species Melopsittacus undulatus. The sequence goes on along the minus strand of NC_047532.1, from coordinate 31,268,510 downwards.
CTGTCTGTGGAGCTGCTTTTTTTTGCACAAGATGTGAAAGATTCAGCTTTTAGAGCTGGAGGTTCTACAATTCACTGAGGCTGAGTTGTCAGTCACCAGAGTCCCATGACCAGTGTTTACATGAGGAATAAGAATGTTTCTTATTGTATTAGGCTGTCATATAAGCAACTGCAGAATGATTGCTCCCAAATCCAGTGTATCCAAAACTGTGGACTCTATGAGACTGCTTCACTGCCATTGGATAGGTGTCTACTACAAGAGTGTTTGTATTTGACTACCAAGTGGCAGTCCAGACCCAGCAATCTAAAAGGGTCTATTTCTGCCATCAAGTCGCAAGGATCTAAAATATAATTATTTGCAAGTGTGTAGACACCATTGAATCAAATTGAACTGCTGAAGGTTAAATTACTATCTTCAGAAATGTTTTTATGATATCCATTTTGACATTTCATTATCCCAGTACAACATAAATAACAAATTTGGTTAGCTGTCAAGGAGCAACAAAAATAAACCAACATTTTTCTATCATTTTTGCTCCAGAAAAATAGTAGGAGGAATAGTAAAAAATATCTGGTTGCCAAAGATGGATTGGAGTTTAAGCCTGTCCATTGAAAATTATATTTAGTTGGGTTGCTAGAATATTTGTTTCCCAGAAGGTGCTGTTACAAAGAATGTTAGTGTTGGTGGCAGATGTTCAAGATTCTGCATCCATTGCTGGATATAACCAGTTGCAGTTTGGGCAGTGCTATTTTTGTATCCAGCTTTAGTGTGGTTTCCAAGATTCATTTTGAAACTTTGAGATTGTATTGTGCCTATAGGACTAGAACCTCCTGGTAGTTTGCCCAAAATTTGTTTTTTTAATCAAGCACAATTCAAATAAAACATCAATTTTATTGACCTCATTAGCAAAACCTTTCAGAGTTTCAGATTTTTTTTCTTACATTTTTTTTTTTTGCTGCAGGTACCGGTTGTATTTTGTTTACTTGATATTTTCAGAAATATCCTTTCAAGTTATATGAGTTCATCGCACAAGTGTCTGTGTACTCTATATGGGTACCTGTGGAGACAGTGTTCTCACAGGAGAATGGATATTTGGTACATGAGCTCTGAATAACTCTGAGGGATACAGCAAGGGCGTGGGAGGCCCAAGGAAGCTTAAGCAAGCAAGATAAGAAGAAGCTGGAATTCACTGACTTATGAGAACTGTGGACTGTTGGCAAGCATTCGAGGTCAAGTTCTCACACCTGTGCTTAACCAATTATATGTTAGTCACTAAGGGTCTTCAAGACAAGTATCCAATCATGATATGCCAAATTGCTGTAGGTGTGTGTAAGCAATAGTATATAAGAAGTTAATGCTTTGCAGTAAATGGCTTTTTGTCTGATCATATTGATCTCTGACTGAGTCCATTCCGCGGCAAATGGCGCTCGAACAGGGACCCTCTATAAGTTCACATTGAAACGGAAGAGGGTGTGAATCGCTGGGCCGTGAAGAGATCAGCTGGAATCGATCTGGCTGGACCAAGATCGGGAGGCAGAAGCCTCGGAGGAGGGAATCCTTGGATCGGAGCCTTGTGAGCCCGGAAGACACTGCGCAGTGCAAATAAGGTGAGCAGCCAGACGGTTGGAAGGGAGCTTAAGGATGGGAAAACAGTTAAGTAAAGAAGAAGTAATACTTAAGCTCTTCCAACGTATCCTCTCTGTGAGAGGGACAGACTATGATGAAGCTATGCTAAAAAGATTGTTGCTCTGGAGTAAGGAGAAGGAGTTAATTGTGGGAGTCAGCAAAGCTTTTAATCTCGAGACTTGGGAGAAAATTACTGAGGAAGAAGCCTCTGATTTAGGGATGTTTTCAGTCCTTCTTAAGGTGAAGGGAGCAACCCTTAAAGAGACAGACTTAATGTTGAAATGGTTGAAGACGCATTACCCAGAGATTGATGAGTCTACCGGATTTGAGATATCCTTGTGGAATGGGGCAGGAGTTAAGCTGTGGAATGCAGCCACAAAAGGCAGTGATGCTGTGAAAAGTTTGTTAGTCATTTGGAGAACTGTTTTAGAGACGTTAAAGTCAAAAAAATGAGATCATGGAGACCAGCGCCCCCTCCCCCCCGAATCTCCGCTGGTTGCCGCTATGGCTGCGAAGATTGAAGATGGGGATGAAGATGATGCTTTTGATTCAGATCCTATTGACCCCGAGAAGGAGCCTGTGTGCGTTCATCAGTTTGCTGTTGCTGCTCCTGAGATTCTGATGCCTAATAATGCTGATGCTGACCTGGATGGTGCTTTTGACCTGGAGCCTATTCATCCAGAAAAGAAGCCTGATTTATATCCCCCAGATCCTCGTGATAAATGGGCATCTGCAAAGGGAGAAGTGAGATGGGTGGGGGATGTGGATGTATTGCACGGTTTCCCGTGGTGTGTGTGCTTCCCACCCGAGATGGGAAGGTCTCTTGTATGCTCTTATCAGGGGTATCGGGCAGAATGTGTCAGACCATGGAGTTGGGACCCCATATACAACCCCTTTTGATACAGTCTCTATGTGATACTTGTGTACTAGAAGTTGGTAAATATAAGTATGTCCATGTTTCTATCAACCCTTGGAAACCTTTATAGATACTGCTGGCAACTTCTTCCAACATAGGCTGGCCACCTGTGTTGCAATGAGTGTGCATTTTGGTCAGTATAAAAGCCCAAGCCTCATGCGATGTGAGGGAGGCAGAGCCTCTGCGGGGACGCCCGCTAAGGTTGAGCCTGCCACCTTGCACTGCAATAATGCTTCTTGGAGCTGGTTTCCTGATAGTCTTTACAGGGTCCTTGTGCCATGCTCTGCATGTGGGACTGTGTAGTTGGAGCAATGATTGTCTGGATTTTGTGTTTCAAATATTGTAGTTGTGTGGAGTGTGCTTGTGGGATCCCATATATGTGTGTGTCTGTGTGTGTGTGTGATGAGGGCAAACAGTGTTCTGTGTATTTTTTGTTGTCAGGTTCATGTAAAAGTTTTTAACAGGTAGCAGTTTAACCTTTCAGGCAAGAAAGGGTTAATGCAAAAGTGCGGCAGTTATTTGTTGCTGCTGCTGAGAAGGCTGCTGCCCATAGGCCGGTGGTTTTAGCTGTGCAAAGCAGGGTGAGCGACTTTGAAAAAAAAGAAAAAAAAGGGTAATGATAACTCATTCTAGCTGTTATTAGTGACTGTAGTTTTGTTGTGTATTGCTTCAAGCTTGTTTTCCAGCCAGTGTACTATCAACAGCACGTAAGGGATTTGATTCAGTGATGCTGTCAGTGTGGGTCCCTGAATAGGTTAGTCGAATCACCCTCCGATACAGTGGGCTGTTCAGTACGGTTCCCACAATGGGATGCAGACAGGCTGATCAAATATAAAAGGTTCAAGGAACCCCCCCTTTATAATGTTCCAGTATGGTCTGAGCCATAGGGGTTAGGAAGTATTGCTTTTGATTCTGCTTGTGCGACAAAAAAAAAAGGGGGGGGGACGGACTGTTAACACTGTGCAGTCTATTTCTGCAGCTGCTTCACATTCCGTTTGCATCAGAATGCTTCTGCTTTAAGGAATCACTTTAACCTGTCTATTTCTCAAGAACTGATAACCTGGAGGAAGGGGTATATTTCTGTCCTCCTACCTAGAGGTCCATGGTAGCTGCCTGCAGTTTGTCAAGCCTTGCCATGAGCTGGACAGATGAGTGGAAGAACTCGATGCATCAGCTACAGGAGCTGACCATGAACACCCCAAGCAGAATGAGATAGAGAGAAACGAATGATTGCAAAACATCGCTTGGGGGCAACTGAAAAGTAACAGCTTGAATATGTGTGCTTGTAAAGTAGCTATTATTAGAGGTTGTGATTTTGCATATAAAACCACCTGTATTTACTAGCCAGTTGCTAACAAGAAACTATACCTTGTATTGTATGGATTTGTCACTTGTAAAAGAGATGTTAAAGAATGCAAATTTGCAGTAGCTGCTAGAAAATGCTAAGGCAAAAGCTAGAAAGATTTTAATATGATGGTACTGTTACAAAGCAGGTAATGGAACAAATTAAGAGGGTGGGAGAAATCCACTGGTAGGAAGTTTCTTTGGTTAGTCACCCACTGTCATCAGCATCTTCAACATGCTGATGCACTCTGTAATAGTTACTCTGCTAATGTAAATCTGTGTGTGCTTTGCTGTAGCAGTGACTTGTTACTGGATGAAGCAGATGACAAGGTGCAAGGAATGAGATTGACCAAATGCCTGCTACCACAGTCAAGGGCAAGACTGGGTTGGGCTCTGTGTCTGCCACCAAGAAGAACCCTTAGCTCCGCTGCTGGCTGCAACCCAGCAGGCGTAGAGTGGTGGAGACACATGCCATGCCAGACCTTCATGTGAGGGATGGCCTCCGCTGTTATCAGAGAGCCATCCAGGAGAAAAAAGGTAGGCCCAGCTGTGTACAACTGTCAACAGGACCATACTGACTGCCAGAGAAACATATAAAGCCCCAGAACTCAACAACATAAAGAAACAGCAGTGGTAGAATTCTTTGTAAAATCTTTGTAATATCTGTTCTATTATGTGTGACCATGGGTAATGGACAAGTATACTGAGCACATCTGTTAAATTCCCATTATTTCATCCTGTTACATGGTGTGTAGGATTCACTGGTATGCCACATGTTATAAAGGTTCAAGTGACTTCAAATCAGACCAGTCTTACTGAAATAATGCTACCTAGAGTAGTGGGTTGTTATGTTATACAAGTCAAGCAGTGACAGAGCAGACACACAAAATTGTAAAAAACTTTTAGTAAAACTAAAAAGGGGGAGATGTGGAGACAGTGTTGTTGTGGTTTAAACCAAGTCCCCCAACTCCCGGAGAGTTAGGAAGGAGAATCCAAAGAATGTAGCCCCCACGGATTGAGATAAGAACGGTTTAATTGCTAAGGCACAACACAAATCACTACTGCCATTACTACTACAAATAATAGATAAAGCCAATAACAAGCGAAAAGAATACAATACCCCACCAGCCACCGACCCATAACTCACTCCACCCTGCCCGGCCAAGCACCGCGTGCTCCCTCCTCCATTTTCCTCCAGAGCTCCACCCCCCAGCTCTCTCTCTCCCAGTTGCCTCTTGGGCATCACGTGCTATGGTATGGAATACCTCATTGCCTAGCCTGGGTCAGGTGTCCTGTCTCTCCTTCCTCCCGGCCTCCCCTCCTCCACCTGGCTGGAGCACGTGCTCAGAAAAGGCCCTGAACAAAAACACCCTCAAAACATGCTCGCTATCAAGCAACTGTTCCCAGCCCAGAAGTCAAAACACAGCAATGCACCAGCTACAAGAAGAAGAAAAAAATGACTGCTACGGTTGAACCCATGACAAGTGTTCTCACAGGAGAATGGATATTTGGTACATGAGCTCTGAATAACTCCGAGGGATACAGCAAGGGCGTGGGAGGCCCAAGGAAGCTTAAGCAAGCAAGATAAGAAGCTGGAATTCACTGACTTATGAGAACTGTGGACTGTTGGCAAGCGTTCGAGGTCAAGTTCTCACACCTGTGCTTAACCAATTATATGTTAGTCACTAAGGGTCTTCAAGACAAGTATCCAATCATGATATGCCAAATTGCTGTAGGTGTGTGTAAGCAATAGTATACAAGAAGTTAATGCTTTGCAGTAAATGGCTTTTTGTCTGATCATATTGATCTCTGACTGAGTCCATTCCACGGCAGGTACCCATGGGGGCTGTCTTCTTGTGACATTGTATACTTTAGAGATTGGTATGAAAACAGGAGCAAAATCTTCCTGTGCTTTCTGGTTTGTATTCAAGTTGCTAAGAAGGTGAATAATTTTTAGGCTTTTTGCCCTGGACATTATTACTTAATTTAGTTAAAATTAAACATTATCAGCTGAAGTTATAATATTTTATAAGGGATTTGTATTGCATTGTGAGCTGCATCCTTAATGACTGATAACTGCAATAATTTTAGAAGTGTGATGTTCCTTTTTGAAGGAACTGTAAACAGGCTTAATAGCAGTGCAGCAGAAATAGTTTATCTTTTAAAGGCTTAAGATGGGAAGCCATTCTTCATTTTTATCTTAACAAATGAAGAAAACACTTTATATTTTCCTTCTAAGTAGCAATGGACTGTCATGGGAAAATGTATGACTAATTTGTCTTGAGTTTCTGTTCTTGAATCTGATTTCCAGTGATGATTTTGGGATTGAAACAAGCATTCAGGAAGTTAAGCCAGACATTTGGGAACTGTTAGTACTCCATCCAAGTAACCTGGTGGATTCATTCACTTTATCACGAGTTTTGTTTGGTGTTGTCTGATAGTTATGCAACAGGAATATACATTTACATTTTAGCATTTACATAAATGGATTATAAAATGCTGAGCAGTTGCATAGTTTGATCACTCTGGATCTATTTGTTTACAAACAAACAAGCAAACAAAAGATCTGATTCCCTGTCCCAGTCTGGTAGAGATGCTCAGAACCCAGCAGCATCTCTGAAGGAGCAGATGCTGCTCCAGCCTATGTCCCAGTGACTGAGGAACTCTGCTAGCTGGTGGCAGGAGACAGGACAACAATGCCTGAACCCCATCTCTTGGTGTCTGGGTGAGCACCTTGCCCCCCACCCAGGGTTTCCAGCTACAGGGCCACTCTTAATCCAGTCTAGTTTAGGTGAAGACAGGGGCATCCTGGAGTGCTAGTGAGGGTGGTCAGGTTTAGGCTCTCTGCTGCCATATCTGCCTGGGGTAGTGCTCCACACCTGCACCATCCTCCCCAGCAGGCCAGCCCATGGTGGTTAGAAATATTTTGTGGGGCATGATTGGGAGCTGGGAAGGAGGGGCTACTCATGCTACAGCTGTACCAGTCTACGGTGAAGGTAAGCACTCTTTCTAACCGCTTAGGGTTTGCAGATGCTGTTAGTTGCTCTTAGTGTACAATATCCTTTTCCCTTCCTTCTCTTTTTTCAGCCTAGAGAGATCACATATGCCTTTCACTATAACTTCTCTGTACTTAACTCACTAATCTGGCTTGTCCAAGCAAGTGTGTCGTCATCATATAATCATGAGCTTTCCTTCGTAATAGGCTTGATCATGCTGGAAGGCTTTATAAGCCAGCAGAATGGATTTTGATCTCCTTCTGGTTTGGGTTTAGTGCAACACAGCTGTTACAGTGGTGCCTCTGCTACATTAGGGACAAGCACAGTGTATTTATCTTGGCTCCTGGCTCTTCTTCACCATAAGGCGCCATGACTTAGCTCTCATCTGTTATGGGAGATGCTGTCATAGTCCCAGATTTTCCTATGTGACATTGATGTACTACCACATTGTGGATAAACCTGGTGTACCAGGCATCTAACTATATGAGCTAAACACAGATTTCTGCACTGAAAACATAGTTTCTGAAGCCTTTTTTAGTCTTTTTGTGGGGTCTCTGTGAGCCTTTCAGATTTGCATTTCAGTCTAAGTCCTTTGAGTGGCTGTGGGCTGTGCAGCTGAAGGAGGTGAAGGATTAGACCTCAAAAGGCTTTATCATTAAAAAATGGTGATTGCTTCACATGACAGACATCAGTGCACAAGAGACTGTGCTGGACACCACATTTCTGCTTTCTGTGTTCTGTGCTGGAGGTTAAAATCATATTTGTTTCTTCCATTTCACAAATGCTGGTGATTGAGCACAGAGCAGGTCAAAGTCCAAACAACGTTTTTCTTAGGCAATGACTAGAAGTAACTTTGGGCAGTATGAAATACCTAAGATAGACACCCTTATGACAACTTGGTATTCAAGCCGTGAACCAGAGCCAGGGCTTTGCAGTTGCTTCAAGTTGCTGTACTGGCTAACTTTTCTTGCTTATGATAATTCAGACAAGACCATATCATAAGGTTTTTGGGAAAGTATTACTACTGTTGTTGCTGAGCAGAGGACTGTTTGTTTTTCCTCTGTGGTGTTTGCTAGCAGGAATTACCTCATGTGTTATCAGGACCCTCAGCTCTGCCCTTGGTTTTCTCCCTGGCTCAGGTATCCTAAGCAGCTTTTACACCTTTTCTTGTTCTAGGGTGACAAAATCACATTTTCTTTTCACCTGTTGCTTTTTTGCATGAAGTCACTCTGAGGGGAGTGGGGAAGAGAACTCCTATGTTCTGCTGCCAAAACGCCCACTAAATACACCTGGGCTGACACGCAGCGCTGGAAAGCCCAAGGTCATTTTTGCTCCTTGACCTTGATGAGTTCCTGTAATCTGTTGCTTTGCTATCAAGGCGCTGGCCACTGGTCTATCTTTTTTAATTAAAAAAAAAAATCTTTTAAGTAACCTTAAGCTGATCCATCTGTTGGAAAAGAGTGATAACTTTTTAACCAAGAATTAGTGGGTTTTCAGAGCAGGTGGTATTTGATTTTTCTGGCAGTGCTATGCCCGTGATAATTTCCTTCAGGTGTGATTAGAGCTTTGCTCATCTGAGAATCATCTGCAGAGAAGTGAATATGGAGTAGAAGAAACTGGGGTTACAAGAGTTTGTGTTACCTAACAGGTTACGTAGTGAACAAGGAGGCTGACTGTTCACATGCCTGTGTCAAGGTCTTTAAGTGTTATGAAAGCTTCTGTGTGTGGCTTTATCCATCTATGAGGAAGAATTTGTGTCAGTCTTTTGTTGATATTTGCAGAATTTTTTGAGGTCTAAGATGATGATTTTGCCACCTGGCAAAGCCCAGAGCTTTATCTCCTTTCCCATACCTGCAGGGCACCCTTGGATATAAATTTCTATTCTGGTCTTTTATGTTGTATGTGTTTATTTTCCTTTCAAAAAAAAAGTAGATGCCTGAATGTGGCAGCTTAGTTGCTGGAATTGAAGAACACAAGCAAGACGAAACCTGTTCTTGCTATTACATCTATAATTTAATTAGTGCAAATCAAGATCTTGTTTATACCTTACATTGTGTTGTGTGAGAGTTTTAAGTGTTTGCTGGAAAGCGTGAAGGACTTTATGCCGCCTTTGCCTAAAGCATAAAAGGAAAAGGCCATTTTGCTTTTAAAAAGAAACTCAAGAGCAGTTTGTGCCCTACATCAAAGATAAATATTTGGTTCCTTGATCTCACCCAGACAGTTTGTAATGCAAGTCCAAACCCAATCTAAAACTAGTAACCAAAGTGTTTTTTGCCTGCTTTCAAGTTCTTGCTTGCTAAACCTAATCGTGCTGGTTATGTGTTTTTCCAAAGTTTAGCAGCCTTATATAATGGAGAGTAGATTTTGCTTTGGCTTGAGGTACCGTGTCGTCATCCTCTTGGACCACCTCCAGGAGAAAACAGGTGGCAGTTTTGCTGGGATCTCACAGCTTCTCTGTTTTTATTAGCCTTTCTGGATGGTATCCTCTACAGTGTAGACCCACCCCTGAGATCCACTTTCTTTGGACCACTCCATGGAATTTCTTCTGTTCACCTTCTACAATTTCTATCAAATATCTTAAAAATGCCTGCCTAAGCCTTTCAATGTTCATTCTAATAATTGGTTTATGATCAGATTAACTCCATTTGAGTGGCTACAAGGAGCCTAGGAGTATCCTTATGGATCATCCGGGGACATCCATACACTTCCCTGTGAAGGATATACTCTGGTGATCCGCTCTAGAAACAGCTGCATACCCAGCAGTAGCTTTTTCAGGGTTGTGTCATGGCTCTTTCCCTGTTCCACACATTTCCAGTCTTCCCTGAAAGAAGTTCCCATTTCCTGTGGTTTTCATAGCTTCCACACTCTGTTCGGGCTCTGTCCAGAGCAGATGAAGCTCACATCTATTTCCATCACCCAGCTGATGTGGGCAGTGCTGATGGGGCACTTGCCCATTGCCAGGATTACACTTTCCCAGGAGTGAAGAAAGGAAGTAGAGCAAATTGCAGGCAAGAGAAAAAGTAGATGCAAGGAAGTAGTGAGGTTACTTTGCTTCATGAATACCTCTCCTTTGCATTTGCTGATCCTTGGATCATGCTGTTGGGAGACACCACTCCTGGCGACACTGTGCTGTGACTGAGAAGTGTCTCAAGCACTGCAATGATTAAAAAACTGTCTTTTTTTACAAGGGTAGCACTCTAAGAATGGCTGCTAGAGCCTGATTTCTGTTTCCATTAGTTACACTGCTACCTTATAAATTGCCCATGCAGTTTCCCTCAGTAATGGCTATTCATCACCTCCTCTTCCAGACTCTGGATTTGGGGTATTCAGGGATGTGTAGGCAGCTGCTGTTTGTATTTTAATGGTACATCTTGCTAAATGCTTCATTGAGAAGAAAGGTGTTATAAATAATTCAATTGAATTATTTTGTAGTACATATATATGTATATTATATCCTGTTAGCATAGTGTCACTTTATGCATGCAGATAAGCTGTCTATATGCACAGATGAACGATTTGGGATCTTGGGACCCTAAGGCTGTGACAAGCATTACAATATGATGCATTAATACCGTTTCTGGGCGTTAGTGAGTTCATCCCCAGAAGGACTGTGCTCCAGTTCACTAGTGCATATTGTGTGATTTTGCTGCCATGGGAGGGACTGCCTTGTTCCTGCTGCGGCTGTTTTAAATGTGGAGATTTTTATCATGTCTCTTTGGTGCTTTTGTGGGAAGGGAGATGTAGTTGGTTTGTATTTATGTCTTTTAAATGAAAATAAAAATCTTTCTTTGCTAATGACGAAGCATGAAGACAAATTGTAATCCATATTGCCTGCTATAGTACTCCTTTTTCAGATGGGGACTAATCTCCTTTTCTCCTTGGGAAAGGAAAGGTAAACAAGATCCTCCAAAGAAATATAATGTGCTCGCTGCCCTTGTCTGGAGTAAGAAACACTTTTTTTTTCTTTCTTTCTTCCCTGTTTTTGGGGTTTTTTTAAAATTTTTTTAAGTAAATTTCTTCCAGAAGCAAGATATTTTTCTGTAAATAAGATTCCCTCACATGAATAGCTAGGTTGGTCTATTCAGATTTGAGTTTTGCAAACATGGCTTGAACTGTAATGCTGTTTGTGGGTTTGCACTACAATTAAAGAATCTTCTACTTGGTGAAAGAGATACCAACTTTTTTTTGATGAAGAGGCAGCAGAGGAGAAGAATGGAAGGCTAGAGACAGATGGTAGGGACAAATAAGATAGTGTGTGCTTTTACTGTAAATATCTACATTTTAAGCATGAAATAATTCTAAAGTAAATTCGGTTACCCAAAATGCTGTTTTCTCTCTATTATGTTGTCAAATTTAAGCTCATGCATAATGAAACCTATAATATATGTTGTTTTCTATTTAAAAGTGTTTAATTAAAATAACAATTCTGATAGGAAATTAAACTGTTAGGAGAGACTTAGAAAGTGTACTTGCACTTACACTTACAGTGCAAGTACAGCTGTGTCGTGTACCAGTGTTGTATCACAGTCCCTTGAAACAGGGATGTTTTAACTTGCTTCAGCCTAGATGGAGAAAGCTACAGAATTTTAAAAGACGAGTAGTTCCTCATTTGTTAATGCACACAATGATGTCTCTTGCCAAATTTCTTTAGGAGAGTTTCTAGATACTGAAAGAGTGGTCAGCTTTTCTTAAAATGCTTGACACGTGTTGCTGTCTGTGCTCTTTCGAAAATCTCTCTGTCAATATCTCAAAGCAAAGGGAGAAAAACTAAACCCATGGGCTTTCTTGAAATGCCTGGAAATATTTGGTTCCTGCTGTTTGGGGAAGAGAAACCTTGTCCCATAGGCAATTTATTCCAGTCTTGGCCATTGCTTTGTCAGTTCATACCCTACTTCTTTATTCTTCCCTTTCAGTCTGATACTACAAAATGCACAATAATGTATTATGTGTTGGTTGGAACTCTTAGTTTGGTATGATCAGGAACTATTAAGCTCTTAAAAAGATCTGCTTATTCTAATAAATAATTTTAATAACTATATGGAAAATTCTAAGTGTAGGATGATGATAAGTGGCTAAGACAAAGTATTTACTTGTTACAGAGCTCTGAAACACGTTGTTAATGGAAAAATGTCTAAGTACTTGTTTATATAGAAAACCAGCATCAGATGTCTGAGGTTTTTACCAGATATATGTTGCAGTTTGCAATATATTAACTTGCGGTCATGAGACCTCATTGAGCTTATTATTATGGCCTGTGTTTCATAGGATGGGTGTATTTTGCTTAGGGACGATGTCACAGGCAGCCTGTAGTGTTCTTTGCTTCAGGAAACTGTATACTGTTATGCTGAAGAGCAATTTCAGAGTTAGTGTTACTTTATCCAGAGCTGACACTCTGTTCCTGGGTAGGCCAAGCAGTAACTGAAGTAAAGGTGTGTGAAGCTTCAGTGGCAAATTACCTGGTAGGCTTTCTGCTCCCAGCTTGGCCATGTAGTCTTAGCAACTGCCAGGCTACAAAGAGGAAGACAGAAAATAGGCACAAGTGGAGCTGCTGTTGTATTACTTTTATTCTAACTTCTCGTAAAGCAACATAGGCTATAGAGAGTAGATGAATGTGGTGGTCTGGAGGTTCAGCAGTTGCTCTGAATCATTGCTGATCTCACCATTGTGTTTTGCTACTATATCTTCTTATTCTTGCTTTCTTACTATCCACAAAAATACAGAAGTCCTCTGCAAATACAAATTGGAGCAATTTTTTAAAACAGACAGGAGTTTTGGTTGGTCAAGAACTGCAAGACTGCATCCTTTTTATAATGTTATTGAGTATTATATTTTTAAGTGCAGGCATTCACTGTTGCATGAAGACAATACGTATAGCAAAAAAACAATGAAGGGTTTACATATTTCCATTGTAAATGGTTTCTTCATTTTCTTTGATCCCTAAAATTTGCACCAATTTATCCTTTGTTAAGCAGATCAACAGTAGGGTTATAACTATAGATTTTGCCTTTGCAAAATTAACTTCAGGGCCAGTAGAAACTATGAAAATTTATTTTCTGCCTTTTGTAAAAGCCATGGCCTCTGTAATACTGGAGAGATGAACTATGGATATGAAGGGAGCTCCTAGGAGTTTGCTGTACAACTGGTATGAGTAGTGATTGTGTCTGACCTTCAGCTATCTGAATTGTACTGGGCACAAGCTGCTGCAGTAGATGATCTAAATTGCAACAGTGATAAGCAGAGCTGCCCCCAGTGAAGAAGACCTTTGCCCCCCTCCCCTTCTTTCCTCCAGACAGTCCTCCACTCTGGAGTGCCATCTTCCAGGTTGTCCAAACCAAGGCTTGGATCTTTCCTTTCATCTTGGCTAAATCTAGCACTGTCGAAGTCTCCATGTCTCGGGTTTTGCTCCAGGTGGTTAAGGACTGTTTTCTGGCTGCTATGGAGGCTTGTCACCTTAGAGCTGAAATACATGCCAAGAGAACAGGCAATGCTGTGATTAAATTAGCCAGAAAAGGAGGGAGGCTCCCTCGGTGTCTCTGGAAAAGATCTCTGCAGTTTCTGGAGAAATTGCCAGACCAATTTCTCTGTACTCAGGTAGCCTACATGAATGCCCGATTCACTGGATGCTTATGCAGGCTAAGAATCACTTTCAGATCTTTCTCTACTGGTTGGAAAGATATTATCGAAATGGAAAGTGACTGTATTGAAGTCACAGGCAAGCACTAAATCCGTTGTGAAAACAGGGCCTTGGAGGTGCTGAGAATCATGACTTTGGAAATGAATTAAAAACTGTATGGCACCATTGTCTTCTATCATTATACTCTATAGGATATATTTATTCCTTTAAAATATTTTGTTTAGTCTGCTAACATACTGTCGCATTGTTGAGAGGGAAATTTCTGTAATGTAGTGTCATAAACCTTAGAGGCAGTGACTTTGTATTCTTTCTGGCTGTGCAAAGCCTGTGTTGCTATGGCCCTGATCCAGAATTCGGTAACACAAACAAACTTAAATGATAATTCAGGCATATTTATCTAAGGGCTCATTTAGCAAGAAAAAGATACACTTGTTTTCTTTTTAATAATGTATTTAGTGCTTTTTATTAAGTTGAAATATACAAGGTCTGTTTTTCATTGCTGCAGTATAAGAGCTCCATCCCAGTGCAGGCACTGCATTTCTTCTCCAGTCTTCAAATAAGACTTCTCCTGGAGATGCTAAAACCTGGGAGAGCTAGAAAAATCTCTTAAGGGTTTTGCTAAGTCATGGAACTCATTACACATAGTGATGCATGAAGGAGATGTAAAACTAATGACTATGCTAATAGGAGTATGTTATAAGGAGGGTGATGTTTCTGTTCCCCCGTTTACTTCAGGGAATGAGTTTCATTTGCCATGTGTGGATAGCAGCAGTAAGTGCTGCCATTGCTGGGAGTCTCTTGTGTCTGTGGTTTCATATTTTTTTCTTTTTTTGGCTGTTACTAGTTTCACTAGATCACTACACAATTTGTAGTGATCCTTAGTGGTCCCTGAAGCTGGCTTCCTTCCCTTATGCTCTTAATTTCAGGTGTTGTCAAGTTGTGCCAGGAAGCAATTGCAGTTGAGATGTTTGGTCTCCAGAACTGAATGTCTTAGAAACACTGGCTTTGTTCAGTTTTATTACTTGGCATCTTCTTTTGAAAGGGAGAACTAAAGGGGAAATAGAAGGATCTCATGGGGAATGCTCAAAGAAGGGAACCTTGAGAACAGATCTCTTAGCCATGAAAGATCCTGAAAAGCATACACTGCATGGCTTTCTGGGCATACTTTGGTGTGCAAAGTCTTTTAAAAGTATTTAAAATGCACATGCCTCTGTGGAAGCAGTGGCCCAAGTTATATAGTCATTCCCGTACTTGCTCTTTGCATGCTCCATTAACTACAATTGAAGTTTTTGTAGGACTGGTGCCAAAGTGAGCTTTCTGTGGGTTGGAAAGGAAGTGGAACAAAGTAAAGCAAAAAGCCTGCTCCCTTCCTCTGCCCATGGGCTCATTCCCTCTGCTATGAGGCAACAGCTGTGAGGAGCCCAGGACCAAAAAGCTTTCTCAAACGTGATGAGTTGCTTAATCAGATTTCCATGCTCAGTTTCAACCTCATGTAGATAAAGAATGTATAGGGGAAAAAGGCTTGGGTGTAATTTGAACATAAACATGTCTGTTTGGGAGGAGACCATGATCAGGCAAACATAAACCAGTCTCAGCATTGCATGTTCTTGCAGAAGGCATTCTCAAAATGAGGGTTCTGAGGTGGCAGAAAAGAGGTTTTGGAAGGACTTTGCGTGAAGGAAACTCCAATTAATTGCAAGTAGTGACTGCAGTACGTTGTTTTTCTTATTTCCCTGGCTATCTCCACATCTCTCCTCACACTGGAAGACTCCTGAAGGACAATGGTAAATGTCTGGCTTGTCCAAGAATTAATTTCAACCCAGTGGTAACAGGGCACAAAGAAAGGAAGTTATGCGAGGCAATAAAAGCAGACAAAGGAGAAAAGTGATCTAAACAGCAACATAAAGAAAATACTCAGGAATAAAAGTAATCATCAGCTTGTATAGTAGGGTGTCCAGCAGCCCCACTGAGATTATGTATGATAAATGTATTTGCTCATTCAGTTATGTCTTGCAGTACAGCATTTTTAAATCACTGCTAGAATTAAATTGATTTCTTGAGTTTTAAATAGTGCAGCATAAATCTTCCACTCACACCAGGACCCAAGTTTCTCTGACTACAAGCTAGCTGCAGTTTGCCAGTTCCACTTGATTTCATTTCAGACTCACCCCCTCAAGCCAAACCACAAAATGAGCTTCCTGTCCAGTGGATAATGAAATGCAAGAGTCAGTCCTTTTGTTGCTAATGGGAGGTTGCATGGGACAGAGCTGGCTCTTACTGCAGTTGTGTTTGGGCTTATTTAACCGTTTTGCCAATTAGGCAGAGGCTCCTGGTTGTTGGAAATAAGTTAGATGCTCTTAGGTCTAGGTGAGGACAGTAGTTTAATACCCAGGGTAGTTTAAAGAGGCTTGTTGAGCAGCAGCTTTATGTAATGAAAGGTGAAAAGCTTGGATTGTTGCATTTCTCTGGATTGTGTTTCTGTGGGTTAGCTCTGCTTGCCTGTCTTATTTATCCTGCCCTGGCTATTTGGCCTGTGAAGCCATCAGGCTTTCTTGTTTGGTTTTGTTTCTCTCAGAGCTTGTGTATTAACTCCTCAAGGGGACTTTATTTTTTTTCCTCTTCCAGTACATTTATTTGTTAAATCTAATGCCAATGTTTTTCCCCAACTCCCCATGGCTGTATGGGTTGTTGTCAGTGATGGGGCTGATCACAGGTGTAAGAAGGGTTCTCCTCTTGTCGGCAGTCCACAGAAGTTTTTGTCTTCTGCTCCCCTCCCCAAGTGCTGTCAGTGGAAGACTTGGCAGAGCTCTGCTCTGGGGGTTATTTGGCCAGGAAGAGGGGCTGTTGATGTCTGTGTGCTCTTGGGTGTTTCACTCAGAGCTGGGACAGGATCCCAGAGATGTGCCCTATGCTTGATGTCTGTTGTGTGCAGTCTCTGGAGTGTTTGTTCTGCTCATGGCCTGAGGAGCTTGAGATCCTTTGCAGGTGAGCTCTGCTCTCCTTCAGAAAAGCCCTATGTCTGAAGCAGATGTGGGACTGGATATTGGGACTCCCACTCTGGGCCACAGTAACTCATCTGCTCTGCCTGCTGCCATATTAGCAGGCATTCCTAGGCTAACTCAGAAGCAGCAGTGAAATTGGAAATATGTTTTTCTTTTCACTGGGTGTGAGTATTTTTCAGGAAAAGGACTTTTTACAGTGCCCCACTCTTCCTTCTACTTCACCTGCTACAGCTACCTGGAAGCACAGAGTCTGTAAAACCTGGAAGTGTAATGATGGGTTAAAAATAACCAGAGGCATGGTGTATCCCTTAGAGGAATTTAGTTGGGAAATTGAGTTATGTCTGAAGTTACTGCCCCAAGCTATTACTTTACACCTTATTTGTGTGGTGAGTGCATCATGGGACTGAGTTAAGGCAGGATCTGTTGCCTGGTCACAGCTGAGAAACACATGGGAAAATAAAGGCGCCTGTGAAGGACTGCTGTGAGCATAGCTGTAGGGACAGATGGATGGACAAAGAAAGGGAGGGAAGGAGCAGCTGCTGTCCTGCAGTTGTTTTTCCAAAGGAGTTCTGTAGATGTAAAGACTTGAATGCATTTCTTGCTGAGCTTGTTTATTATTTTTGTTTTTGAGGAGGAATTTTAGCATTGTTTTAAGACTTGGGTTCAGCTTTGTTCCCACTAAAGGAGTCAGACCCTGGCTGTTGACTTAACTGCTGAAGAGGTGCTGACAGTTTCAGCTTTTTCCAGAGCCATTTTTTGATTCCTCAGAATAAATCAGACATTAACTACTCATTTTTTAATCATTTTTTTATCTTTCCTAAACTGGAGGGCAACTGTCAGAGTCAGTGGCTATTTTCCATTAAACGGTTGCCCAGCTCAGTCTGTTTCTGCTCTGAATTTCATCTTCAAAATAAAACAGGTCTGCACATATTTGTGTAAGCCACATTACTGCATTTACTGAGTATTTTTGTGTGCTGAGGAGCCCCGTGGTTCCTGCAAAGACCCTCGTGTTTGTGCTGTGAAGGCTTTGGCTGGATGGTGGGCAGTGTGAGCAAGGAAGCAGTGTCAGGCAGAGGGAAACTGTGCAGCCTTTTTCCTTAACTGAGTCAGTTTGTTGGGTCTCAGGCAAGCAAACGTTGCTTGAATGCAGTTCACCGTATTTGCTCAGTGATCCAGTGGAATGTCTGGGATATTTTTGTTTTTCCTTCAGAGCCAAAAAGCAGTTTTTGTCTCTAAATCTGAAAGCCTCCAGCCTAAGGCAGAGTCACTGTGCCTGAGGATGAGGACAGCTGAGCTGCTGTCGTGGTGCAGTGAGACAGACACCCTGGTTGGCATGGAGCACTTCCACTGTGCCAGGAGTTGGGTGTGTTAATTAAAGACGTTGCAAATGTCTCCACAGCTAAATTTGCTTTTGCTGAAATGAAAGATGACTGACTCTGAGCTGCTGGGCAGCCTGCTGCAGGCCTGTCCTGCTTGTACCCCAGTGCTACTGTGCAGAGAAAAATTAAAGCTGTGATGCTTCAGTGAGCCCTGACCCTCTCTGGCCGCTCTGCATGGGAGGCACTGTGGGCTTTGTGCATGCTGCCACTGTGGTGAAGCTTCTTGCTGGCTACCTTGTCTCCTGACTTTCCATCAGCTTATCCCCTGTCCCCAAGGGACCAGCAGACATCCAGGTGGTCCTGCCAGGCTGTCCAGTACTTGCTGACTGGAAGGTCTGTGTCTGTATTTCCTGACATAGGCCTTTCCAGTTGCATTTTCATTACCACATTTCATGAAATTTCCATAGGAGAAATCCTCTGATATCAGGAACAAAATGTCTCATTATCTCTGCTTGCCTTGCCTTTAAGTGAAAAATACCTTCCCATCTTGGATCAAACATAATTAGTTGCAACTAGACCAGATTTGAGGCTAGAAGAATATTTATTTTAAAAGACAGATTGAAAAAAGAGACAGTCACCTATTGCCAAGATTTGCATAAGATTAATATCCTCTAGTGCATCCTCTGGTGACTACAAATACACAGAGTAAATAGCTACTGGCTCAAGTTAAGTACTCAATTTGTTTTAATTTTTTCATTTTCTTTGTAAATTAACAAAAATCAACAAAATTATGTTGACAAAGACTCCCATTATCTAGTGTAGAAGAAATACTTGTATTAAAGTTATTCTTCCATGTGGTCCTTTGATCATGGTCTAGAATAATGAGAGAGCCCAGAGACCTGTGTGTGTACATGTTTCTGTGCCAGAGTCCTGTGCCAAGAGAGCATCTGTCCTTGTGTAATGTAATAATTGTGGATCTTTACAACTTGGATCAGCTTTCTTGAAGCAATGATAGTCAGCAAAGGGCAACAAAGCTGGTGAAGGGTCTGGAGAATGTCTTGTGAGGAATGGCTGAGGGAACTGGGGTTGTTTAGTCTGAAGAAGAGAAGGCTCAGGGGGGACCTTACCACTCTCTACAAATACCTGAAAGAAGGTTGTACTGAGGTGGGCGTTGGTCTCTTCTCCCAAATAGCAAGCAATAAGACAAGAGTAAATGGCCTCAAGCTGCACCAGGGGAGGTTTGGATTGGATATTAGGAAAAATTTCTTCATGGAGAGGGTAATCAGACATTGGAACAGGCTGCCCAGGGCAGTGGTGGAATCACTGTCCCTGGAAGTGTTCAAAAACTGTGTAGATGAGGCCCTCAGTGACATAGTTTAGTGGTGGTCTTGGCAGTCCTCGGGTAATGGTTGGACTTGATCTTAGAGGTCTTTTGCAACCTAGTTGATTCTATGATTCTATGGACAAGGGATAGAGAACAGAGGGAGAAAAAGAAATTGGGCTGCCTAACTTCAGATGCCAAACTGAGACTCGTGAGTTAGGAGCATTATGGACTTATCCATAGGGGAGTCAGATCTGAAGTCAGATTGACACATGCAGGAACTGCATCTTTATCTCAAGTAAACAGTATGAGGTCAATGATAAAGAAAATAATCGAATATGGAAAGTAAAAACTCACTCATTACTTCTGACAAATAGTGCTGTGCTAGAAGTGAAAATGTCTATGACAGCAGCTATATTGGTTCCTTCAAAGTTGATAAGCTCTTGAGCCTAGTTATTAATAGATATATTCACTCTACTTTATGGACTGAAGGGGTTGAAAAAAAAGTCAAAATACTCATATGTTTTTGTGTTTTCAGGACAGTGTGTGAAAGATGACATTTATTAATCTTCATGTCCTTTGACATGAGACACCTCTACATGTCAAATGGCTGTAACTGTTACAAAAGGGCAAAGGCACAGCATGTTTCTGTGGAGGACAATTTTATCAGAAAATGACACTGGTGTTGGCAAGCCCCTAGGGTGAAATAAGGAGCTCTTCAGAGCATCTTGGCTTTTGCTGAAGGTTTGAATGTTTGCAAGCATAGAAGTGCTGAAACCACAAGTGTATTTTATGTCATGTTGGGTGACAGTGGCTCGCCAGGGAGTGAAGGACCAGATGGAAAATGCCAGTTTGCCATAGAACAGCCAGAGAGAATATGGATGATTTTTAACATGCACAAGAAGATGCTATGAGTTGTATCTTCCAGAAATCCATGGGAAAGATGGAACACACAAACCAAAGTACTGAAAGTGCCATAAATAAATATGTTCCTGCCCCCAGAAGAAACTATGAAATGAAATGCCTTTATTGCTTAATGCTAACAAAGTGGCACTGAGCTGGCTTTTCCATTCATTTTCTCATTTCAAATACGGCATCCAAAACAAGTAAAGGCTGTGACAGCTTGATCATAATTTACACATTACAACCACCCTGTTTTGCACTGAGGGTAGAGGGCAGTGAGTGCTGGCCTCAGCATGTATAGGATGGCGCTTGCTATACGACATGCATGCTGCCACAAAGAAGTTATCTTCCTGGACTGATATTTGCTGCCAAGTGACTTCCGTCTAGTGTTGGATGAAGAGGGAGCATTATTCAGCCCTAGTGAACTTTGGCTGGCGATCTGAGCTGTGTTATCACAGATGAGGCTTTTAGCCTGAGCTGTAGCCATTGCTAGTCCTTGTCAATGACTCTCTAGTTAGAAAAGCTATATACAACTGATTCTGTCCCAGCAGTTCTTCAGTGTGTGTTTGCACATACACACATAATAACAACATCAACAATGTCTTTCTGTGCCCTTCATATCTGGTTCTTACAAGTATGAAAGATTAAATTACATTTTTTCTATATACTTCCTGCTGGCTTCACACTGATGAGATACCATCAGTTTTAAGGAAAAGACAACCAGTGGGAATTTTTGCCTCAAAATAGTTTTCTTCTCTGTCTGATAATGGAAGGAATAACATGTTCTTTGATCTTAGGTTGGCAAAGTTGGAAATTGGAAAGGAAGACGGTTGTACTGTAATAGCTTTACTCTAATGATGTGTGTGGTCAGTGGTTTCTGGGTTTTTAAATAAAGGTGGGTGTGCTGTGAGGTGTGTTGAGGTAGGAGCCGAAATGCAGGGAGCATCAGTTACAAGAATAACCGTGTAACTGAGAGCTCAGAGAAAAGTGCCCTATAAATCCATCTTTTACCTGGTACTGTTTCTGCAATTACACAAATGTTACTAAGTTACTAAATTGGCCAGTGTCAATGAGTTACTGTGTAATGGGTAAAATGTAGATTATAGTTAATAATGAAGAAAACTTTGTTCTTAACAGGATGCTGCCTTTTTTTGTGTCAAATATTAGAGGTGTCTCGTCAGCCCCTATTTCCCTGTTCTGTATTGAGCAGGGAACCATGAAGCGATGAAATGTTAGACATCTGTCATCACTAATAGCTTCAGTAATAGTACTCTTGTGAAATGTTTGTATCTCAGCTAGGAAAAAAGAAGGTCATTTGTTTAAAAAAAACCCAAAAATAACATTGCTAGGTGTTAATGTTTTAGGTAAGACACAATACAAGAGGGACTCTAAACCAAAGGGTTTTTGTATTTTGTCTTTCCTGTGAACTCCTTCTTATAATGTCTAAACATTTTATAAATATTTATGAATGTATCATCAAAGGAAAATGAAATTTATATAATGAAATTGCAAAGTGGTGTTAAAGGAAGCAACTTCCCAATGGTTCCAACATAGTTATATTTTGACAGAACTGGGACAGTAAATCAGACCATTACATCCCATTTTGGTAAACAAGCCATAGTCCCATCTTTCTTATTAGTTACTTTTGCCTTTGCTGCTTTCAGAGTAATTCACTGGTTTTCTTCATAAAATACAAATACCTTATTTTTAAGGAAATACCTTTTTTTTTTTTTTCCTTCACTTCACACTTAGCAGGCCACGCATGGATAGATGGACAACAGGGGGTTGCAGTTAGTGGCAGAGAAGGAACAGAGAAAACATTAAACTCAATTTGCACTCCCGTGTGAACAGCTAGCTCTGGTGTTGCTTACTCCTCAGCTTCTCCAGAAGGGTCCCAAGCATCATTTGGGAGTCATCCATGCTGAGAAAGCTGATGCTTTGTGTGCTGGGGGTTGAACTTGCAGCAGTGAGCTGAGCAGCCCTAACTGCCTGGGAAGACCCATGATAGTGCTTCCTCAGTAGGATGTAGCTGCCTTTGATTTCCTCTCCTCTCCCATTCCTCACACTGTTATGGTAGGGCAGCTCATGTGCTGTCAACAACTTCCTCTTGCACATAAGCCTGTAATGAAACAATTCCCTACATTTACTGTTGTGCACTAACAATAGGTGCTTATTTCTGCATGCTGCAGTTAATACTGGTATTGTCCAAACAGTGGCTATGGGGACAAAATGTTGCAGTGGTGGCAGCATCTCTCCAATGGCTGGAGATTGAAAACTGTATTTGGGCAGTGAAAAGTGCATGAGCAAAAGGCTAATTCCCTGTTCCTCAGGGTTTAAAGGCTTTGTGCAGATCTCTTTGAAGTCAGTGAAGGACTTCTGTTACTGCAGTAGGCTATAAATCTAACCCCAGATGCTCATGTAACTTACAGTGTGTGTTAGTCTTTTGTTAGCTGGCTTGTGAATATGAAATGGGGCTGAGCTAAGCTTTGGAGAATATATTGAATGTGCGGATTTGCGCACTGATCTTGGTATTTTTAAATCAATATGACTGTGTGTGTATGTCGAAATACCCACAGTCTGTTGAAAACACATTCCTCTTTGGTCTTGTATGTGCTGTTTATACACATTTAGTTGGCCCTATGAGCTCTGAGGTTTTCTTTTAAGTTATTCTACAGTACTTTAGGGAACTCAACTCTCATCACTAATAAAATAAAGTGAAACACTGGTAGGTCTTGCCTTGTTAACAACCGTTCTAGCTGTTGTGTTTCCCACTGTTCAAAAAATACAAAGCTTTATAAGATATAGTGTATTCCCAGCACAAATAATGAATATTTATAGGCAAAGAATAACACTGCCCATATTGAAATGTCAGTGCTATGAAACTGCTTTTTTGGCAGGCGTAATTAAGCCACACAGTCTTTCAATAATGTTTTGTAAGCTTTTTCCTTAATTATGCTTAATTTTGGACTCTGAGTTTAACAAAACCTATGAAGCTTGCAGCAAAATATGTTTATTATAAAAAATTTTGTTTCATGGAATATAGATCCTGTATTCCTTGTGGAAATGATTTTTTAAAATGTGTTTAAATATGGAAATTCCTTTTTTTGTTGCATTTATTAAAACATATACAAAATCAAAATAGCTGGTACCATATGTTTAATACAAATTTTGAAGAAAAAAGTTTGGAAAGTGCATGTGACTTTTTTTTATTTTGCTTTTATCCAAGCGCCCTCAGTAAAATGCACATGAAGCTCTAAGACATCAAGCCAGAAGCGTAAGATTCCATCTCAAGCAGTTACTGCTGCAAGAGACAAATAAGGAGCAATTTTGCTTACACATAGTTGCTCTTAAATGCGTCGTTCTGATAACAGCAATATCTGCATAATTGTATTTATGTGGCATTGATCTCTCTTTTCTACAGAAAATCTGTTTTTCCAGATAAAATATTCTTCCATTCAGCTGTAAGTGGGAGAAAGCCTCTTTAGCAGCTGCACAGATTCATGGGAATGTTTCTGCACAGGCTTGATACAGAATTTTGATATGGACTTCTCAGTAAACTTGATTTTTGGTGAACAAAATAAAGTAAGGGCACTAAAACCACGTTGCTTTACTGTGCAGGTTAGATAACAGGGTATTTGCTCAAAACAGTTAGACAGAAAACCCCAGAGATGATATGATTAAATTAAGGTAGATTTATTAACAGATTTTTCTAACAGCGTATTTTCTTAAATTGATGTAATATAGAGTTTTGAACAGCTTTGAGCTATCCCTAGCTTAATATTTAAGCAGAAACAGCAGAAGTGCTGGATAAACAAGATCATTTTGGAAAAAAACATTCAAACAGTTTAAAATCTTCTGCCATGGTCATGCTTGTCTGACCCCCTGCAGCCTTGCATTATCAAACTGAGAATGTCTCAGTCTCCCTAGTATTAACGTTTGAAATAAGATACAAATAAATCATCTGAATAAAGTAGAAAGAAAAAAATAGGTGATTGGTATTGCAGCTGCCTGGGGCCTGCTGCACTGGCCCTTAGACTCCTAACATGAGCTTAGAGGTACAGTTATGGGCTCTAAAGCTGGGCTTTACATAGGAGAGAGTGAAATCCCTTGGAACTCAAGAGACTGAACATTATTAGTATCTAGGCTTGAATGATGAAGTCAGCATCTGGAAAAGAAAATATCTGCAAAGCTGTTTGAAAACTGTTTTCTGGAAGATGATGGAGTAAACTGGGGAGTTTGCTGGGATGGTGAGATAAGGTGGTACTTTTTCCAGATAAAGTTCAGTTCCCTGGGCTGGCAGGAAGTAATGCTGCAGTTTGCTGTGTTTCACTTGTCTTTGCTCTTCTTTGCAGGTTACATATTTGGGTAAGGTTTCCACAACAGGAATGCAATTTTTGTCAGGCTGCACAGAGAAACCCGTCATTGAATTATGGAAGAAGCACACACTCGCCAGGGAGGATATTTACCCAGCTAATGCCCTTCTGGAAATTCGCCCTTTCCAAGTCTGGCTGCATCATCTGGACCTCAAAGGTGAGGCGACAGTCCACATGGATACCTTTCAGGTTGCACGTATAGCCTACTGCACTGCTGACCACAACATCAGCCCAAACATCTTTGCTTGGGTCTATCGGGAGATCAACGATGACTTGTCCTACCAGATGGACTGCCATGCTGTAGAGTGTGAGAGCAAGCTGGAGGCTAAGAAGCTGGCCCATGCCATGATGGAGGCCTTCAAGAAAACTTTTCACAGCATGAAAAGTGATGGCCGGATCCACAGGAACAGCTCGTCAGAGGAAGTGTCTCATGAATTTGAGTCTGATGATGGCTGACTGAACTCAGTCATGGTTCAGCAAAGGCAGAAATGGCCTAGGGAATGCGAGCTGATAGATGAATAAGTAACAATTGAAACTGGGGAAGGAAAGGACTGCCAAACACTTCTCTGACCAGCTTTTTAAATCAAAAGAGCAATTCAGTACCTACAGATATGCATCATTAAAGTAATTACATTGAAATCTGCTGCTGTTGTAAAAGTGAGAAAAAAAGCTCCCTCCCCCATTTCTCTCACCCACCCATCACTGTCTCTTTCTCATCTCTGTAGTTCAGGTGCATACCATGAAGTGGAGTCATTCCTGTTTGTCTTATAAGGCTGGTCAGGCAATTTTATTAGTTGCTCCTCTGGCACTACAAGCTAGGGTCTGATGCTAGTACACAAGAGCAGGTAGACCTGGAAAGGCCTAATGGCTCCTGAAGAATCTTTCT
Source organism: Melopsittacus undulatus (assembly GCF_012275295.1). Taxonomy (NCBI): domain Eukaryota; kingdom Metazoa; phylum Chordata; class Aves; order Psittaciformes; family Psittaculidae; genus Melopsittacus; species Melopsittacus undulatus. Next base: position 31,243,190 of record NC_047532.1, on the reverse strand, counting down.
CCATGATGCATCACAAAAATTCTATGACCGTACATAGGCTAAGACAGCCATACATAGCCTTTTAGACTAATGATCTGACATTCTGCATTTAATTCACATTTCACAGATAAAAGTTGATGCTTTTATATACTCATTATATCATATGCTATCCTTTATTTTATTCATTGTACCTATTTTCTTAATATACCTGCTGCCACATCTTTCACCCAACACCAGTAGTTGCAGTTTCAGTCTATATACTGCAGCATACCAAAAAGGGGTGGGCAAAAATACTCCACGACGTCTAGGGGTGCAGCGAGCCAGCACCACTATCTGTTCATTTTCCAACCCTGCTGTGTTCTGCAGGAGGGGGGACCACTGGCAGGAGTTGAGGGATGCTTGGGTCTGTCGGTGTTTGAACTTTGACTTCTCATCAAACTCAGGTCTGAAGTGATAACGAGCACAGTAGACTCAACTCCATGTTACCGGTTTCTGCATTACTGGTTGAGTGGCCCTGGTGGAATGGAGCTGGTAGTGCTTCACTGTGCATACAGGGCTGCGTTACTGTAGAGATCAAAGGAAATGGTCCCTTAGGAGTCAGATTTGAACATCTGTTCTGGTTGAGAAGCTCACATTAAGACTTCCGTATCTTTCCTTGTTTGCAGATATACAGTCATGCCTTTCTTAAATGCAGATGTTTAATAAAACTCAAATAAAAGGAAAAACTTGTTTCACTTGATATTTTTTCAGGCAAAGAGCAGATCAATAGTTTGCAAGTAATGCTGCTCCTTTGTATGATTTTGTTTGTAATTATGGTAATGTTAGGGGCACTAGGACACCTTACAGAAGCCTTAAGAGAAAGCTAATCAAAGCAGATAGCTCTATGTTTGTGTTTTTGTGGGTCTGTAGGTTTGTATGTGAGAGTGTATGTGTGAGTCCATGTTAAAGCATGTAGATCGAGCATGAAAACATTGAAGGCCCATATTGGAAAATATGCTTGTTGCTTTACAATGTATGTAAACAGTTCTCCAGCATAAATACATTCATACTTTAATAAAAAAGAAAATGTCCTGAGTTAAAGTTTGAGACTTTTAAACTGTCTTTCCAATGCAAACTCTGTGGTTTTGGTTTTTGTGCGTGGGTTCTGTGTTCATTTCATTTAGTGGAATGAAAATGTTACTTTATTCCACTTACTCTGACATCAGTCTCCATGAGAATTACCTTTAATATTTAAAAAAATATTTTATTTTAAATATTTAGGTAAATTATTACTGTGAGATTTATTTTTTTTAATTTATCTGTGTGTGGACATGATATATGATTTCTGTTTTACAGGAGGTGGCAGAGATGCCACCCCATGCACACTCCTGGCCAGTCGGAATGAGCTTTGCTGAGTAAGAGCAGTATCTTGCCCTGCTTACAGGAATGGCAGAGTGGCTCAGGTGCAGCATTAGATGGTAGGATGGGGAACAAAACACCAGGCCAGCATCTTTCAGAACTGCTTCTCTGAATTTTCGGATGACCCAGTGTTTGCAAATATGGCTCTAAAAATGATTTAGTTTTCCTTCCCACAGTGCTCTTTTGGAAGTGGAGGGTCACGTATGGGCTTATATGATGGTCAGGAAAAAAAACCCAAACCAGAGTCCTGCCACGTATGTATCTGTCTTTTTGACCTAAGGCAAAATCAGGCAAAACCTTCAGCTTTTGCTCAGATCTGTAATCATGTGTTGCTTCACTTGCTCAAATGCTTTGCCGCCAAAGCTGCTGTGAAACAGCATGTGAAATTCCTGTATCAGCCACTCAGCCAGATGTTCCTGCTGACAACAGAGTTTGACCATGTCCCAGCTCTTAAGTGAGGGCTGCTCAAATATAGGAGTGGGAGAAGATACCAGGAGTGGAGATGCTTTCTGCCAGCCCGAGAGAACTACAGTGGATGATTTGGGTTTGGGATTTCTACTTCTGCAGCAACTATGTAGAAGTGTGGGGTGTGTTCCTGCTATGGGGGTGGGTATGATCCTTCTGACTGACACAGCCTGCCCTCTCACCAAGCACCAAGTTCCAGCCAGAGCACAACTGGACAGAAATGTTGCCATAATTTTATTTTTAACCATGTTCTTTCCTCTAACATGCTGGTATCTACTGAAAAGATCCTATTCCCCTAAGTCTCCTGAAGGTGTGAGTGATGCACCCAACACCTTTGCTGGGGGTTTAGTTGTTATTTATTCATTTGTTGGTTTGTTTGTTTAAGGACAGTGGAAATTTCTGTGAGTGGCGCTGGCTGTATTTGGGAGCAACACAGAGAAAGCATACACAGAAATGCGAAGTTTTGCTCCAGTGTGCTTTTACTCTACATCCTGAAATGGTGACTTGCTGCTCTCCTTGTCACATCTGTGATTGGCAGCATCTGACAACAAGAGCCCTGTGCTATGGCAGTTCTCCCTGCTGTAGCCCACAGCCACATGGCATTACCCAGAACAGGAATAATCTGGGAGTGTGATTTTTAAGCTGCTTTTTCTGCAGGTCATTGTCTACAGTGATGCTTCATCTTAGGGCATGATGTCATGTATTGATGTAAACAGCACCGCTGTGGCCTTGCTCCATGATGGGGATGCAGGTTACACAGCTGTGTTTTTGGACTGTTGTATTTCATGGCTTGGTGTCAGAAAAATCAGTGCTTTTGGGAACACAGGGTTTACCTGTTTGCTAGCTGCCTGTGTTCATTTGGAAATCTGTTCCTAGGTGCTGATCAGGACTCTGAAGAGACTGTTATGCAAGGTTGCTGCCATGTGTGCAGCCCTTGCTGACCTTGCACTGATTTACAGTGGGTTGGGGAGTTCTTGCAAAGTTACCTTAATATTGTGGCATCTACAATAATTCCTCATCATTTGGAGGATGTAGGTTACATGGGAATTTTGAATGATAAAAATAAAATGCAGAGGAAAAAAATCTAGTATTTGTGATTAGAAAATTAGATCCTTTGAAACACAAACTAGTTATTTTCTATGGGTTCCAACATGCAAGGGAATGTGAACTCCAGTTTGTCTTATAAAACGAGATTTGAAAAATAATGAGTATCATGAGTCTGAATCCTTAGATAATTTGGAGTTCAGGCCAAATCCTTCTGCAGTATCAATACCAAATGTGTGATGCTGTTTGCATGAAGAAGAAAAGCTTTTACTCCTAAATTGAGAGCATATCAGTTATCACTGATTATCAGTTGCCAAAAAATACCAGAATGAAATATCAAGTTAAACTTTTCGTTCAATTAATCTCTTGGAAAAGAAAAGTCATAAAGTTTCCATCAGAAGTCACTTCCAGTTGGCTGAAAACTTTCCTTTTCAACTACAAAGAGACCAGTTTTGGATCTCACTGCATCCCGCTGTGGCTTGATGAGTTCCTTTGGCATCAGCCAGGAAAACATGTAAGGGATTTGTTTCCCTCTTCTGTTTATAAGGGAGAGTGAAAAAAGGGTAAAATATCTAAGTGTGCCATTAGAACTGCAGAAAAAAATATACAAAGCATTTAGGTCATTGCACCTCAACATCAATGTGCAACATCACCGGTGTTTTGAAAAGGCAATTTTCATCTTTTTTCTAGCTGCTCTAAGAAAACAGAAAGCAAGTGTTATTCTATATAGAGGAAGTGTGTTCAGTTTTCAGGCTCCAAGCTTCCATGGAGCTGTGAGTGAATGATTGTAGCTCAGAAGCAGTTGTGTCATAACACAGGGAGAACAACACACCACATTGGCAAGCATAGGTTTAGCACATTGCTTAGATGTCTATGGTGTTATTTTGCCTGTGGGGAAAGAGAAAAGCAGAGAGTAATGTCTTTCATGTTTTAAATAAAAAGGCCCCTAAGAACAGCTTATTTTTTTTTGTTGTTGCTTGTTTAAAAAAAAAACACCCAAAACACAACCAAACAAAAATGTCTCTGAGGGTGGTTCCATTTCCTAACTTTCCAGTAGTGAGTGGCTTCATTTTTACACAAAAAGCAGTTGGATTACATTTGCCAGTGAATTGCATTTAATTTTCCTAAAACCTGCAAATAAATGGCATGCGATTGAGAAGATAGAGAGGCAACCCGTATTAGTCTAAGACTTGAAATACATACATTATTCATGAAAGCCTTGAGACTTCAATATCCTTATATTCATAGTGAATTTTGTTTGAATTGTAAGGTTCTGTGTGTACACATATGTATGCATATATATACATACACTTGTACACACACATCCTGAAATGTGATGCTTGATAATAAGTATTTTCTGTGTGATGGACATCTGTAATGGTAGGTGTATGTGATAGGTGTGAAGGCAATCTTGCATGTTACTGTTGAGATAAATGATGTACTTCTCAAAAAGTTTTTTCTTTCATGGGAAGTAAATTAACTTGACCATCTACATGCAAAATTTGATATACTGTGTGCATTACTTACCATTTACCACCAGAGCTGGCCCACTCCATGCCCAATTAGCTGCTCTAAGAATGATGTATGAATTGGCTTATGAATCATTAATTTGTGTATAATTGGGAAGTGATAACTTAATTGTATGGTTGTTATCCTGTAGACTGGAGCGTGCAGTCTGCCAAGAGTTTACAATAAGAGAATATATCCTTGTATGAAAATAGATACATTCATTCTACCTTTTTTTCCAACATAATTTTGAACAGATGCAGAATGTTTTTTTAAAGTTCCTGTTTTGTTAAAGTCCCTTAAAATGCCTTATTCCTTTCATTGTACAACTGATTATCATTGGCTGGTTTTGTCTTTTGTCCCAAGGCTCTTTTATCTCCATGATAGAACTACCCTGGCTCTGGGGCCAGGCTGGAGGAAAGCTGGGGATTGTCTCTCCTATCCCACCCCAGTGGGGCAGGTGAGCCAGATATTTGTGTCCCTGTCACTGCAGCCACAGGGAGTCTGTGTGCTGTGCCAGGGGCACGGTTCTTGCAGGAGGCTGGGCTGGGACAGAGGAGTTGCTGGGTAGGTGCCAGAGGCTGTGAGAAAGTTGGGTCAGATTGTTGGGCTGAATTTTTATAGCTAAGTTGTACAGGTTAAGCTATGTTAATTTCTTGTGCTGTGACAGTTTCTTCAGTTAGGATTGAAATGAATTTTGATCAGGGCTGCTAAAGCAGATGCAATGATTTACTGAAAATAGTCACATGTTGAAGAGATGTTATCCTATCTTCAGCAGTGTCTTCCCTGGAAAGGATTGTGAAATATTTTGGAAGCACAGACATGGTGCACGTGCTAATCTTGTGCTGCAAATGGGGTGAAAGCTGCAGGCTGTTAAAGCTGTATGGAGGGGTGGAACAGCACAGCAAGGCAAGTATTGTGTGTACGGGATGATGGAGATGGCTAGACTGAGATTTTTTCTGTTTGAGAATGAACTGGGTATATGACAACCTGGGTAGTAAATTGTTCTCCAAAGGGCTTCTTTAAACAGTGAAAAACAGTTCAGTGAAGACTGAAGAGTGGGAGTAGGCTGTTGGAGAGCTTTCTGTCAGGATGGTTGCGTGATAGGAAAGTCTTCAAAGGAATTAATAAATATGATGTTCTCACCTGCCATGGTGGTGACAGGGTTAGAGATTCTCTGGTATGGCCAGTGCCTGGAGGTAGTTGGGTTTGTGTGGGCTGGGCTCCTTCCCAGTGCTGGGACTTCATGGGATATGTGCAGCAGCAGCAAGTTGCTGCATTCTGGTGGGGCGTGCTCATGGCACAGTGATTAGTGGGCTGCTTGTGTGGCACTGTGTCTGTTCTCCTTTTCCATCAGTTGGTTGATTTCAAATAGTTACATACCTGATTTACCTTACTGGAAGAGAGAGGAGCTTCAAATCCTGTATCATAGCAAGAGGTATAGGTTGTAGCAAACACTATTCAGAAAAACTGGAAGTGAGAAAGTGGGTTTCTAATGTACAACTGAGGAAGCGTTAAATATACTTGGAGTAACTGCATATTTATTGAGCAGGTAAGATATTCCTAATGTTCTACTAACAGCCTAAGGAGACAAAGCCTGAGCCTCATACAGGAAGATTTCAGCAATAGGTCATGTAGGCAGTAGATGTGATTTCCAGTTATTGCTAGAAAAATGTGAGGGGATAACTGGTGAGTGTTTTTCTTAATGTCTGTGGTGGAAGGTGTATGTGAAAAGGCTGTTAATGTTCTCTCATCGGCAGAAAACTGCTCACTTTAATTTAGTGACTTCTTTGTGTGCTTACATGGACAAGGTAAAAACACCTATTGAAATATGCCATTCGCAGTAGCTCAGCCCTGATGGCAAAGGAGTGCCTTTTAATTACTGAACATGTAGTACTGAATCCACCCATCCTGCACCTGCTGTGCAGAATGGAGCATCTCCTTTCCCAACTTCCACCATCAGAATAGGAAGATAGTACTAGATAACTTACATCTATTATGCTTAGATTTGCATTTTGAGTTACATTCTCTGTTATTTTCCTGTAAATTGTGTTGCTCTTGGAAAGAGAAGAAACATTATAATCCTATGAATAATGCATAACACGGATGGTATGTTTTTCTGTGGGCAGTATAGATTTTCTGAGAAAAGGGCAGGAGTGGATTTCATTCTTGGAAAATTAGTTAATTTTTCAAAGGTAATATGGGTCAGTGCATGTGAAAAGTAAGTTATTGCTATTTCAAATTAGCTACCTCTCATTTAGAGATAATAGAAATAGTTTTAGACATAATAATTTTATAATTAATTAATTAATTATACTATTAAACAAGGTTTTCTTGCACAGTTGGGTTAAATTGTTGTGACAGAGTGCTTACGCCACGCCGGTGTTCCCCAGTTCAGTCTCATCTTTAATGGATTCCAGATCTGGTGGTTTCAAGTAACAACAGCTTTTACAGATCCCAAGGCAATAATGAAATACACAGTGCAACTTCAAAGGAAACTCATCTAGAAAGGAAAAATGAACTTAAATGATGATATAGTCAACCATGTGATATTTTTATATCCATAAAAGATGTCAGACATATCCCAGTGCTGAAACAGGTGAAATCTGAAACTGAATTTGACTAATAGGCCATGCCTCACATCTACCAAACTCTCCTAAAAGGTTTGGGGCCTGATGCTTTCTGGGGTTTCCAGCTGGATTTCTTTGTGTTTTTATTTTCAAGTCAACTCTGGCCACACAAATAAAAGGCATTTATGTTTCCCTTCTCTGTTTCTGATAGTCTTTGCTTTTCAGTAGCAAAGGAATGGCACAGGACAAGCTGGAACCAGGCCTACTGCGAAAGGAGCTCTGTAATCCTTGCACCCATTCCTCTGCTGTGGCTTATCTGTCCTGCTTTGCCTGTCTGTGGTGTCCTCAGGAGGAGGTCACTGTCACTTCCAATGAGCCCTCCTCTGCTGCCCGGGGCATCACAGTGTCTTCTGCATGTAGCATGCTCTGATACAACCTGTGTGACCTGTCAGAAAAATACATCTTTTTCTACCAGTGTTGTGGAAGTGTTTATATGGTAATGTGTTAGTCTGTGCTGAGCAAACAGGGAAAGGCCACAGTCTCTTTCCTGCACTTTGCAGAAGGATGACCAACAATTGCCTGGTATTTACTAATTGACTTGCTACAGGTCTCCTCCACTGGTGTGCGTGAAGAAGGGGAACCACGTCTGTATCACTTTAGGTCATTAAACTTTTGATGTCAGGATGATGGCATGGGACAGGACTGGTGGCTCTGTTGTTGCGTGTGTCTCTGGAGGAGCCATAGGCGTGAGGGAATGCAGATGGGGCCAGGGCAGCCCTGGCATCACTGCCTGTGGGGTGCTTTCGCAGGTTGGCTGAACCACAGGGCAGGGTGCTGGCAGGCTGACCATGCTTCACGTGTTTGTGCTGAGTTTTCCTAAGGCAGCATGGTCTCCTGCAGCAGGTCACTGCATTCCCTGTGCCTTACTTACAGAAATCCTAATTCATGCCATTAGAAATGCTAAGAACAAAGTTTCAGCATGGTTCACATTTTGTCTGTGCGCTGCAGTGGGTCTCAGCTAATTCATCAGCAGTGGTTTGCTCTGCTTGAAATCCTGGAGAATGCCTCCTCTCCCGAGGTATTTCTTCTGACTTAATTGCCAAGTTATAGTGAAATATGAGGTTCGTTGTTGTCTGCTGGAGCACTGGAGATTGTTTTGTTGGCACGTTTTTCATGACCTAGTGTCAGCAGCATAACTAGGCTATGAGATAATTTGTATGCTTTAGATGAGCAGCTGCATGCATCTTAGCCCGAGAGAGGAGTAAATGTGATCAGTCCAGTGGAGTTAATTAGGTAAAATAGAGAATTAACTCTAATCTTGTGGATTAAGGGATGTCAGATCATGCAAGATGTATGTAAATTTTGCACAGGTGAAAAGCAAAATGATCTGAACTGGTATACACCAAGATTTAATAAAGATGAGAAAAACAATAGCTGCAAATGTGGAAAAAAATTATACAACCATTTAACAGCTGAAAAGGAGAAAGGGGTTTACCCTTATTTCCCTGTGATGCTTTGGTTCTGCTATGGCTTTCCACTCATTTCCTAATTAAACAGTTTTGAGGTTGTAAGAAAGGAGGGCCACTCTGCAAGCCCTATTCCTTGTCCTTGTGCTGTTGCAAGTGTCACATGGTTATCACAGTTTTTTTTGGAAGTCATTAAATTTACTGACATTTTTTTTGGCATCAGGGATGATGTTTAACCAGTTTAGGAAAACCAGGAATAGACTTGTAATGGTGTTTGGTAATCCTTAAACTGCCTCTCCTGTGAAAACTCTGTGAGTTGCTTTGAGGAATGATAGAGGTCAGTTATTGAATTGGCTTTTCTGTAGAAACACCCCAGCATGATTGAAAGCGATGCTTTGACAAGGAGACCTGATCTCTTGGCATGTCACCCTGAGGATACTGTGATTAAACATTTAGTACATTATCTGTACTGATAGTCACAGCATTTTCCTTATGTATTTCTAATGAAACTCAAGGTATTGAGTATATTTTCAGTGTTTGATATTTGTGTGGAGGAGTCTCATCTTAGCTATCTTTTGGAAATCTGGGAATTACCAGGAGAAAAAGACATAGAGCTACTCCATATTTGTAGTTTGGAAAAGCAGCAAAAGCGTGCAGTTAACCCTGATTTTGTTGACTGTTATTGAGCCACAATATGTCATCTGGGCATCCTTGAGAGCTCATGTGGTTTACATGCCTCTGTGGAGGAGGATGGAAAATACTATAATAAAAGCCCCCATAGTTTATTTCAGCAATGCAATTACCACAACTTGTAGTGTGTGATGAGGTGTCACCTGGCCAAGTCTTTCTGCCATGTGCCCTCAGAGGGAAATAACATGGTGGGGGAGGCCAGCTCCTCATTCACCTGTCAGAGACAATGCTATTGGAGGTGGCTCCACCATCAAAACTAAGCCAAGGTACAGATAATTGTAAGCATAAAAAAATAGGTTCGAGACTTGTGGAAAGACCTTATCTTGGTGCCTACTGCACAGAGTATTGCACTCGCATGTACCTCCTTGTGTTAATAGCATGTGTCAACATGAGGTACCAGATGTTGTAAACCCCAGTCCCTTGCCTGACTGATGGTTTCTGGGATGCATACTGTGGCACATGACCTAAAAGGAAAAGGAAGGCAGTCATTGCATTACCATGTTGTTACTTACTTGGAAATTTACATGGGATTGTTACCTCATGAACATTTTAAACCAAATTAGGATTGCAAGGTTTTGTCCAACACAGTAATAAATGAACATGTGGTTGCAAGATTTTGTCCAACGCAGTAATAAATGAACACGTGGTAACAGAGAGCATATCTCAGGAGAAAACCAGCAGAAATTAAAGGCTTCATTCCTCAGAATCTCATTGCCCCATTCTCATTTGTTGCTACCTGATTCTAAATTCAGGGAGTTACACAGTGAAGTGCCAAGATAGAAAATCTCATGATGTAAGCAAAAGAAAATTAGTTTAATGAGTTCTGTGTGTTCTATATACCATAATTTTCTCCGTAAGCTCCCAGACTTCTAGAAATCGCTCTGAAATTGGCAGCCCAGACTTAATATCTTCTACCATTTTGCCGTCACATGCAATTTTAGTTCTCAAGTGACTCCAATTTTAAACTCCCAGTGATTTAAACAGCTGCATTGTGCAAAGGCTGGAGTGAGGACATGCTTTTGTAATCAAGCAGCCCAACTCTAAATTTTATGGCATGATGGTTACTGTGCCATTCAAACTATGCCCCATTACACAGAAGTGCATTCCTTTGATTTTACCAAAGAGACCATAAATATAACAAAAAACATAGTTGGAAAATATGATTTCATGCCTGGATTTTTCAGCTACTACAAAGAATAAATGAAGTGGTCTCTGAAAGGGGCATATCTTTGCAATGAATTATGTTTGTAGTATTTGTATGACTGGCAGAGCTCATCATTAAGCTTACAAAAATATATGCCTGTTACAACATTCAGAGAAACAGCGAACTCAGTTTTCCAATCAAAAGAACAAGAATGTAACTTTCTGTTTCAGTAGTTTAATAAGGTGGGGGCTCAGGGCACAGGGGGAGGAGGTCATTATGCTTAATATAAAAATGTACAAGATGTTCCATAAATGCATAAATAAATTTAAGCATCAGCAGTCATATGCTTGGCAAACCATAAGACTTATTTGCCTCAAAATTTCTTATCATATCCTTTCCCTTTCCCCCAAGGTGATGTAATGTTTTCATCTCTGAAAACCTGGCTTCAAGAAAGATTTGGCTCTGAAATTGAAATCTGCTTGTGATTCAACATTAGATCCTTGCAGACAGTACTTTTCAGTCCCATTTTTTTGATCACTGCAGCCTTTCTTTAGAAAAAGTCACAGTGTGCAGTGCCAGCCATGACTGGAAGGATATAGCCTGCATAGTCTGTGTCGGTAATGCTAAAGCTGAACGAGGTTGTATCATTAGTTCACCACCAACATGAAATAACTGAAAAATGAAAAAAAATCAAAAATACTACCTGGCATTACTGAAGCAAAAATTAAACCAGCATGCACAGGTACAATAATTGAGAATTTAATGTGGGCAATTAAGTTAAATACACAATAAAATTTTTATAGTAAACATTTAAAATGCTCCTAAAAATATAAGGGCCTATTTGCTCAGCATTTTATGGAAAGGTACTTATTACAAACAGATCTATTGAGTAGTTTTGTACTGTGAGTTCTTATGTAAAATATTGACCTACATGAAAGCTCAAGTGATTTCAGCTGGTTTTCAAATAGATCCACTGGGGCAAAGGGCAAGCTTCATGCCAGCTTTAAAAACATAATTGTTCTCTAGCAAACCTCACATCAAGTATTTTTCCTTGCCAATACTGGTGAATCTTTCTTTTTTTTAAATTTTTTTAAGTGACAAAAAGTAGATACTATTTTCTCTCCTTGCTCTTCTCACCTTCATCTTGCTTTGTGCTTCCCTGGTTGCTAGACCTGCTTGCCCAAGCATATTCCAGCAGCGTCTGCAACAGCCAAAGGCAAAAAAGTACTGAGCTGGCAGCCCTTGTCCCACCAACACTGCTATACTTGGGACCATCAGCAATCAGTAATCCTGCCTGCTGCTGCTGCTGCAATGTCTTGCCTAAGGCAGGTTCGATGCCATCAGTGACAAAGAGGAGATAATGGAGAGATAAGCCCTGGCTGAGGCTGCTATCAGATGAACCGGTGGAGCTGCAGAGCGACGGGTTAAAGGCTCCTTGCAGCTGTCACTGCTTCCTTGCTAAAACATCTTTGGATGTGCTGGTGACAGTGCCAGTGCCAAAGGACTTTTGCGAAGGAGGTCAGAAGAAAGGTTTAATGAAATTAGTCCTACTTCTGATTTTCAGTGCTTGGGTTGATAGTCCATGGCCCCCACTGAAAGTGTGTGCATAAAAAGGCACTGGGTTTAGAGTGTTCTAAGAGATAAGGCAAAAACAATAATGCTGTCCTGCAGATTAAAGGCTGCCTTCAGAAATGTTGAGATAGTGGTGGCAATTTACGAAATTGTTGTCAGGAATTCTTGTCTGGAAGTAGTACAGAGGCGCTGGGCACAGGCAGGATAATGCCTGTAGAAAACCCAAGGCAAATTGTGAAATTTTACATTTATGTGGGTAAGCAGCCAAAAATTCTCGTGTGCACTTCAAGGACAGCAAATACTATTTTTTCTCAGATGTAAATGTAAGAAGACACAGTAAAATGTAATATGAGTCCCTTCAGTAGCCAGGAATTGCTATACCAGGCACAGCAGTGGTTTATTTTGTGCAGTCAGGTCCTTGAAAGTGGCTTGTGCTCCAGGCTACGGATGACGGTCCTGTAATGCTATACCTGCCCACTGGAGGACTTTATCCTGTGTCTCATGAGTCTGCCCTGAAATCTGAGTGTTTACATCTTTTTAAACCTATTTACCTCCTTCAAGACCATCTGATGTTCTCATTTTCTGTGGAAGTGGATGATTTGTATGTGAACTGTATCAAGCTATTGAAGGCAATGGTAACATGTGGCAAAGCGATAATAGGCTGTGCACATGCCGTGCAACTTCTTTTTAAAATCAGTAGTAAATCTTTAAAGCTGTTTGAAATCTGTTTGCTCCCCTGTGCACAATTCTTCCTTCCAATACAGTGATAATGGGTAAAATCACCCCATTTTTACCTCTTCTACCATTATTTATGCAACCAAGTATGTGCCCTTGTGCTTGTGTCTGCCTCATACTGAAAACTGAGCATATCATGGCTGATTTTTATTTCCTTCCTATAGGCCTCCAGTTCTGCTCTGTACTGTCTGCAATAGGGACCAACCAGTCAATCTGAGTTGCAGTGCTTTCTTTCTTAGCAGATCTCTGCCTTGGTCCTGAGGAGATTGCTACAGACTTGCACTGGTGGAAAGGTTTAAACCTCCCCTTGGTGACAAATATTCTTGTTCTTCAGGTTTTTTTACATTGACTTAAGAAAGCCAAACACTCCAAAATTCAGAAATGTCAAACATGTGGACTACTTTAACTCAGCTTTTTTCTGTCAGTGAGTGGTGGACACATTGATTATATACATCTGCTTCCTGAGTGTGTAGAAATCCAGCCCTCAAGGAATGCTAGAAGGCTTTGCATGAAGAATCCTGCTGTCCCTGTAAACCATGCTCCTTTTTGTAACAGCCAAAGGCAGGTAACAAATGAGGGAGTCAAGCTGTGGCTGGGAGAGACCAGACTGATGGTGGAGATACTTGAATACCAGCCAAAAATATAATGTAAAAGTAGACCTGGCTTGAATAGGTTTCTGTCAGGGGCAGGAAACCCCAAAATTCAGATATTGTACTACTGAATTGAGCTGGGGTAGATGTCTGTGTCTTTGCAAAAAGCCACTTTCTGTTGATACCATTACTTGGCCTATTGTATCCTTCATGGTTTCTTCAATTGATTTTTCTGCAGTGGGGCTTGTGGAGCTTGTTCAGTTTCCTTGCTCAAACACAGGTTTCGGCAGCCTCTACAATTGCTGTGTCCTCTCACATCCTCTGTTTTTTCTCCCCTTTAAGCTGACCTTTCCTATCAAATAAACCAAACAGGTTTTCTTTCACTGTTCTTCTTTCTTTTCTCGTTTACTATACTTGCTGTCACACATGAGGTCTGGGCTTTCTATTTGGATCATGGACATGTGGCCAAGAGGTTATTGATGTTTGCTGTGGGACACACAGCAACAGGACTGTGGTTTTCACTCCTTCCTTGGGCACCACTGGATATTAGTAGCATCTGAGTGTTGTTTGAACATCACTTCTGTTCTTCAAAAGAAAAACCCTCTGTAAAATCTCTATGACAGTGGGAACCGGGGAGACTTTTATCCTCTGTGGTGGTGTGCTCTGAGGTGCCAACTTTTGACACACCAGCAATTACAGCCAAGATCATGAAGCCCGTGTCTGTGCCCACTTCTAAGGATGGTGTGACCTGGTCCTGAGAATATGTTGTGGAGAAGGTGCAGGTGAGCATTATCCCATGGGCTATGATGGAAAAGAATTTTTAAAGCAAAAGGTCTTACAGGAGAAGGTAAGAACAGCCAGACCCACTGTTTGTCTGGTCTCTGTGCTCTGTTCAACAGCTGCATCCTTTCAGCCAGGGATGTCTCATCTTTGGCTTTCATCCAGTTGCGTGAAACATCATGAAAGCCATAAATATTACTGCAGCCCTTGAATGGGACCTGAAGGGGAAGCAAAAATCCTTCCATCCATAGGTGGCGGAAAGGTAGGATTTGCAAATAGGTCTTTTCTTTGTGACTGTGAAACAACAAACCTGAGAATACCTAAAATCCAAATCCCAAATGCAGCACTTGAGCCCTGGTCCTAGCTGCAGGAAAGAATGAATATATGACCTACTAGTGCATCTTGTCTATGGTGCAGTAAATCTGTCCAAAATTTTGTAGGAGTTTCCTACAGTGCACTATCTTGGTAATAAGTCATCTCAAGTCATAGAAACAGGACAAAACAATGAAGATGCCATAACTGAACTGTAGAGCAGAAGCTAAATAATTTTGAACAAGTATGCATTGTATATAAATATGTATATGCATAGTACACATTAAAAGAAACCACCCATATAAAATATATGTTTGTGTAAAACCTTATAACAGGACGTTTCAGGTACACAGCTTTATGTGTAGAGTACAGCTTCTTTACATAATTACAAAATGTTCCACAGTATTTTGTTGCTTTTAAAAAGTATGTTCTTAAAACCACAGTTCATAACCTTGAATATCCACATTTTGAACTGGAATGTTTTATAGCAGGTTTTTGTATGGTAGTTTTCTCTCTCATAAAAATTTCTTTATGCTTGACATAACTATGATAAAATAATTTAATCCATTGGAATTGATAATGGGTATTTTTTCACTAATTGGTAAGAGAGCTGTTAATCTGGAATGTATTAGTTTCAGTTGATTTGGCAATTGTATGTGATTTTGCAGTCTGATAAAACAGATGTGTATATGTATTTTGCATAACTCTGTAGATATAAAACCTCTATTAACTTGGCTGACAAAATTATTCTCCCCAGTTGAGTCTTAAACTGCAGCATTCGGTATTAAAATGGGCAAACTTCATAAAAACAAGCTACAAAGATGTAAAATTGCCCTGAAAAGGAAATATGACACTGGTTTAAGCAATTCTTTTGTCTACAAATATTATATGTAGATTCTTCTATGGCTTTGCTGATCTCAGGTTCCGGGTGTGTACAAGACAGTTTGACAACTTCTGAGGTACCACATGGAAGTGTCTTGATGCTCAGCATCACAGGAGAATTTCCAGAACATGCCTGTTCAGCAAACACGTGGGTCTGTAGTGGAATAACCTTATATTGTCAATATAAGTCTTCACCTTTCTGTTAGGGTTTCCAGTTGATGTCAGTTGTGGCATTTCAGATACAAACTCCTCTCCAAGTGTGAGGACGTAGGCACTTTCAACTGATTTCATAGCTCTGTAGGAGCTAGCAGATGATTCTGATTTTATACATTGTTGTGAAAGCTGCAGCTACATTTTTCTTCCTCAGTGTCCTGTTTATGGCGTCTGGTCCACCTTGGTGGTCAGCTTTCATACATAATGTTACTGACAGAAGAGTGGCTGCCGTAGCCCACAACATGATAGGGAGAGCTCACAGTGTTGGGCACTGGGAGAAGGAAGGTTTGTCATTTGTGGCATTTGTGTTTTTCTGAGTAAAGAAAACCCTTGTTTTCTCTGTTAACAAGTGGCATAACATCTCACCTGGGACCCTATGGACAGCTACTCAGCTGACCGGACCCACTTTGTTCAGTGGACTAATAACAATGTCATTTAGCACTGTATGGCCAAGCAGATCATTCACTGCTGCTGCATAGTCCAGCAAAAGCATTTGCTATGTAGCTCTCTTAATTACAAATTGAAGGCATCCACATATTCAAGATAACTGCAACATTTTCCCCAGGAATGTGGAAGATATCTGGTGTTACTAACTTCAAAGAGGGGGAGAGGGAGAGAAGGAATTTAATTCTGCTTGTGTATGAGGTAATGTCAATTCCTTGCAGTCAGGAGACTGGGGCTTAATTGATATCATATGGTTAACAAATGTATTCCAAAGCCGGCCTCATTTGATTGCTTTTTAATAACTAATAACTCTCGGTGGGAGTCCAAAATATGTATGTATAAAAAATCATGCAGGAGCTGCCTCTCCTGCTTGCCAAGATCACTGTTACAGAAAAAATGTGTACCTTTTGCAGTCCTGGATTAGATACCAGCAGTGGCTGGACACGTACTCTCTCTGTTAGCCCCAGCCAGGAGCGTCTGGAGGAGCTGCAGTGAGGTTGTAGGGTACGTCCCTGCCAGCGGCAGTGGTTGTCTGCTCTCACTGGGGTTTGCATTGAGCCGTGACTAGAGCAGGGATTCAGTTCTTCCTGGTATTCTCCACTGCCTGCCCAGGCCAGCTCCACATGAGAATGCCTGCCCACAGCTGCAGAGCTCACAAAGGTGGTAAAGAGCCACTGAATAGTATTTCTGTCATGAATAATTTTTCCCATGGAGTTCATTGGCTTCCCAAGTCACAGATCTCAGAGCAAGGAATCATCCTCTGTGATGGGACAGGAGACTCATAAAGGGTTCAGCTCCCCAGTCCACTTTGGTAGCCCCCATGCTACTCCCCGTGTGCTCAGAGCCTCCCGGCTTGATCTTTCTTTAGCCCATGGGCAGCTGCTGGGGTGGCACCGGCTGTTAGGAGCAGAGGCAGTGGCAGTGGCTCTCAGCGCCAGTGCCAGCACAGCTGCTCACAGATGGATTTCCCTGAGCAACCGATTACACAAAAGCTCTGCCTGCAGAGCAGGGTCTGAGTGCAAGCAGGATATATGTAAAAACGTGACATATTAATTTCAGCTCATAAAAACAGAGGCTGAGTCCCACTTTAATCCCTTCGTCTCTTTGCCAACAGGGCAGCTGAAGAGGAACAAAAAGATTTGAACAGTGTCACTGCTGTGTCACACAGTGCCATGTGCCTCCCTCCCACCCATCCTCCCAGCAGGTTTCCCCCTTGCTTATTTACTGGGTAATTGTCCAGGGCATGGCCAAACAGGACCAGAAGTCATGACCACTGGCAAGCTTCCTAGAGCATCTCAGTCACTGGGTTGCGGAGGAGCTGCTGCTCTAACTCTTGGCAGTTAAAATACAGGTAGGTGAGTTACCTGAATATGCTCTGACATACAGCAGTGCCAAGTAGCCTGCTCAGAGAGTCTGTGGGAACTGAGCAGCTGGAAAGGGCAAGCACAGCCAGGGCAGCACCCTTGGTGGACCTCCCATGCTGGATGTTGTACCTTCTGCTTTATGGCACTTGTGCAACTTTTCAGGCTTCAGTCTGAGTTGTAAGCTAGAAGTTATTGTGGGAAGATAGCTGATATTTCTTTTTCATGTGGTGCCCTATATGAAATTTAGGACACTTAGAGTACTTTCCTGCCTTAGGTTGCTCAATGCAGTGTTCAATGAGCAGTGTTCAGTGCACCCAAAGTTGAGAAATACCAGTGAATTTTCTAGCAATATGAATTTATCTTTGTTTGCTGTCTTTTCTTTTATGACCTATTAAGCTAAACATTTAATTAGGAAAGAAGAAAAGCAAATGCCATGTCATATGCATGCAGCATGGCTGAGTAGAAGTTTGTAGCAGTGTATTTCATTTACTTGGTGAACTGAGAGATGTCAAAAATATGGAAAGGACCATTTCTTCTCTGACTTAGCAGATAACCAGTATTGGGGTACTTCTAAGGGAATTTTGTGCATGGACTTATATTAAATTTGTAGGATTTTATTATTTATTATCGGAAAACTGCAATTCAAGTAATACAGAGGGAAATAATTTATGGTATCATGGCTCGTTTCAGCAAATTTTAAAGTGGACTGTTTCATCTGCTGCTTTAAACCTCAGCCTAATTTTGTCTAAGTTTTGCACTCTGCATGTTAAGATGGCAGTGCCTGACAACAGCAGTGAACTTACTGACACTGCCTTAAAACTGGGTTAATGGAGTGGAATGAATATGATTGAAGAAACAGTTATACTAAACTTTTAGCTTAATACTAGGGTGTAGATTACAATGATTTGCTTTTCAAAACAGCAGATGCATGATAGGCAAAAAACATTATTTTTTTTTCTGACATTGGGAAAAATAAGATAGCAGTGGATGGTTGATGCAACCTGTCTTTTTAATGATAAAACCCATATAAATGCAAAGACTCAAGCAAGTAGGTGATATGTAGGGAAATACAAAAATACTGGTATATAGAGATTAATATGACATATCTGTTTTCTAGTACTGAAATATCTCTCCTGATGGAAGCTCCTCTGGAATGATGTCCTTGTGATAGAGCCAGGACCACAGTGGGCACATGTTAGACCTGCTTTGTAAGGTCCATCTCCCAGATGGTTGCAGGGACCATTTCCACATGAAAACCTGTGATTACAAGCACTGCAAAGTTACATAAGCAGGGTTCAGCTGTGAGTTTTCTATGTAAAGGAACTGAACTCAACAGGAGTTATGCCTATGAACTCACTACAGTGTGCAGGAGTGCTATGGGGAGCTCTGGGGAGCCTGGTTTAAGGCCACTGGAAGTGAGGGGTAAGACAGTTTTCTGTCCATCTTGCAGAGGTCTGGATTCATTGAGAGTGTGGGGTTTCTGTTTCTTTGTTTGGACTTGGTTTTGTTGGGGATTGTTTGTGGTGGTTTTGGAGGTTTTTTGTCCAGCAGCCCCAACCTTGAGAAAATGCTGATTTTGTGTGTCTTTCAGTCTGCCCATTGCCAAAGACTCTCCTCACTGTGGTAGCATCTGGGTTGGTGTCGAAAGGAATTCAGATGGCTTATATCTATAATCAGAGTTTAAACTGGGCAAATCATGCTTGGGATAATTGATACATTTTTTATTTCTGTTGCTTAACTACAAGATGCAGGAGCAGGATTAATTCAAACAAGTTTGCAGGAAGGGTATCAAAATTCATATACTGAAAGCAATTAATGAGGGAATTCTCCTGGTATTATTAGAAAGACTACTAGGAAGACAGCAATTTATGGAAAATTAAAGATAGTTGATGCTGGGCACAAAAAGGAAAACAAAACTCAGGCTGGATAATTAATGATGAAAACAAAATTATTCTCTATTTGGGAAGAAAATAAACACTTTGTAAGAGGCAAGGGATACTTCTGTGAATAGAAACTGATGACTGGGCACTTCCACTGTTTCTGTTGAGAACAGTCAATATTTTAAAGTTAGCAGGAAAAGTTATGAGCTTTTACAATTATTCCTCAGAAAAGCAGAGGTGAAAAGCTAAAACTGGCTATTTGGTGTTTCAAAGGGAAAGAAAAAATACTGCATTGCCTGTTCCCTTGCTGTTCCCCTGTCTCCAAACCAGCAGTGGTAAGAGGCACATCATAGCACGTCTGACCTTCTCCCCCCTTCCTACAGACAGAGAATGGGGCCAATTTATAAATATTCCTGGAAACAGGGTCAGGAGAGGCTGTGGACTGTTACCATTAAAACAATTGGTAACTTTGTTTTACATATATGTGTGCTGATTTTACTTTACCTTTACAAAGCTGCTTTTTATTAGATTTTCACTACGACTCACACTAAATTGCACACTACTAGCACAGTTATTTATGTGATCTTTCCTTTGCCCTTCAACTTCTCCTGTTTATCCCTGTCCATCATAGTTCAGAATGGCTACACTTTTCATTTCAAACACAAACAAAAAAAAGCCCCAAACTAAATAATTCAATGTTAGTCCCCTGTTACAGGAATGCTGCTGCTGTAGGAAAGAAGGATAAGAAAATGAATTATTTTCAAGCCTTTTCTATAAGGTTTAATCTTTACTGAAGACTGAAGATGCTCAGCACTATGTGTGATTAGTTCCATATGCTGTTTAAAATGCAGATTTCCCAGCCTCCTCCTCTTGGTATGAGTTGTTTAAACTCTAACATTTTATTCTCTGCTACTTGGGCATGATATTGATAATAGGAATAGTTTATATCCTCATGAGGATCTAAAGACTCAGTTACTAAGGTTTATATAATTAGAAATTGCATTCTGCCCTGCTTCCAGTTACTTCCTAACCCAAAAGGTGCAACACATTCCGATAATTTGTTTTTTCCCTGCCCCATCTCTTCACTCTCTTAACAACACCGCAACTGCTGCAGACTCAGATCCTACCCTTGGAAAACAGATGAATCCTTAGTACCTCTCACCAGCTTACAGAGTTGCTCCATTATTGTCACTGTAGGCAGGTAAAGCCACCTTTACTTTCTATACGCCTAGAAGTGCCCATCTCCAAATGAAGGATCAGACTGATGGGGAGTTCCCCTACCGCAGGCCTGTCCTCATTGAGCTGTAGTAAGTATTCAGGTGTGTCACAACTTCACTTAATTGTTTCCATTTCTATAATAAGATGATAAAAAACACTTGAGACTGAGCATGCAAAGGCACTCGTAAAAAAGTCTATTAATTTTATGCCTTGTAAATGTAAACCACAATTCACTTAAGTTTGCTGTGAAAACATTTCTCTTAAAATCTAAGTTTATAGGTCATAGAACAAATAGGGTTTCAGAACAAAAGTCTGGCTTTTATTCTCTTGGGAATTCTATTATTGTTAATTAATAATTCTGGTTTGCCTGCCTTTGTTTTCAAGGCTTTTCAAGGAAAATATCTCTGAAGTTCTGCTGTTTTACGGCTTTTCTTTGATGAATATTTTATCAAATAGCAATCACGATCCTGTAATTCAGTTGTATAGTTTACAACTGTCATACACTGAAACCTAAAGCAACTGAGAGAAGCAAAAGCAAAACACAAAATTATCAAACATTTAAGATTTCAGAATAGCTGGAGTGCCTTAATATTGATTTATCCTAAAGCAAGCAGCATGTTGCTGTTTTGTTACTGCCTGTCACTTCCCTGAGTGGCAGCATTTGGCTGCTAGCATTTAATTGTGCTTTTTAATCATACTTGTGGAAATGTGGGCATAGGTGGTGCTAGCAAGGCTACCAGCTGTGGTCTTAGCTGTAAAACAGAACTCTGTCTGACACTGATGTGTGCTTGTACCTCTCTCAATTGATCTTGACGAGATTGCAACCTTCTACCTGCCTGATATTTATGGAAGCTAATCAAATAGTAGACTTTTTAAATTTATATAATTAAGAACTATTTGGAAACAATGTGGTGGTTTTATGGTCTGAGCCTATGGCCATTTCCTCTCAACAGTGGTGTTGGGTGCTGTACCACCAGCTCAGCTCACAGACCTGCTTCTGGTGCAGAATATTGCTGCTGGGTAAAAGCATTTCTAACATACATGATTTATTTACAGTCTGACAAAATGTAGGCCTTAAGGCTGAATATTAATGTAATAACCCTAACTGCAATAAACCTGCTGTTTCTCAGAAGTGCTGATGTCCCACAGTTTTCAATGGCCCTAATTTTCTCCCTCTGTATTCTACAGTGCTTCAAAAATCAGAACACTTTCATTTCACTGTCTAAATACAGTCTTGTCAAGCAGCCTTCAGTGTTACCATTTTGTTTCTGGACTGATTCCCATGTTCTGCTGGTCAGAGGCTTGCAAACTCTTTGGGGGCTGTTTTGAAATTGGTGGGGATTTTTGGTTTGTTTTTGGTTTTTTTTTGTGTGTGTGATTTTTTTTCTTAAATATTCAGAAGAATAATATGATATACAGCACTCCCCTGAACATTATGCAGGAACCATAGACATAATATCATTGTTAAATGACCCCCTGCTAAACTTCTCTGCTCTTGGGTGGTCTTGGGTTGCTGATACACTATGTGGTAGGAAATAAAAGGCCTAAAACTAATACTTGTTGTGGAGAGATGATCGAAAAAAGGTGAGCAGGAGCATTTCTTGCCCCGAAGGAGATGAGAGGGGCAAAAGCATGAGGAATCTTTGATTTTATATGTCTGTTTTCACATCTATTACCATGAGTATGAAGTACGAGGAGCTGCAATGAGCATTTCACAGGAACAAGTTTTATTCCAGTTCAGTAAAAGAACTTCCATAAGCTTTGGCCCAAGTTTATGTACTTTGGAGTGGGATTACAGAAAAATAACAAAGCCAGAAGCAACACACAGCTCTGCGCAGGCAGAGGGTTTATCATATTCTTCTTTTATGATTCTTTTGCCAGAGAAAACTTTTTATTATAACTGTGCTGTTATCGTTGCAGTCATTAAATTAAAAAAAAGGAGGGAAATTATATTGCTTACCTGTGTTTTATTTCTGAAGAGTGGTCCTGCACAAGGTGGGAGCTTGGAGCCAGCTCCAGGAAATCCCTCTGAACTCCACATGGCATTAGGTGGCCCCAACAGCGTGAATGTGATACTCCCCATATAGCTGCTATACGTGTGTGAATGGCAAATCTGGGTGGTGGCTCTGTGCTGCTCCCTGAAGGGTTTTTAGGGGGTTCCTCAAGGAGGTGACAGTAGGAATGGATCTCAATTAGCTTCCCAACCCTGAATGGTTATGGATGCTGAGCAGACATAACCCAAGAACTCTAGGATGAGCCTGGGGGGAGCGTGAGAAAGAAAATATGGTGCTTTTTCTCAGGATAACAACTTCTTTTCTTCCTCAGATGTGCTGCACGCACAGAGGAGTTTCTCACCTGAGTACATTGGATCTATGCAAATTGCTCAGTGGTGGTTTCAGCCCCAGCTGAAGAGACAAAGTTTAGGCTTCTTTCACCATTTCTTTAGCCTGAATGTCTCCCCACCTCTGTCCGCTGTGGGCCCCTTTAGGCACAGCTGGCCTAAACAGGATGAGCTGTAGCACATCTTTCAAACTGGATCATGCTAGTATTTATATGAAGCAACAGGAGGATTTAAGGCAAATTCGCAATAGAAGTGAAAAGTCCTGGCTGTGTGTAAATCCCCATCAGATGGTAGGTGATTTCCAAGCTAATATATGATGCATGGAGGAACTTGCATCCCCCAATGCAGTGAGCAAGAGCAGACTGTGGCTGAATCCCTTTGAATAGATCTTGCACTCAGGGGAAGCTCAAGGGCACGTGAAGCGTGGGAGCGTATGGGGATGGCAGGTCACGGCAGCTCTGAGTATAGGTGTGTTGGCACTTGGGCACCAATACCATCGTTGGATGGGGAAATTTATAGGGAGAAGAAAGATATTTGTAGTTTTTTTTTTTTAGTTGAAGAATTTTATAACTGCTTCACCTAATGCTGATCTCTCAAGAAACTGCAGCCAGCCTCCTGCCCACTCTGTGTGTGCACTTACCCTCTGTGGCTGTCAGACAGCTGTGAAGAAATGTGTGTGGAAAGAATCTTTTGGAGCATATTGGCTTTTAATAAAACAAACCTTTTTTGGAATAATCTGTAATAGTTTCTTTGTGCTGAGGGTAATCAGGAACCAGCCTTTTTATGCATTGCTAAATATCCAGGGCAGAGCATTACTACACCTTACTGCTGAAGCCAGACTTTGAAAAATGGTTACCTTATTCACTCTAAAATCAATACTTGCTATTTAGCACATGTATTTAACTCCACAGGCACACTATAAAATGCATATTATTGATGCCTGCACAAATATATGCCCTGGTTTCCAGACATTATTTAGAGAGGCTGAAAAAGTATCTGCAGATTAATTAGTATCCCAGATTGCTACTCTTAGATGCTGGATCTAGGTCTGTGCACAGCTGGGCTTTTCCAGGTAGAGGCTTACCCCTTCTCTAAGGGGAGTAAGTGATCTTTATGTGTCTTTTCCTTCTTCAGATTTAATCTTTGCACGGTTGAAGATGTGTTTATGGGATTGGGGAGCTCAAGAGTACTTTTTTTCCATGGGATTTGATCTGGTGTGAAAGGGGAAATGATAGCAGAAAAGTCAAAAAGAACAATTGTCCTTTCAAGTTTCCACCTACCCCTGCATATTTCTAAGGGAAGAGGCCTCACATCATGCAGCTTTTTTCTTATGCAGAGAGTAGCAGGGGCTGAAGCCCTTCCTCTTCCCAGCTGAAAGTGACCTGAGTGTAGGTAAACATCAGGGTATAAAGCCTTGAATTATGTGCTAAATGGAAAAACAAAACCTGAAAGCAGCTGGTTATTGCTCATAGTAATATAGACTGGAAAAGAAAGAATGCAAAATAAGCAAAATGCTGGAAGATGTAATTCCCTTCAAGATGTGAGCCTGAGAGACCCCAGAGTGGGGGTCAGAGGCTGGAGCAGGAAAGTGCCTGTGATAGTGTGGCAGGAGGTCATAGCTTGCTTTGCTGCTTTGAATGTTCATGTCTCACATGTCAGATTCTGAGATGTTTGAAAACCCAATCCAGCAGGAAACTGCTTCAACCCCTTTTGTTTTTGATTTAAGTGAAAATCCCTTCCTCTCTGCCATGTTAGTCAGGTCTTGGCCCTGTTTCCCAGCTTCAGCTGGTACATCCTCCTTAGAAGGCCTAGTGCTAAATCTGGGTGCTTCTTCTTGGGGCTTTGTTTTCCAATTGAAGCACTCCAATGTGGAGTAAGATGAGGGCAGAATAGATGCTCAGGAAGGTCTGGAATGACATAAAATTCTCCTTGCTCCTTAGCTGTGCAGTAAATATTCATATTCTTAATGTTACCTATTTTAATGAAAATTTGTTGACCAAGTACACAACATGCATATGATTTTTGGTTTTGTTTTATTTCTTTTCTGATGGGAGAAAAAATATCTATGCGTACTCCTCAGAGGCACCAACTACATTTGGCTAACAGACTGATGCTGCTATACTGCAGCTCCTCTTTTTTCAAGAGCCCGCAACCTGCAGTGAACTGAACTGAGACTCAGGGAAAGGAAACCTGGGACATCTGTGGGTGGTCGTGCAAACTGCAGGCACCCAAAATCAGGACTGTATTGGTATTGTTTGCTATTTCCATTGCCTCCTTCTCTTTTTCTAGCAGGCACTTTACACTATGAGTTCAAGGCGTTTATGAAGGAGATGATGAATTCACTATGTATTAGCAGCAAGGGCCAATAGGGCATTTGGCCACTAACCAGGCACCTGCTCCTACCTGCAGAACCTGTGCCTGTGACCAATGCTGTTCTCCTTTTCCCTACATATGTACAGATGTATAAAAATGCTGCAGTGCAGTGGATTTCTGAATTCATTATGATAAATGTTCTCATGAAATTTTCTTGTAATTTGCTGAGAGATAATAGATTTTAGTTTTTGATTCTGTCTACAGTAAAATTCTAACATCTCCTTACAATGTAAGTTCAAAGTAAGCATACACAATTACAATCGACAATTCAATTTTCTAGTGCTCTCTGCACATTTTCTATTCCATCATCTTTAAAGGAAAATAGTGAGGAGGCTGTTGGTAAGGAGCATGTCTTGAGGATTGTGTTTTTATAAGGTTTTTATACCTTTTCATGTAAAAATGCAACAAAATTAGGATGAAGCTAATGCAAACAGTTTTCAAAAATGTGTATTTTAGAGATGTATAGACACTAAGAAGAAAGATCTGAGCTTTTGCCCTTTTTCATTGTGCATTTTAAACGAGGTCCAGCACTGGGCTCATCTTCAGAAGCTCCTATGTGTTTCAAATTTGGGATTTCAGCATATTTCCAGCCAGGTAAGAAGCTTTTTATGTGCTAGGGAAAGAGAGAGATTATGAAAATAGCCTGATTTTCTTCTTTCAGTCAAGGTGACGTAGATTAAGTGTGACTTCTTTCAAGCTGATACAGGACCTCCACTAGGGATGTGGGTACTTGTAGGATAAGGCTGATTGCCCTCTGGTGGGTAACATCTGAGCAATGGGTTTGGACTGAGAGAGAACTGGGAGGTGCAGGGTTTTGGAAAGGGGAAGAAAAGATGCAGTTCTGGCTTGGCTAGTATGGAGCAGTGGGGTGCTCAGAAGCTGCGTGCTGGCCACTTTGGCTGATCCTCCGTGAAGCTTTCCCTAAACCGCAGAGATTCTGTTTGTTGCTCATGTCCACAGCCCAGGAAGCTGTATTTGCCAGCTGACCTCACACGAAGCAGTGAGGATTGATGGTAGCTGATGTGAGCTCTTATGGTTGCTTGCTAGGCCACTGCTTTTCTTTGCTGCTTGGCAGCAAACACTGCTACTGGTGATGGATGGCCTGGCCCAAAAGCACAGCGAGGACCAGACAGGATTGCCCAGGCAACTTAGGCTGGCTCCACAGGGTCAGAGTTACCGTTCACTGTGATTTCTGCTGTCATTGTGCTCCGCAAATTATGAGATGCAAAAAAACAAAAAAGTGGGGAAGTTTTAATTGTAAAGCAAATTAAATCAGATCATGACTATGTTACATTCATGGACCTGTTTGCCAGGAACAGCAGGAATACAGGACAGCAGGCTGGGTCCTTGCATGGATGCATCTGCATATTCCCTTCAAAGGCAGTCATTTTGTCATTTTATGCTTGTCCAGGTTTTTGCCCTAAAGATGCTGTAAAAAAAAGTATATTTTATTTATTTTTCTTTTTTTCCTGTTGAAAGTTGGACTGCTCCTAATGATGGCTGACCTTGCAAAACCTGGGGAGAACTTGGGGTAGTGGTCTACCTCTACTAATTTTACAGACAAAACATAAACCAGAGCAGTGAATTAGGGACACACTTGGATCTCTCTGGTCCAGAAAGGCTATGTCACTGCTGGGGTACAGCCCTGGGAGGAAAAGCACAGGTACGCAGAAATACATAAAAGGTTATCAAAATGCTGTTCACCCACCAGCCTCCCAGACTACAGCCCTGAAAGGAGCTGGTGAGACACCCTGAGAGCTCACCATGCTTCAGACACATGCTGAAATACAACTGGCCTTGTTCTAAAGCCAACCAAATCGACAAAAGCTGTGTCAGTAACATTTGGATAGGCTGTCTAGCCATGCCAGGGGTGTAAACTCATGCTTACCTCTATATTTCATGGGCCTCAGAGTTTACTGCCTTCACTTTTGTGACTGGCATCCAGAGAGGAGGTTGTTGTCTCAGTCAGGCCTTGCAACTTTATGGAACACTAAAGAGCCCTCACATATCTCACTGGGGAAGACCAAGAGAGCCTTGAGTCTTCTAATCAAGATGCTTCTAAAACCAGGTTTTCTAACAGGATGATCCCACTTTATGTTGGATCATTATCTTCTTGTACAGGTGCCTCTTTCATCTTTCATCAAAGCAGGAGATGGCCAGTGACAGACAGAAAGGACCATACTGTGCCCTTAAGGGAAAAGAAAAAAAAAAAAGGCAAATTATAGGTTTGTGATTTCTGTGTTATAAATATTACTTGTTATCAAGGTGAGAGTTTCAACACAGACAGCAGTGCAGGGAACAATATGCCAAACAACCTGCTTGAACTTTGGTCCTTCTGAACCAAGAAATACTTTAATCATTTTATGCAACACATGGCCTTTTGATTCTGGCAAGCTGAGGCAGAAGAGAAAGTTGCTATGCAACCGAGCAAGCAGCTGCTGAGCTGAGAGTCCAGAAACTGGGAACTTTTACAAACAGGAATTGTCTTGAAAATTACAAACAGGCAGAATTTTATGGTTGCTTCCAATTTTCATGTTTGTCATCATCTTGCTTCTGAATTTATTTAACCAATATTGGCGAAGGGTTGTAGAAACGTTGCCTCAGGTGCAGTCCAGTAGCCTATTTTGGGGACTATAAAACTATAGGAATTTGACTTTGGTGACAGTGACGTGTGTACATGCTGCTGACAAGAGACTTAATTATTTTAGTCTAGGCTTGCACTGAATCCAGAAAGCTCACCCTGTGACCCTAGTGCTAGCTTGTGCCTGGCTTCCCTCTGGCAGCATTTCAGATTCAATGTGAGCTTGAGCCCAAAGCCAGGGGCTTTCAGGGTTGTGCTGTGATGAGGGATGCCATGCACTTCATTTCTTCCTAATACAGTGCTGGGACCTTCAGCATGGGCTGATTTTTTGTTCAGATGAATGTATGAACATTGCTCGTGTTGCCTGCAGAAATAAGCACGGCTGTTTTCTTAAAGACTGGGCAAATAGAAATCCCTGGTGCTACTCATCTGCTTAGCTACAGTTCTGATACATGTTTCTAGCAGGGAGGCCTATCAATCATTAGCCTTTTAATAAATAAACAAATTAATAAATAAATAAACACTATGAACTACCAAAGGTTGCTGACAAGCTTTTTAGTGGAGCTACAACTGAATTACAACAGGATATAAAACGCAAACTCTGACTACCATTTGTGCCATTTAACTACTTCATAAATTTCTAGGGAAGTGGGCATTCAGGGCTGTAAACAAGTCCTTTACAACCATCACTTCCCATATAGGCTCTAGTCACTGTTTAGACGTTCTGACATTAGAAGTAATGCTTTGGAATGATCAGCTTCTTCTCCTGGGCCACTATGTGCCACGTGGAGGGGTTGGAGGGTTTAGGCGAAGCGCCTGCATGGCCAAGTCAATGGCTGAAGTACAAGGATACAAGGAATGCCACAAGTCCTTCATCCAATTACATCCAGGGTGTTAAGGCTGCCTTCTCCTGTTCTTATTGATAATACCTAGATGGTAAATTATCATATCAAAATATAAATTCAAAGTAATAAACTGATAATCATCTCCAATTCCCAATGAATAAACAACTAATGAGAGATTTAATGTACTACAAATTCAGGAAATAAAAAAATAATTGCAAAATGGTAAACTGTTGAGGTTGTTTAGGAAGGAGCACAAGGAGAAAAATGTTTTTCAGGTAGTGCTTGTTGTAAGGAAAATGTTATCAGCAATCCATCTTTGAACAGATACATTAGGGAAATCATACCCAAGCATATCCACTTGGTGTGTTTCCTTGTTCTGCACATTCCTTAAATTGTGTTCCAGAAACAGATTGTCACCTTTTTTGGTTTTACAGCAAAGCTCATTTCCCTGGTTGCAGGAAATGAATCTGATTTTTCTGTTGATGGTTTGGGATGCTTAGAGTGCATACAGTGAATGGGTAATAGTGCAGGCACCCAGGAAGACTTTCAACCCTAAAGGATGTTTAAAAATACCTGTTGCAAGATGTTAAGTCAACCCAAAAGAGCTGAGTAGGGAAGGATCAGAGGTTTCTGTCTGTGAAGCTGCAATGTGTCTGCCTGGAGCTGAGAATAGGTGAATGACAAGGCATTTCCCTGGGGGGAGGAGGGGAGTGGATGACATGAAGCAGTCCACAAAAAGTTTCTGAAAGCGGATGGGCTTCAAGGTTGGGTTTGTGAGGAAAATTGTATAAGATAGGAAATGTATTTTTAGTGAAGTTTTTTTTGTTTGGGGTTTTGTGTTTTTTGGGTTTTTTTTTTATGACTGAATATATAGGAAAATTACATCTTACATATATTGGGCAGCAGGAATTTGGAAAATGAAGAAATGCCCTGAACCTGGAGTTTGAAGGTGGAGACTGCTCAGGTACAGGTCTGTCTGCCAGAGGTTACCATGCAGGCTGCAATGGGGGCTGAGACAGGTAAGGGAGGCTTGAAAAGGGGTTGGAAGGTGGACTTCGACTCTGTTTGATAAGGTTGTGCCTGTAGTGAGGAGAAGGCATCAAGAACCACTGAAGCAGCTGAGAGTTTAAACTGAAAAGCAGTAGCTGAGGAGCAGCAGAAGGCAATTAGTAGTTGAGTTGTGCTGTACAAGTGAGTGAAAGACTTATTGGTGGGTGACAGCTTGGGAACAACAAAACTGTTCTTGGGGAGAAAAAAAAGCACTATTTCACATTTTCGTGAAGCCATCATTTGACTCCTGATGAGTGCAGGCACAAGGGCTGATCTGCCAAGGCTTTGTCTGTTTTCCAAGCTCTGAAAACAATGATCCTAGTTCTAAAGAGCTTGCAGTCAAGACCAAAAGACAAAAACTAGTTCAAAAAAAACAAGGACAAAATATTTAAGAGTGTACACCTTCAAAACACCATTAATTGTAAATAATGATTTCCCTGACCTTGGCATTGTTCCCAGGAAGTCACACCAAACTCAAGAATGCAACATAATGATGCACAACTTAAAAATATTGTATCAAGGACCACCTGGTTCCTTTTAGCTGAGTGCCTTGTTGCCATTGTTCATTCATTCTTCACTTGACTGAAAACTCATGGGCTTATTGATGGATGGATCTTGATGGAACTGCTTGGCAAACTTAGGTGGTTTAAAGATGTTTAATAAATCACTAATTAAAGAAGGGGAAAAAACCACAGCTCAGAAAACCAGAGTCTGCAAAGCTGGATTTTAAATTCTTGCATGAGAAACTTTGATGTGAACACAGGGAAGATTCCCAAGTGGAAGACTTCACCTCACAAATTCATGTGGGTTTTTTCCCTTGTTAAAAATATAGTATTAATTTCCTAATTAATAGTGGGATGATGTTTGTTTTTATTTCCTTTCTCTATCAGAAGATTTTCAGACTTTTATAATATTGTGTATCATAGAATCATAGAATCATAGAATAGTTAGGATTGGAAAGAACCTCAAGATCATCTAGTTCCAACCCCCCTGCCATGGGCAGGGACACCCCACACTAAAATATATCACCCAAGGCTTCATCCAACCTGGTCTTGAATGCTGCCAGGGATGGAGCATTCACTACCTCCCTGGGCAACCCATTCCAGTACCTCACCACCCTAACAGTAAAGAATTTCTTCCTTATATCCAGTCTAAACCTCTGCTGTTTAAGTTTCCACCCGTTACCCCTTGTCCTGTCACTACAGTCCCTAATGAATAGTCCCTCCCCAGCATCCCTGTAGGCCCCCTTCAGATACTGGAAGGCTGCTATGAGGTCTCCACGCAGCCTTCTCTTCTCCAGGCTGAACAGCCCCAACTTTCTCAGCCTGTCTTCATATGGGAGGTGCTCCAGTCCCCTGATCATCCTCGTGGCCCTCCTCTGGACTTGTTCTAACAGTACCATGTCCTTTTTATGTTGAGGACACCAGAACGGCACACAATACTCCAAGTAAGGTCTCACGAGAGCAGAGTAGAGGGGCAGGATCACCTCCTTCGACCTGCTGGTCACGCTCCTTTTGATGCAGCCCAGGATACGGTTGGCTTTCTGGGCTGTGAGTGCACACTGCTGGCTCATGTTCATTTTCTCATCAGCCAACACCCCCAAGTCCTTCTCCGCAGGACTACCATGAATTTCCTTTTTGCCCAACCTGTAGCTGTGCCTGGGATTGCTCCGACCCAGGCGTAGGACCTTGCACTTGGCATGGTTAAACTTCATGAGGTTGGCATCAGCCCACCTCACAGGTGAGTCAAGGTCCCTCTGAATGGCATTCCTTCCCTCCAGCGTATCAACAGAACCACACAGCTTGGTGTCATTGGCAAACTTGCTGAGGGCACACTCAATTCCATTGTCCATGTCAGTGACAAAGATATTAAACAAGACTGGTCCCAACACCGATCCCTGAGGGACACCACTCGTTACTGATCTCCAGCTGGACATTGAACCGTTGACCACAACTCTTTGAGTGCAACCATCCAGCCAGTTCTTTATCCACCGAGTGGTCCACCTATCAAATTGATGACACTCCAATTTAGAGACAAGGATGTCATGTGGGACAGTGTTGAACGCTTTGCACAAGTCCAGGTAAATGACGTCAACTGCTCCACCCCTGTCCATCACTTCTGTAGCCCCGTTATAGAAGGCCACCAAATTGGTCAGGCGGGATTTTCCCCTAGTAAAGCCATGCTGGCTGTCACCAAGCACATTTCTCTTTTTCATGTGCCCTAGCATGCCTTCCAAGAGAATCTGCTCCCAGATTTTGCCAGGCACAGAGGTGAGACTGACTGGTCTGTAATTCCCTGTGTCATCCATTTTCCCCTTCTTGAAAATGGGGGTTACATTTCCCTTTTTCCAGTCATCAGGAACTTCACCTGATTGCCATGATTTTTCAAATATGATGGCCAGTGGCTTTGCAACTTCATTCGCCAGCTCCTTCAGGACCCGCGGATGGATTTCATCACGTCCCATGGACTTGTGTACATTCAGGTTCTTAAGATGGTTTTGAACCAGATCCTCTCGTACAGTGGGCCCAAGGGTTTTGACAGTCCCTGTGTCCGCCTTCCAAGACTCGGGTGCTGCGGTCAGAGCCTTTGCCAGTGAAGACAGAGGCAAAGAAGCCATTCAGAATCTCAGCCTTCTCCAAGTCCTGTGTAGCCAGTTCTCCTGAAAGTTTCCGGAGGGGGCCTACATTGTCCTTAGTCTGATTTTTGGCCGCTACATACCTATAAAATCCCTTCCTATTATCTTTAACATCCCTTGCCAAGTTTAGCTCCAATTGGGCCTTCTTTCCTAACTTGGTCCCTAACTACCCGGACAACATCCCTGTATTCATCCCAGGCCACCTGTCCTTGTTTCCACCTTTTATAAGCCTCTTTTTCTTGTGAATTTTTCTCAGCAGCTTCTTATCCATCCAAGGAGGTCTCCTGGCCCTTCTGCTGCACTTCCTTCTAGTTGGGATGCACTTCCTTCTAGTTGAGCTTGTAGCAGGTGATCCTTGAATGTTAACCAAGAGTCTTGGGCCCCCTTGCCCTCTAGGGCTATATCCCATGGAACCTTGTTTGTGGTGTGTCTGTGCTCATGCAAGTCATGCACATGTAGATATTTATGTCTATGTATTTGCCTTTCTGTCACAGATTGCCATGATTGCTACATACTCATGGTTGAAAGAAACCAGGGCTAAAATGCAGCTTGATGGGATATGGGAAGATGGAGATCCTGATGGTAATCAGTGTCTCCTGAGCAATGATTCCATGTTCCTGAGGTGACCCCCAGAAAGAAAAATCTCTACTGTAGATGGCATGTTTTGCTAGAAATCCTCCAATTCAAGCTTGTCTTCTCCTGTTGTGCAAATGAACATTCATAATGGAGCACTTGTAGTCTTTAAGACTGAGATCAATGCATCTAATGAGCATCTGTTCACTCAAATTTGTACTGAACAGCTTTTTCGTGTAACTAACTCCACATGAGTAAGAGGAAAATGGTTCACCAAGTGTCTTTCCCCCATTCTATTTCCTGATAATATAAATAAATCTTGCCAACTTACTTTTTTGAGAGAAAATACTATATACTCTCTGGCTCTCATTAAGCAGTTGTGGAATTAACTGTTTCCAGTGTTCTTTAAAAATACCATTTATATCTAATTATTCAACTCAGAAATACAAGGAGGACCGCATATTTCCTTATTGAGGCCCGAAGAGAACTTGCTGTGATTTCAAAACCCCAGCAACCTCAACAAAATCAAAAAAATCTTAAATGTTGACAGAGGAATGGAATGAGGGTTTTCTTCTTCTGAAAGTCTGCAGTTCTGCAAGTACTGATGTTTCTTAATCATCTAAGATTCCATATTGGTAAGCAAAATAACAAAATGGAGAAAATGTCTAGAATACCATCCATAAGAAAACCAATCACCAGGAACTTTGCCAAGATGTAACTCAAGCAGACAATTAAACTGGGAAAGCATTCCTGCCTTAATCTTGTTGAGTGTTTATTTGTTGGTCTTAAGCTAGGATTAGGTCTTGTAGATTTATGTACTGTATATAAAATGAAACAAAAAAATCTCTGCTAAAACACTTCTTTGCATAAAAAGCAATGTTTGACAGAGGTGATTCTACACTGTCAGATTTGACTTTCAAATATTATCCAAATTATAGCAAACTACTAATGAACCAGTTTAGCTATTCTGAGCCCTGCAGAAAAGCATCCACAGGTGATGAACTGAAGCCCTAATCTGAATATCTGCAGGTTTAAACCATGGTGCTGCCAAAGTCCTATTTCTATTGACAATTGGAATCCCTTGAGCCAGATCAAGAGTGGCAATGTTAGCAACGCTATATAGAAACATAAATATCTTAAACCCAAGCCAATCCTTCCCTCCTCCTACCCTATGAGACCCTTCCCTCTAAATTAGTGTTTCTTCTTTAGGTTCAAAACTGTCTATTACCTGTAGGATTTCTCCTGAACCAGCTCCTACCCCAATTGTTTTACATTTTAAAAGCTTTATTTTCCTTTTGCTACTGAAACTCTGTCATTCTTCCAGGGAGATACTGACAGAGCCTGGGTTATGAAGATTTTGTTCAGTTCATAATATTTACTGACTTTTCACAGGTGCTTTGCACTCAGGTGAGGGTATTTCAATCTGCTGAATGAGCCAGAACCTGTCCATGAAAGAAAGGTATGGGTAGCAAAGTGGAAGGGCATTACTGATGCCTCTAAGAGGCTCTCCTAGGTTTGATGGTTGGTTGTCCTTGAATTGGTTTCTGTACAGGTGGAACTGTGGGGAGGCTGAAAGGCAAGGACTATACACAGTATAACAACATGCTGTTGAAGATGGCTTGTTTCAATTCTGCATGCCATGATGCTTGTCATGTTTCAATGCTGCTAAGCCCAAGATAACATTGCTGCTGGTAGAGAGGAAACTTTTCCAGGTTTGCTAGCCCCAACTATATGCCATTAAGAGGGGGAATCAAAAGTATTGAACATTGCACTAAGAGTCTTTGATGCATCTGCTTACTCCTAAACCATGGGGATTGTCAGGGTTTAGCAGGGATGTGGACTGGAGGAAAATCCCTGGTGGTGTTCAAGGCCAGGTTGGACAGAGCCTTGGGTGGCATGGTTTAGTGTGAGATGTCCCTGCCCTTGGCAGGGGGGTTGGAACTAGATGATCTTAAGGTCCTTTATAACCCTGACTATTCTATGATTCTATGATTTTATGAAATGTGAGCTGGTAAATGACCTTCTACTTCCAAACTTCTACATTTTCATGTGAAAATAGCAAAAAACACAATAAATATGGGATCACAGAAGGCTCTGTTTCTAAAAGCCTTTTCAGAAGAACCTAATTTTAGGGCAAAACTAGCCCTGGAAATAACTTATTACACATATTTATGAGATGTTCATGAATAATTTATGCTGCATTAGGTTGTAGATGTGATAGCTTTTGAAATCATTAAGCTTCAGTAGCTTGCTTTAGAAATCCATTGGCTGGGTTTCATTATTAAAAGCTAATTAGCTCATTCAACTGGAACATATTTTGTAAAACAGCTATGCTAGTATTCTCTTTTACATTACAACAAATTATATTGATTCTAAAAATATTTCAGCAATGTCATAATGGAAATATTTAACAATAATATTGTAAAATTCTATATAAATAGGTAATTTTATTACAGCTTTAGCAAGTTTTCCAAAACCTGGTGTGTTATCAGGACTATGATTTTTTAATGAAAATATGATAGTAGAAATCTCTCATATGTACATTATTTATTTGAATATTAAAGATTATACTTTATAAATGGGAGGGAAAGTTTTAAAGTATTAATTTGGATGTGTGAGAGGCTTAAAAAGTGATACTCCTAAAGTTAAGTTCTTAAGCCATGCTTGGAAAGGATGCAGGCAGATGAGTGTGAGTAGCGTACCCATGACAGCAGGGGCAAGTGGAGGGGCAATGTGTGAGGCTACTCCTGCCCCCACTCGTGGTGAAATATTGTGGCTGTCAGTTATAAAGTCTTTTTTTCCATGAAAAGTTTTCTTATTTACTATTAAACTCTCATATTGAGATAACACTGCATATTTTTTCCCGAACTTTTCTTCCTATAGGTTTTATTAATGCCACTGTGAAAAGAAATAAGAGGAGGAGAAGAGGAAAAACAAACAGCCACTGAACACTTTTCACCCCCACTGCTGGACCCAGCACAGCTCCACAAGCACCAAACCCAGGTGTTATAAATACCCTTCTGAGCCCTCAAGCACCTGAATGGGCTGTACCAATGGGGAAGTTTATCTTTGCATGAATACTTGTTTCTAGGTCAAAATAATCATAGTATACCTGTCCAGCACAATACCAGAGCAGCTATTTTGTAGGGTGCTTTTGTTTCACTATAAAGTGAAATGCCATTTAGGTTCATTTGTGCTAAGGCCCTGGTTTTTGGGAGAAGAATGGAGGAATAGGAAAATCACTGACACTAGGCATTAAAAAAAAAAAAAAGTCTAGCTAGGTAGTAATCATCTGTGTTGCATTTGAAAAGTATTTGCTATGTAAATTATCTAAACATTCTTCTCTTCTCCCAAATATTTTGGATTTATGTTTGTTTCTCCTTCAAATTTAAACATGTTTAGACTTCAGTTCATTTAAATCCCTATTACCAGCTTTTAAAGGGATTAGGGTAAATGGCTTTTATTCTGCAGTCACAATGCTATTGCTTTCAAATACATCTTCTTGGATTTCCTGTTCAGAAGGAAAAAAAAAGGGGAGGAATTCAAATAATTCACAGCAAAACTACAGTGTCTGCTTCTGCGCTGATGAATGTTTCCCTTTAGGAAAAGCAGTTCTCTTATTAATACAACATCTGGCTTTCATCTCAAGTAAATACAACAACTCAAATGCAGGATGAAAAGAATAGAAAAATGTGATTTTTTTCCTGGCTTATCAAGTAGCCAAAAGGCCTAATTAACAAAACTAATATCTGGCAGCAGTGCTGTTCAAGGAACTGCCATAAATGAATGTTCTGGGACAAGGCGTTTCAGAGGGACTACTTGGTCACCCAGAGAGCCAAGAGGAGTGAGATGGCAAGAACAGAAACTAGTGTGGATTTATGATTCTGCACATCATAATGGCAGTTATCAGTAGGCCCTTCAGGGAGTCTTAGCTGTATTAGCTTCAGCAAGAAAGCTGTATAGTCTCACTAACTGCTTTGTATCCTAGCCACATGCAGTTTGATGTGCAGCCACCCCTTGCTGCCCTGTTCCCTTGTCAGGGAATGTGCCTCATTCCTGCAGGACCCATCTTGAAGTTCTCATGCTTTTTAAACTGTAGTTTTTGAGAACTAGTGTTAGTGCTTAGAGAAAAACCAAAGACAATATTTAGCCATTTTAGACTTTTATAATAATACTAAAAAAAAAAAAAAAAAGAAAAGCCAAACCCCAAAACACCCATCAAAAAATTCCTCCAGAAAACCACTGAGGAGGGCAGAGGTTTGACAAACATTCCAGACATTTTTGTCTCTGTGGCTGCAGAGCGGGGCTGTGGGCATACACACATGCTCCTGTGGAGGTGTAAGCCCAGAACAGCATCTCCCCGTGTGGAAGGTTCTCTCTGAATCAAACTGAGTTCATATTTCCTGTCCCTCTCCACTCCTATTGAGAGTGCATTGATTTTCTCTGGTCCACCAATGATCTGACCAGCCTGGCAAGTTGGTTATTTCTGTGCTGATAGTGTCAGTTATTATTCCTGCAGGATGCGAGTGGTCCAGGATGCCATGCATTGGGCAGGGACTGCTGCTCTACTGCAATGATGGCCCAGAGGCAGCATGGGGCTGATACCACAGGGACCTTCTCAGGTGCAGGGACATTCCTCAGCAGAGTTTGTTGGAACTTAAAAAATCATTGTGTTCACCGCAGCTGTTACCTGGAAGGTGAGCTCAGCCTGTGAAGGAATAGTTGGCAGGAGGGCAGCTGGTTATAAATGCTTTTATAGTTCTGCTCCATTTGAGCTACAGTGTAGTGCTTGGATCAGAAAGCTCTCATAATTTAGAAGTTTTAAATCTAATTTTATGACTTTGAGAGGTAGCTAAAAACTCATGTGTAATTTTTACTAAGACTTACCTTCTTTTTTTTTTTATTAAATCCTCCTGGTCTTGTTTGTAGTATATAATGTAAGGGCAAAATCCTAAGAAATGCACCTAAGAGCTGTGTCTTCCACAGGGACTTGCATCTTATCCTTTTATTAGGTCTGCTCCTGTCAGCCTTAAACTCTGCAGCTTCACAAGATGTCCCTATAAGGTAAAATTCAATTCCCTCTTTCTGTAGAAGGCAAAACTGATGCACAGACAGATAAATTACCTGCCCAAGGTCAGAGCATCACTGAGGAAACAGTAGCAGACTGATAAAACCATCTTTATCCCATTTTGATAAGCCTGAAAGTGGCCTTTGGAAGAAAGCATTAGCATGGGATATATGTAGCAATGGAAAAAAAAGACATTTTTTTCCCTCTTCCATGTTTCCATGTTATCTTGTTTTTTGGTTTTGGGGCCTTTTCGTATTTTTTTTTTCCTTTATCTTTCTGTGGCAAACCTTCACATAAATCTTTGTATGTTTTATAGCTGAGGGATAACAATGCTACCAGTGAGCAAGTGTAAATGAGCCAAAAGTAAGGTTATGGGGAGCAGGCAAAATGTTCCAAACAAATTTGTAAGAATGCACTATCTCCTGCCTTGCAAAACAACAGGGACAAGGTCTGGCCCCAGACAGCCATGCTCAATTCCCACTCACCCCAGTGTCGTGGTTTAAACCAAGTCCCCCAACTCCCGGAGAGTTAGGAAGGAGAATCCAAAGAATGTAGCCCCCACGGATTGAGATAAGAACGGCTTAATTGCTAAGGCATAACACAAAACCCCTACTGCCATTTACTACTACAAATAATAATGATACAGCAAATAACAAGCAAAAAGAATACAACACCCCACCAGCCACCGACCCATAACTCACTCCACCCTGCCTGGCCGAGCACCGCGTGCTCCCTCCTCCCTTTTTCTCCAGAGCTCCCCCCTCCAGCTCTCTCTTTCCCAGTATGCATCCTGGGCATCACGTGCTATGGTATGGAATACCTCATTGCCTAGCCTGGGTCAGGTGTCCTGTCTCTCCTTCCTCCCGGACTCCCCTCCTCCACCTGGCTGGAAAAAACCTTGAACAAAAACACCCTCAAAACATGCTCAAACCATGACACCCAGTTACCACCTTTCAGCAGTTTCTGAGGTGGATTGGTCCAGGAGGGTACAGTCAAGTACTATTGTGAGGGCCTATTTTTATTAACCAAAAGACAAGCCCTGATATGTTAAGACCTTATGTTTTTTATTTGTTCACTTGACTTTTACTTGACAGATACAATATTGTCAATGAAAAGAGAGGAGTCGCTTTTTCATTTAGTGAAAATATAGAGAAAGATTTCTGTTGTGGGTTAGACTTCTCTTTCTTGTTGAGAAAAAAATCAGTATTCTAATTCTCTTATGTTTATCCTGTTCCTAAACATATAAACACCAGTTGCCCAGAAAAATGTCATAAAATTAAGAAGACATTTTGGTCATCCTTGCCCACAGGCTGAGGAAGTCGAATTTTCAGTACTCTCTTTTATTCCCCTGCACCCAGTTGCTGAAGGTTTTATCCCTCATCCCTGAGAGCCAGTGAAGTCACTCACTCATGTATATTTTCACAAGCACTTTCCTTCCCCATCATTTCTTAAAGGAACTTAGTGGGCTGGCTCTGGCACTTCAGTGAATTTTTCTGATAATATTCATCACAGAATCACAGAATCCCGTATGATATCTTTTAGTGCTCAGGAGTGCTACAAAGAACTCTTGGTGAAATATATGACTAAAACAGTGATTATTTGAAAACTCTGTAGAAAAGGAATTTAGCTTAACAGAGATTCATGACTCCTTCCAGAGCCTATTCCAGTTCTCCAGTTCTCACCAATATCTAAAGGGATGCTGTCATCAAACCTGAATGGAAAATGGCGAGGTGCTGAATGTGTTTTCATACTAAATGCTGCTGAATGCTGCATTTAGTGGAATTAAATAAGGACAGACGGTCTCAATAGCTATTTGCAGCTATGGAGGTTTTGTGAAATTAGTAGGGAAATGCATTCCTGAATTCAAATACAGGAAATCTGAGATGTATTTATTCATCTTGAAAAGCATAAGATCAAGACAGCATTTTTAATTGAACATGTAGAAGTTGTTCTTTCCCACTCTTCCTTTTATGTCTGCAGGAAATTGCAACCTGGAAATAGCCAAGCTGTGATTAACTCCTTCACCACAAGGGTCCGTCTCCTGCTGCCTTTAGTTCTCTGTTCCAAAAGGTTTGTCTTAACCTTCTCTTCTCTTTCCAGTTAAGGTGCTGGGAGCTGGGTCCTGGAGCTGGGAACATCAGAGCTGGCTCCTGCAGCACCAACCAGCTCTGCAGGTATTACTGCAAGATCAAATAGCCGAAATGATGATGGTGAAAGCAGCAGCAGGAGATGTGAGGAATTTTCCCCAGTCACAAGACTTTCCCAGCAGCACATATTATTCAGTCTTTGCACTTGTAATCATCACAGAGTGACTTTCTTTACAAGAAATAGAGGCACAGTCCTGCTGATATTGAAAACACTGGCAAACAGCTGTAGATATCAGTGGGAAAAGACCTTACTGAGGTTTGCCTCTTGAGTAAAACCTTAAATTGAGTTCTTTTTGTCTTGCATATAACCCTCTCAGTAACATGAAAACATTTATTTCTGTCACCATTGTGACCTCTATCAAGTGCTGTCCCACCACTGTCATTAAAAAACAGCTCAACACTTTGTGTAGCTTGGTAGCATGTTGTGAAATAGTGTGGTTTGCTTGCTTTGCATGGTGGTCTTCTGTGGGGTTTGGGGCTTTACAGAAAAATATAGACTCAGATATTCTCATTGCATTTTAAATACTGTTGTAATATACAAAGAAGT
This sequence comes from Melopsittacus undulatus, assembly GCF_012275295.1. Classification (NCBI taxonomy): domain Eukaryota; kingdom Metazoa; phylum Chordata; class Aves; order Psittaciformes; family Psittaculidae; genus Melopsittacus; species Melopsittacus undulatus. The sequence continues at coordinate 31,202,778 of NC_047532.1, read as the reverse complement.
CTCCCCCATCAGCATCCTGGCATGATGGACTCTGAAATGAGGTGCTGGCAGATTATCTTCACTGGGCCTCTATATAGACAAACCCTTTGTATTGCCCTCATATCATTGCTTTCTGTTGGAGCAACCAGCACTACTTGGTAGTACATGTATTACAGCTCCATCAGTAGCAAAATGGAGCAGAAAGGTTGCAAAGGTCTGACTTTTGAGCTCTGGCACCAATCAGCTATTTTTGGTAAGGATGGGTGTGGAGGAGGAAGAGGTCCAGATGTGTGCAGTGGTTCATTGCTCCTTGTCTACACATGGGGATGCTGTGCTTGTTGTTACAGATCAGCCCTGAAGGTTTCCAGTTTGTTATGAACTATAGGCTGAAAGAACTCAAGTCTTCAAGGAAATAATCTACAAGTGTGTTATCTGGTAAAGAATGCTACTGCCCTTAAAATAAATTAAAGAATAATTGAATATTCTGTATGTGACTGAATCTGTAGTTCTTCAAAAAATGGTCATCACATGCATTAAAAGACCCACAATCCAGAATTATTCCTGAAATTAATTATGCAATAGGCTGTGTGATTATTTATTATATTTTGACTGTGTAATTTACTGTACATTAATAAAAAGAGGGAGGTGGGCAAAAAGAAATCTTTAATAGTCTTCTTTGCTGCAGTAGTGGAAACCACTTTGTAATAGTGATTGTCCTGTGCTTGGTTAATACTGGTTCTGTCTTCACTTGGACAAGGATTATCAAAAGCTGCTTTAAAAACAGGATGTAGTGATCTTAATTTTATTGCCAAATTTCTTAGGACAGGAGGTATGGTCTCTTGGTCTTTGTAGTAACTTCCTCTTCAGTCTTCTGGGGAAGGCAGAGAGCACAAAATGGAGCAAAGTCAAGAGCTGAGAAGTTTCAGATGAAGATCATCTGAAGATACAAACCCCTCCAGCAGAGAACTGTTGCAGTTGTGGGCAGTGGGACTGCCACCACCTCAGATGTTTTCTCCAGCTCCAAGGGCATCCATTAGAGAAAAATCTCTTGCTTTTGCTTTGCACATGGTTTGGAATACCATGGAATTGCTTTTCACTGAACAGGAACAGATGTACTATATCAGTGGTTGTGTCCTCTTTGGAACTCATTTGTTTCAGGTATCTTTAAATGGGAGTAAAAACGATAAAGGAGAGACCAATCAAGGCAATGGAACAGTTTTCAGTGAACATTCAGACACTGGCCATTTAGTATTTTTCCCAATCTTTTAAATAACAATTCTTTGCATAACATAGTCCATTTCTGTCATTTATAAAAAAAGCAACATATTTGAGCCTCAAAGGGTTCCAGCAGGGTTAAGTTTGTTTAAATTGTCAAATGTTTATTAGTTTCTTTCAGAAGAAAATCTTTATGCTTTGTTGCAGAAGGATATTTTATTAAGTTCAGACAAACCAAACTGGCTTTCAGCAAATAGCATTTGGCTTTTGAATCAGGAGGAAATAAAACAGCTGGTATGGCATCATCATATTACAAAAGCCATATTACGGCCACAGGTCAGAAATTCTGGTGTTTGTTTATTTGTATTGTGTATATTGGATTTGTGAAACATTATTTGACAGTACATTATTTGAGTCCCTGTAGTGTTTATTTCAGTCAGAATTTCACACCAGTCCAGAATGAAATAGATGCTAACTAACCAGCAACTAATAGATGGTCCCTATTCTCAGAAGCAGGCGACTTAAAACAGCTGCATCCCCATGGATGGGTACTGGCCAGGCAAACTGTCCTGGGTATGCTGAGCACATGGTCAGCCCCAGGTCTGCCCTTGGAACAGTGCTTTGTATGTCATCAATGCAGGCAGCTGCTGACCACTTCCAAATGGGTGAGAGACATGGCTTGCAGGAATTACAGACATGCCCATCACTTTGGGAAAGCCTCTTGCACAGCCTCCCAAGAAAGTCTGTGTTTTCCTATGGTTAGCATGTGCCTGTAACAAAACTAGACCTCTAGTCAGCCACACCAGTAAATATGCTGGCTAGCTTTTCCTTGTCATGGCTGTTGGGCTGCTGAAATCCTTGATGCCATAGCTGCATGTCCCACTAAGGCAGTTTTGCTGCTGCTTATCTTCCTGACTCTTTTAGGTCTGGAGGTTGTGGGTGGCCTGAGTGCATGGCCCTGGCTGTGTGCCACACGGTGGGAGGGCTGTGGCTGCTGCATGTGCAGTAAGTAATGGTTTCTCTGTCAGAGACTCCTTCCAGGTCAAGGAGAGCATGGCATGCACTTGCTTCCTGCAAAATGGTGTCACTAGCCCACGAAATTCAAAGACCTTGCTCAGCTTCCTAAGCCTGAAATTGTCTCTCCTCATGTGGAGGAAAGCTTCTTGTGTGATGTCTCCCTAGAGGATTGTTGGCAGAGGTGAGAATAACTGCTTCTGCTTTGCATTCTTAAACACCAGTGTAAGATGAGGCTGTCTCACCCAGTGGTATTTTCATGCATTTATACTTATCCCTTCACTAATGACAGAACAATCTCATGGACAGCGACAAAGCAAGGGAAACAGAAGACAACTGAATAATTTGGGTTAGTGCTATTCTATTTTCTTATATAATTATTATTTCTCTAGGAGTTACAACTGATTGCAAAAACAGTTTATTGGATTTTTATTTTTTTTTTTTAACCGTATTAACAGAACCACAAGTGAAGGAATCTCTGTGACAACTGTGACCAACAGAAAATTAATTAGGATTCTGAGTCTCTAATGCTTGTGTCTTAGGGCTCTTTGCTTCTTTGGATTAAATTGCATTAAATTCTACTAAATAGAGCAGGCAGCTTGGCACTGGAATGAAGCCCACATCTGCACCTGGATTTTCCTATTAAAAGTGGATTCAAGACATATTAGGCAAGGCATGGAAAACATATTTTCTTTTTTAAGGTTTATAATTTTGGGTATTTACCTACCCTTGGTTTACAGTGGGGGTTTTCATGTTTGTTTTGGAGGGCATTGTGTGGGGTTTTTTAATGCTTAGAAGACATCCTTCTGTACGAATTGCCGATTTGGGATTCCAGGATGAATGTTTTTCTTGTATTTTTAATGAGGCTGAAATTAACATGGGCATGTTTGTTTAACAACAACATACACAGCTCTTTGCATGTGAAGGAGCCTTTGTGTACCACTGTCATCAGCTCTTTCAGCAGGATCAGGGAATAAAGATGTTAGTTAACTAAGGAAAATGAAGCATTGAATCTGAATCTACTCTCGCTTATGTCTTTATAACTCCCTCTAAGTCAGCTGAATTATATCAGAAAGAGGAACTTTGGCTAACGTTATTCAAGATCTTGCACACAGATAAGAGATATTTGAGCCTGGTTTAAGGCTCAGGTCTTGAGAGTTGAAATTAATGAACGTACAGCAGTAAGTCCTCAGGGAGCAATAATGACACAGTAATAAAAAAAAAGAAGAAAAAGAAAGTGTTCTTCAAGTTCTAGAAGGGGCTGGAGGGCACATGGCCACAACATTCTTCCTCTTTATTCAATAGCAAATTTCTTCCTGATAGCAATTTCAGGTTTTGAAAATAAATGCAGTGGTGTATCAAAAGCATTGTCATTTCTAAAAGATGAGCGGTGGTTTCTGTCCCTTTATGCTTGCTTGTGAAAGACAGACCTCGAGGCTGGCTACTTCAGTCTCAGGATGGAGATTTCAGAGATTTTGTGCTCTGTCACAGATTTCTCTCCTGTAAACCTTAGTAGCTCACTCTGTTTCAGTTTTGCAGGCAGGAAAGAAGAGTCTGCCATCACCTTTTCTCTGTCTCAGTTCCTCACCTGTTTGTTGGTCAAGGGCGGTAATAATTTGATTTCCATTGCCTACTTCCACTCATACCTAATCTAGCAACATTTCAGGCTAGGTTTGCATTATACCTAGTGTGCTGGCTCTTGATGACACCTGGGGTTTTGGGGCACTACCTCCACATAGATTAATTTCATGGCAAGAACTGTTTTTTATGTATCTCAGCAGACAGAGCCTGATCTTCCTCCAGCTCTGCCCAAAAGCACTGGGGAGCCTTTTTCTGTGTTGTGTTCCATGTTCCTTGATGCTGTGTGTACTTCTGAAAAACATTTCTGTGACAGAATGACTGTCAGCTTTTCTTTTAAAACGTGAATATCAAAACAATATTTCCAAGACACATCCCTGAGAAGTGGTTATGTGGTTATTGTTAATATTTGGATGTTAAAGTGTTTGTCTGAGATCTGTCTTCATTCTTCTGCAAAAGTAGCTGGATGAACATCCTGCTTTCTCACTGCACAACTATGCATTCTGCTATAAAAAAAGAAAGGGGACAGAGCACTGGCAACTTCTGTGCCTGCTGAAGCTCTGCAGCTGCTCTAGGCTGCTCTTCCTAAACTATTGCCACAGTAAAAGGACACCCCGGGAAACACAGGGTGTGAGGACAGAAAGAGACAACTACTGCATTTCCATGGTGTTTGATAATGGCCCTTTCCTCTTTAGATTAATGTCTTCTAAGCATAACCCATGGTTTTCTATTGCCACGTAGGGTGACATCAAGGAGCTACATAGTACTGAGCATTAGGCGTTGAGCAGTGGGTTTATCAGAAAGCAGGCACAGTGCCTCCAGTTGACCATTTCTAAATATTAAGAAGACTAATATATAGGTTTTCTGAGGCTTCCAAACCTCCTACAATCATTTCAGCTAGTGCAGGGACAGATATGAAACAAAAGGCTTCAAAATGTATCTGTACAGACAATGAACCTCTTGGAGCCCAGATGAAGGAGTTTGAGAGGTGCCAGTCCCCTCCCTGGCAGCAGCCTCTGCAGAGCCACCACATGTGTATCATTGCCTGAGGTATCTTCTGCAGGACTCCAGCTGATTTTAGAAGTGGTTTTACCTTCAGAAAGCAGCAATGTTTTTGCATCTCATGGGTGAGCTCTGCCTTTCTATTGAGCTGGGCTTTTGTTCCCTGTGCACTGAAAAGACACAAGGGTAGTTGAATATTCCCAGCTGCTTCTGGCCTTCTTCATAATTTCTTTCCCGCTGCTATTTATTCTGCTCTACTGCAGAGGAGCATGCTGACTTGCATGTCTCAGGTTTGGGGAGATGCACACTCAGCACCCATGTGCATGCCACAGGGTCTGACCTTGTCTGGCACTTGCTGCTGCAACAGAGGCTATAACTGGAGGCTGTATAACTCTGACATATGCTCCCACCTAGCCCTCATCAGCAAAGCATATGCTGATCACATACCTTGCACTTTCCTACAGAGAAGGTGAAGTAACAAAATGGCATAAATTTGGGGACACTTTGTAGTCTCCTTGAAAATATTTCTCAGAGGTGTAAGTGACTATAAACACAGAGGCGTGGAAAGCCTGCATTAAGATCTAAACCCCACAGTTCTGAACATCACAATTAATTAAAGCCAAAAAAACATGTGGTACATTTCATCAAATAAGGACTTTGTCAAGGAAAGCTTTGATTTTTCCTCTACAGTTTTTCTGCATTTTCTTTAAATATGCTCTGGCCACAATCTGCCTCTCATTGCTACAGTGTGATGTACCCTTTGGAAAGACTTTTCATGTTTTTTGGAAGCATTTATGTATTTCTACTTCTAGTTCTACAATTCAATACATATTTTAATTTCTGATTCACTTAAGTCTGGCTCTAACCCAACCCAAAAGTCTCTAGGCCTCAGGAATGACATTCAATTTTGAAAGCATCCCAGACTTGGCAAGGTAAGAAAAACTAGTCTCTCATTAAACATAGGAAGGCAACATGTTGTTTGGTTTGTAGTTTAATAGTCTTTCCAAACAGCTTCTCAACCAGTGGCTTTGGTCTTGTACAACAAAAGCATTCTTGGTTCTAACTGTAGTAAGGCTTTGCATGAGTAAAGCAAGAAACATTGTTTACAGTAAGCTGGAATCCCCCAAAACCTATATAGGAGAAATTTGCATGATATACTAATTTAATGAAAATTCTGAACACCTTAAGAGATCTGGTTGCATTGTTGTTTCCACTGAGTCTCAGATAATCTGCTAGTCACTTTGGGCATCATGGAGTAGCAATGAGATAGTTCTCTTTTTTTGTCCTGCTGGGAGGTGGTGTGATCAGTAAGATATAGCAAATCCCTGACATTTTATTTTCTGTCAGAAAGTATTACTTATTGCAAATATTACCAGCTTAATGAGAGCAGACGGTTTACTCACTTAGCTGCATAATCCCACCGTCAACAGTCTCCAGTTCTGTAGCAGTTTCAAAACCATCCCAGAGAGCAACCTCCAGTAAGTGAGCAGGATTGGTGCAGAGTTTTTCTTTCAAGTAGCATCAGTAAGGTACCTTAAGATTTGATGGACCATGAAGAAAAACAGTGAGCCTCTATTACAACAGAGCAGTGACATAAGCTCAAGGATGTTTCTGAGGGATAGGGATTTAAGCATTCACAGCTAGTGAGCAGATTGAATGTTGTGGGATAAGTATCTATAAAGCTGTATATCTGACAACATGGCCAGTATTTCTGTGTTTCAACTCTCTGTGTAAACTATATTTCTGCTGCCTAACATTACTATTATGAATGGAATATATATTTTTTTTTAGATGAAAGAAGCTAAGAACAAAGTTATGCAAATGTGTAGGTCTTGTAATGCACATACATCCCCAGCAGAGCATTTTATTCTTTGGATGACTCTGCAAAGGACAAAAAAATGTTTTAATTGGATTACAGCCCATAAGAACAATATTTCTACATAAATATGAAAAGAAAAAAAAATCCAAAAAGACTTTGTATTCAGTTACAACTCTTTCCTAGGAATGGATACAGACAAGAAACGGGTGCTGCATTATTAGTAGAATTATTTGTTCTTTGCTGATGGCCATTAACATAATCAGCAATTTGTGTACAAAAGAAAACTCAGCTTCCTCTCCTGCAGAGATTACAAACTGAATCATCACTGGCAGCACGCCTCAGATGTTACACACTAAATTGAACACCACAGTAGGTAAACATCCAAAGAGTTAAAAGGTTTAGTTAGGATTTATCTGCAGCACGTATAAGCCTTTTTAACATCAGGTGTCTTTTAATGTAAACAGGCAGACTGGAGTACTGTCCCAGTAGAAGAAATACCTCAGAAATATCCTCAGAGTGGTCTTGTTTCCTTTCCTGCAGACAGCTCAAACCAGGTACAGGAACCAAAAAAACTCAAAAGAAAAGACAACTTACTGACAACATAAGAAATTTGACAAAGCTTCAGTGTCAGCTTGGGAATTCAAATACAGTCTTATTTTCTCTTAATTAGTTTGACATTTGTAGCTGAAATGATCTAGAGCAGGATTAAAAATTCTGGGAGACAGGATGGAAACACACGTTTTCGTTTTCTCTCCCTTTTAGCGTAGCTTATCTTATGGTATTTCTACCCACTGTTGCCCATTTTTCTTCCTATATTTTCTTCAGCTCCTTTTTAATTTTTAATCACATTCAATGAATGATCTGCTTAATTTATGGATTGCCCATCTTCCATAGCATTTTTTACACCATCATGACATCCACATAGAAAGCTTACTTCACCCTGATGCCTGTAAGTTTGTAACAATTTTTCTGTATGAAAATATCATTTAGTTTGTAATATATCTCTCTTTCAAAAATAATCTTTTGTTAACAGACATTCATAAGGACAGGAAAATGTCATTGGTACTCATCTGTTCGCTTTGTAACACAGTACTGGAGCTGCCTTTTAATGATAATTTAAAAATAAGTATAAACTCAGGAAAAATGTATTTTTTTTTTCATTCCAGTTCATCTTTTATTGTGGAAAACAACTGGCATTTGTAGCAGCACATCAGTTGTGGCTTCATTAAACTCCATAGCCACTTTGGTGAGTTTTGAATTTCTAATCTATTTTTCATAACATAAGACAGATATACAATACAAATTAGGCACACAGATGATTTAAATTCTTACAGAAGATATAAACTTATTAAAAAAAAAAAAAACAAACCAAAACCATTCAGAATAACATCTGCAGACTCAGTAGAATTAAGAAACCAAGTCTGGATTTTCAAAGAATTGCATGTCCCACATGGGTAGCGTTTTCCCATCTTTAACTTCAAACACATAAATGCCTTCTGAAATCTCTCTTGGATGCTCTCCCTCCCCCAGCAATATTCAAGCTTTTAAGTTCTTTGTTTAGCACCTAAATCTGAAATGCCTGATGTTTGACAGTGCAGCTGTGATGGTACAATGATCACTGCCAGTGCTCCAGGAAAACAGATCACATTGAAATGCTTGGCTTGACTTTTTAAGAGCTACCTTTGAGTACATTGCTCCTAGTGTTTGTCTATCTGAATGGAGACTTCATGGTCTCAGGTAATTCCTACCATGAAAAAGAGGAAATTCTGCAGAACCTGCCAGCAGGCAACGTTTGTTCCACAGGGATGGGGCTGTCTTAGAAACATCTTATGCATGCCAGCAGCTCACAGAGTCTCTGGTGTCCTATGGCCACCCTGTGCCCTTCTAGTGAAGACTGGTGCATGCCTGAGGGGTTTGGGTAAGCTGTAGGTGGCTGCTCTCAGGTGTCAGTACCTCAGGTGATTTCTTTTGACAAGTTCTTGAAGTGTGAAGGAGACTCTGCTACTGCAGATTTTTACTGTTGTTCAGTAATGGCTGCTGGTAGAAAGGTCTTGTGGAGACATTTAGGAACCAGGGAGGAGATATTGCCTTGGAGGCTGGCCCTGCTCCTCCATCCACAGCACTATATCCTTGCCTACACACAGGAAGAGGAGACAACACTAAATTCCCTCAATTTCTACAGTATATGAAGGACAGGCTTTGGACAGAAAGACTGGAGATCTTTCTTAATATTGAAAAACTTTGGTGGGCTTTGTATAGAGGATGCTGACTGATGGCACTGGTGCAAGGTAGCAGGAAATGTGCTCTAGTATGAGATCTCCCATTTGCTCATCTTCGTTTTGCAAGATGGAGCAAAATGGGAGTGGGATTAAAGTAAGGATTTCATGACTTCATTACTATAGGTAGTATAAAAAAAAATAAAAAGAAAGTATAAAGCTTCTTTCTGCAAATCTTACAGAATCTCATGTGATAACTCAGTATTTGTTGCTCCAATATGTGTCAAGCAAATGCAGAGGTCTGCAGCCAGGGGACAGTAATGGAGGTGGGAGAACTTTAATCAACTCATTCAGATGTGCTGCCAAAGTCCTATATCCATCCTATGGCTTTATTTCCTTAGTTGTGGATGCAGCTTTGTATGCTAGAGGCCCTATATCAGATCTGTGGTGGATGCAGTTGTACAGTAAAAGGCAATCTTCACTGCTCTCCAAAAGCAAAACTGAAGTGGTCTGTGCTCCCCAGCCCAGAGCCTTTTCTTTGGAACTTTTGTCAGAAACAAGCCAGCCAGTGTGTCCGCTGTTGGCCCAGATCAGGACATTAACAAGTAGCCTGCTGATTAATACTTCAGCTGTAACAGCATCAGAGGTTTTCAAAGCAACAGTATATTGAGAAGTAGACAACTGGCAACAAATCCCAAAGGGGGACAGTCATTTAGAAGTTTGCATTTCCCTCTACTCCTCTACTCTAGGTGCATTTTTTTGGAGTTGCTTTCTTGTCAGCCCTGCTTGAATGCCTGGTTATGTGATTACCACAGCCTGCCAGCAGCAGCACAGGATATAAATGTATAGATGAGTTTGTGGCATTTTCCTCTTAGTTCTGCAGTGTTCCTGTGGGCTTCTGGGGGTGGTGCTGTTGATGTTTAATAGAAGAATTGCTGCTGCTGTCCTGTACACTAAACTAGTAACTGTTTAGTATTGGCAAGTTCACAAGCAGCACTATTTTGGGATATGCAATAAAAAAAATACTCTAACTAGTCTGCCATGCTCTTGACTTCAAAGGGAGCTGGAATCAGAGTTAAGCCATGTATAACCCTCCTATACTTCCACAGCGCTCCTGCTAAAACAAGACAAATATGCCAAGAGTCGATGTCTTTAGAGGCACCAAGAAGAAGGAATGAAAGCCAGGACCTCATTATGAAGAGGTTGTGCAGGGCTGCATTCAATTGCAAGTTTTCCAGGTTCAAGTATCTCTGAGGGTTGATCAGCCTGGGGTGCGCAGAAAAAAAGTTGTGATTCATCCACTGTTAATTAATCTATATCTGGAAACTAGTTACAGAACATTTTTAAAGTATTCTGTAATGTTATGATGTGCTTCTATTTAAGTAAAAGAAGTTTAAGCAGTCTGGTGAATGATTGAGTATAATTCTACATTGCTTTTCTTCATCCTGAGCAAAGTATGGCTGGCAGCTGTCCACAAATATATATTACTTTTAATGACATGGCACTTTTCAGACTGGGGAAAATTCATTCAAGTAGCTCAATACTGAGGACCACACTTATAAAAGTGGGGCTTTTGTTTTGGTTAGTGGTTTTTTTATTTGTTTGTTTGTTTAAATTTCCTGTTTCAGAATGCAGTTCTTGGGTTTTGCTTGTAGCAGCTGCGTGGTCTGGCACTCCTACAACTCAGGCTTGTTATGGGATAGATAATGTTGCTTAGCATCTGTAGTACTTTCTAATAAATAGTCATCTGATTCAACCTCTTATCAAATATACACTTCACACACTGTAGAGCTCAACACTTTCCTTTCCTAAAGACTGTTTCAATGAGCAGAAATGAACAATAATATTGAGTTGAATTTAGTTCAGCATTTTTCCTCAGGCTGGCTCTCTCCTGGACTCCTAGACTTTTCCAGAAAGAGCCTGTGATACGTATTACCTTGCTGTGGACAGCTCTACCAGTCCGCCTTCAATCTGTGAGGGCTCGGTAAGCTGGAAAAAATACTTCATATTCCTCAATATCAGCCCGTGCCAAGGGGTCTTTTTTTTTCTTGGCCAAATCCTGTCTCTTGCATTCCTTGATATAGCACAGAAATATGGCAGTTAACATACAGGTTTTTATCTTAGCTGAAGCCCTCTTAAAAATGACACTGTTATCTGTAATCACCAAAGAGTGTCAGAAGCCAGATCCAAAATAAGCAGATTTCTATGGTTTGCCTTCTTTCTGTCCAGAAGTGATCCAGGGCTTGAGGACATGCCAGACAATACATTAGTATTTAGTTTTAAAAATTTTACAGTTTTTATGTATGCATACAGATACATAAAATGCAAACATAATGTAATGTGTATATTTTTATATACGTTACATAAACAAATATGAAATAACTAGACATGAAAGCATTTTTTTCCTAACAGCCCTACAATTCTTTTGAATACGTATTTATTTTTATGAGGGTACTGAAGAACTCCTTTTTTCCATTAGGTATTTCTCCTAACAGAAGCAGATTTATTTGTCCAGCTATTGTCTGGTACAGTAATATGACTCATCCCCAAAACCCTGCGATATAGAGTAAATCATCTGCAATCCACATTTACAGCCTTTCATTCTCAATAACACAGTCCCAAAGAGAGCTAATCCGTTTTTTCTTTTCTTTTTTTTTTTTTTCTTTTTTTTCAGGAGAAAGTCAGTGTTTTCCTTTGGAAATGTCTTCACTGGTCATTGAATACCTTTCCTGTTCACTTTAGCAAGAACACAATTAAGTATCTGATTAGATCTGTCAGTGCAGTCAAAAGGGTAGGATGAGAATGGTTGGGCAGAAATACCTTTTTGCAGCAAATGGCTCATTTACTGCATGGATCCATCAGCCACATGATGCTGTTATAACAATCGACCTAAATAAAGCTGGAATGATATTTTAAATATTCTTTTATTAATGGTATTTTACTTTTTTCCAAAAAAGGAAAGGTAAAAGGTTGCCAGTTGGGATGGTTGGGATATTTTCCTCTGCCTGCGGGGCTGGCCTCTGTAAGAACAGTTCAAGGAACAGAGTTTGCTGGCCTGGACAAATACTCACTCCGGGCTTTTCTCTGCCTCCTGCCCAGCTGTGAGCCGTCAAGACACCCTTAAATGGTGGTGATGGATGTTCAAGGACTGTGGCATGAAATCCCGTGTATGGCTGCTGCACAAATCTCCTTAGCTCAGAGCCATATTTCAGGACTGAGCTGAAAGGGGTGGGTTGGGTTTTGTCTGACATCCCTTGGCTTATATGCCAGTGAATTTGACCTATCTCTTCCTTCCAGTACAACAACAGCTATAAGTCAATCATATTGAAAATGATATCAGCAGTGGCTATCTCTAGGGAGCTCTGGAACTAACTGAGGCCGCAAGTACCAGTGGGATAGTAACCTGCAATGCTCCCAGTGTCCAACCGGGGTTGCTGGCTGCAGCTTCCAAGCCAGCTGGTGAGAATGTAAAGCTTGGTAAGGAAAGAGGCCTAAAGGGGACTTTAATTATGCTAGAATACTTTGCTGAATAACAAAACTAATGAACTGTTTTGCAGCATTGAGGTCCTATGTGATCCATTAAAAAAAACCCACTCATTTTCTTTAGAGTCAGGATGGAAATGTGACCCCACAGAAAAACCTGTATTGAATTTCTGTTTATTTAATTACTGCAACTCAGCTGTAAGGCTGAGATTATGTGTCCAAAGACATGCTAATGTGCACTCTTACTTTCAGGTTCTTCCTTTCACTTCATAGTTAAATGACATTAATGTCCATCACAATCCAAAACAAAAGGATAAGCTTTGCATGAGGCTACTTTCTGCTCTTTGCTTCAGAAGACAACAAAGCAGTCTTATCATCCACATTTTGGGGTTTGCTGGGTTGGGGTTCTTTATTTGGTTGGTTTCTTGATTTTCATTTGTTTTCTCGCTTTTGGAGGCAGTGATCTGTAACAGCTTGGGAAGTATTGAAGTATATAGTCACCCTGCAGCAGTCTTGTCAATACAGATTCATTGTACCAGGCCTGTGGATAAAAATGTCTTTTCTAAATAAGGAACTGAAAAAAAATATTATCCTGTCCATTCTGCTAGATTCAGTAATATATTAAATATCCCAATAAAAGTTACATGATCATATCAAGCAAGAGCCTATTGATTTTCTGGTAAGCTGAAGGAAGAAGAGTGACAATAAAAATGTATTAGAGTTGCAGAGTGGCTTTCTAAGTGTTTTGGGGCTTGTAGCAAACAACTGCTAACACTTAGTATCTATAAATAACATTATTTCTTGATTTATTTTGGATGCTTTTGTGTCTCCCTTTAATATTTTCATTAGTTGCTTTGGCTGTTCTACAATGCTTTACATACCTACATGGGCAATTATTTCATTAGTTCATTAGTTTCAATGTGTTTCATTTATACACTACTGTAAAACTAGTTCACTGAAGTTGTAAAATATTGATGAAAATTAAATAATCTAAAGGATAAAAGGCACTAATTTGTTCATAGAAATATTTAATTCACTCTTAGATTTATTTAACCTCTAAAAGAATGTTTTACTTTTTTGATATTTTTTGCTGTTCTTACAGTTAATTACTACAACCTGTATTTCAGCCATTAAAGTCACATTTTATTGAGTGCTTTCACAGACTACTGCTTTTCATAGTATCTGTCTTTGGGTATTCAATTACAAAAACCTCAACTAATTCCAGGAACCTAGGAAACTCTGCTTATCATATGCTTGCTCTTTCACTGCTGTAACCCCCTTACCCCAGGTATTTTGCAGAGCCAGATGCCACAAGTGTCACTCAAGCTGAAGCACTGATCCATCAGCCTGTCAGAGGACAGGTGAAGATAGATAGATACAAAGTCCTGGAAGAAAAGCTTGGTGGAAAAGCTCTGAGGCAACCAGGGCACCACCTTCAGGGGTTTGAAGTTAACCTGATGCCAGGACACCACAGTGAAGGGTGGAAATGGGTCTGAATGGCCAGGCTGTCTTCCTCTGTGCTGGGACACTTGGACACTGACCCAGTGGAAAAGGGTAATGGGGCATCTGCTTGGCATCACTGATGCCAGGAGCAGTTGATAATTTTTCAGCTTTTGCAGGGAGCTGTCAGTGATAAATTCACTGTGGGTATGAAGACCAATTGACTGCTGTTTAGGGAGTCAGCTCTGGGACAGCAGCAACCATGAAATTTGCACCTGAAATTCTCTATGTGAATACAAATAAGGCTGTTATAAATCACCTTAAGCTGTTGAAGAATAGTTGGATGATAATTGCAGGTATTTAGATTCTTTGGAGAAGGAAATTATCAAGAGTGCTTACTTGTGACTTCTGTGCATTGAAAACCATGGAGACTTTATTGCTTTACGAGGTTTTACCACAGTAGTGGGTATATTTGTGTGTATTGCTGGTTAATTGTGTATGTTATCCTCACTGCATATTTAGGTTTAAAATACACTAGATGTGTGTTTGACGTCTCTGCATTGTGAGACATGGAGGAGGAATTGGCCCATAGCAAGGTACTTTTTAAAAGTGCTGATCATCACAATGATTTGTAAGCATACTTCAGACAAATATGCAGACAATAAATAGATTACTGCATCTTCCTCGGACAATGTTGTAGCTGTTTGGAAGCACGTAGCAGCTGTATGTGATCCTTGAGAAAAGGAAGTGCAGAACATCTATTTTCTTTGACTTTCCAGGGCATTTAAGGCAGGCTGCATTAAATTACCCATGTTGTGCTGTCATCATTGCACAGACATTACTAATCTTCCCTGCAAACAAAAATGTTTGGAGACTTTTTTGACAATAAAGTCAATAGTCTTTGTTCATTTCAAGCACTGCAACATTAGCAACCTTATAACCTTTCTTGCTCTATTGATGTATTGACAGTAGTCATTAGGTGGTTTTGAACTGTGCAAGTTAACATTAGTAATATCTTAATTGTGCAAGTATGAAACCCACATTTCCCCTGTTGAATACTTAAATTCCCACCAAAAAAGATATTTGGGCATTTCAATTTCTCCCTTAGACTGGGCATATGATTGCTCAAGTCCTGCTAATAAGGTAGTTTCTCCCATCTCCCACCTTGCAGAAAACTTCATTTATTCTTTAGTTGTATTTTTCTCCTCAGCTCTCTGAGTATTTAGTATTGGGAAAAGTGGAGCAGCTTCAAGAGGAAAGTGTTGCCTTGCAAGCAATCTTGGGGTACCCATCCTCCTGCTGAAGTTGCTCCTTTTTTCCCAGTACAGTCAGATTAGGCCCACAGTAAGCAACTTCACCACTCAAACTCTCTGACAAATGCAGAAGATAGATAAAGTAATTCTCCTGGGAAATACCAGTCCAGATGCCCATGCCAAAGTCCGTATCAGAAGTACTCAGAATGGGATTTTCCACATCCTACTTAAAGGGTCTGATCAGTAGGCTGAGAAATGGAAAGAACAAATTTTTCACTGCCTCTTCCTATGAAAGAGTCTGATTCATGCTCTCATATTTAGGAGTGGTTTTGTAGACTTGGATCTTCCAAGGAAAGTCATGTTTCTCTCTGGACTAGATGTAGGTTCCAGGTAGATGCTTCCTTTGGTACTTCAAACAGAAGCTGACATAGGTTGCTGCTTTTTTGTGGACCACGTTGTGAGCATGTTGCTATTGCCTCAAGTCCATCATAGCAAGGTAGCAAGATGGCAAGATATGGGTACTGCAAGGCTGAGATAAAATTTTACTCATGGATTTAGAGTGTCCTTTCACATTATTTTCATGTTTCTGATATCAAAGACAAGCTGTGTATGGTGAGGAACATCTTGTTATGATTGGATAAATGAAGCATAGGGGAGTTTGGTAAGATCTTGTGATTTTGGGGAGACAAATGCTCATCATCAGCTTTAGATAGTTCAAGGGACAAGGAAATTAACAAGACAACTTAGAAGGAGTGTGTGCACAGATTCTCAGGACTTTGATGATATCTGTATCTATTACTTAATTAAACATTAACTCAAGGAGAACAGGAGGAAAGTAAGAGCCATTTCTGATTTGGTATTAGTCACAAGTTGATGCTAAGGTCTGATAATTGTTTGAATGTGACCTCCATTTGCTAGCTAGTCAGGACACTGAATTTCATTAAATGGGATTATTGCGTCATGACATCCACTATATTTTGAATTGCTTTTGATCAAGGAGAATACAATGGAATAACCTTCAAACAAGGTTGTCAACAAAGGTGAAAACCACTTTACTATGAAGCAAACTGAAAAACTTTCAGGTAAAATTTCCTTTGTAAAAGAAAGGTATTTAACTGCAGACTTACAGACTGGGTTCAGAATTCAAAAAAAGACTTTAATTTTTTTGTGCATCAAATAGGCTGCTCCACATGGGCTCAATATAGTGAACAGGCAGAGGAGGGCTCTCTCTGTTAGGGTGAATAAACAGTCAGCTTTGATTCCTAACTCCCAATGTGGTTTTTTTCTAAGGAAGCTATGGGCGCTTCCTGCTTTGCAGGGGGACTTACAGAAATCTGGTAAAGGGACAAATAAACCAATGCAAAAAGGGTAGCATATTTTTTGCTGCCAGAAATGCCTGCTGCTTTAGACTGAACTACTTCATCTTCTTCTGAGCTGGCAAGGAGCCACAGACCACTGGTAAATTCATCACTGCATGAGTTCATAAGTGTTAAGGAGAATATTAAGTTGAAAGCCATTTGCTAGAGATCACAAATGCAGTTATGGATGTTAAACTGCAGCGACTGCTCATATGACTGTCATATAACCCAAGTCACCATTTAATCCAAGTGTTTTAGGGTTCCTGGCTATTCCTAAGGAAACAGTGCCCAGTGTTGGCTCACCATTCCCATCTTGAAAACAGCTTGAATACAGTTAATGAAACATGAAAGCAACTTCTATTGCCTCCTCTGATCCTATATAACAGCTGCTTGTTACACAGCAAGGTACCTTGTCTGTGCCTTTCTCTAATAATGTGGAGGTCAAACTATCTGAGAACAGAGAAGGGCTGGCATCTTGACAACTGAAGTCCTGGTGGACTACGGACAAACACTCTGACCATGTCTCAGTACAAGCAGCTGGTATTAGATGAAGCCATAAAAAGTGCAGGCATATTGGTATCACTGACACAGGCACAATTTTCATTACCTGATGTATTATTTAATGCAATGCTCTAACTTTGTTATCACTGCAGTTTTGGAGTAATGGCAAAGTGGACTGCTAGAAAGGTACTGATGCTGGAGGGAAGGCTATGCCTCAATGAACATTGCAATATGGACTGTGAGAAAAGATCAGGCAATGCAGTTTAATCATCTCCCAGTGACTGTATGCAGCAAGGTATGGCTGATTTTATTGGCTAGAAGTGTTCAGAGCAGTGTGTTAACTGGGTGCTTTTCAACCACGTGTCACTGATGGTCTCAAAAACCAAAAGGTCACAGGATGTTCTGAGCATGTGTGAGGGGAAATAATTTGAAACAACATATAATGGACACTGATTAAATGAGGGATAGCAAAAATACATAATGAAATGTTGAAAGCCTTTTGCAAAAGATGAAGTGGCCCATTTAACAGTTCTGCTGAAGCACAAAGGAGAACAGAGTGTGGGTAAGGAAGACTAAAGTGAGTCACCTGGATGAAACATTTATGGGACCCAAAGCCCCAATTGGTTATGAAAAGGGTTCTTTATACAATGCTTTTAATGGGAAAATATTCAGGGAACAGATAACTTTTCCTGTCTATGGTAGTTCTGTACAAACTGGAAAACGGTGAGCATGATGCTAAATGCTCTTTTATCACAGTAGCAATAGGAAAGACATAATTAATATTTATAATTATGTATATGCAAGCTGGAGCTTTTTTATTGCATATGATTTTCTTTTTTTCTTTTTCTTTTTTTTTTTTATTTAAAGAACCTATCAAGGCATCCAAGGGATTTTGAAAATTAAAGAAAAGAAAGCAAAACTCTAACCAAGCAAAACAGTCAGATGGACTGAATGTTCAGTGTGCCTGGACTTGGTCACATATAAGTTCAAGCGTCTGGTCATCATCTTAGAAAAAAATACTGGCAGAACAGTATTAATTAGGAAATCTATTTATATCTATCACTTTACTTTTCATCCATGCAGGCTCAGAGCAAACTGAGAAAAATCTGTAACAAAGGTTGCTGGGGCTCTCAAAGATGTGGAACTGTGACTGCTTATTCCATGCAAAATTCTGGGAACTGAGGAGGAAACCATTTAGTAAGTAGAAACAGCTGTTCCATGTCACTTTTTAGTGTTCAGTATCAGTCTCAATTCAGCATGAATGTAGTTATCTCATTAGCAACTCAGAAGGTTACATCGCTCTTTCAAAGCTAAACCTTTAGAATAAAAACATTTTCAGTTCACTGAAACCCAGAGGCAACATAGTAAAAATGAAACCTTCTGTGTGACATCCTTCCTCCTCCACTGTGCTTTGAAAATCTGAAACCATTTCTGTAAAGAATCTGTTATTGAACTTGGTTATAAAATTCATTGGAGGGAAATGCAAATGTCTGCTAATTTGCAGGAATAGAAAGAGAAAAGACCCATTCATTTCTATAAGATGCAGTGATGGATCATGGTGTGACCTACTGTTGGGACTGGAAAGAAATAAGCTCCTCTTAGCACGGATTTGGGGATTATTTATGACCACTAAAATCCATCACCAAAAGGGCAGGGTAGTGTTTTTGGTACTGCATCATTACTGTGCCTATTAGAAATGCACAAGAGTGGAGTGAGTGGAGAGCTCTCTGAGAGCAGATTAGCATACTGGCTTTTTGGACTGAATCTTCTTTCATAGACTGGAAACGCATTGCATAAGAAAATTATAGTTCATTTCTTTAAACTTTTAGAGGGAGAGCTGTGATATGTAAGAAGCAGATCCACTTGGCTTTATAGGATATCTTAGGAAATACACAAAGAAAGTAAATACGCTGCATAGCCCACATTTCTTCCCCTGTATGTCACCTGGCCCCTTTTCCAAAGCACATGCATATAAAAGGGCTATGCCAGGGCTGGCAAGTGGCACACTAAGAGAGGTAAATCTTCAGTGAAAAGAGTTGGGAATTTACACAAAAGCTATCTATGGCTTGCTCAGGATCACTACCCTGCATCTCAGACCAGCTCAGGGTCACAAGAACAGAATAGTGCAGCTAACATATGAGAAGGCTGCATATGCTCTGTCACAGCATGAGGTTAGGACACAGGAAGCACAGCCAAAACAACTCTTTTTTCATTTGTAATCTCTAGTAAATGCTAGCAAACCTTCAGAATGGCAGCAGGTATGTGATGGGGGCCTCAATATCTACAGTTCAGTGTAACATTAAATAAGTCAGTGTTAGTTTACTGTGGCCAAAGACTTAGCTCCTGGTAATAAATGTTGAAAATTGAAGAGAGACCCCCCTCCCCCCCCCCCCCCCCCCCCCAAACCTCCTTCATCAAGAGTGCCAAATTAGAAGACTCATTATGAGCATTGCAATAACCTCATAAACTTTTACATCAAGTCAAAATAACTTCTTTCTTCTACAGCAGCGGATTATCTGTCCTTTCTGGCATTACTGGTATATAGCCTTGGGTGATATAGTTTAGTGTGAGGTGTCCCTGCCCATGGCAGGGGGGTTGGAACTAGATGATCTTGAGGTCCTTTCCAATCCTAACTATTCTATGATTCTACTGTTCTTGCTGTGTTCTCCCTGTCACTTGGGACTAGGATACAGTGAGTGGAAAGATGATGGCTTTGGAAAAATGACTCAGCCAGTGCTCATTTGTAAACTGACAAATGTGTACTGGAAAACATGAAGAGGAAACCAAGTTTGCTTTGTAAACAGTGGGAAATATCAGCAATATCTGATGCAACTGTTATGTAATGCCTGAGCGAGACACTGATTTCTGGGCAATGCCTGCAACTCTGTTAATAGAAACATTAAAAAACAGAATGTCAAAGAGAAAAAGCAATGTGAGTAAGGGGAAAAACAAGTAAAACCCTATAAACTTGAGGATGCAGAGGCTACTATAACAACTTACTGAAGAGAATTACATAGGTAGTGAACCCAAGAAACACAAGAAACAAGTGTCGTGCATCAAGAAAAAACAATTCTCCATGCTCTCAGTTCCTTTGTATGAGAACTTTGGTTGACTCTTAAATATGGGCTAGTTATAAGACTGGGCAAAGCCTGCCTTGCTCCCTCACTGCCTCCCACAATCCAGGGCAGAAACATGGAGCTATCATGCACATCTGCTTTGGGTGGTCACTCCCTGACCCTGTCACCTGACAATTCTGTCTCTCTTAGAGGTGTGAAATGCAGCTGCTCAGTTAGGTCCCCATAGGGACTGCACAGAGTGGCTGGCTATTAAACAGGGTGGGCTAAGTTTGTTGCTGGGTTTACTTTGGAAGTCTCAGGCTTGGGTGAGTGTGAGCATGCAGCACCATTGTGATGCTGGTCCCTACCTAGGATATTGCTAGTGATCCCTGTCCAATGCTTTCTTTTGTGTATGATAAGAAAATAAAAGTGTTAAGATTGAGGCATGAACAGAGATTTTTGTGGGGTGACTCATGAGAATTAGAAGTGATAAGGTGCTTCTGTCCTTTCAGTACCTACTAGATGATTGTCTTTGACTTTAACATGCAAAACATGGGACTGATACCCTTCAGGGCTAAGGTATTCCAGTGTACCACAGAGAAGGCAAGTCAAGTCAAAGGTTTGCTTTCACACTGTTGTGTACTCTCAATAGTTTCACCTTGTTTTTTCCTGTTTGATTTTTTTTTTATATTTTGCTCATGTGCTACAATTATCTGCGCAGCTAAGCTACAACAGTGGTAGAAATCAGGCAAAGGTACATCTGAAATGGTCCCATTAAGGGAGAGAAAATGCCTAGATCTGTGCAATATTAGTGGTGTCAGTCGAACCCAGCAAACCAGCCAGTATTTGAAGCATGCAATAAATAGCCTTTTCTGTTATACTCCTAAAATAGAATGAGGCTCTATTTCTGTCCTGCTAGGCTAAAAAAAAAAAAAAGTTAAATTTTAAGCAAAGCAGAAATGAATTATTGATGAATTGCTGCATTGCTGATGAGTCCATAGTTCACCAAAGCAGATGTACACTGCCAAGACAGGGGTATTATTTGAAAGGTAAAGCAAGAGAAGTTTTAAAAAAAACCCTCTCAGCTTTTATTTCCTTCGAAAATTTTCCCAAATTTAGGACCTAAAAAGCACCTGTGAAAGGTCATTTCAACCAGAGCTGAAATTTGGGGATGTTTTCCTGTGTGTGTGTTGTAATTATTATCAGTATAATAATTAATTGCATGTAGAAAACAGCTCCATCATCCCACAGATGGGTCTATGTACAGCAGCCTTCCCTCTGGCTGTACGGCTTCTAGGCTATGAGAAGTAAATTGCAGCCAATTAGCCATCTAGTCTTGAAACTAGATTTTTGTTAGTAATATGGACAGTTCCATGCATCTAATCTGCTAGGAAATGAGTACCTGTCTATACTACTTTTTCTGGGTGCAGCCTTTGTATTGAGAATATTTCTATGTCAAAATCCTGCTTTGATTCGACCTTTCTATTTGCCAGTAAGAAATCCCTTGTAATTCTCAGACTGTGTTCAACCTCAGTGCTTCCTTAAGGACTTCCTGAAATGACCTCTTCTAGAAAGCACCTCCTGACGTGATTGTCAGCAGTAAATCAAATTACATTAGAGCTCCATTATTTCTATCTGAATCAGAACTAAGTGACATTTGCAGCACTGATTTATTCTGTTTAAGGACAGCTTGAACCAACTACTGAATCACAACACAGGCTTCATTCCTGAAGAAATTTATGACACTGATTTCTCAAGATGGAAATTGCAGCAGACAGTAACAGATGTTTAAATTGCTTTTCTTCTGTGAGGATCTGCGCATCCAGATTAAGTGCTGAAAATTTCTATCTCTTTCTTTTCCATTTGCTTGGCTCCCACTTTCCTTTAATGACCAGAATAATTTTCAGAGGTGATCCATCAATGACTATGTATACATCTTGACTGAGCAGTGTTATGCTATTGCTTTCAACAACATTTCTGTGGTTCCTGTCTTGCAATTATTCTGAGTAGATAGAGAGGGCTAGTCACGGCTAAAATCTACTCTCTTTGTGGCTTTGCAGGTGATTCTTAGTGGACTGATAGCCTTCACAAGTTGATGACTTCAAAACAATAGTACTCTGCTACACACTACGAATCCTGTGCAAGATTCCTCTGACTCATGCCATTCCACAATGAAGCACCTGAGTACAATTTAAGCAAAACCAAATTATGTTTGGTGCCTATTTTATAAGACAAATTCTCTTGGTAAAGTCAAATCATAAAATTTTTGCACACTGCCTGTGGTCTACTATCAGATTTTTACAGTTGCTGATTTTGATAACTGGCTGTTGTGACCATCGAGCTAGACTAGGTTAGATTTTCTTTTATACCATGCAGAAACATAAGGGACTATTGATGCTCAAAGGTTTGGTGCCATTTTCACTAAACCTGATAGTACTAGCTCTAAACTATTCTGTTTTACAAGTAACTAAAACCAAAATCTGAAACTTCACAAGACCTGGAGGGAACAGATGTGTAGAAGTGTGGAAGGGAAGAGAGAAACGCTTGTCATGTTGTTTTTCTCCTAGTGGCACTGTGGTGTGTGTATCCCTGAAATGGGTGCTGTGGGTTAGGAAGTGCTGCTGCACCTGCAGGTTCCCCCCATTGCTCCCTGATGGGCTGTGCACATTTGGTCAGGTCACAGGCTTTCCCAACCTCTCAGTTTACTCCTTTGTAGACCAATTTAATACTATGCCACAAGGACATTATGGCAGTTAAGTAATTCGTTAAAGATCCCTTAAAGCTCCTCAGTGAAACACATTACAGAAATTACAAAGCATTACTTCTGAAGATGAAAAATGCTGTGTCTGGCTGCATCTCTTGCTATTTGATGTCCCTTCTTGCCTCTTTTCCAGTTTTACTTTGAAGGGTGCACAAGAGTTGGCCTCTGTCTAATCAGATCTTGTGTGTGGCCAATACACTTCCTGCATTTATCAGTGTCCATGGGTTATCACACACACTGTCACCAAAGGAGTTCATTGAGAAAAGGTAACGTTAAAGATTGTGAGAGGTGCTTGAACTGATGTTGGGTCAGTTGTAGAATTTACTTCTTGTGAATTTAGGTGCTTTTCCACCAAACAACTCTGATCAGAGCACAGGGTTTTCTTTGCTATTTTGTAGCAGTGAAGTTGTACTACAACTGCAGTGGCTCAGGCTGGGACCTCTCTTACCACTACTGCCAACTGTGCTAGATGCTGTGTGGTGCATTCCCCTAACCACCAGGGATCAAGAAGAGACCACCAAGCTTGTTACACTTATAGTTGCTTCAAAATTAAACTCTGGCTTTGAAATAAGAGCTTAGTACCTAACCTACTCAGCCCTAATTTGTTTGGATTTTTTTTTTCCTTTGGGCACGGCTTATCACCTGGACTGCTCTGCAGAGCATGTCCCTGGAAAACTTGGATACTTGCTCCCCTACATGTACACATCTTTCTCCAAGACATCTTTTCACAGAAGTTTTCAAAGAAGCTTGTTTTGCCATTGCTATAATGATTTTACAGTTTGTACCAGTCTTGTCTTTTGGACTTGATTCTGTGAATTATTGCACAGCATCAACAACATTCCATTAAATGTCCAGAATGGGAATTACTCAGCATGTCAGGCATTAGTACTGTAGGTATTCAATGTAGGAAAATTGGAGGAAAAAAAACCCAGAATTAATCAAAAGAAAGAGCAAGAGAAGCTGGTGCCAGATTAATGTGGACAGAATTATGACTGCTAGACAGCCCTGTTTCCAGCTTTTATATTTTATCTAGATTGTGGTGATAAAGACAGGCTATCATTATGCGCACCAGATTTTATGCACGTCTTCCTTTAAAGTGTAAGTTTATACTGGATGAATCCTGAAGGTGCCTGATGCTTAATCTTAGAAATAGTAATTCAACGGAAATAAAGTGCTCAGGAAACAAAAGACAAATGAGCTTTCCAAAACATTTTTTGTAATTTGATCCTCCCATGTAAACAAGAGACAATAAAACCTTCTGGGAGCCTTGTTAGCCAGCAGTCTCCAAACTGCAATGAAAGAAGGATTTCAAAACTATTTCACAATTGTGTTTGGATGAAACATGTGTTTACTGTATGTAAATGAACAAGACATTCTGTTCTTTTAGGGTTCATCAGATCCTCACTGTGTTAGCCGGATTGGCATATGCAGGGAAGTGGTCTTCAGAAGATGCTGGACAGAAAAATAATGGGTTTTTACTGGAGGTTTCCAGACTTTACACAAAAAATATACTTAACTGCAAATTTTTGGCTCAGAAGGGGTTTAACTTGCTGCTCGCTTATTTTGCTAGCTAGAAATACTGACAAAATAAGCTATTTAATGAAAGAGACGTGAAGTCAGAATTTCCTGTGACAGTAAATCACTGGTACATTGTTCACATTGTCAAGCAGTATGTACTCAAAATGTGACTAATCCAAACATCTTGAAGCTGTTGGTTTCTCTGTATGAGATTTCACTTTAATAGGTTGGGTGCCTGTATATTGCCAGTCCATGGCGTAGAATGTGTACCAGCAACCCTTTCCAATTAGCTAAGGGAAAACCCAAGTTCCACTGCAGATTGGTAAACTGCATCTTTACCCAGCTTTTTGTGTATGGAAGCTGTGTAGTTACACACTTCATTTCTTTCTTTTTCTGTTCACTATTAGGATATCACTTGCTGAGTTAGGGTGGTTTCAATGTTGTGGCAGGAGTTTGCATCCTGGACATTTTATCTGGGTGCAGCCAGAGAATAAACCTCTAAATGGGCATGCAAGTTTATATGGGCCAAGAACTACCGTGGATCAGTCTGAGACATTAGTAGGGTGGTGAAATAAGAGTATTTTATTGTTCTTCAGCCTACTCTGCATTGTTGTGCAAACACCTCTGCTGTTGACAGAGCTCCAGCTCAGGCATAGGAAGGAGTTCACCTCAGCTGGAACAGAGGATGTGCCTCATGAAAACTGCTGATAGATCTGTTTATCCAGGCTAGCAAGGGCCTTGTATAGTGTTGAGGAGCAAATGTGGAGCTCGATAGTGATTTATTGTTCCCAGGTCAGCAAGCAACAACAGTTATTATGTGCTTAGACTGCTGACACTACACTATTACCTGCAAAACTCCTCAGTCTGAGTTGGCTTTTTTTCTCACCACCATTTCATGCAGGTACTTTGACCAACCTGCCTATGCTTGGCTGAAGGCCACAAGAATCAGGAAGGGACAATGGCACAAGTCATTCCCTGTCTCTGGTCAGATGGGTCTTTCTAATCCTACTACTCACTGTCTTAGTGATAACTTTTTATTGCTCTTTCATCTTCATAACATGAATCGTATGACTTCAAATAAATTAAAGATTATATAAGCATATAGCTTGTAATGAATTTTTGCTCCATGTCATGAAAATATTTTTTTCCTATTTTCTGTTCTGTGTAAATATTGAACACGTTGTTTAGTTTCTTGCTGCTCCAGTTCCTTGCTACTGCTGTTTATAGTGAAGGGGAAAAAATGCAATCTTTGTTTTTCTTTTCATAGCTTTATTGCTGGGATGCTGTTCTGCTGAGTGATCACAGTTTGAACTACATGGGCATCTTTTTCTGTTTGATATCTCTGAATCTAAATCTCATCAAAATACTGCATAGTCACCAGTCTATCAGTTTTAGAGTGAGTAAATCTCAATTCAAATATTGCACTAAGTAAGAGTCTTACAAATATACTGACTCCCTATCACAGTCCACTGTTACCATTTATGATGTTAAGAGTATTATGGTACTGCATCATTTTTCTCTCCAGGCTTAAAGAAACTGGGTTTGTGAGATACTATCAATTCTTGCTGGAATCAGTGGGAGTCAAGAGTCTTCAGAACCACAGAGTAAAAACTATGCCATTTAGGAGTAAAAACTATGGGACAGGTTTACCATGTGTAAATGCAAACCAGAATGGCCAAAGCAAAGATGTTCCAAGTTCTGAAAAAGTCTGGAAAAAGCTCAAATTTACAGCTAGTCCAGCTTCTCAGACATATTAGGTCTATCTACAAAAATATTTCAGCTTGGATCAAGAATGCTTTTGAAGCAGGTCTTCTGATCACCTTGACCTACTGTGCTCTGGTTCTATTTGCACAGTGCTCTTGGAGTGCATGACCTGGGCTCCTTGTGAACACAGATAAAGCAGAAAGCAGCTCCAGGAGGGACAGTGATGTTTTCCAGCAGCTATTTGGCATTCAGTCCGCAGGACCAGGCTCCAGTTAAGTTAAAAACAGCCCTGAGACATGTAGAACATGGTGTTAGGTCCTCAGCACTAATTGCTTTGGTCTGAGTATCCACAGCTATTACTTCCCACTGGTGCTGCTACAGTTATCATTAACTTCAGCTTGAGTTTCAGAGATGCAGAGTATTCCTATTTGCCACTAAAATAAACTGTAAATGCTCATCACTTTTGTGAAAATGAAAAAGATTTTTACATTCTTTAAATTATATGTTCCGTGAAAGATGCCCAGCTTTTAAACCTGCATAGAAATTCCATTCTCTTTCTGTTAATACAGGAACAAATTAGGCAGTGAGGGGGGAAAAAATTCTCGATTTTATTTTGTGATGCATCTGAAATTCATATATTTGATAGGTTACAGTACTTTAAAGTCTCAGGTATTCCATGCTACTTTTTTTCAAACTGTTTTGCTGCTTATTTATTTGGCTACCTAGAAATCCAGCACAACAATGAAAATCCTTTCAAATAGTAAACATAACTAAATACATAATAAATGCATCTTTAGGAATGTCTAAAAAACCCTTTTCCAATAGATCACAATGTCAGCTGTTTTATATTCATATGGTAATACAGGTCATAGACTACTCAAGAGAGTAAAATTATTTTCAAACAACATGTGAATACTTATTTAGCTGTGCATCAGGCAGATGGTGTGAGTTTCAGTACAAAACTGATGCAGCTTGAAAAAAATCTATTTAGACATTATGATACAGGAATTAATACCAACAGCTAAACATAGATCCTTTCCATATCTTATGGCATTCAAGTAGCTCTCATATTGCACAGTGCATCTTTTAGAACAATTTGGTCTTGTTTTAGGTATGGTATTTATTGCTCTGTACTTTCCACTGGTTCCCTTCCATCTCTCTCTATTCTTATCAGTCTGCCTCTTCTTCTGTGTATTAGTCACACTAAAATATGGAATTTGCAGCATCTGGCTGTTCCTGGATGTTTCCTGCTGTCCTGGCATCTGTTCTGTTCCTTTACCTCCTCTAGATGTTTTGTAATCTTTTACTCATGAGCTACAAGCCAGATAGAGGGATTTTCACCCCTGGCTGCTCAGCCTGCTTTGTAGAATTGAAGGATGAGCTCCACAGCTTCCAAGCAGCTTGAAGTGTCTCTGCTGGAATTCTGGCACATCACCTCCTTCATGGCCTGAACTACAGGAGTAAATAGTTTGAAATTGCTTTTAATTAAATGTTCAGCATAAATGATAGCACAGTTAGTTATTAGACTGGCTAACAGAGGTTAAACCACAAAAGTGCTAAAATTAGCTTTGCACTGGATATACTTTTCAAATGTCCTATCTAGGCTGAATTTCTCAGGACAGAAAGAGAAGACTGGTGCAAGGCTTTTATTTGGGAGGCTAATGGGTCTACATCAGCACAGCTTCTCATTTCATCAGGCCCATTTGCCCTTGCTGGCCCCCCCACTAATGGCACGAAAGGATTTGGCAGATACTAGGTAAAGCCTGTTGTAGCTAGTAACATTAGCTCATTTTATGACAAAAATTTTATTTCACATATATTCTGTTTCATCTCTTCATATAATATAAGTCTCAAAATACAGTGTCTTTACGGAGGTATAGAAGGAAACTGTAACTGTAGAACAGGCCTCTGCATCTGTTGATCAGGGCAATGCTAACTCAAGCAGCCAGCTTGGGTGCCATACCTAATCGAGTTTTATAGGCATGAATAGGACGTACACCCCCGAAGGCTTAGTAATCTGCAACAATGTAATACTTTGTGGTTGCCACGGGCTGTGTCTCTTAGAGAAGTCCAGAGCCAGTATAATGTACCTGCTGTTGTCTCTAGGGCAGATGTGAGCTGCTTTTAATCCAGTCAAAACAGTTCATGGCTTTGCTGGCACACAATCATGATACATCCCTATACACCTATATACACATATCTATATATATATACACAAATTCCATGTAATTTTATGAACTTGTCAAACACTCTAAAGAAGTGCCCCTCTAAAGGGGGAAGCTGTTGGCAGTGAGGGTGGGGAAGAGACATGGAAATAGGTCTTAAAAGAATGGTTCAAACTATTCACATCAGAGGATGTGAAAGGGAAACTTGCCACAAGGTAGGCATTGACCACATGTGTCGAATGTGCACAGTAAAATTATAGAATCGCAGAATCGTAGAATCATAGAATAGTTAGGGCTGGAAAGGACTTCAAGATCATCTAGTTCCAACCCCCCTGCCATGGGCAGGGACACCTCACACTAAACCATGACACCCAAGCCTCTGTCCAGTCTGGCCCTGAACACCGTCAGGGATGGAACATATGCTAAAACTGCTTTCCCAGAAATGTCCCACCAAGTCACTGTCTCATGACTGGCCCCTATTAGTCATCGTTCTGAAACAGTGAACCTGAAAAAGTAATTGAGATGCAGGATTGAATGAACAAATACATCAGGATGGCAATCTGAATATATCTGTGATGGCAACCACAGCAAAGAAAAAATGTTTAAAAATAAACAGTTAAGGTTATATGACCTTCCTAGTTAAGATTATATGACCTTCCTAGTCTTCTTCCATTAAAAATTGGCTCAGTAGTTTTCCATTATATGGCTGAAAAATTAAGTAAATCGATTTATCAATGTGCAGCCATCAAGACTCTGCTCAGGTATCAAAAGCCTGGAAATGTTTTAACTGAGAAATCCACTTTTTCAGTGCTATTTGGCAATTAGAGAAAACTGTGGTGTGACATTTTAGCTTTTAGTTGTTTTTATTACTTATTTTTATAATCTTTCTTACTCATCTGTTACTTTTCTTTAACCTGGAACCTTTTTTGCATTTTAGAATTTGTTCAAAGTCCATTGTTTCTAAAGCTATAATTAAGTAAAATAACCAAGCAGAAAACTGATACAAAAGCAAATAGTTCTGAAATATCAGTGATTGTAGCCTACAACAGCAAAAGTACTATGCACTTTAGTCAACTAGTCACTTTTAATTGATAGTTGCTAGGCCTTATCTCAAAAATTCAGTGCAATGAATAGCATGCAGTTACTCTGACCTTGAAAAGTATATAGCAATTCTCTGAAGACACAGTAAAAACATATAAGGAAGTAGAACTGTTGTCTTTGTCTTAAACATTTCATTCAATGGAAAAAAAGCCAAGGAATACATTTTTCCAGATGATTTAAGATGTAGTATGCTGATATTTGTCTTCCAATAGCAACAATTAAAACAGCTTGCTTGCGTAACCAAGCTGTAGACATTTTTTTCACTATTAGCCCATGCTTCTTTAAATAGCGTTAGCTGCTAAACAAAAGAACTGCAGTTCCTTCTGAAAAGGATTTGTGTGTAGATTTCTCCCCACTTCCTTTCCAAAACCTGCTACTGGGATGGTATGCCCACACAAGAAAGCTCAGCTCAGAACTCAACACATGTCTTCAAACCTGAAAAAGCAAACTTTGGTACTGAAGTCTTCTCAGATTGTTTTGAAGAAGCAGGGTCTGACAAGCTATAACATCTTGGGTCTTGAGTCAAGGCTGTCCTAAAAGCTAGAAATATGCTCAGGTCTAATTTTTAAGTTTGTACCTTTTTATCAATAGCACTGTTTAAAAACAATTCCTTGACAGATCATTAAAACCCTGTTGCTTAAACACAAATGAAAGCTTGTTTTGAGTAAGGACTGCTTTGCAGGCTATTTGATCCTCTCAGTTTAATTCTACCAGTCATTTGCCAAAAATATATAAATAAATAAGAATCTGAATAACTATGAATATCTCCTGTGATGCAGATGAAAACAATGGTATTGCTTTAGTGCAGGAGGCTGCATTCACACTCAGAGAATGAATGATGATGCTGCTTGGCTTATTATAGGCATTTCAGCCTTTGCTGCATTAGGAACAATGGAAAAGAGATGCTCACCAAATCTGAAAATGCAGAAATAAGAAAAACTATGTTTTTTATTTTCCCCCAGCATTTCACTTTTTCAATAAAAAGATATAAAGGGATCTTTATAGAATGATGACAAAATTCCCTTCAGGGAATGGAGCTGAACCTCCATGAAGATGATCAGAGAATCTTCCTGAATACTCATGACAGCATCTGTATTCCTGTCCTACTGAGGCAAAAGTGGTCATGTAAAAAACAGTCAAACAAGACAGTGTCTTAATGGCAGGTGGCCATTATTAAAAAGTCTATTTGCCAGTGTGTACCACTCAGTAGGATGAAGTCCTTAGCCTACATCTTTATCCAACTTCATTATGCAGCTAATGCACAGTGATAGTTCTTTAGTTGTTCTTGGCTACTCGTAACGTCTAAGGAACCGTGGAGAACTGTACCGGGGCCATTCTACATTATATCACTAATGAACTGCTCAGCTCCAGAATTTCAAAAAGAAAATCATAATGTTAAGGAAACTTTTCCTCCTGTTGTAGGCTCCATGGTCCTATGCGTCTGAGCCACTATTTCTAGAAGTACTGTCTTTTTACTAGGGACTGTGTTTCCTGAGAGAGCAGCTCAGACCCACAATTCCAATAGGAATCAGCTCCACCTTTACTCATTAACTCTTGAATTAATTATCTCTCTTGGGCTTCTCTGATTTGCTTGGTAGTTTTATGTAAAGAATGACTCGTTCGACTGGGTTAAATAAATCTGGTATTTTTTTTACCAGTTCCCAGATCAGGAAGATGCAGCAGTTAATACAGCTCCCATTAAAAATGCTACCATGTCATGTCTCTTAATTTTGTCAAAAAGAATTATTAATGAGAGTAGGGGTCATGTACATTGCAAATGGGCTTCTGCTAAAGCAGAGTATTCCTGGAGGAATAAACACAGACAGTACTGAATTACTTTGTCATCATTAGAAATTGTCAGAGTCCCATAATATTCAGGAGAGCAGACAGGTTGGCAGCTGCACAGAACCAGAAAAAAATGCTCACACTGAAAAATGAACTTTTTAGTCCAGTGCACATAGCTTGCTTCAGCTGTTAGTAATGAATAAGATGGACTGCTGGGAAGGTGTACAGTATTCAGCTATTTCAGTGGCTAATGTGGAAGAATGTTCACTGGCAAAAAGGCTCTTCATGGTAGACTCTTCTTTTGCACCTTAGTGAGATAATTTCTCAATGAATGGCTAAGGAGCTTCTTTTGAGAAAAACTGATAATTAAGATAAATAATTTTCCAGATAAAAAAAAAAAGGAAAACCAGACTCATAATTATTAATAGCCCATTTAAGTGCTGCAAAATTAAAGTTTCTATGATTCATATTTTTTTTAATTTAAAAATGGCATGGGGTTATGACAGTTGTTTTTAAAGAAGCATAAAGAATAACGATTCATTTGGCAAATGTGTATTGAAGAAATGCTAATATTCATTGTTGCTTCCTCTTCCTCATCTAATAAGATGCTAGGTATAAATTTTAGCTTGGAAAGTTTGCTTTACTCCTGTAAGATTCATAGCTAAAAGATTTTGCATAACCACTGCCTTCCACTTGAATGATGGTCACTAATATTCTGTCAAGACAGACAATCTTGAGGCTGTAATGCTTGCTGGGGAGATGACTGCACTGAGCTGTTGGATCATTTAGCTTCCTATCCCCTCTGAAAAATATATGTAACACAGTGGAACTATTGTTGCCAAGTACTGTAGCATTAATAGCATAGCTGGAAAGTCTTAATGGGCAATTATAGACTGCAATTTAAAAAAATGTAATTAAAAATAATAATAAAAAGATGTTTCCCAGTTCCTAGACAGAAAAATTAATTTTACTGATCTCTAGCAATAATCTAGATGAGAGGGCTATTTTATTTATAACTGATGCCTCACAGCACGAACACTTGTAGTTGTGCCTGTGTCCAGGCTTTCATTTGCTGATCAGACACAGTTCCTAAACATCCAAATCTTATTGGCTTCATTAATGCTGCAGTAATCCCCTGTCCCTGCCAGACATGTCTTCACTGAGTCGCATACTTCTTTGGAAGTTGCTCACTGTGTTCACCTTTTCTTTCAAGACAGAACTATCTTCCATTGTCCTTTCCTGTCTAATTTCCATTAGCCAGATAGAAAGTGGATTTGGCTGTTCAGGGCATGTGAAGTATAACTCCGTATTTGTTTCTGCCTGCTTGCGTGGACAACATTTTTGTCCGTCTCCAAAGCAACTGAATTTTAATTGACCCAAGGGCAATATACCCTCAGGCAGGGCAGGTAAGAAAAATACCTCGTTGAGTTTGTCTTCAGCCTCCCTAATAATCACTATACAAAGAGATCTCCTTTCTCAGAGTTGCCATGAGCCATGACAAATGCTAAAGGACCGTAAAAGTTTGACTGACCAGCTAGTAAAATAATTTGTTATACCCCATTCCAGTTGGAAGGGACCTACAAAGGTCATCTAGTCCAACTGCATCTATTTCAGTAAAATTCAGGTATTTATTTTACTGTACTCAAAACTTTCACCTATATTGTTTGGGATATATTAATGGGGAAGGAGGGGAAAAAGTGCAAACCCCAAAACAAACGAACAAAACCAACCAACCAAACAAACAAAAAAACCCCAAGAAATACAAAACCAAGAAAAAAAGAAAAATCATAGTTTCTTTACATTTTTCTAGCAATAATATAATATGTGGGACATAGCAGAGTACCATGCTACTGTACAACTGATTGTACATGCTCGCCCCTTCAGATCTTTTAAGTGATTTTGGAATTTGGACACCAGCATCATTTCCATCTAGCCATAAGACGAAATATCAAACCTCTTTCTTTAACTCTCCCTGCAAATATTTTCTTCACTCCCATAGTAAACTTCCATAGAAAATGTAGTATCGTCCAAGTCACAATCACTCAGAAAATGGCAGGTAATTCATTGTGTCAAGATTTCTGGAATCTTTAAAATATGTGTGTGTGTATTCATGTACACCTTATATAGAGATGAACTTACTGAATCTTATCTGTAAGTCACTGCTATCAGTGACTTGCAGATAAGTTTCCCTTAGCCTCTCATGATGGCATTGTCTTGATAAAGGGACAATATCAGTTCATCATTTCTATTTCCACAGTTCGTGGGGAGGGGAGCTTATGAAGATATGACATGCAAGGACTACATGAGGTTGACTACTCAGATCTCTCCCATCTGAGCATTTAGCAGATTTCTAGGTAACTAGTGTGCCTTCATGAAGATGTGTACAGGTAAAGTTGAGCCCATCTTTGCCAATGGCTAGGATCAGTATAAGAAATTGGAACCATGTGAGCACTTAGCAGTGTAGAATATAATGCAAGAGGGAAAAAAGGGAGAGACTAGAATTACTAACATAGGAAAATATGGATTTTGATAGTTTCTTGAAAGCTTCTTTGTCCTAGAATCTGCCAACACTCTCTCGAGGCTTATTCTATCACTGCACTGATTCAAAGTAAGTACCAAAGAATGCAACATTTGAAACATCTGGCTCATAGGAATAGCTCATTCGAGCATGAGGCAGCTTCCTTGTGTACATTTTCACGTCCTGCTACGAAAAGATCAAAACATTGTGAAGGATGTGTATTCAGCTGAGAAATGTTAAAAATGCCACGTCTAGCTTGAGACATGCTTTTGATATTAAATCTACTGCACATCTAAAACTGTCAGACTACAATGACATTTGTCACCTATATTTTACACTTCTATTAAGTGAGAACAAGAAAATTGACCTCTAGTAGCAGTAAGTTTGACAATTCTTGTACATATAATTGTTACCAGAATGATTTTATAAACCAAGGCTGTCAAACACATCCTGTTGTAATGTTTTGGAAGACAGAAACCTACACTGTATTTTTAAAAGACGTTTTTACTGTCTTAGAATGTTCTCTCAGGTCATATTAAATCATTTGCAGTGAATTATTTTGTTAGGCAGAAGAGCTTGTCAAAATGCTGAAACTGAGAATTGCTCTGTCAAGTTAAAGGTGGAAAGCAAATATCTAATTTGTAATTGTAATGTATCTTTTGAAATGATAAAAGTAAGCAAAGTGGGATGTTTAAAAGTGCAAGAGACAAGTGATACCCACCCAGCTAGTTTCTAACTTCAAAAGCCACAACAGCATAGCTCAGATTTGTGCATGAAATTCTGCAGTTAAGTTTTTCTTTTTGTGCGTTTTGTATTGCTGCATGGCTTTTGCCTTGGCACCACCTGAACCAATAGTTAACATTTGCTTAACTCTGTCTTGATAGCCTTAGCTTAATCCTCTCTTTAAAATTGGGCATATGCCAGAGAGTGAAGCTCAGCTAAAAGCTTTTGCTTATGTTACACCAGAACAGATTGTAAATATTGAAAATAGCTATTTGGGATTTTGTGCCTCACTCCTAATACTTTTGGGAAGGCACAGAAAAATGTCTAGATCAAATGCAAGTTGACTGAAACCTGTTACACCACTGAAAATGAGCAATTCAAGGATAAAAAATTCCTACCCTTTGTATACTGATATGAACTTTGGATGAAATTTAAGAAAATATTCTATATAATACAAGACATTTTCCCTAGAACATCTTGTCAGAAAAATAATGGTGATTAATTCAAGCAAAAAAGGAAATTAATTAAGATGAGGTGGGAGAGGAACCCATGGTGTGCAGGACCTTACTGGGTGTCAACCACCATTAACGGAAAGGAATCAGCTGCATTGTGTTAGATCTTAAAAGGCACTTTTCTTGACGTTGGTGTGCTTTCTGCTGCTACTGTGAGTTAATGTGAGCTTTTTATCAATACTTTGTATTTCCTAGATTTCTCTCAGTACTGGTGATAGACTTTCAAGAGTTTACTATAATCCTTTCCATCTAGGTACTACAGTACCTAGTACATGACACGGCAATTAGTCATCCACCTCATGCTGAAACCTTTTGTTATGCAGATCTTCTGGCAATTCCATTATCTCTGTAGTTTTTCACAAAACATTGTATCTGGTAGGAGCTCAGCACCTACTGTGATGGTACATGCTGTAACCAGGGCATTTCAGTCAGAGACTGACAGATTGTTCTGTCTGCAGTACTTCAAATGCAAATGTATTCAGGTTTTTCTTTCTCCACTACTTTGATGCTGACACCTAGGCATTTGTTTACTCCTTGTTAATAAGAACTATAAACTTTTATTGTATCTTTACTTCCAGGTTTGAAATGATCAGAAATTGTATGTACTTTGATAATATGAAATGTGGCAGTTGGCCAAATTGCAATTTTATTTTAAGCAGTTCTCCCTATTAATCTTCATGTGTTTTGGAGATGTTTGTTAGGTTTATTTAGGTTTGTTTGATTGTTCTTTTTGGGTTTTTTTTGAAGTTGTGCTTGATATTTACTATGCTTGACTCTTCATTCACATTCACATGTGTAAATTCAGAGTAAATATTGTAAAACAAATGAAATTATACTTTAGATTCTGTTGTAAGGGAAGGAGTAATAGCAGCTGCGAACTTTAGTCTTCAATCACGCTCATATCCAGTGGATTTGGCTTTTTAAATCAATTACTGCATTTTATTAATTGGTACTAATAGCCAATTAAAACAGTACAATGATGTAACCAGATGCACAGCACAGATGAAAAATAGTAGTCACAGAATTAAAAAATCTTTCTTTACTTCACAACCAAGCTCCCCTATGATCTTGCTCAGATTTCTTCTAACTAATTCCTATAATTATATGTAGTATTAGATTATGATCAAAATCAATGTCCGATTCTAAAAAAAACCCATGTTGTTTTAATGCAACAGCACTGAGGTCACTTAAAGCAACTCTGCAGCTGTCGCAGTTGGAATATTATGTGTTCAGAAGTGTGAATTTCTGATCTCAAGTAAAGTCTTCTTCACGGCTTATTGAATTTTCTTTTTGACTTATTAGTATGTACAGATGACCTTATTTCTGATGTGAGTGTACACCTTTAGCATTTGGACCTTCTGCTTGTTTGCTCTTTGATAAATGGGTCCGTTGTAAAAAGGACTCATTGCAATTAACAAAATGCTTGTACTCTGCATCTGTGTACAAGGTTGAGTGATTGGGAGTCATTACTGGAAGTGTTAAAAGAGGAAACAGCAATATGGGAATCTATGTCCTGAGGGTATAAAGTGCTCTGAGAATCTATTGAAAATAAACAGCTTTAAATAAAAGTTACACAATGCACAGGACCTGCATGGAGTAGATACAAATACATTTTAACCAGCAGATGGTATTCAGTCACAGTGGCAAACTCAACAGGCCATGATTTTTTGTTTATCTATTGTTGAACAAAGACGCAAAAGTTGTTAAACTTTAGCAAGAGATCATCCATTCAGAATGATGGTTGTACCAACTCCAAACCATGAATAACAGAGTGTGCTGTTGTGCACTGATAAGGTAAACTTAGAAACATTGCATCTGATAGGGAGTTGTTGCTTTCCAGCAAATAGTATATTACTCCCAGGAGATGAAGACAGTAATTTGACCACATATAAATTCAGTGTGCTCCATCAGATCTGCTCTGGAGAAGTCCTCTTTTCTTCAGGTGATGAATGTTCTTTTGGAGCAGATGTGGTGCAGATCCCTTGCATTCTGCCATACACTTTGCCATGACCACAGTTATCCTCAGGTTGTGCCTTAAGAAATGAAGTCTTACCACATTTGTTAAATGAAAGTTGTAAAGTCACTTTACCTCTCTTTGCCTGAAGTAGAATTAACTTCTCTGGAGGTGCTGAAAAATTCATTTTAGCATCCTCAGAACAAAATAGGAAGAGCTGAGGGGGAGCAGTATATACTAGAATATTTATTATTGTCCTTGCCAAAAAAGCTAAAGCATTATCTTTCTGGACTCTATTAGTGGTTGAGGCAAACTGAATTTATGGACCTTAGTCACTTGTTTATTTTGGAAGGGTATCCGAATATATATGTATGTATCAGAATAGAGTCCAGGACATCATTTACAGCATCTAAATTCCATAATGAATCACAAGTTGAGGATATGATTCAATATCTTAAATTGCATTATCAGATTTGTGACTCATGGTTAATGACACCAAGTCTGGCAGTGTTCTGAATGATGCCTTCAGGAACAACAATGTTTGATCATTTTTCTTATGGTTGTGAGGTTAAGGTGCTGCACATTCAGGTCACAGTGCTATGTTATTGCAGTACAACCAGCCTGTTGCAAAGAATGGTTTGTGTTTGAAAAGCACTTGCACAGAGCTATTCTCTCTAACTTTCACCAGCTGTTCCAAACTGTAGCATAATTTCAAAATGAGATGCCCTCAAAATACTGAATGTTATATTGCATATATATATAGTTGCAGGTAAGATTAAAAATGCTTTTTACCCCTCTAAGTCCTCATAGTGTACATAGCAGCTGAGAGGCAGCAATAGTTAGAGCGCTCCTAGCCTTTGTAGCAGCATCTTGGCCTATACCCCTTCTTGCAAGACTGGCTTATATCCCTAATGTGCTTCAGTGCTGTGTGACTGGCAGGAACAGCAACACTAGCCTAATGATAATGTTTCAGATCTACGTTTTACAGATAGCAATGACTGCATTAGCAGCAAGGCATGGGGGATTCAGGCTTCTTAAAGCAAAGACTTTTTTAACAAGAAAAAGAAATAAAAGCAAGAAGAATGGCATTTTTAGGCAACAAGATTAAGGAATAATCAGTTCTCACTGTAGTTACTCAGAATACACACTGGAGGAACCTCGGGCTAAGAGGAAGAAAGTAAGTGAACTAATTACTTGTAATATAGCCAAATTAAATAAGTCTTTGGTTTACCTTCACAGTCCTGTTGCCAATTTAAGAGGAATCATGCTATGCCCAGTGGTATCAAAGCCTGTGCTGACATCCAACCAACAGCAAATACTCATTCCCCAGTTCTGGTTGTCTATATAGTTATCTTTACAACACTAGCCATAGGAATGATTCATAGCTTTCTCTAAGGACTATTCCATGCTGAAACTACAAACAATGCTGTAAAATCAAGCACTAAGGAAAATGTCTGTGAAAGAGTATGAACAGAAAGAAATCATAAAGCAGCCTCTTTCTCATGAAGCTTTTCCACAGATGCTAACAGACAGTATCATACAAGTGGTTTTGTTGCAGGAAAGCCTCTGAGATCTTAAGGTTACAAAGTGAGTAACATCATTAAGCGAAGACAATGATCTTCTAAACCTCCTTCTGTGATTCATACGTGAGTAGTGCCACCTACATCTAATCTGTGTCTGGCTGAACTGCCAAAACATTAAAGTATATGAAGAAATCAACCTACTGAATTTAAAGTGGGTGTCTTTGAGAGCAAGTAAGTTCTTAGGACAAACATTCCAAGCTGGGAGAAGCCTAGGATGACTCGAAGTATAGAGTTGCTAGTCATGGTGGAAGTTAAACCAGATCCTCATTGCTGACTCCTTTTAAATACTAAAAAACACAAAGTTAGTTTCTATAGTAGCAGAGGACACACAAGTTGGGCAATTCTCCACTTCATAATCTATTTTTTCAGTAGAAAGTCTGTTCTTTCAAGATGGAGCAGACCTGGATCCTGAGCCAGCAAAGCAGTAACACACCTGATCCTACTTGGATAGTAGATCCAGTGTGCTTTCTGATTACTTAGCTGTGAGTTTTTATAACAAGTATCCTTGTGCTTTGCTTGCATATAGCTGATGTAGCTCAACAAAGTGGCAAAGCCTTAACATCGTCTTCCTTCAAGTTCCTTCCCTAAAGCACTGCTTTCCTTACTAGATGTTTGATGGCTTGCCAATGCACTAGGGCTGTTGCTATCAATGCTGATCAGATATTGGCCCATGATTTCCATGTGATTCTCCAGCTGCATGGACATGTGTTATCTCTGAGACTGTAAATGCAGCATGGCAGGAGCTCCCACTTTCTGTTCACAGCCAAAAAAATAAAATCTTTCCCCAGGAAATGGCTTCCAGGCTTAATAACAAAACTAGTAGTGTTCATGTAGTGACATTAAGAACATAATGAGCAGCGCTGGAAGATGTGGATGAGATTGATTGACATCCTGCAGGATAA
The DNA here is from genome assembly GCF_012275295.1 of Melopsittacus undulatus. NCBI lineage: Eukaryota > Metazoa > Chordata > Aves > Psittaciformes > Psittaculidae > Melopsittacus > Melopsittacus undulatus. The sequence continues at coordinate 31,163,638 of NC_047532.1, read as the reverse complement.
ATCTTTTTTTTAGACATGCATGTAAATTTTATCTATGCCTCAAGCTAGCAGGAAGCAGACCAGGTTGGATACAACAGGTAATTAAGGTATACCACTAGTTTCATAAGGTTTTCTTTTTTATGTCAGAAACTGTTCTTATTTATTTCTGCTGTGTTGTAAATGCCTTACCAATGTTCAGGTAACACAGTTGCTGTGTCTTGGGCATGTTACAGTCTTAGTGTAAAAGAAGGAAGTTTAGACTCATCATCTTACAAAATGGCTTTGTTAGTACAGGCTGGATAAAACTTGTTAGAACCCAAACAAGTGGTGCTGTGTGCTCAGTGCTTTCTCTGCTGTGAAGTAGTGCTCATTTTTCAGAGGCAGACAGAACAGATGGGGTTGGTGATGTGTTGACTAGAATACACACAGTGAAACCTGTGCATCTGTCAGGAGAGGAATATATTGGTTTTGTACAGACAATCATTTTGCATTTACACAGATTTAAGCCTTTCATTTGGGCTCTTGTCTAGGAACAAGCACTTCAGTCATAGTAACCTATTACTATGGATGGGTTATTATAGGGCTGAGATCTTTCTTTCATTTAAAAACCCCTCAATCGTTTGCTACTTACACCAGGAGTAATGGTGAAAATGTATTCCCCGGGACTCTCTGACATCCCAGCTCTGGTACGTGGGGCTTTTTCAACACGTATTCTCCCATTCTTAAAATGAGCTGCCAATCTATCACACATCTTTACTTAAATAGTTCTAACAGTACACCTATTTATCTTGTCTTCAGCATAACAGCAATTAAAAAACCCAACACCCAAACACTATATGATAAAATTAACTCTACCACATCACTGGCAGTTTGTGTTAGTGTTTGCCCAGTTTATTCTAAGAAAGAAAGAAAATGTTCATGTTTGTTTTCTTTTGAGGAAAGGTAAAAAAAAAGTGTATTTAAAACCCACAGTGTCACTAGGCCACCAGAAGGGAGCAAGGATATTCTCTCATCTCCACCTGAATATCAAGTCTCTGACAGTAAGTCCTCGCACGGGAATCGCACTGCTGTTTCTCTGCTGACTTTTCCATCACTTCTAGATTTTACCATTGATATGCAAACCCACCTTTTCAATGTATTTTCAATCTGAAGAGCTTAAAGCTGTTCTGTTGCATGTTATTCACCCTTACACAAGAATCCCTCATGGGTCTTTTCTCACATTAAGATATACAATATCGAAAAGAAATGCAAAAGAGAGAAGCACAAGAACAGCAAGAGTTTTATTCCCACAGACTTTGCAGTTTTTCTAAGTATTGTCCCAACCTGCTCCCAGAGAGCCCCAGGGAACATGATGCATCTTGCTGTTGCTCTTTTGACCTCCAACACTGATCTGTTGCCCATTAAAATATGTCTCAAAGGATGGCATGGTATCACAGCTGGTTTAGAACCTGAGAAAACCAACTCTTTGCATAAACAGGCTCCTTTTAAGAAATGTAGCCAATGATACATGTTTTTTGTGGTATTATCTGCTAGCCAATGCCCTCCACTTTGTGCAAAGTACAGTACAGAGTCGTTAACAGAAGTGAACAATGTCATATCATGTAATATCCTCCTTTCAGCCACATTTTATATATACTTTGGTACTTGACAGAGTAGATTAAGTAAAGTATAATAATTTATAAAGAATGACTGTAATACAAAAAAACTTATTTTCTTTTGTAGCTTCTCTGTTCTTCTCTGTGTCATGGATCTGCTCCCTCGTACTGCAATAGAAAGGATACATTAAAATTAATATTGTAAGATGGGGATTTCAAAGCATACTATGGCAGTGAAGTGTCCAAAACCACTGACATTCAATAGTAGCTAAGTCCTTAAACTCTTTGAAAATTCTCAGCCAAAACCTATTAATTCATACATCAAAGAGATAATATCCACAAATCTAAGAGTTATTTTCCTATCAGCTATTCATTCTTATTTCTAACAGGCTCTTCTTCCATAGATCCTAACTGCCTGTTAGGGTAAAAATCCAAATTGCTTCCATGTCCTTTGCAATTCAGAACTCAGCTTTAGCTTTGACTCTTTTGATATGTTTGTTTTTATATTTAATGACACATAAAGATCAGTGTCTAAAAGAGACAAACTGGAACTCTTTAATATTGTTTTTTCATCTTTGTCTTGCCTCACCGTTCATTATGCCTCTTAAAATGAACACGAGTTCATTTAGGTATGTTGACTCCTTCCTGTGAAGAGTTAATTAATTCACATGTTGTATCTCTTGTTTATGCTCACTTCTCATATTTTGACAAAAAATTATTCACCCCCAGTAGTCTAGCATCCCACTTTCCTTCTAAAACACGGTGCTACATCGTTTGTGGCACATAGCTTGTGGCTTGTCATGTTTTTTACTTCAGTCATTTATACTAATTTTTATCCCTCCCGCTCAATCATAGCATGAGGACTTCATTGATTAAATAAGTCAGGTACAAAAATTGTGATCTGACCTGCATTTTTGCAATTAGCTACTCAAATAATCCACCAGAAGGCAGGGTTTAATTGTATTCACAACCAAATGGTGCTGTAGCATCAAAACCTTACTAAGAATCTGCTACACTACATTGACACCTTGTGGCTGGCTCATCATAATGCAAAGTATTCATTCAGAGTAGCATAAATAAGAGGGATTATAATATAAAACTTGTGGGGAAAATATTTTCATTTTAAGTACTCACAGTTGATGGGAGCCTGATAAAGAGTGTGTAGATCAAAATCCATTTTAACTTTTAGTCTGATCTCACTCCAAATTCGAATGTATATGTCCTTCAGTGCTGAATATTGGGCCAAGAGCTATACATTTCCCTCTTTCACTGCAGTTCAGATCGTTGTGGAATCCAGCCTTAAATAGTGTGCCCCGAGCTTACCTCAGTTTGCAACATTTCCAGGTGATACATTGTACTTCATACTCCACACTAAATATAGTGGGATAAAGAAGGAACAGCTTTTGTTTCAATGGCACCATCTGCCATAATAGAATGAGATTCAAGTTATATTTGCAGGAGGAAATAAAAACTTTGAAGTATGCATGTGAAAGTATATTCTGGATAGGTCAGATGGAATGAAGATGCTACATGCGAGCAGTATTTTTACTGCCTAGCTGATAAAGAGCAAATGGCACAATACAGGAAACCTTTTTTAAGCAGGCCGATAGGCTGTGACATAAACCCGAAAGAGCTCATCTTCTAAATATGTAATCATTGTGCTTGAAGCCACTTTCATGCAATCATCCTGAGTAATACATAACTACCATGAATTTACAAAGGAAAGGAACCGTTGAGAGGTTAATAGAGGGGAAGAATTTGAAAAGGATTCAGCTTAATCAGTTACAAACAGTGCTCTGGCCACCAGTCAGTGAATCACTGAGCAATATGTAATGATTTCCCAGGAAGACTTGTTTGTTCCTTCACAAAGCTGGAGACTCCCTGTATCAATCGCATGAAACTCTGAAGTGAATGATTTCAGTGAAGAACAGTACTTGAATCATGACTTTGGTCTCCTGTGGTCAAATACTGTCCCACAAATTAAGCTATACAGTTTTTGGGGAAGAAAGAACTGTGCACCTTTCTCCTGCTTGTTTTCAGTTTGGGTTAATAGGAGGAGGCTACTTGTTGGCCCTGCTGGCCCCTGCACAGGAGTTAGTGTGAGCCACTGCTGGAGATGGCATTCACACCAGGAGCAGGGGTCCATGGTGACCTGAGGCAAATCTTGAATGGCTTTGGGCAAGACTGGGTTGTTGCTGTATCCGAAGAAGCTGGGAAGGAAGAGAACAGGACTGTAATATACAGTGGGGTCTCTCAAGTTCAGAAGAGGAGACTGTGACAGTGCCTCCACAGTCCTCCACAAGTATAACACTACCATGCAAGCCTGGCCCCAAGATCTGGCAAAATCAAGGATGTGAAATGGTGGAGGATGCCAGGAAGGACTGACTGGATGTGCACCCTGTGCAGTTCTATCTCCATCCGGAACTGCACAACAGTTGTTTTGAGGCATAGACAGTTTAAGAGTTATTATTTTCCTTTGTCTGTTTAACTCTATTAATTGAGAAAAAATCTTGGTCCCTGATGGTCTTTTGACTACATGGGAGTTTCTAGTGATACAACTCTCCCTGGAAGCCAGTAGGAACTGAGTGATGTGTGGCTCTGCCCATGGCAGAGCTTCCAGCAAAAGGCCAAATCTTGCTGGGGGAGCCAAATAACCTCAGCATGATGACAGCCATTAACATTAAACAACCTGCAAAATTTTATTAGTTCAAAGTTTGGTAGAGTTAAATGAAAATTCTTTGAAAAGAATTACAATAATCTATTCACTGTCATGGAACAAGATACAACTAGAGAGATTCCTCCAAAAATAATTCAATGATACTTTTTTTTTTGTTCTAAAATGGCTTTTTTAAAAGATTCCTTAACTGAAAACTAATTTACTGACCACATAACAGTAGCTCAATTCAATAATAAATACCCTCAGTATTGCCATGAAAGAAATTGCTAGAGAAGACACCAGTCTTTGAGGAGAGGTATAAAGGCAGCATGTCTTAAACATAAACTGAAACCTTGTGTCAGTGTTGATGGAAGTAAATTGGTTGTGAACTTCCCTCAGCTCCTCGTACATGCTTATTATTCAGAAAAGGAAAAAAACAGCTTTGTGAAATTACGGAACTTTTCTCTCTGAATCAAAAGAGAACTCGGTTTTGAAGGAATGTGGAAAAGACATGGAAAACATTCATGGGAAGTCCAGTGTCCTGAAGTACAGAAAAATGAGCTGCAACTGCCCTTCAAAGCTTGTGTGAGGACACATCTCAGTAGCAGGATGCCTTTCTACACTTCTATAGAAGTAACGTATACAGCCAGCTATCATACAGATCAACCCAGAACTGTGGCCATTCATGTTCTTTGCATTAAAGAGGCTTTTTGTCTTAGCAAGCTCTTCAATATCCAGAATTCAGCTTGCAATATACACAGCCCTCTTCACTGTAGTACACCATACCCAATAGCTAGATCATGGAAACACATTGTATTTTGGAGACTGAGATAAATTCACTAATACACATGAGCTATTCTATGCTTGTTGTCCCCAATGACAATGGAATTTCCCAAGGATTCTAAGTTTTAAATTTACTAAACCAGAATGACCAAGAAACACACTCTAGATCACACAGAAAGTCTGTGGTATAGCAGAGAATTGAAACAGATATCAAAATAATGCTCTTAACACTACCCAAGTTTCCTTTCTTTCTTATTCTCTTCCTCTTTCAGTCTAATGAAGACCTATAAAATCTCTTCACTCTCTTTTAAATCCCCACCCTCCTACCCTTTTGGATCCTGCCCAAACCCCTTCCTGTCTACCACATATTCTCAGATCTCCTCTACTCTACTCTTCAGATAGATAACTACAGGAGTGAGCACAGTGGCTGTCTGGATGACAGTCATTAACCCATCTCTCTTCTTTGTGATTTACATAGCTTTTGCAATGAATACATACTGACTCATGAAAATGATAACAGATATGAGAAAACTACAGCTTCACCACCTGTTGCTGATGTAATGGATTTAATTACTGGCAGACAGCTTGAATTATTTTGAGGTCTGTTAAAAAAGGAATATTTTTCCCCTGTGTGGGAGACCCTTGTCAGGAAAGTTGTGCTTCCATAGAGGTAAATAGCTACAGGGGACAACCATGTGCAGTGAAACCCTCTGGCTCATTACAGACTCCTCTCTGCCAGGTATTTCCTCTTGCACCATTCTTTGATATGTTATTTCTTTGCCTAATTGACCTGACTAACTTATCTCAGATATATAGTTCAAAACTGTCCACAAAGTGACTATAATTTTGGCTGCAGCTTTGCCCAGCATGCTGATATTCACCCCTGTACTAAGCAGTGCTTTTGCCACCATCATTCATACCAAAGGGCAATAAAACTTAAGTCATACTCACTCGAGGTACTCATCACAACCTCGAGAGATATCTGTGAATATATCCTGCATGGGCATTTTTTCATTCCAGGTATGACCTTGTTCAGTGAAATTATTTCTACACAACACCTATATGGATATCTGGAAATTTTTGTTTTGATACCAAGAAATACGAGACAATGAATTTGATTGAGCACTAGTGTGTTTGAGCTAGATTATATCCTCAGTATGTGCTTCAGGCTGGAAGAGTGGGAATTAATATTCTTGTTTACAGCACGATGTCTGCTGAGTGGCCATTAAGCTCAAGAGGTTAAACTGAGCATCCTGATTAGGTACTGACCTGGTAGTATTCAGATGGAGAAGGTAGTGGGCAAGCAGGAAAAGGAAAAATCTTGTGATATCCACTCTATTTACTGGTGAGAAAACTTGATCTAAGATGTGGAACTGTTTATAAAAAAAATTGTCTGAGTCCTTAGTTATCTGCATCAACTGAAGACATGAGTGTGGACCCTACCCATGGGAAAGAAAGCAAAGACCCTTTTCTTGCTCATGGTTCCTCTTTGTTTAGAAAAAGAGAAAAAAGCAAGCCTTGTGCCCACAAGAAACCTCTGCTTTCATCATGTCATAATAAGAAGCTTCAAAGAGGCATCTAGTGAAAGCACACAGCATCCAATGTAGGACATATAACAGTAGATACATTTCTCATACTGTAGAATACCACTGCATAAATAATTGGCTCAAGACACACTATAGATACACTGTTAATTTAAAATATACTTGCTTTGTAAAGTGAGAATTGTTAGAAGAGCAGTCAATGGCAGAAACCTGTAACCCCAGTCAATGAGTAAGCAAAACAGAGAACCAGTTAAAAGGCAGCACTAATGGCCTTATCTTGGCAAGCAACTAAAGCAGGTGCCACAGATTCCCTTTGAATGCAGTAGTATAACTTATATGTTGAACCACAACACATATGGTGTTGAATTGTTGCCAATTAAGAGCTGGAAGAAAGAGAAAATAAAACCAAATGGAAGAACAGGGACAGGAAGGTATAATGTAAAGAAGTTGTGACCTTCCTCCCACATTTCTCTCACTTCTAGTCTTTTTCTAGTCAATTTTCTGTATAGAGTGGTGTATTTAATTTTCATTACCATCCTTGTCAGCTGCATTTGGAATGTCATTTGTGCCAGTATCAGCATTGCCTCATCGACTGCAGCATGCGGCTCAGCTTTTGCTGGTCTTTTTTCTAGTCAGCTCTTGCCAGTCCCAATTTTTGTTATTACAGGGCCATCATTAGTTGTTTTCTGCAGTAAAAACAAGCAAAGAAACAAACAAAAATCCTCAAACACACACACAAGCCAGGAAAAAAAAAAAAAAGAAGATAAAGAAAAATTGAAAGAAATCCGTAAGAAAAACAAGGCCTCTTTAAATTTAGCTATCTGCTCTTCAAGAAGCTAATCAGTCCTCCTGAAAAGAGGCATCAGGGGTTGCTTAGGAATAGGGAATAGAAATGTGTCATAACACCTGTCAGATGGCTCTTTTCAGGTTATTTCCTAGATAAGTACAATAATTGTGGGTAAGCATCTTTTGCGGCTCTCTGCCCCTCGCAATGTCTAGCTTAATACAAGGGGAAATACTATGCTTCAGCTTCTGTGTTTTGGCTGTTGACATCTCTTCTATGGGGAGTTAGAATGCTTTACCTAGTATTATTTTCAGCTAACATTATTTTAAAAATATTATTTTTAGTACTGTAAAGACAGATTTAGGAATGGATACCATCAGTCCAGACATAAAAATAAAAAAAGTTTCACTAATGAGATAAAACAAAAGTTAATACTCCTTATGAAAGAGATTTAGGTTATTAAAAGTCTGATTTCCCTAAGCAAGAGCGCATCACAGTACAAGATTATAATGGGAGGACCTGCACACACCTGTAAGTACATGTGTGTGTTTAGAAATCTTTATAACTCAATTTAAGTGAAATTATATAACTTTGCTATCACAGTTACAGCATGCTTCTTGTCAATTATTTTTTTCCTGGAGATCATCATAAGCGAAGAGCGAAGACATTAATCCTCAGACCTGCATTTCTTCTTGTGGCCATGCGGTGGCACAGGAGACCAGAAGTCGCTGTAGAATTGCACTACGCGCTGTGATTTTGAGGCAGGGCTTTTGCTCAGCTGAGAGGGTTAGAAGACTTGACAGACTGACAAACCAGCTACCGTGAACCTTGATGCGTGGACTGACGCGTATTACCCCAACATCCCGTGATGCCTGCTGTTTACCCTGACCCGATGCACCCTACCACAGCAGCCCGGCTCCAGCAAATCCCTGGCCGGCTGTATTATCCTCACTGGGGTGAGAGGCAGTGGCTGTGTGGCTGTCAAAGCCACTGCCCCTCATCTTTCTTTCTTTCTCTATGCATAGCTGATAGGCAGCATTATTTATGGTACACTTCTCTATGGCTCCTATATGAACTATCTGCTCTGAGTTGCTGATATTTACTATAAGCCCCTGGCAAGGCAGCAACTGTTCATGCAGGTATACCTGTCTGACTTGCATGAATGAGTGCATCTACTAATGGGTTTCTTGCTGGGTACACTGAAACAGTTTTGGCATGCTTACAATGCTTAATGTGTGCTCTGGGACACGGCAGTAATTTCTTTCCTTGACTGGGAAAGGCACTGTGGGTAAAGGTAAGAGAGTGTACAGTGTATTTCATTTATAAGCTTTCCAGGTATTGCCTGTTAACCAGTCTACTGGACTCAAAATACCCATTTCAGACCTGGTAAGGAGAAGATGTCTACAAGTATTCACTTGTTGTCCTTGGTGATCAATGAAAACATCCTCAGGGCAGACCTCCATTGGGTATCAGAGGAATGGAAAAAACTGTTTTATGCAGGTGGGAGGGCAATGTGACAAGGGCTGTGTCCCTTACAGACATATTGGAGGCTGCAGCAGGGCGATTCTGCTGAGGTCCCTGTAAATGTATGACTGAAAGATGAGTCCATAGTGTGCAGCCCATGCTGGGGTGATCATACTCCAGGGAATATTACACCCTACTCTTGGATAATTTCTAATGCAGGACCCATTTCTTCCCTTGGGCATTCCCTGGCAGCAGGGAGAAGGGTGAAGAGCTATCAGCCTGACTGAGGATACTTAATGGCTTTGGTTTGTTTTTATTGAAGGTTTTTCTAGCTTTTCAGTGTGAATGAAACAGGCCTAATTTCAGAATTAATTTTTGGTTTTAAATATGAGTTTCATTCCCATCTCCCTATCTCTATGCCCTTGAAGGGTCCTAAAACTGCAGGCCAAAATTAACAGAAAAAAGATGAAAAGAAACTTTGAATTCTGTCTGCCAAGATCAGCTCTTCCTTAAGCAAAAGACAATACAAGGAATTTCTTCTGAAGACACAGATATGTCATCTGTAGAGCACAGTAGTAAACAAACAAGCATCCAGGCTTTGGAGTTGTTTATTCTGGCCAAGTGACTAAAAAAACCCATAACTATATAATTATACGGTTTAAATTATCCCTAATGATAACCCCAGTGTTAGAAACTTCATGCTTCTACATTTAAATTTTTCTCCGGACACCATACAGGTCCTGTACCGTGGAGCCCAGAGCATGAACTACAAGAAGGTAAAGAACACACTTGCCCTCCAGATGGCGATATATATGTATTTGTCTGTATTTTTACCTGCGAACTTGACAGAAAAGCTGTTGTTTTAGTTTCTGGATAGCAAGAGCTTATGATTTAAAATCTATATGCAGGCAGTGCATTTCCTTGCAGTATTTATTTATAGTGACAGCTATTCAGTGTATATATATTTGTGTGTATATACATATATTTAAAAACATACATCTTTATGTGCATACATAGATAACTCACCATCTATTCCTCACTGTAGTCTTGCATGTGTCTGCATTCTGTTCTGCTATGCCAAGGCAGAAATCTTTTGCAAATGAATAGAGAAGATGCCTTGTTGGGAAGGAAGGAAGAGTTGATGATAGCAGTTTAATTTTTATTAATTAATCCATCATTATTAACTCCTGAGATTGAAACAGTTGGGTTTAGTTTCCACTGAGTGTCTGATCCAAAGACAACTGCAACCAGTGTGGCAAGGGAGGACTGATTCAGACAGGGCGGAGATGGTGCTCAGGTGTTTTTGCAGTGGGGACTCCCATGGGTGCATGGGGTGGCCTTCCTTCTCTCACCATTCTCTGTGCTGATTTCTAGCAAGCTCCAGAGTAGGAAAGTAGGGAAATATCCTTGGCAGTGTTCAAGGCCAGGCTGGACAGAGCCTTGGGCAACATGGTCTAGGGTGAGCTGTCCCTGCCCATGGCAGGGGGGTTGGAGCTAGGTGATCTTAAGCTCCTTTCCAACTCTTAACTATTCTATGATTCTATGACATGCTGAAGGGAAATCTAGTTGTGGGAACAAATTGAAAGAAGGCTCCTCCTTGCCTCTTGTTACTTGTAAAATATAAAGGGTGAACTGAAAGCAAATATATCTCTACTAGACTCAGGGAATTGTAAAGCTTAAATCAAGTTGCTCCTCTACAGTGAACAGTTTGACTTGGCTGTACTCACACTGAAGCAGAGCAGAATTTTTCCACTTCATTCCACATTCTATAGCAACGCAAGATACATAATCTGCAGTTTAGATATGGAAAAATGACTGTCTGACAAAGCATTATTCTTACAAGTTTACTTCTTCTTATAAACTGAAGTGGTATAGTTAACAGCATGCATTTTTGCCTCAGGATGCCATTTGGACTTTGACAAACGGCTAAGTTGGTTGACTGTCTGGTTGACTGTCACCCACAGTGCACTAGAGTTCATATTTGCCTTTCTGAATCTTAAATTTCTGCAACCCCCTTGGAATTGTTCTGATTCACTGTCCCTGTGGCACTTGTTAGTCAGTGAGCAGACAACACAACATGAGACAATACAACACTTTTGGTAAAATATGGTGTTTACTTTGATGAATTAATGAGTTGTACAGTTTACCTAATATCTTTGAATATTTAAAGTGTAATTTCAGCTTGTGTATGAAATGTAAATCAATGGTTGAAAAAATAATCTACAACAGCACCACAGATACAAGATGAAATGAGCTAATGTATAATTCAAATGGTATAGCTAGGAGGAACATTTCTATTTTAATGCTATGAATGTTTCTAAATCAAAACCAGGTTCTGATGTCTGATTTTTTTTTCTTTGAGGCTTTTTATTGTTGTTGTAGATATGAATGGTAATTAAAAGCAACAGTGAATTATGAAGTTATTAAAAGCTGCAATTAAAAATTAAATAATGGAAGTACTAAGATTTATGTACTGAGATATTAAGGCACATGCAAAGCAAATTTACTAAGAAACTCATGATGCTTCCATGTCAGCCATTTTATTCAATACAAGCCTAATTTTAACATTGCTTTCCAGGTTCCAGTTAATACTAAGTTAAAAATTCAGTTTGTGCTTCAGGTCAATATATCAATTTTTAAGAGTGACTGTTACTGGCCTGAGTTAAAAACCTGTGTTAGAGTATGGCTAAAGGATTTTATTTTGCAGAATAGTAAAGATTGTTTTGGGTGGGCTTTCTGAAGTCAGAGGTTATTTTTGTCAGAAGCAGCATAGTCCATCTATGCAGCTCTTTTTGGAAGGTGCTTACATGACTCATAAACTCAAACTTAATGCACATAAGAAATTATGAGGAGCTGGATTTGCCCTTAGGGCTGCAGAGCACCAAAACCCCCCATCTTTCCTTAGGAGATCATTACTACAGCATATATGTATTACACATATGTACATAATACAGGTGGTCATTACTACAGCTAATGACCTCTGCCTAAGCAAGTTGCTTAGTCTGGCTTGGTTTGAGGTTCCTGCCTTTGTAGCCCAGGATAGAGCATTTACTTTTGGGCACCTAAGTGCTCATTTGCTTTTGGTTAAGAATTGGACTAGTTTTAGGTTGTGGCTGTTAGGTTTTAATATCTCATGAATTACATGACAGTAGCTCTGAAATGTTCCAAGATTTTGATTCATGTCCTGCACACAGAGTAAGGCTACTAGCATGTAGCCAGTATCTCATGTTATGTTTAATTTTGTAAGCTTTCTTTTTAATCTGTAGAGTACCATGACTATTCTGCTGTTGAAATACAGCTGAGGTCCTTGTGGTTTCACTCAAAATGTAATAAGATATGTGAACAAATTAGAAATAAGAGTGAAGGGATCTCTGTATTTTTCTTTTTAAAAACTGCTGTTTTTTTTTCTAATACCATCAGGTAGATGAGATATGATGAATGCTCCTCTTATAAAGTGCATTTAACAACAGGATCTAATAGAAGAGAGTAATTAATAACCAATTACTATTGCATAAATGTTCTGAAACCCTACCATGTTTCAACTTTATGTAAACCATTTGGGAAAGAGCTCTAAACCTTCCATGAATTTCTTCAGAATCTAAAAGAACTTCAGAGATGAATCTCCCACTGTGTTCCATTATTTTAATTGATGTAATCACCATAAGAAACACTATCATTAGCCCACTTTCTGTTATTTAGTTATAAAAAAAAAATCAGGTGTAGCACATGATATTTTTCTCAGGCCTTGATATCATCAATCAATAAAGAAAGATTTTCTTACTCAGCAGCATGGTGACAAGGGCAATTACTAAATATTATCTCACCTCAATAGGCAATCAGATAATTTTCTGTGCATTGGTACAAATGACGTGGATATTGTCCTCTTTGAGATATTATGATGCAGAAAGAATCTATTTGTTCTATTTTGTTTTTTGGGACTTTTTGCTTTTTTTCTGGAAATCTACACAATCAACATAAAAACAAATGCATGTTCTCTTTTGGCTAACATTCAAACCCTAGGGAACACGTTCATGAACTGTTGGAGAGTATTCTGCAGAGGCTCCATTTCTTACCTTTAAGGAATTAAAAAAAAAAGTTAAAACCAAGTCTTCACACTATCATTGCTTCCCACTTGGGCAGCCAGGCCAAGGTGGTCTGAAACTATGAAGGGGCCAATATTCATCTTGCATCAAATGAACCAAAAAACCACAGGAGCAGAAAACCCTGCTCCATTCCTTTACCTACAACATTCTCCCTTATCTACAACAAAAGCAACATCTGGAAGGACTGGCTAATTGAGTATGGGTTGCAAATTATCATCATCACAATCACTTTATTCCCTTTTCATTCTTTCTACTTTAAAACCTAAATTAGGTCAGTCTGCAGCTAGATAACAAAAGAGATAAAAAAGATTTGCAGAGAATGGAATGCATACCAAAGCTGATGTTGCTGTTATTGGAACTGATTACACCTTATCAGATGTACTATAATGCAGCTATTTTCATGGAGGGGATATTTTATCTGAGAGTACTGTGCAGCTAATATTTCGAGGTTTTCACATAAACATCTATTGAAAGAAGAAGTTAATGGGTCAAACTGCTCCTTATTGTGGAAGAGAAATCATTGTGGACCAACAATAAAACTGAGGATGTATGTTCATCCAGGCAAGAAATTGGTGAAAATTAGAGTCAGAGCTAAATAAAGAAGATAACCATGGCTAACTCCGTGCATCTGCTAGCTCACATGTCCCTCAGCTTCTGCCCACAGGCACCTTAAGAAGAGGAAATATGACTTGATGCAGAGAAGTGGCTGGAGTATTTAATACAAAGAAATATTTCTGGTAAAGCTCTACTGCTCTTATTTAACAGAGCAGTCACTTGGCTGTGACTGCTGCTTACTATACGAAAGACAATCTCCCTACTACTTAGCGCTCCATTTACCAGTTTATTATATTTTTCACCCTACTGTTGTTTCAGCTACAAGCAGTTTGAAGCAAGCTTGACAACTTTGGTTATTGTTTATAATGTTGTGAATCCTAGGTGCACAAAAGAAATGTTTATGCAAAAATAAAATTAAATGAAAAAACATAGAACTGCCGTCACAAAATGTTAAGGACAAATACAACTGCTTCAACTGTTTCCTTCCTGTTTCCTAGTTTTGATACTCCTGACTACATTGTTCTCTATGAGGTTGGTAGGACTGTGAAATGATCCTAAGACAGTTACTAGCAGCTCTTTAGGAAGTTTATCTTACACAGATTCAAGGTAGTGCAATAATACATAACTTTTTCTTAATTGAGTCCTGGAGGTTCATACTCTTGAGTTGCAGGATTAAAATCCTGCTATAGGACTTGCCTAGATCTACTCTTGATTATAATATCTTACTGACTTCACTGTGATTCAGCTGAGTGCATTCCTGTTGACAAAATGGAGTTATAGCTGATAACCTGAAATCAGAGAAAGAAAAAAGCAGCAGGGAGGCAACATGTAGGCAGAGGTACACTTCGTTCATAATACATGCAATGCTTGGAGTTTTAGCCCAGAGAATTAGGATTGCTGGAGATGGAGTGATCAAGTTTTCTTTCAATTGCCTATAAAAATATTAATCTGCCAGATGGTGACAATCATACCTAGAAAGGAAAAAGCAGTATTCTCGTAACTGTGATTATCTGAAAGGAGTGTGAATGCTAGGAATTAAAAGTGTTCCAAACAAATATATCTTCAAAAGTCTGAAGCCTGCGCCAACCCTGAGAATACATGTTATTGCTTTTATTGTTATTTCTAATAACATTACTGGAGAAGTAAATAGTCTAAGATTATATTTATAAAAAATCTATAGCAGAGATTGTGGGTCCAGAAGGTAATGCTGTCATATAGGATCTAAGCCGTATATTTAAAAAACACCAAAACTTTTTCTAAAAGCACTGGTTCATTATTGTTTTGTTTTGCTCACAAAACCTTTTTTGTTTATTAAGAATACTTTGTTTCCTTTTCTTAATTTTCCTCCTTTTCCTCAAGTCTTGTTTATTGACAGCCTTTGCACTAATCTGATTTGACTTAGCGGTTCTGTGTCTATTCATACTTTTAATTACATTTCATGACAGTTCAAAGGAAAACATCTTTGTATGTCAGCACAACCCAACTGCTACACTTTCTTTGCCCATCACTGCCATAGTTTCATACATGTTTAGGATATCATTTCTCCACCTGAACAAATTTTAATGACAGGCTGCTACTCACAGGGCAGATGAGACTTAGCCCATGGGTGAAGTGTAAATTTTGATAATGTTCCCTTGTTATCTCCCACAGTGTCTGAGCAGAGCAAAAGCACAAGGGTGAAGGATCATGTATTCGCTCAAGTAAAACTAAAGAAAGTTTATGGTGTTTCATTCAGATATGGAAGACATAGGGAGCTTTGATCTGCACAAATGCCTCTTTATTGCAAGTGGCTATCAGTAGCAACAAACTGCCATTCTGCTTCTAGAGATGCTCTGGAATTATCCAATAGATGCTGCTGGATACCTGGAAATCCTGCTGAAGTGTTGACCATGCTGTGCAAATCTTCCTAAATCACATACACATGAAGTCTGACACAACCTATCTGCAACTTATTGCCAATCTAGGCATCAATTTGCATTAACAGCTCAAGTACAGGTGGTTTTGCAGGTTTCTTTGTTTAACCTATATGTTAATAGTTACAGAATGGGAATATTTGTCATTGTAATAACTCTTTTCACAATCTTAAGAAGCAACAGTGCTATAAACAAGGCAGCTCCAATGGTTAACTCATCACATCTAGATGACTATTTTTTTGTGTTATAGTTACAGATAGAGCTGTCTAATGCTTACAAGTAGCCCAAAGATCACTGAAAGTATTTCTTTGAATCAATATATCACTTTCAAAAGTAAGTGTTGTAGAACCTATTCATAAATAATAAAGACGAAACCAAATATAGTTCATGGTCATGTTGTTGTGTTGGAGATGATCATTAAAATAACATTCGTATCAATAGCTAAATTAGTGAAACTGAAAAAAAAATCACAAAATCAACATAGATGTAACTGTAGATAATTCTATGTGTACAATCCAAATATGTTGTAACCATCCCACTCACATCTTTTGCTCATGGTTTTCACAAGTTGTGAACCCAGCCTTATGGTGTTTAAACTGTAGAACATTATTATTTTTAAGATGCCCATAAACTGCCTTAAGATGGGTCTATTCTAGACCTGGCAGGGTTCTGTCTTGTCTAAACTGACTGATTGGTAAAAATCACAACTTTGATTCATTATTTTCTCAGTTATAATACAGACTATGGAATACAGCTCTGCTGAAATGACAATAAAGTACAGTTGTTTCTCTTAAAGGCTTTGGCAGGGTAGGTGGTGGTGCAACTCATATAAAGATAAAGCTAATGATAATGACACAGTATAAGAATATGGGGAACATGTCTTTGGCTTCACTTGGATTCACTTAGGAGGGGTGAGAACAGTAAAACAGGACCCATCTGTTAATACTTGCTAATGGAACTCCACTTTTAAGCCAGTTGTCATAAATGACCAAGCTGAAGGGCAGAAAAAGATTGAAACAGAAATTGCAACTATTTTGATAGCATTTTCAATGAAATGTGGTATGGAATGTAGTATCCTATGAACCTAGAATAAGAGCGTGTGCTCACTCTCAGAAATAGAAATACTCAGATCTGTCATTCTTTAATGAAACTAGTAATTATTATTCCCATACTGCATAGTTTGATAGTACACAGAGACAGGCTTGGAACAGTTGGTCATACTCCAAATTGCAGTAACATAATTGTACACTTCAAAGGAGTGTTTCTATTCTATGTAACCATGAAATTAATGTGATCCAAAAACGTTAAATTGCATTCTTTTCTAGAACTCAGCAATGGATTACTCCCAAGAATAGTACCCTATACATCCATAAAACCTGCCATTGTTACAATTAATGTTCAAGAATTTTAGCATCACAACTTATTCTGGAAGAGAGTTGCCAAATGTAATTTCCTGTAAAGAAAATGATAGTGGTTTCTAGCTGTCTAATTAGCCTCACACTTTTGACCAGTAGTTTGCTCTACATCCTGCTGTGTTATTAAATGATCCTTAACTAAAGTAATCTTACTGTATAGTGCTAAATTAAGATGATGACGATTCTCCCAAGTGAAGTTCAAGAAAAATCAACTCTTCTGCACTGACGCATTTGCCTAAGTAATGAACTGACTCCTTCTTAGAAAGAAGGATGTAATCACTAGAAGTATCACAAAGTAGGAGTTAGTCAGAAACTAGATGTCATATTTAAATATTCTAAGCTGTGGAGAGACAATTCATGGCATTTTATTTTCCAATCAGTGAAGAAATACAGTAGGACAAAGAAGAGTGGTAATAATTTAAGATTAAAGGTGTTACCCAAAGCAGAATTATATGACTAAAATTCCCTCAAGAATATCTGCAAGTGCAAGGCCTCTGAAGAAAATAAGGATGTGTCCCCTATGAGTCAGCTGCTCTTTATCTGTTTCACTTTATATGCATTACTCCCTAAGATGGGTGATCAGGAAAATGAGCATTAGTATTTCCAAAAGGCCTTGAAGAGCCTGGAATCATAGAATAACAGGTTGGAAGGAACCTCAAGGATCACTTGGTCCAACCATTCTTTGCAAAAGCACAGTTTAGACAAGATGTCCCAGCAACTTTTCTAGGGATCCTCTAACACTGGTGAATCCACCACTTCCATTGAGATATTATTCCAATGGCTGATCTCCTTGTGAAAAAATTTCCTCTAGTGCCCACCTGGAATCTCCCTGGGAATAACTTGTACCCACTACCCCCCATCTTTTCTATGTGACTCCTTGTAAAAAGAGAGCCTCATCTTCTTTATAGCCATCTAAATACTGGAACATGGGAACTCCTTATAGATGAGTGTACCTGTTCAGAGGTACTTTAGAGGTACACCACAGCTGTTTGGAGGAATATGGAAGAAAAACTGCATGTCACAGCATACATCAACCTGATGGTACAGAGCACCTGGAGAAAAGACTGTCAAAGAAAACAGCCTTCAGAAATTCTGACATGTCTCTTGTTCCCTCTCTACACTGCTGCAGAAATTACATTGCCAATAGATTTACAGGGCCAGGCTCTTTCAAAAGTCTAGATGATCTTTAAAGGTCCCTTCCAACCCAAACCATTCTGTGATTCCACAGTAAAACAGTGGATGGGGTTTAAATTACAAATATAGATTTTGTACCAAAGTTTGTGTCAAAACTATTCCCTCTCCATGACTGTAGGGTCTGGATCAACTCTTTAACTGCTATATGTTATGCTAGCTGAGTATGAGTACTGTGCAGGAAAGGCATAGCATTTAGTCCTCATATGATCGACAACAGTCATGATTATCAAATTAAGTTTTAAGATATTTTCTGGGTAGGTGTTGCATTTTTATCCTTGCACAGCACCTACCAAGCTGTGACAAACAGCCATGCTACAGAAACAATATTTTTTCAATGGATTTTACCAGTGTGGTGATAACAGACTGACTGCAGAGCTTCAGCTCCTATAACCTAGTATCTCTTCAGTGACTTCAGTGATTTAAAAAGGATTTTGACCAGCTACAAACCTAGCATTGTAACATCATGACCTGTAAGATATAAAGTTAAATTTTATTTTAATTTTCTATGTAAAATTCTCTTTTAAAATTCACTTATCACACAAAACAGTACAATAAGGATTGAGAAGGAAATGTGTCATTTGCTTAGAAATATTAACATTACTGTAAAGAAAATTGTTACTCTGTGATGATAAGTACTGCTTCTTTCCCTAGGAAGTACTCTGAAGTCCTGTGTTATAGTTATAGCTTTTCCCCTTCCCCTTTATTTAGCTGCTTAATAACTGGAACACCATTAAATATATGCATCTTGCAAAATGGCTGTTGCTATGGAGACTTCATATATTTAATTTGAGAAGAAACAGCTAAGCTTTCACTTACAAGCCCACAAAAGGTGCTTTGGCAGCCTTAACTCAGGGAATGCCTTCTTCTCATTTGCCGTCTTTATACTTCTTAATTTAGTTTTGCTATATATTCACAAAACAAATGCTCCCACTTTCTTTTTTCTACCACATTCTGTCTGTATTTGAACAGAACAGATTTTTAGGAAATACAGAATGAGGACTTTCGGTTGAGGTAGGAATGATGGCCTTTTATATTTCTTGTTAAAAATAGTGCTGAATGTGCTTTAACCAGAAGAAATTGGTGCCCTGAGCATACATAGCAATATTACAACTGGGAAAAATGTCTGTACTCCTCAGCTGTGACCAATTATTCTCCCTTACAAATGCCTTCAATGTTTAGGACTGATCTGATGAGTTTGGGATGAGTGAAGACACCACTTTTTAAAGACAGCCTAACAGCTATTCCTGATTTACACACAGACTGGGATAGAATAACCAGGTTGAAGCTAAATGGGGTTCTTTAAAACTCTCAACTCCAACCATTCAACACACTCAACTTTTGCAAGAGTAATAGTGCAAATCAAAAAGAACCATCAGCTATATGCTTTCATGAGATTCAAATACTTTTGTTTATATTTGGGATGACTGAACCCTCTCATTTGCATCCTCCCGTTTGCACTACTTCCTTTCAGAAGTGTCAAATGTACTCCCATATATGATGTTTCTTTCACAGGCTTCAGAAGAAATAGTGTTTACTGACTACCTCTACATAGGTGGAATTCTGTTACTTCTCTCACCAGCAGTTTTCCCTACTAGAACAGCTTACAATTGCAGCACAGCTGGGGCAGGAGATCAATTTCAGTTCAGCAACTGTTGAATGACGTAAGGAGGTCTAGTCTGGATAGAAATTCCCCAACATGAAAAATGGCAAGTTATTCAGCCCTGATTTAGGCTCTGGATAGACAGCTAATAGGGTAAAGTCAGGGCTCAGCCATATGAAGTTTGATGGCTCTGTCTACCATATGCTTTAATATTGCTTGTGAATTTCTTTATTAATGATTACAAAATTAATGGAATATCTTGCTGTATCTAAACACATATTTAATCAGTGGTTTGGTTGATTTACCTCAATGCTATTTTCACTTTCTGGGTTATTTTTTTCGAAGTAATTCTGTCAGTAATTCTGAAGAATAAAAAGGCAGTATTCATACAAAACACACAGAACCTGAGATTACTGAATCTCAAGTGTGCTTAAAAATACTCTAGAGTATCTAAAAGGTTTCACAGAAGCAGAATATTCACTTGGTAATTCCTGAATACCTGGGATACTTCTAATGTTCATTCCTCCATTATCTTTTTAATTTGAATTTGAACTGTCTATTTTATTACTTAATGCTTAATACAGAAGAAAAAACATGCATGAAATTTAACTAATGTGTATTCTATCAGAAGGTGGATCATAGCTTTTAGATGTGATCTTATGTCCTGGAAAAAAAAACCAACTTTCTTAATAGAGCAAATGACATTTCTAGAACTGATGCCTCAAGGCTGATGAAGCTACAGCAAGTACTGAAATGAATAGAGAGCTGCAGAAGCAATTGCAAGGATGTAGAAGAAATGTTGAAAGCCTTTAAATGGCTTTACTAATAAAGGACTGCAACTAAGTGAATTTGGTGGCTGCTCTGGTGGTATATCAATGGCAATGAAGTTTTAAACCATCAGAAAATGAATATCGATGTAGCTTCATTGCTCCACGCTTAGAGGGTCCCTTAACAATGGTTAAAATCATTGTTTTATCCACTGAGATCAGGTTCCCACATGAGATGCAGGGGTCTAAATCAGCTTGGGAATGGAAGAAAAAAAATCACAGCACAAGAACTTGCCTAGGGAAAACCAGGTTTGAGGTACTGACCACATGCTGAGACTTCCCAGTCACAGGAAACATTCTTTCAGAATGGAACAGTGCCCTTTGAGTTTTTAAGGCTTTTGAGAGCTGCATACATTCAGTGTGGATGCGAGCGCACCACTGTATTGCATAGTTGAATACTGTGTTAGATTCTCAATTCTTCTGGATTCCCTCATGGTGTGTTGGAAAGTGTAATATTTTTTTTCTTTTTTAATGAAATCAGTTCAAAAAAGTGGGAATTATGCTTTCCACTGTACCATCATGAGAGCTCTTGATGTGCATAGACAAACACTGATAAAGGATAATTCATGTAAATAAGCCATGAATTGAATAAAAGAATACATCAGCTATCTTGCACAGATTTCATAACCAGTTTCATTTGTCTTTTATGAATGGTCCCTAGTGTCCAATTGGGTCCATTCATATCTAAGGTTTAAACTGTGCTGTGCAACCCCCGGAGACTCATATTGTGGTTCTCCACTAATTTCCCAGGGCAGATAGACTCCAAATGAGGTTATGGAAAAAAAGAAAACTTAAAAATAAGTCCAAATTCTCAGCAGTGTTCCAGCTTTACAGAAAGGGAAAGGCTTCTTTTTTCGGGTTAAAACCAACAAATAAAACACTCTAAATCTATTCTAGTATTATGTTATCTCTTTCTACAAATATACAATTTCTTAACACGACTTATCCTTTTGAGTTGACAAGTTGTCCATTCTAGGGGTTCTGAGGGACAAAAAATTAGTAATATTTGGATCATTTACCCTCTGAAAGTAATTTGTAATTTTACTGAAAATGAGTATAAACAAACACCATATGTTCTGCACCTCAAATTTCTCTCCATGGCCAGTGGGTCTTTGCTTTGCCCTTTTGCATGGGCTCTGTGCAGTTGGCAATGGGAGACAGGGGTTGAGCTGGCATTTCCTCTACCTAAAATCAGATTTTGATTTGCATTTTAAAGCATACATAGCAAAAGCTGTGCCAAAAAACAACAAAAAATCCAAAAAAACCCAAAACACCCCCTCCCCAAACAAACAAACAAGCAAAAATACCACAAAAATACCCAACCCCCCAAAAAAACCAAAACAAAACCCAATCAAATAAACCAAAACACCTCAGGGCAACTAGACATTCTAAGCTTCAAATAGCAATGTTAATTCCTAATTAAGGCAAATTTTAATGGTATAGCAAACAGGTTTAAGGGGCTGCAGTTACAGATCTATATCGATATTCCTATTTTAGGTCTCAATTTCAGATGTTAAGTACTTCGCTTTATTTTAACAATTTAGATAGTCCTGCTGGCTTCAAATAAGACTACTCTTGTGTTTAAATCACTGACAAATCAGTCCCTTAATCTGTGTATATTAAATAAACTGCATTATGTATAAAGAAACTCTCATGACTTGCACCATTACCTCCTGTGACAATATTTGAGTTAAGTCAATGTCAACAAGAACCACAGCTTAATATATTTGTAAAACACAGAGCTTTATGATTCATGCAGTGCAGCTCAAAACCATGTTTCTGTAGCAACAGAAATTAATTTAATGTGCAGATGTGATAATACCCTGGAATAAGAGTTCCAAATGATTATCAACGTGTGATGTTTATTTTAACTGATTTTCCTGTAAAATTGCCACTGAGATCTGCACTAATAGTTTCACAGTATTTTATACCACCAGATAAAATGACTTTCAATGGGCTGTTACTATTTTAATTGTACTTGCTTACAATGTTTCAAAAAGCCTCCTGTAATGTGCAAACACACAAGGTGCAGCTATTTTTTGTTGTTTTGTTTTAGGATTCATTTTGTGGGTTATCTGAACTTTTGCTACAAATTGCACGGTTTGGCTATAATGTTAATCTGAAAGGCTGTACATTTCATTTGTCTCTTGCATGGTGCAAATGAATTTTTGTGCAAGTCTCAGAATAATTTTTATCTGATCTCAGTGACAGAGGTTTTGTTTTAGAACTGTTTCATTTTACAGCGGAGTTCTGACCCAAGAAAACGTAAGCCATATTTTTTCCTTAGCTTTACACAGTCCCACATATTTCAGTCCCTTGACAAGAAACTCAAAATCTGAGTAACAATTTTTACATGGATGATATCAAAAGAGACTCAACTTCCTTTACTCCTTAACAGCTGAAAAAAAGAAAAAAACCCAGAAGTTATTCTAAATCAAAGAAATTTACTCTTGGGCTATTCAAAACCCTCCCTACTGTGAATTCTATAGTTTCACTGAGGTCCTATTTGAAACTGTCACAGTCTTCCTATCATCACTGAGTTTTGGAAACTAGAATAAGTTAATGATACTGGTACGTTAGGAGAAAATTGATGTTTATATATGAAGAAGTGTTTTTTTTCTGCTGAAATTCAATACTGCTGGTTTGAATAAGCTGACCTCTGCAAATATACCACACTATAAAGCAACTAACAAAGCATTAAGAATACACAGATTTTTTACAGTCTGTTGTTATTTGGGTATGTTTTTATCCACCACTGAATAGCCACAAGCAAATAAAATCTGACAATATTAAAAAAAAATAAAATTACTGAAATGTTTAATTTCTGCTCCATTTAATTTTGTTCATTTTTCCTTCTGTCTTTTTGGTAAAGCTGGGTTGATATGAGTTGTTGCTCAAGAATCCGAATTTTGTATTTGGCAAGGTTCTGCTTCCTGAATTGCAGAACCCAGCAGGCAGAGTTCCTGTTGTGGTGCTAAATGACAGTTCAAATAGCAGTAGTTTCTAGCTTATATCAATTTGCAAAGAGGACATTCCATTTCAAAGCTATTTCTTAATAACTAAAAGTCAAGAAATGAGATACTGTAAATCCCAAGAAAATACACAAGCATAATTGAGGACCTCAGTTACTGTGAAAGAGAAGATGATACTGGAAATTCAATCACAGAACAAAACAGGCATCTCTTTAGTTCCACTCTAAGGTGAGACCACCATCATCTCAGTTGCTGAAGTTTGCTAAGCTTGTAGCAAGCAGCATCTTTCAAATTAAATGGCCTTTCCCTTCTGTAAGTAGAATCTGTATTGCCTTTCTAAATTAAACTCTAGTCAAATTCCTTATCATTATAGACTCTGTTTTGTTTCTAACTCTGCAAACACATTACTGGAGACCTATAGGCTGCTAAAACAGAAAAAGTTTCTAAACAGTGGAAGTCAAAAAGAAAGTGCTTTGTCCTAAGCAACAAAAAACAACTGGGAACAGAAAGGTTATCACCTATACACTCTTACTACCATGTTTAAGTTGAACTTAGCATGAAGGGTTTTATTTTTCTTTCTTGGAAGAGTAAGGGGAAAGTGAATAGTGTTTACATCCACTTTTTTGTTTGCTTGTCTTTCACACCTTGATTTTTCGTTGTAGTCTTTGTGAGTTGGGTAGGGACAGGTATTTCCTTTCACTTTAGTATCTCTTTCACAGTCTAAAGATACTTGCTACAGTAATTAAAGATAGCTTTACACTGTGTGCAAAAGAGCATTAATGTATTTCTAAAAATATAGGCCCTGAACACACTGTGTGTTTGCATAAAGTCACCAGTTCCAGGTGGTGTTTCTATCAGATATTTCAATGGAAACTGTTCACCCCAAAATTAATCTGACATTGCTCAGATAATGACTTTACAGTAAGGCTCAGGAGCAGATGACAACAAAAGGAGCACAGTATCAATCTTTTTGCTATTTGGTGCTGCAGGAATCAAAGTGTGTCGATTACAGCATGGTGTTTTACACAGGCCCAGTTTTACCCACTGTTTCCAGTGCAGAGTCCTAGAAGTATCCTCTGCTAGAAAAAAAAAAAAGAACCCAACTATTAGCAGCAATGATAGTTCATTCAAATAAGACAGATCCTTCTCTTTGCCTGCCAGGAAACCCTCCTTGTTATCTGACTTCTGTTGAATTGCATTTTGAAATAAAAAAGTCTGTACAACAGGGAGACGCATAAGCAACTTCAAAAGAACATTGAATGCCTACAGATTACACCAACAGGAGATACTCCCTCTCTATATAGCTCAATGTCTTTCTTGCTCTGTATTTTTCTACTATTCTGCCCAAGATAATGTGCTCAATATACGGGCAAGTAAATCCAGAAATCCATATTTCGAAACCTATAACCAAACCCTTAATACTTTTTTGGTGCTTCAGGAGCAATATGGCTTAGAAGTATCTTTGCATGTGGAATATTAATGTTTTTGAGCAAATTCATGCAGAAAAGGACCAATGACTTCAAAAAACATCCACAAAAACCTGTGTAAGTGAACTACGGATTGCCATAATACTAATTGTGTAAATGAGGTGGGTGATGAACTGCAAATCCATAAGGAATGATAGCTGGAAATGTGTTTAAGTTTCCATTATTGTTGGCTTTAATCTACTGTGTGGTTGTTTTAGGCTAATTTCTATACCACTTTTTTATTTGAAAGAGAGTCAGAATAGTAGAAAAAAAACCCTAATGTTTAAGCTGTAGCATTGCAAAATCACTATGAGATGAAATCCACATATTAAGACCAAAATGGGAAAAGCTAGTTACTTTTAGGTGTGCTGTCTTTTACTGGGTTTCCTTTTCACAAGAGAAAGGAAACACAAAGAAACTTATCACAAAACTACACTGCAGGCATGAAAAGTATTACAGATCTTTGAACTGCATAAAAACAGGTATGTGGTACTGAGTATAAAGAATGTAGTTACAGCTGTTTAATATGATCAACATCTTTCAACTGAATTCAAAGAAACAATACCTAACAAAATATGGTATTGCATCAACAAAGGTCTAATCTAACGTATCTTTTCTTTGCCATTAGATATGGTATTTTAACACAATTTTCTAAAGGTTGCATATTAAAGTTTTGCTGAGTACTTTCAAAAGGCTTAGGGAGTAGATTTTCTTGCAGCACCTGGACTTGAAAAGGGCAATTTCGTAATATTTCACTACATAGTTGAGCAAAACCAGATACTCGGATTGTTTCTCTTCAGTAAGGTTAACTTCAGCAAAAGGCCATACAGTGAAGTGACATAAGGATCAGTGGTAGAAGGGGATTACTTACACCTGTTGTGACAATTCAAATGCTACATCTCTCTTTTTACACTAGTAAAGTTGCTATTATATACCCCTTCCCCTTTAGTTAAGAGAAATGACTGTTGCTTTGTGGGAATAGCAGAAGAGCTGTAGAAGACAGTGAAGGTTTAAAGACATTCAACTAGTGTTTGTCTTTGGTTCGTCATAGCTGACAGTTGGTGCTTGTCGTGGTTTAAACCAAGTCCCCCAACTCCCGGAGAGTTAGGAAGGAGAATCCAAAGAATGTAGCCCCCACGGATTGAGATAAGAACGGTTTAATTGCTAAGGCATAACACAAAACCCCTACTGCCATTTACTACTACAAATAATAATGATACAGCAAACAGCAAGTGAAAAGAATACAACACCCCACCAGCCACCGACCCATAACTCACTCCACCCTGCCTGGCCGAGCACCATGTGCTCCCTCCTCCATTTTCCTCTCGAGCTCTACCCCTCCAGCCTTCTCTTTCCCAGTATGCATCCTGGGCATCACGTGCTATGGTATGGAATACCTCATTGCCTAGCCTGGGTCAGGTGTCCTGTCTCTCCTTCCTCCCGGACTCCCATCCTCCACCTGGCTGGAAAAAAAACCTTGAACAAAAACACCCTCAAAACATGCTCAAACCATGACATTAACCACCCCTTATTCCATACCATTCACGTCATGCCCAGATCCCACATTTTCAATACACCATCACTCTTAAGTCCACCCCTCGATCATGAGACATCTCTATGTTGCATCTCTGGACTGATAGCCTGAAGTATCTGGGCCCACCAGGCTCAAAATCATTTACTGTCCCCTTCAGCAGTTCTACAGCTTGCTGCTGGGGACTCCATACAGCTGCCTTCCACCTCCAATGCTTCCAAAGCACTGGAGGGGCCCAGTGGATCAGACACTTGGCCATACTGTCCCACATGCCCTGCCACTCATGACTGTCCAGCCTTGGGGACAGTCTCCTGGTGCTCCTATATCCTTGTCTAACCCTAGACAAGACCCAAACCTGACTCTGCTTAACTTTTGGGATCAGACAAAATGGTTGTGGGTAGAACACACTCTGTGTGTGTGCCAGCATGCTGACCCCTATCACAATCAGCAGTCAGGTCCCAAGGGCACCCAAAAGCCATTCATAACCGTCAGAACTCTCAGGTGCTGCTGCTGCACTTGTCACTGGGGCTGATGTAGCTGCCCTGCTTGCCAGTTCTCCCACTATCAGCTTCTCTTCTCCCGAGTCCGGATCTTCCTTCTCTGCCTTGCTGGGAAATGCTGCGTGGTCTCCTGCCTCCTGCTGGGGCTCGGCGGGTGACTTCCGGGGAATGTTCTCGGACGCTGTGGGGTTCGGAACGGCGGCAGGACTCGGTTCCTCCACTGCCTTGCTGGGAAGTGCTGCGTGGTCTCCTGCATCCTGCTGGGGGTCGGCGGGCGACTTCCGGGGGACACTCTCGGCCGTCGGAGGGTCGGGAACGGCCGCGGGACTCACCTCCCCCGCTGCCTGATCCCGCTGCTCAGCTACCGCCCTGCTCCGCTCCTCCCCCGCCTGCTCCCGCTGCTCTGCCACAGCCGTTTGGCTCCCCATGCTGCTCTCCCTGGCAGCCTCAGCTGCCGGCAGCTCCCGGGGCCGCTCCTTCCTGGCTTCATGCAGCTCCACGCAGACGACGAGGAGGATAAGGACAAGGACGGCGAAGAGCAGCGGGACGGCCTGGTACAAGTCCAAGTCCACGGCCACATCCATCCCCCCCTGCTGCCGGAGCCCCACCGTATTACAAGCCTCCGACACAAAGTACAATAAAACAAAAGCTTTAGCCCAAGCCTCAAACACATCCAATCCATACACAAAGTACCCGGCAAAATCCCGAAACAGCGAGATCCAGAGAAAAACCTCTAAGAGCCAATAAATCAGCATTGTGACAAGAGACCATAAATCCGCTCAGATCTGTTCTTATCTCAAACCCTCGGGCCCCACGTTGGGCGCCAAATGCTGATTCAAGATCCAGCCTTCCCTGTAGTAGAGAAAATGAAAAATATCACCAAATCACACAGATTAATGGCTTTGCATGTAGAAAGACCTCAAGTTAGGAGACTGAAACACCACTCAAGGCAACCTTGCAGAAAAGACTACTATCAAAAAAAAATTACAACCATTTCACATCTCCAAAGGTACCTTTATTAATTGGTTTTGTTCTTGGTGCATCTACTGCATGTTTTTATTGATTCCTGATGAAAAACTTTCCATCTGAGGCAGATGTTTCTTCTCAGAACTCAGGTATGATGGACCTACAGCAGCATATAGAATCTTGATATCTTTAAAACGGTGGAAAAGAACAAACTGATGAAAATATTTCCCTATAATTCTGTAAGCTACCAAACATCAGCAGTTGTTGGCTTTTGCTAAGATCAATGACTCTTAATGCGTAAAGTCTAAGTGAGATAAACTGAAGTTAAGTGTTTACATTTGGGGTGATAAATTCTCCTCACAGTTTGGCAGCCATGCCTCCAATGAAGAATGCTTTTGAACTAAAGATAAAGCACTGCACTCTTTTCACTAGATGCAGTAAGATTTGACAGCAGCTTCAGAAAAAGAGAATCTTTAAGTTCAGAGAAAAAAAATAAGCATGTAAGGATGCACTGTGAATCCAAGCTGGTTTAGAGCCAGTCAGCCCTGTGTGAGATTTTTATAGAATAGTGTGCTCCTATCCATGTTATAAGCCAATATATATTAAAGAGAGAACTAACGATGCCAGCAAGTCTTGTCTTCCCTCCATCAGTTTCCTATTCCAGTTAAAACACATAGTAACAAAGGTGCTGCTCATCCTTTATCTCAGCTCTCCATAGCTGAGATAGCTTTTGCAAATTTATTATGACAGTAGTCAGCAGAGCCTCTGGCTGTAAGTTTAAAGACAATGGACGCAATTTGAGAAGATTTAATACTTCTTGAGTTCGTATCTAAAACATAGGCCATTTTCAGTGTTGCCTTGTACTCCTCAGGACTCAAGCCTCTTGAATAGCCAAGTGAAGCAATTGTCATAGAAAGAAAAGTTTTGATGTAAGAAAACATGAAATTTGTGCTCTAGAACACCAAGGAATATGCTTCAACCTTCTACTCTTGGATTTCAAGGTTGCTTTGCACACTTCACAGCAGCTTGCTTTGCACGAGTCTGGCTATCACTTCAAGGACTGCTCCAGTCAAAATAGCTTAGCAATAACATGTATTATTAGTTTAATCCTTTTTTCTCTTGACAAACTGCTTGAAAGTCACCATCAATGAGCTTGCTCTTCACCACTGCCACAGAAAAATCTTTTTCAGACTTTTCTGGTTAGTGTTTATTTAGCCACTCTTCAGCTTGTTGGTTCACTGGCTTGTGCTGTAATTTTTATAGGCTTATGTGGATATACAACTATTTTTGCCCAAGGATGCTGAGTGGACACATCATGTATTCAAAGCAGGCAACTAGTTACATTTCTGTCTCTTTATTTCTAGAGGTTAAGGAGGAGAGGCTAATAGGATACAAAAATGAGGAAAATGGCTATACTTGCAGCCTGCCATGTTTTAAACAAATTTTAATCATGGAAACACTTTTGATTTGACAAGCAAGATGGCTTGGAAATAGGTTAAAGCTGTCACTGTTGTAATTTGTTTTTTTCATCTGGCTTTTGTTTGGTGTGATTTCTGGTAAAGCTGAGGGGCTTAGTATGCATTGCTCAAAAATGTTAAACAGAACATTTTGTGTGTGTCCTCTCCATAGCAGAAAATAAGAGTTTAAAAATAAAAGCAACCTAATAGAAGCAGAAGCTGATTAGTCTTTAATTCTCTTAAGATAAAACTAATTTTTACAGCTTTCTATATAATGCAGAAGTTTATGAATGGTTTTATAAGACATTATTTCTTACAAATCATTACAATTTAATAAGGTTTTTCTAATTGTTTTGTCAGAGATTTTTGTTTGTGGGCTTTTTGTTTTGCCTTTATTTTTTTGTATTTTCCAGAAGTGCAGAAATTGCCAGTTGAAAGAAAAAGTATTTAATGAAATAAGGCTTATTTCTTCCTGCTGTCAACTGGAATTGACAGGAAAGCATTGAAAGGAAAATGTGCTCTGTATGGACTTCTAAATTTGGAAAATCTGCATCCTCCCTTCGGTACAGATGCTCTGAGTCTTAACAATTCAGAAAGGAAGGTATCATGACAACTCTGAGTGCTCTCCTGAATCAGCCTGTTCTCTCATCCTTTTCACAAACACAAAGGGAGACTCAAACCCATCAATTACCCGAGATGCCCTCTTGTTTTTTCTCATTACATATGTTCTCCAAACTCTCAAGAACATATTAGTCACCTAATAAATGGGCATCTGTGGTCTTTACATGAAATGGCAGCAAGACTGGATTAGTAGCAGTATTAATTTTTTGGATGAAATCAGTGGTACAAGATCCTTCATCACTAAATGCTGGGTATGTGAGTGTCAATGATACAGTGACAGTGTTTCAAGATACAGTACCTTCAGTCATTTTTCAAACTGCTCCAAGCTGTATTCTCATCCTTTCCCATTCTCCTGTGCAGAAGAGTTGTTACCCACTGTAGTCGAAAACTTGGATAAAAAATAACTTGAGTAGTACTGCGTTTGAGTGGTGGTGAGTGCTGCCATAGTCTCTGTCCAAGGCATTGACACCATCAACACACAGGAAGTGCCAATGTTGTCAAACAATTTATCTATAATCATATTCTTCCATATGGCATGCAAGTCTCTACAGTGATAGCGCAGTTGGTGCAGGAAAAACCTTGACACTGTGTAAATACTGTTCAGCAATACACAAAACACCAGTGTTTTAGCAACATTTCTAACCGTAAATCCAAAACAGAGCACTGTACAGGCCACTACAGAGAAAGTGAACTCAATCCCAGCTACTCCCAATACACTTGAGTTGCTTGGCTTTTATAGGGGTGGCTCAGATACACAATTTCTGTGCTTAGAGGAAGGCCAGTATCACTACTTCTACTATAGCAAAGTATACACATTAAAAACTTTCTCAGTAAATCAAAACCACTGTTATAGCTCCATTCCAAAGACAAAGAGTAAGCAGAGTTAATTTTCTCTAAGGGCATAAAAATACTAGCAGTTTGCAAGCAGCAGCTTCCCCAAGCACTTCTAAACTCAGAGTGTAAGAACAGAGTAAGCAATAGTTGTAACTGTATGTATTAATGTAGATTAGTTTCCTGCAGTTATTCAGAAAAGGAATTAAGACTGACAAGCTGCCACCCTGCACTGAGAGACTACCCACAGGGAAGTTTTTGCAGAAATGGATTTCTAGAAACACAGGGCCTCCTACCCCCTGCCTTTAGCCTCTATCTACAGCCTCCAATCCCTTTTGGCCTCTAGTTTATTTCTGCCTGTGACCCACTTTTTTTTCCCCACGCTTTCTCAGCCTCTATTTTATTTTGGGACTCCAATGACTTTTAGTCTCTATTTCCAGCTTCACACAAACTTTCACCCCTTTTGACTGCTACTCTTTTCTAGTCTTCCCCCTCCTCTGAGCCTCTGCTTTACTTTGTGCCTCCTTTGGACTTCCACTTTAAGACCTCCTGCGCTTTTTGACCTTGACAGTTTTTCTGACCTCTCACATCCTTTCAGCCTTCCAAACCTTTCAGACTGTACTTTACTACTAGGGTCCAACCCCATTTTGACCTACCAGCCACTTCAGCCTTTATTTCTAGATCTCCCACCCACCTTCATTTATTTCTGGTCTCGCATGACCTTTCTTCCTCCCACCCTCTTTCAGTCACAGGCTGAAAGGTGGTGGGAGGCCTGAATTAAAGGCTAAGAGGCACAGGAGGCTCCAAGTAAGTGGGATGACATAAATTTTTCATTCCAGTAATATTAGCTTTAAAAAGCCATTTAGTCCATAGGTGGTTTTCTGAATATGGAAAACCACACCAGTGATTGGCATGAACAAAACAGTGTCACTGGTACTTTTCTCTTGACAAGAACAGTATTAAACCTTCTGACCAACACAGACTTACTAATAGTTTATTCCAGATATAAATCAGCAGCCTAACAACAGCAGGAACTAGCAACTAGCACCTTTTTCTTCCACTAAAAGGCCCCTGTCTGCACTCATTTATATTAGTCATTCTTTCATATTTTTAGCAGTGAGAACAGTAAATGTTAGCAGCGACCCATGTTCTGTGCTGACCGTTCAGTTGCAAATGTTTTCTTGTAACATTTGTTTCTTCAATATGCTGACTCTCAAACATACTGGAATTTCTGCAATAGCTTCAAGGGATCTTGAAAATAGCATTCCTCTTCCTTAGATCAGTATGGCAACAAATAAAAAATGACTGATAGAAGTAGCACAAGGCTTATTTTCATTTCATCTTCAAAAAAACAAAAACAACCTAGTTTTCAAAAAAGCCCCATGTAAAAAATAGTCACTTAAAAAGAGCAGATGAAAAAACACTCAAAACAAAACTAAAATAAGCATATAAACATGCAAGATTATCACGCTATGATCAAGTTTCTATAACTACAAAGTCTGAGATGATTTCTGCAATTTTCTCAAAAATGATATGGTCCATGGCAACTAAATAATTTATAAACCCTATTTCTATTTAAATATACTGCAGGTAAATAAGAGTAGGAGCTTCTTCATTTCAGACATTAAGTTTAATTCATCTAATGTTTTTATGAACCTACTTCTGTCAGTACAAGGTTCTGACAACTTAAAAGTGGGACATAGACCTTTCTTCCTTTTGAGGACTAATTCATATAGCCAAGGGCAATTGCAGTCCACCTTTAAAAATGGTTTGTTCTCCCAATATTGATGAAAAAGCCATATATCAGATACATACTGGATTTCTCATTTCACTGTTCTCTCAGAATAGTCAGAAATCATTTGTCTTACTAGGTCATGTTCTACTGTTTTGAATGAATTTGTATTTATCTTAATGAGAATGCTGTGCTAAAGACCAAAATTTAGCCTTATTTATTACCTATTTCTCACTCTCTCATCCCCAGTGTTATGAATACTAAACTTTCTGTTAGTGTTAACTTGTTTAGGAATTAACTACATCAGTTTGAAATACATTAATTTATTTTCAATGGAGGAAATTTGGAAGACTGATTTTATACCACTGGAGTAAAAAGAAACTTTGTTATTAAAAGCAACAAGTGCAAGAGTAGGGCTAAAGTCTTCTCTGACAGAGACGTGCTTTCTCCCTTAAAGATGTTCAAATGAGTAGCATTTACTAAGGACGTGTGATTGGATTGTAAGAAGTTGATCATCACTTTAGCCTTTATCAAAGTTATATTACTCATGTGAAAGAACTTTTCTACCCATTTACGTTTTGTTTTCACATTCACAAGCAGGAAAACTTAGTGGATTGATGCTTCCAACAGCCCTGCAAAACTGCTGCGCGCAATGTCCCAGCATTCTCACTCTAGAAAAGAACCATGAACAGAAATGGCAGGAACTGGCAATGAGTACAACAGGAAAACTTCCCTTTTTCCTTGCTTTGTCCACTCCCCCTCCCCAACAGAAGTAACCCTCATGTGCTGCCTACTGCTACTTCTCTTCAAATATACTCCTTAAAGATTTTGACCTTTCTCATCACTTCACAGAGAGGAGACATTAACAGGAGAGGCATAGAGACTGAAAAGTCTCACAAGAACTCCACCAGACCTATATCCACATGACTGAACAGACTTCTCTGAACTTCAACTCGCATCCTCCAGGTTGCAATGCCCATGATTCAAAAGCATACTGAAAATCATCAGTGCTTTTTAAAAATCAACTGCTTTGCTCTTCACTAATTTGTTTGGCATTTTGAGGGGTTTAGCAAGTTTGCAATTAGCTTGTCAGGTATTTGAGGACATTGTGTCTCATTTTATTAAAAGTCTGCTTACAAGAACAGTGGCCTGGCACACAGATAGACAAGACTGGGTAGAAAAGGGGTACCAGACATCTGAGAAAAGGTGCTGGCTTTACAAATATGCAAATTATAGGTAGAATAACAGCTTGGTTTTATTTTTTTTTTTTACTCTGCTGAATTCATAGTGAAAGGAAAAATGTATCCTTTGACTTGACATTACAGGTAAATATTTATGTCCCTTGATGCAGCACATATAAAATCTATTTAAAAATCTGTCATAGGAGGCTACAGTCTAGACAAGAAAATGGCATGGGTGCAGTAATGTGACACCAAGGAATTTATCAACACAGTCAATAGCATTTGGAAATGACAAAGCATCCTGGTAAATGCCTCAATATGAAGAAAGCGTTACTTTTTCACTGGAAAAAAAATAGAATGAATACGCAATTAATATGTTGTGTTGGTGCTAATATATGTTACATTTTTATTTGATATAAACATTTGTTATTATGCTGTACATTATTATAATATATCCTGGGATGCATCAAAAGAAACTTGACCAGCAGGTCGAAAAAGGTGACTCTCCCCCTCTACGCTCTTTCTGTGAGACTGCACCTGGAGTATTGTATTCAACTCTGAGGTCCCAAGTAAGAAGGATATCAACCTCCATGAAGATGATCAGAGGAGGGATGGAGCACCTCTCCTGTGAAGACAAGATTGTTCAGCTTGGAGAATAGAAGTGTCTGGAGAGACCTTAGAACAGCTTCCAGTGCCTAAATGAGCCTACAAAAAAGCTGCAGAGGGACTTTTTAAATGGGCATGTAGTGACAGGACACGAAGCAATAGCTTTCAACTGAAAGAGGGTAGATTTAGATTAGATATAAGGAAGAAGTTCTTTACTGTGAGCATGGTGAGGAACTGGCACAGATTGCCCAGAGAAGCTGTGGTTGCCCCACTGCTGGAAGTGTTTATGGCCAGGTTGATTGGGGCTTTGAGCAACCTGGTATATTGGAAGGTCTCCCTGCCCATGGCAGGATGTTGGAACTGGATCGGCTTTAAGGTTCTTTCCAACCCAAAGCATTCAATGATTATCAGAATTCATCATATGAATTTATTTGCCTTAGTAAACTAAGCAGAATCAAGATGTAGAAATAAATACATGTCTCATTTTCTTCAGAGTACAGCAGTGAATTAAAGAAAGATTGGTCATAACAAAAACTAAGCTTGATGCAAAAAAAAGGGGGGAAAAAAGGAAATTTTAAACTCTTCTAGACGACCTTTTTCTAGCTTGGTTTCTCTATATAGCAACGACATTCTCCTGTTGCCTTTACATTTCTGTTTTCACTGTAACATCTCATTCCATGCTGTGCCTTTCTTACGCTTTAGGCTTGATGATATGTAAAAACAAAGTAATGAATAATAGTAATTTTGATAGGGATACTAAATTACATGCCTCAGCCTTAAGCTAATCTCTAATGATCAAAGTCTCACAGCATAATGGGGAAAAAAGTCTTCTATATCTAGAAAAAAAAGAATCTTCTGAAAATCACTATGAATTTCTTTTTTATGGGAGTGACCAAGTAGCAATAAAGGATCTTTGCTTTTATCAATTACAGCTGTGCATTCTTACGATGTTCCTTACCAACTGGCAGATGGTAGAGATTCACGAGACGGAGAGACAGACAGAAAGAAAGGCAAGCAAAGACAAGGAGGCTTTAAAAAAACAGGTTTAGGAAGCTTCACATTACAGATAGGGATAAGGAAGTGTATCACTCAGTTACCTGCAAATAGAAGCTTCTACCCTGTAACTGCTGATAAGAACTCAAATGTTCCACAGAGTCACAGCCTCAGCAGTAAATTGAATGATTCTCCTGTAAACCACAGATGTTTGCTCTAGCATTAACACTGTCATGTTTTATGCAAGTCAAAATTCAGGGCTCTAAACTTACTCTGCAATTTGGCTTTCATCAAATAGAGTTTCATGCTTAGTACAACAACAACAAAAATATATCTTTAATTTAATCATATAAGTTATTAATAATATAACTTTGGGGTTAAAAAAATGGTTAGCCCACATGTTTATGGCATAGCTATTGTATGTTTTGGCTGTACCATAAATAAGACAGGTAATAACTCAATAACTAAATGATCCCAACATTAAAAAAACCCAAATGCTGTTCTGCTACATTTTCTATGTTATCCTCCTCTCTGTAGTAATAAAATGGGAAAGGGTTTCTAGAAGTGAAATTAGAGCTTTGGAAGATTTAAAGATTCTTAGTAGACAAGTAAAATTACACAGAATGATCACTCAGTAGTGTAATAATTCAAAAAATATCATTAAAAGACAGCACTGAACACTTTCACAGTGCCCAAGGAGACACAAACATTCTTTTGGGACTATTGGGTTAAAAGAATATTGTTATTCTCAGCAATTACTAGAGGCAATAATTTAAACCCCTTAATAAATTTCTTAATGGTATAAAGCACTCTGTCAATGGAGTTATCTCATGTCAAAGTGATTAAAGCAAAATTTTTCACTGTTATTTACTCCAGGAAGCCAAAACTTAAGCATCAGAAAAATATCTCCATGTAAAAGGCTAATTTCAAGGAAATTAAAAAATTAGCTAAAATTATTAAGCATATTATGGTCTAAAACAAGATTGGAAAGTCAGAAAAATCTCATATTCAAAATCCCTACATCCATCACAAAGGCATGAAGAACTTTATTAATAATGAGATCATTATACATTCCTGAAATCTACCCACATTCACTTTAAGCTGTTTGAAGAAGGTTATCTTACTCTTTAGTCTTCATAGGAACAAAGAATTGAAGGCCTGTGCCTTGTCAAAAAACAACATTGAAAGTAAATAAGAAATAATTTTCTGTATCTGTGGAATTTCTTTCTCCTTTAGATTCTTAAATATTATTCTTGCTCATTTTAGTCTCTCAAATTATTAGTGATTTTGACATATCTTGGAAATGGTGGTGTTGATTTCAGTGATGGTTTATGTTACTAATATTTCAGCAAAATCTACAAGATTTCACTGAATATCAGAATCTATATTTTGTTGAGTAAACCAAATGAGTAGCTAGCTCATAAATATTCACTAAGTGACTTGTTTGAATGACTTTCAGGCAGCGAGCTTGTAATGAACTATTCCCTTCCTTGACTTAGTACTCATTAGTTTCAATAGCTAATCTGAACAGGTCTGATTTTGAAAGACTGCAATTCTAATCAGAATATAAAATCATAAAATTACTTCCAAGATTAGGTATAAAACTACAGATGTTACAGTTAGTAGGCTATAGCAAACAGTGCAACCAACAACTATTGCACATTAAAACTTCTACAAAGATAGGTGGATAAAGTTTCTACCCATGTATTTATGCAGTTTCTCACCTGGAAGCTCTGTATCAA
The DNA here is from genome assembly GCF_012275295.1 of Melopsittacus undulatus. Classification (NCBI taxonomy): domain Eukaryota; kingdom Metazoa; phylum Chordata; class Aves; order Psittaciformes; family Psittaculidae; genus Melopsittacus; species Melopsittacus undulatus. The sequence continues at coordinate 31,126,628 of NC_047532.1, read as the reverse complement.
GCCCCTTGGAGAGAAACTTATTTAGGACATTTCAATTAAACAGTCTGTCTTACTCCTATCATGCAGAAACTTGCATGGTTTCTTTTCTTTAAATGCAGACAGAAAACACCCAATATGTTATCTCACTGTGTGCTTGGGGTTGCATGAGGTTTTACCTGTGGGTCTAAAGTGGGGAGAGAATAAAAGACAAACTGTGTTGATAAAACAGGAAAAAAGAATAAAAAAGAAAATAAAAACCCCTCATTCTTTTCATTGTGTTAGTTACCACATAATCAGCTTTCCGTGTGACAATTCAGAATTTTCACTTTAGCCCTATTCTTAACTTTACCATGGAAAAGACACATAAAAACCAAATGATTATAATAATATATCCTGGGATGCATCAAAAGAAACTTGACCAGCAGGTCAAAAAAGGTGACTCTCCCCCTCTACTCTCTTTCTGTGAGATTGCACCTGGAGTATTGTATTTAACTCTGAGGTCCCTAAAGTAAGAAGGATATCAACCTCCATGAAGATGATCAGAGGAGGGATGGAGCAACTCTCCATTTATTTCAACTCTTAGGCAGGTGGGATTGAGTTAAAATACAATGAGTAATGTTCCTTTTTCCGGCATGAAATTTAAAGATTTTTATGATGCTTGCCACCTTGTCCTCCAGTCTCACATATACAGGCATTTTAAAAATAACTGTTTGAGCTATTTGAATATCTCTTGCAAAGACAAAGCATATAAAAAGAGATATATCAACACCAGTTCACTTTCATGAATAGCATCCTCTCATGGAACCTGTTGTTTTACTCTGTGTCTAAAAGAAACACACTTCAGGAGTTTCAGTTCAAGTACAGATCCATCCCACTTAAAACCAGTGATCACTCCATTTGTTTTTTCAAACACATCTATTTGAGGTAGCAAAAAATTATAACATGAGGAACTTAGGTGAGAAATACTGACTTGTACATCTTCAGAGAACAATGATCATATTCCAAACATCTCCAACACCAAACGCACTACTAAATATAAAGCAAATGTTCTACACTCACCAAAACAAGAAAGGAACTAAGCTGTGGCACCTTTTCAGAATTAATTTAAAATTAACAGGTATCAGATAACTAGACAGATAGCTATAGACATAAAAAAAATATTTAAAGTTGTAATTTAACTGTAAGGAAAGTTCTTATATAAAAAGCAACAGAGACAGAAGGTCTGAAGTTTTTTTTCCTTACTACTGGTGGTTACATTTCTTTTAACTACATTATTTTACTTTCAGAGGAAGTTGCATAAAAAATTTGGAATATGTTTTTGAGTATGCAATATATTAGTTCAGTACATTTGTCCAGCCACAGATGCCAATTAGCATTTCTTTGTTATTTCCTACTTCTTGTAATCACCTTTTACTGTCATTGCAAATAATGGCCATCATATAATGGAATAAATTCGCAGACTGTTGAGTCCCAGATGAAATGGAGGAAAAAAAAGAAGGTGAAACTGAATACAAACCACACAGAATTAAGTGGGTGGGGATGGGCATCTTCTGAAAAGTTGCAAAACTTTATTGTTTATTCAGTTTCAGCTTTTCCTTCAATAACTGCATGTAAGGAAGAAATAAACTGATTTGACATTTAAAGACACATAAAAAAATAATTCCAAGGTCTGAAGTTCTATTGGCTCAGTGAGCAAGATTAGTTCAAGATAATTAAATGTGCAGTTTTCTACAACTACCATGAGGAACGACAGTATTTTGAAATTACCATTAGCAGTGGTTTCTGATCCTGCAACATTGCTTCTCAGTAGGTAAGAAATTAATCCTTCCTTCTCTCTTTTACTTATCCACTTCTGTTCACCTAATATAAAAAAACAGCACCCCCCAAAAAAAACCCCACTAAAACTGAAAAAGAAACCAACCACCCCACAACAAAACAAAGAACAAAAAATCCTAATGACAGAATACCCTCTAACTTTCCTGATGACAATATTCTGAAATGTCAACATGAGTCCATGAGTCCATTAAAAATTGAACAAAGCAAAAAACATTTCAGTAACTTTCTTGATGGCATGAAAATTAAAGTAATTGAGAAAAGACTATTATTCCCTATAGAAACAAAAAAGGCTTTAAACCATTTAGAATAGAAATACACTCAAAGCAGAAGTTTAATTTTAGTACTCATAATTATGGTAAAAAATACAATACTCTGTAATAAAATATTTTGTATGAAGCTTCTCCCCTTAGTTACCACTAAAAAAATTGTATCTTTCTTCCTTCATAACATCTGGCTTTCCAAAGTATCAAGTCAAGCATTGCCAAACTTTTATGAGGTTCAGCCATCTATCCTTTTTTAAGTCCCTTGGAACCAGCAGAGTACTGGGAAAAACTTCATCACACTGGGCTGTGCAGCCATACAGTGCTGCATATGTTTACAGACATTTTAGTCCCAGAAGCTTTCTTATAAGTGACATTGGGATAATTGGAACTATTTGTCAACATCTCCTAAATAAACTGGTTTGCTGTATTTTAAATATTCTAATATCTTACAGCCTGTGATAATGAAATAAATCAGAATATAATGCTGAGGATAGGAAAGATATTTTAACCTGGGACTCAACTTCTATTGTTAGGTATAACCAGGACTGAGATATGAGCTTCTCCCACCTCTGCAGGCAGTACATCAAAGCAGACCTGGGTGTTGGGTTGTGCAGCCAGAGAGCTATCAGCACCAACTGTAAGGCAGCCAAAGACACTCTGAAACTATTTCCACTGATGCTGAACCAAGTGGTCCTCAGTTGTCCAGCTCTTTAGCTCCAATATATAAGGAGCCACTTAGCTAAAGGTGTGATTTATAATATGGCCAGCAGTGAAATTGTAACCATGACATTAAAGTTCTCTGACATCTGTACCTGTCAAAATGAATGAGATGGACTCTACAGACTTGTAGTGAAGAGGCACTTACTGTCATGCCAAGCAGTTGATTAGTTGGCTGAACTCAGTGAAAAAGCCTTCTGTCCCTGGGCTCCAAGTGATTGCTGCCCATCCTACTCCACCATGTTAAAATCCAGTAGAAACCATTAAACAAGACACACTGGAGACATTTTATTTATTTATTTATTTGTTTATTTGTTTATTTATTTATTTATTTTAATCTCATGAAAACGAATGACAGGAGGTTTTACTTTAATAGAAGAGGAGCAGACAAGCTGGAACAGTGAGCTTCCATCTCCCATCGGTGCGAGAGCTCCCTTTCTGGAAAAGCAGCTGTGATTCTGCTCACAGCTCTCTGGGCCAAAATTATCAGAAAGCAAGAAAAAGGAATGACAAGTTAAGGAAACTTAAGGAAAGATGCAGGTTCACACCAAGTGGCCTAGTGATTATGCAGATGAGCTGCATTATTTCCCCTTTGTACTTTACAGTTCAGATATAAACATGAGCAGTCACTGAGCAGGGCTCTTGTCAAAGCTTTCTCCCTAGTTCTATTTCCATCTTCTGCGTCTATTTCCAGTGTGCATTAAAATAACTTGAGCTCATTTGCAGCATCAGCTCTGATCTGTAGCTACTGTTATTTTCATATCTAAAAATAATTCAATTTTATTTATAGCATTGTTTTGACTACCAAACTACTGACGTCAACCAAAATCATAGAAAGAGAATCAATGACCAGGCTTAGATTATTTTCAACCACAGAAAAGAAAGTTTCACAAAAGTGATAATAAATCAGGATGACTCTGCAAGAAAGCTTCTGCAAGGTACTGGCATTTTGATTTTATTAAGAAACAATAAACAGCCTCTAGCAATAATGTGCTTCCATGTGACAGTTGTGCTATAACAAGTGTGTGTGTGCTGGTGATAAGAGCTATTTTCACACGAGCTTGTTTTGGATGTGAAGCTTTCAGACCTTGCACTGACACACCTGAAACGGCATGGATGTGCAAAGCTACGTAGCCATCCCAGAATAGACAAAGCCTACATTTGTCCTATGCCTTCATCTTTGTATAGCCATTAAAACCTGTAAGAATTTATTTTTTTTTTAGGATACAGATATGCCTCAAGAATTCAGTAGCTGCATTTGGGAACTGCTTGTGGAAATTAGTAATATAATTTCCTGTGGAAAGTACTTTTAATTCAATTTTTTAAATTTTTATTATTTTCATTTTAATAGCTTAGTTTAAATGTGGAACTTTTGTCATTGTGTGTCATAGCTGGAACTGTAGAGCATTTTCCCCATTAAATCAGTGAATTGTGTCTGATTCATCCCTGACTCATTTTGCTAAAGTTCTTAAATATATCCAGAGAACCAGGCCTCACTTCAAGTAATTTATTTCCTTTTTTCATGTTGCTAGAAATCCCTTTATTATTGGAATCGCACAGTTTAGGCTGAAAATAAAACACAATAAAATTCATCCACTCAGTTCATTTTGACAGCTTGTGTAAAGCCAAATGTTGGAATTATCCAGGTGTGTAAGCATAAAGCTGAGGTGTTTGTCCTGGAGGCCCTACAACAGTGATTTCCATTTTTTCAGTACCTTCATGATCAATTACATTCTTCTGACACTTCTGTATTGTCTCTAACATGAAAAAAAAAACCAAAAAACAAAACAATCCAAAATCAGAAAATCTCAGCATTTACCTTACCAGATTTTTTTCTCAAAAGTTAGATTTTGAGCTAGTTTGAAAATACTGTGTCCTGGTTTGAGCAGTAGCAGTCATTTTTCTCTTTCTTGGTAGCTGGTGCAGTGCTGTGTTTTGACTTTTGGGCTGAAAACGGTTGCTGATAGCAAGCATGTTTTGAGCTCATTTGTTTGGTTTGTTCAAGGCCTTTTCTGAGCTCATGCTCTACCAGGGAGGAGGGGAGGCCGGGAGGAAGGAGAGACAGGACACCTGACCCAGGCTAGCCAAAGAGGTATTCCATACCATAGCACGTCATACCCAGGATGTAACCGGGAGAGACCTGGAAGGGCTGGAGCTCTGGGGGAATGAAGGAGGTATCGTTCCGTGCTCAGTCAGGCAGGGTGGAGTGAGTTATGGGTCTGTGGCTGGTGAGATGTTGTATTCTCTTCACTTGTTATGGGCTTTATCATTATTATTTGTGGTAGTAATGGCAGTAGTGATTTGTGTTGTGCCTCAGCTATTAAACTGTGCTTATCTCAACCCGTGGGGGCTACATTGTTTGGATTCTCCTTCCTAACTCTCCGGGAGTCGGGGGAGCAAAGGGGGGGGAGTGAGTGAACCAGCTGTGCGGACTTGGTTTTAAACCACGACATACTGACATTTAAAGTTTTTGAATGAGAACCTCTGAAGGCAAAATCTGAGCCACAGTATCTCCAGACAAGACAGCAAACTGAAGCCTTCATCATGTGAATATACTCACATCTGTAAAATTGCTGTTCAGTTCCTCTGTGTCATCCTCTTGAAACAGTCTGACTGGAAAAGCAAGGAAGCTCCTTCATAGTTGAATATAATGATTTTGTATTTAAGCTAATGCTGTGAAATGTTTATACAAAAAGTTTGTGTTCTGCAGAATAGACTCTCTTGTATCAGATCTTTAAACACTAATAGAAAACTTTTCCAAACAAACCCCAAATCTCTTCTAGCAAAAAAATAATAGGAGACTTTGTTAGGGATGATGTTTGCATAAGTGCCTACAAAAGGATGCTGAATACTGGTGCATTTATCAGATTCTTTTTTTTCTTACTACTTTCCCTATTTCTTCACATTGCACATCAATGGGTGGGTGATCCTTTGCTACTAAAATATCCTTGAAAAAATGTATAACAGTAAGCTAAGTAAGAGTAAATCCATAGTGAGGGTGAGAAAACATAACAGTTCATCAACTTAATATATGAGAAATTATCATACAAGTGAGAAATCCATTAATAACACTGAGCAAGCTTAATCATTAAGCAGACATGAAAGGGTAGGGTAATGCTTATCTATAATTTTAAATGGATTTGCTGTCATTAACCCAAAGCTCTCAAACAGTGTAGAGTAACAAAGAGTATCCATTGATTCAGAGAAAACTCCAGGAACAAACTTGCCAACAAAGTTTTCAAAGATTTGTTATTTATCAAGTATTTTTATAAACCTCAATCTTTTATGTCTAAAATCTGCTATTAGTTCATTTTTTTAATTCACCAGTTCTGAAGGAGCAGATCAGTTTACTTGAAAACACTTATTTTTAATGTGCTTCTTATGAAATGCTTATCAAGGTCAAGCACTATAATCTGAAGAGTGGAATATGTTATTTCATTATAATAAGCTTGATTTTATGCTATTCAGAAACATTATTTTTTAAAAATCTCCTATAAATGTGCATTAGTTTCACTGAATTTTCAATTGCTTTGACTAACAATTCCTTGTTGGCACATAACCTCTGGAAATTCCAACCAGCCACTCCTATCCAGCACATATGAGATTACTGTCATTTCTTGCTGCTCACAGAAACCTTCAGTAACATCTGCTTCTCCAGAAACAGATGCCTTGTGCTTTACAGGCATCTTTACCACTGCAGAACAATTTGCAGTGGTAAGGGCAGAGCTGCCAGGCAAAGCAGCCAAGCTGCTGTGCTGGCACTGGTGCAATGACTCACTGCTCTCTTCTGCTCTGCTGGCTATGGTTTTCCAGCATGGGCACTTTTAAATGACATTTGATGAAACAGAAGCAAAAACAAGAATACTTTTTGTGTGGAATGTACTCACAGCTCCTTAACACGTAATTTCATACCACTTGCTTGCATCATGCACATGCTGGAAGCTTGTTGCTTAGTAGCTCTTCACTCAACAAAGGCATGCTGCTAGAGAGCAAGACAGAAGCCACATTCATCTCACAGCTTCTGACCAGCACATAAATAGTAGGGTCCCCCCAACCACCCCTTCTTCCAGGATGGCAGAGCCATAACTCCACTTTTCAGATCTATTTGACCTGAAGCAGAAGCCATTCAGAGAGAAAATTGTAAAAAAGAATTACTGATAAACATTTTTTCCTCATGGTCAAAGCAGTTTTACTTTTTCTCCTAGTCCAAGCCCTACCCGAGACTGTACATCCAGCAGGAGAGACAACTATCCAAACATGCCAACAAAGACCTGACTCCAGTTAAAAGCAACCCCATACTCCTCAGAGGAAAAGTCTAAAACACTAACACTGCTTTTTACATTGTCTGACCCCAACTGTTACATATGTGCTTTAGAAAGGACATAAGAAACCTGCTCAGAGAAGCCTACTATTGTACAGGGTTAACAGACTTCTCCTGCCCTGTCTGTAGTCCCTCATGTGCTTTGCATGTGTGTTAGGGGTACACCTTACAAGGAGGATGAGGCTCCCACCCTAAGCCAGGCTCAAAATAAGGGCAGAAAGAAAAACTGAAGGAGAGGTCACAGGTAAAAAGTAATGAGGACAGCAAACTTTGTGTATCTGACACGTAAACTGTGAGACCAACAAGTTAGTTCAGGTACCACTGAGTAACATTTGATTACATTTGCACCTACCTCATACAGCTGATGTGTAAATTCTTAGTAAATTTCCGTTAATAAAACTTTCACAACGAGCAGAACTTGGCCAGAGAAAGGGTACTGTCCACAACAGAATTTCTTGTCCACTTGCAGCCACTAGAAAGTGATTAACCCACAGTGCAGGAACTGTGTGTAAATCACATTTCCCTTCCCAGCTTCAAGTATTCTAGCTGTCACTATGTATTTAGCAACCATCAGATTTTTCCTGTGAAATTATTTTGAGGGGAGAAGCTCACAGCTTATTATCTAGCCTTTCCTGCATGAAGACTCAGTCCTTTTTGGTTCTGAGGTTGGTTCCTACCAGTTTCATGTCAAACTCCTTATTTTTTCATATAAGTGAGAGATGACACTTTATCCATTTGCAGGGTCCTCAGGCCAGTCCTGCCTTATTTAGTTGCTCCTCATGCAGAAGCCATTTTATAAATTTAATTAATCATCTTCCATTTTATCTGGACTTTTTCCAGTTCTGATGCATCTTTTTTAGATAAGCAGTGTTCAAGATGCAGACAAACCTTGGTTTCATACAGTGGGGAAAGAGATTCTCTATTCTTGTCTCAGGATCCTCAATATTTGGTTACATTTTGAACACTGCTGAGCAATAGAATTTCTTTAGTGTATAATCACAGCCTGAAGGTCTCATTCCACCATGGGGAACTTCTGGTTTGTTAAACAATGAAAACAAAGGAGTCATTTAGCTTCTCTGCAGTGACTTTATGTTCTCTAAGAACTGCCTTTCTGTTGGCCTTACAGACTTTCTGGCTGGCTTCCTGTGCTGATGTGCTGGAAGGTTTATTCTTATTGTGGATTAATGATTTTCTGGTGGTGGTGGTGGTGGGTGTGGTTTTTGGTTTTTGTTTTGGTTTGTTTGGGGCTTTTTCTACCTGCATTTTTGGGTTGAGGTGAGGTAATAAAACAGTGGTGCTATGGGTCAGTATTCCTCTCTCTAGTATTGAATTTCCTGAATGCATACACCATGAAACCATTACTCCTTTGAAATGTCACATTTAAGGCTTGAGTAAAATGTGTCTCTGAGTACCTTTACATTATATAGCCAGGCACCTGCTAGAGACCCTTACTCTTCCAGAGCATGCACTTATGAAATAAGGCTCTTTTTCCACCCCACCCCACCCTGTTTTCTTTTTCTTCATGGCTTGTAGTAGATATAGTTCTTTAGCAGTAGATTTAGAAACATATATTTCTTTTTCATGAAGTATTTTTATTTTCAGTGCATTGTTCTAAATTCACATGTTGCATTCCATGAACGTTATTGTCAGTAATGATCAGCAATTTCTGGTTTCTACAGTCTCTTCTTGTCCCCAGCTCACTGCTTGCTTAGCACAAGGAAGGCAAATATGGGGAGTTCAGGGAAGATTATGAGCTGATAAGGCTGGTCCCCAGTTCTTGTCTTGAGGCTGTAGCAGGGTTGTGCTGCCTCTCTCCAAGCTTCTGCTCTGACCTGCTGTCTAGCCTACTCCAGCTACATGCTGCATCTTGTTTCCCAGCCCTCTCCTACTCATCACATAGCCTCTTTTGTTAAAAAAAAAAAAAAGAAAAGAAAGCAAAAAGAAAGAAAAAAAACCCTGCAGTTACTGTTTTCCTGCACTGAACACTTTACAAAAAGGAGTAGATATTTTTTCATGTTTAATGCATGCACTTAATTGCCTACAATACTACAACACAGTCCTGCAAATGAAAGGCAGAGATTCTGCCAGTAATGAATGATTGCCCTCCAGTTCAACAAATGATTGATCGATCCTTATATTCATTTATTTCCTGGGTTCCTCCTTAGTGGACTTTCTGCAATAAAAAACCTAACAGATTTTTTTTATAAATAGTTACTAAACACTGCATGCACAAATGTTCTTTACCATCTTAGTTCAACCCCCTGCTGCTACTTGGAAAGCTGTTCTGTGCCTGTAGCAGAAACATCATGTGGAATACATTAATCATCAGGAGAGATGGTGCCAAGCAACTAGGTAATAGCTTTGCTAATATTTGTGCCTTTAAAGACTGGGAAACAACTGAACTTTAAAAATCTTGTTAAAATATACTTTTCTTAAGAGAGTTCACTATTTCAATGCATGACAGCACATCAACGGAAAATGTACAGGTTACCACAAAATATGCAAAATTAAGGCTACTGGAAACTCACAAGTGTCTCCACATCAGTTTAGGGTTATTTACCACAGAAAAAGGAGCACACGCAGAGATTTCATATAGGTGTACGTCCTGGAAAAGGTCCAGTCTCTGGGGCCAGACCCATGAGCAGACAGAAGAAAGGCCAGGGGTTTGGTGCAGTTACGAATTACATGAGGCCAAACCCAACTGCGGAACAGGGTTGTGTGTTCACTGCAGAACAAGATAGAGACACCTCCACCTGGAAAGGTACTGTCGTGGTTTAAATCAAGTCTCCCTACTCCCGGAGAGTTAGGAAGAAGAATCTAAAGAATGTAGCCCCCCACGGATTGAGATTCAGCTACTGCTGAACCCATGACAGGTACCACCTAGCAGAGGCTGTTCTACCCTGTTGTATGTATTTTCTGAGAGGAAGCACAAGTCTTTCAAATACTGCTACTTTCTCCTCATTCTAGCAAATGTGTTTTTTCAGCTCCATAGTTTCTTGCTGCTGCCTTATGCTCTATCGTGCCTGTGTTTCCTCACGGATATGTTACTCTGGGTTTTTTTTTTGTTTGTTTGTTTTTTGTTGTGTTTTTTTTTTAAATTTGTGATATATTTGGAAAATATGGAAATGTCTATTATGTTCATCTGCATCATTATCTTTAATGTCATTGACTGAAGAAACAATTTCTGTTTCATAAACTAATATCTTCATCACAAAAAATTAATGTAACTGTTTGTCCATTTATCATTTGATGTTAGATTTAATGGTAAACTGCTACACAAATAATACAAATTTTACACACAAATACAGTAATCCATAATTAACTAAGACTGGCTGCATATGAAAGAAAGGTGTAGGTGGATGGGAGGGAGATGCATCAGGAAACTGTAATTTCTTTTGAAAAGTAGCCACAATTTGTTTTTCATATTTCAGGCATTTAGATTCATGGCACAGAATGATCTCAAGTTTTCAAATTCCCTTTTCATGTGTTATGACTTCAGACAGTCACTTCTCTTGTCTCATTACTAAAAATAAAAGGGAAATAAATTTGGAGCCATAAAGCTGTTATCCTCTAGCTGAGTCCACATAAAGGAGAATAAAGAATCAATGACACTCCATCATTAGAACACAAGTGATAGGAGAACGATCCTTTTTCAAAAAAGAATTACTTCAGGGTTGTTTTTTTTGTTCAATGAACTGAATTACAGGGGTGAGCAGTTACAGTTCAGACACTGAGAGTTCGGACACTAAAGAGGCCAAATGATAAATATTGCACTCACAATGGTAAACACTGAATTGTTGCCTTCAATCTCACTGAAAAACTGTCTAAAAGTCTAGACACTCCCTAAAAAACTCTCAAGACTTTTATGCTTGTTTCAGCATCAAGATTTGAAAGTAGCGAAATTTAAAGCATGTAGATTTAAGTAATTTCTTGAAGACAAAAAGAAATACATGCTTTTTTTACAAGTTAGTATAGTTTGTGGGGAAGATACACACAAAGCTACAGTATTTCAGTCACAGAAATTTTTTTGTGACAAAGATGAAGAAGGAGATTTTGTGTAGCCCAGTTGTCCTGGGTTTGGCTGAGATGATGGTGGTACTAAGTAGTTGGCTGGGCTTAAACCACTGCAGCAGTACATATATAAAAGCAAGCCTGATATCATGACAAGCTCAAAAACCTAGATGCACAACACAGTTTTTGAACAGACACCACTTAAATACAAGGGTAAACTATTGTTTATATAATCTACAGTTCTTATGTTATTGATGTTTTTCCAGCATGCTTTACATTCCATTCAGGGAACCGTTGCCCCAGGCCCATCTCCACAGTCTTTACCCTTACTCTGAATTATTCTTCTGATATATCGTATGATACTGATATTTGCTTCTGATACAACAAAAAGAATAAATAATGAAGAAAAAATAAGGCAACTGAGTTTTCAAAACTCTTTCATCCTAGCTGTTGTAAGATTCCCCTGACCTTCTGAGATTTCTGTCCTCAGTATGCTCATTACAGCTCTGAAGATTCTTTTAAAAAAATCAGCCAGGAAATGACCCAAAATCCTGCACTGGTCCTTTTCTGTGAATAAAATATAAATCCAGTTCTAAGGTGTTTGAACAAAATGCGCAGAAACTTGAGGAAGCTGATTATTTCAAGGAAAAAAAAAACCCAAAACTTTATTCCCCCATTTCTTGGAAGAAAGAATTCCACTGGTTTAGAAATTATTTGACTCCTCCTCTGGCAAAACATATGTAATTTTAAAACTGTTTTTGCACAGTTAAAATATAAGTTGATATTCTTGAGCTACCTTTCCTTGCCAAGTTTTATTTGTCATTGCTCAGTACTGATCATCGTCAGAAGTTTATGAGCATGTACAGCATTGTCATTGATGATATTGGATAGTGCATCAATTTCTGGCCATAACAAATGTAGCTTAGAATAGTTGTTTTGTTCATTTTCTCATAAACCAAACTGTTCCTTCCATTTCCTTCCTGATGATTCCCAGAATATCAAATATCATTTAACTTTTTTGGCTGAAAAGTAGTTTTCAGAGAGAGAAATGAGCAGTATGACATGAAATTTCCCTGTGTCATCATCCCCCTGTCCCCGTGGTGGTGTTCTGACAGCAACCTATTAGGCTATCAAGTCTCAAAAATACCGGTTGGCACTTGATTTGCATAGTAACATCATTCTATCAAGAGAAATAGCATGATATGGTCATCACAATAAACACAATATGAACAAACACAGCCTGGGAAGGAAATATGGTTCTGTGTTTGTGTATCCTGTACGGGCAGACTATGGACTTGGCAGGTTCCCTTTGGTTCTGGGAGAGCTCTGTAACTGTTGCGACACCCAGTGGGAGTCTTCAGCAGAAGGGATTTTGTGAGACACGGTAGCATGAGTTTCTCCCCTGAAATTCTAAGTGTCCTGCACAGTTCTGTGCCCTTCAGAACTTTTTGGAGGGCTTAGACTCTGTCATTCAGAGTTTGTCTTATCATGTGATTGTATTAGATCGATTTATTCCATGTTCCTCATATTTCTTTGCACAGAAACTCACAAAAGCCCAGGGTTGCAGCCTTCTTTACACTGGAAGCACAGAAACCTGGACTTGTGAGATTTGGGAAGCAAAAAAAACAGATGTCCTGCCTCTGAAACCTGTGTCAATATACTACATAAACAGGGTTTTTTCCAGAGCACCATCCTGGTTAGCATTCAAACACAGCAATAACCTTTCAGTTGCAGTTTGCTTTCTTGGTTATTTAAGAAAGAGATAAATTAATTTAGGTAATTTTGTATGGCCTAGCAGAAGTGACAACATAAGCCACTTCTCTAGGCTAACTGCAAAAGCATGTTATGAAGATGTCTGAAAAGTATGGATCTGACACAATATCTCAAAGCTACAAAGAAGTCTGATAATGACATAAATGAAACCTCAGATCTCACAGTCCTTCTTATGTTGAAAAACTGTGGTAACCCAAAGCTGTATGAAAGAAGTTCCCAGCTGGCAAAGTGTTCAAAACTATGTGATACTGAATCGTCTCTTACCCATGGGGTTGACTAACAACCATTGCCCATGACAAGATCATATAAAATAGTGTCCTGTATCACTTCTCTGCTCCTCTAGTATCAATTGATTTTATTGCCAAATGATACATTCTTCCAAAATAATACTTAATCTTCCTGCTTTACAAATATGGCAAACTGCATTTATACTGTATCTTTGTAGGATCTTTTTCTCTTATTAGAAATAATGCAAACTATAATACAATTAAAGGCTGAAATATTTTAGCATCTTTCCTTGTTCTCTGAATTAGGGACTATCATCAAACTGCCTGTGCCAGTATATCCCTCTGTTCATGCGGATGCTTTGCATTATATGGATATATTGAATGTGCTGGAACAAAATGCCTATGCTAAGGAAGACATCTGGAGTAAAAAATCCTCAATCTGACCCTATTGCAAATATTTTATCCGAAATAGTAATTTTCTTTTTAAAATTAACTCTTCTAGGCCTCTGTAAAGCTAAGCCTCTCGTCATTAAAGTGGTGGTATGTGCAATAATTAACACAAGGAAAACTACCCTCTTAAAATAGACTAGTCCATTATCTCACTTATCCAAGTGCATTACTCAGATTGCTCTCTGCAGACACCTACACCTTGCTGAAAAAAGATCAGAGATAAACATCCTTTTTGCAGTTTATTGCAATTGCATGTGCCCATGCCTCCACTGATGCTCTCTTGTGAGGCTTCCATGCTACAAGTGGGATTGGCTGCTTCTCTGGTTGGATCAGTGGCTGGGGAGCTGGAAGCTCTTTCTGATAAGTCATTGGATATTACAATAATAATCATGATTAATAACTTTGTTATCCTCTTGTCTAAAGCTGTAGGCTGGCATGAGTTGAGGCATTGCTGCTCTGTGACCAGTCTGTCCTACTCACCCCTGAGAGGTCAAAAGCTTTCCCTCAGATGGGCAGCTGTGTGTTCTCTCCCTAGGTCCTTCCATGCAAAGCAACCAGCAGCAATTAGTATAATAGCATGAATTAGTATAACAGTACAAATAATTTAATCAGCCTACTTGAATTAGACCCATAGTTTCATTTAAAATGGACTACTAGATACGACACTGCCATGGGACCCTGTGCCTTCTGCAGCAGGACACCATGAGGAGACCAGCAATCTCGACCCGGCCAGCCTGTCACAGTAAATTTCTGTCCACAGTCTCATGCTCCTTCTGCACTTCTTCCTGCTTCCTTGTGTTTTCCTTCTGCTTCAGTTACCTGACATCATGATACTGAGCCTCAAAACAGGATTGAATATTTTTGTAGGTATTTCAGCACAAAACCACCTTGTCTCTTGTGCTCCACCTGTGTCCATGGTAACAAATCCCATCTTCCCCTTCTGAGAGGAATAAATTTGGTGTGCTTGCAGTTTACATTTTTCACTGTTATCAGACCCATTAGCATTTTCTTAAAAAAGTGAGTTTCAAATGCAAAACAAACTTTCCTTGTTCAGGGGAAAGGGCTCAGCTCAAATGGCTGGCATTTGTTGAAAGCATAATGAATTATTACTCAGATCTGCACATTTCTTGAATAGCATAAAAAGCAGTCGTCAAAACAGACCTGATTCCCAAAGTCCAAATATAAGTGCTGGTACATTCATATCCCAATAAAACTGGAAGTAGTCCTCATTACTGAAGCTAACTTTAAAGAGAGCAATTGTCTTAAAATTGTAAGTTGACTGTCAGGCACAACTGAAGGAATAAGGAATGTTCGTGAATGCTATGTGCACATGGTGACTGATTCAGTATTCCTTTTCCAAATAGCTTTCACTACAATTCAGCAATGCATTCTTCCCTCTCAATGGCTAGATTGAAACCAGACAGCTATTGCACTTCACTAAACAGAAATTCAAGTTTTTAAGAGCTGTGTGTAAAGAAAAGTGGATAACTCTCAATTATAAAGGGGAAGCTTTTTAAAAGGCTGATAGGTGAAGAAATTAAAGGAATGGAAAAAAAGACAGAAAAAAAAATCCTATTCAAACAATCTGCCTTAAGATGTAAGCACATCACTTTTATGCTATACAGCAGCAGCCCAAAGCTGCTCCCATGGGCCAGTACCAGAGAAGACCTTTGCCTCCTGGACCACACACAGAGATGGGCTGAGATCTAGCCTGGGAAACCAATTGCCGGGAAAATGGAGAGCATATAAAGAGACAAACCTCAGGAAGGTCACAACTTCTTTTCCAGGATACACTCCCCCTCCTCAGACTTTGTGTCCTGGAAACACCTGGCTTTCTGTCTCTACTGCAGGTTCCAGCATTGTCAGCTTAAAGCAGCTCCAGTAGCAATGAGCAGTAGAACAAAGACAAAACGCATCAGCTAATTGAACTGAGTAGCTATTACTTGTGCCTGTCTAGGCAGACCTTATGTTACATGAACATTCATTGTTCTTGGCTGGCTAACTTGCAAAATATTTCACTTTGAAGGCTAATGTTCTTTTCCACCTTTAGTAAGTCTTAGGGCAATGTTCTTTTCACTTTGTTTGCACACTTGTGTTTTATAACAACTTCAGCATTAATATTTGCCCGTCTTTGATGCACAGGCGACCTTGCTAGAAATAAAACTTCTGATTTTCTGCTCCTCAGGATTTTATGCTGATGATCCTACAAGATCTATAAATTATTTAGCTGTTACCTAACAGTGTTATATAGGCAAAAGAGTTTTTCTGCTATTTGCATTGATTTTTCTGCTAGTTCATTTGACTGTGCAAAGTGAAGGTTTAAAAACATGTGCTTTACCTGATATATTAAAATGTTTGCCAGTTGTCTAATTCTGTAGATATCATGGCATAACCATATGCTTTCTTTGAGTTCAGAAATGTAATGCACAGGAGAACAACAAAATTCTTTGTTTTGGAGCCTGTCAACAGAGAAAGGTTCCAACTGTCAAAACTGAAATAAACAGAGGAAAAAGAATTATAAAAAGCAGTTTAGATTTCTGATTGCCTTTGGCCCAAAAGGATCTTTTGAATTGAAAGGAAATGGTTATTATACTTCTGCTCAATTAAAAACAATTAAGCTTTTGCACGTTGCACTGAATACCAATATCATAAACTTCTGAAAATCCCAATTACTCACTCTGGTATTCCAGTTGAGTTAATAAAAGATAAATGGTGCACAATCTATGCGTGACTCATTCCAAAGATTCTCTTTAAAACACACATCCAATAAAAGCTATGGGGAAATGCAGCATTTTGTCATATTAATAGATTCCTTCCAACTGTAGGAAATCAGACTATCATTGGTTGACAGATAAACAGTTTTTGTGATGTTACTGATGCTCCTCTCCTCAAGCATACTAAATAACCTCAAGCCTAAAAGTAATTTAATCAGAATGCAAAATGTTATGCATTTTGCACAGGCAAAAGAAGGCTGATAAACTTTACTAGGAAGGAACCTGTCAGTAACACAGCATTAAAATGTGTTAATATCAGGCTGAAACAAATTGAAGCTATGTGAATGGATTATCTGATCCTTTAATTGTTTTGGTGAAAAAAGGTAAAAAGAGGTATATCACCAGATGTCTAAAAAGTCCAATTTATTTTTATGACAATAGAGTTAAATATCATTACATTAGTCTTTTTGCTGCCCATTTTCAGATGACAATACAAATATAAGGATGAAGGCATTGTTAGATTCACTGATTTCTATACACTCAGAGCTGATGCATATTTATAATCCTAATTGTCTAGAAAAATAAATATTGTGAACATAATCTTTTCCCAAAAAAACAACAAATGAAAAGGGTATATAAAGTGAGCCCCATAAAAACTAAGAAACAATCAGTTCTACTCCATCCTGCAGCTTTTTCACAAGCAAGACTATCGTTTTATACAGGGCTCTTTAGCTATCCCTTAGCTAACAACGCATCCATTTTCTCTGTTTTGCCTCTTCTGCAGCATGTTCAGTAAAGCTTCTAAGTTTGGGGATAGGAGGGAGATGCCTACATGTTTTAACAAGGCCTAATGCATTTTTTTTTTCAGCGTAGAAGAGGAATTGGTTTCAGAATACAGCTATGAGTCCACTATTTCGGCCTGTCAGAAGAAGCTCTCATTTAGAAATTCTGAAGAAATACCTAGTAAACAGAGTTGCCACTGGTGATTCACTGGCAGCCAAAGTGCTGGCAGGGATTAAAACAAAACAATAGGAATATTACACCGGAATTAGTAAACTGGGGGATGCTGTCAGGTGGAGGCTTCTAAAAGCATCAAGAAAGTAGGAAAAGTTCCTTTTCCAAGCCATCTCTCCTACCTTTAACAATTACTTATGCTGAGAAACTGAAAACAGATCAGAGATCTCACCTCCCCAACAACAGATAATATTTATTGTTCTGGATTACTACAGCAGAAAAGGGTACAGCTTGATGAGGAGATAGTGAAATGTCACTGACACTGCAACACAAAGATTCTGCTTTTATTATTACTTATGCTGGCTGTTCCCCTCTTCAAATTGTAAACCTTGGCCCCATCCTGGCTGCTGTGCCGTAAGTAAGCATAACTATAGTACCATAGGATGTTGTGTACAGGGAAATGTCACATCAATCTATTATAGCAGCTGCCCTGCACATCACTTGACTACTGGGTGTGGCTTCCCTGCTTCCTTGGCCACCTGCTCACTCTGTTCATGATGCTTATCTGCCATTCATCTGGTCCATGCCAGACAGGGGCATTTCCTGCCATCTCCTGGCTAATGCATGCTTGATTTTGACCTGCAGTGTCACCAGCCAACCAACAGCTTGTTGTTTGTACCTCCTTCCCCAAATATATAATTATTGCTCAAAATGCCCTGGAGAAAATTTTTAGTTGGGTTGCTTACTGAAGAAACTCTCCATCAGATTGAGGCACATGCATTACAACCTATGATCTTTGGAAACAGGGATCTTATTACATAGAAGACATTTCACACTATTAAAACACTGAATTTCAGAATCATAGCAATATAAAAATACAGCTAAAGAAGCAGCTGTGAGTCGTTAAATCCAAAGATAACTCCATAAAAAACTTTAGAACAATTTTTCACCACACTTATTTTTAGCATTTTTTAATCATCTGACCCTATATAAATGTATTTTACATGGTTTTACATGTATTACACATAGCTAGGGAAAAACTATATGGCAAGCTAACTGAGCATGCATAGCAGGTTTTAAAAGAAAGAAACCTAAAATAACCAGAATAAATCAGGCCATTCTGATTTTCCACTATTACTGTGTGCTTGCTGCCCATTCCCTTTCTGTATGCCATTATAACTCTGACTAGACACCACATTGAAAATTCTGAGTGAACATCCCTGAATTCTAATAAATTATTAGTAGCAAAAATGCTGCCTATAGAAGAGTTTGATTATTCTTTTCACAAGGAATTTGTAATCCAGACAAACATCCAGGAACTACAAAGCAGAAATATCAAGGGCAGGTTTCTTACTAGTTTTTCTTGAATTCATTTCAAGAGCCCTTTCTATGAGTTTTTTTTTCTGGAAAACAGGAAAGGAAGTAGAAGTAAATCACAGGAAGATATGCTAGACAAAATGTTTAAGTTTTGTAAATACAGAAAAGTGTGAAGTGTGAATATAATTTCCTTTTGGTTTTTGGTTTGGTTTTTTTTGTTGTTTTTTTTTTTTTACCTCATTCTACAATTACACAGATACTTTCTCTCTTAAGAATACATCACATTAAATATACCTCATGAAAGTAACATCTGTAGCTAAAAAAGCAGAATATGCTGGAAGTGATAGAGTGAAAAGTGAATCCTTCATTGTATCAGGAAAGCAGGCACTGCAGGCTCAATAGCTCTCAGATATATCCTGTTCCTGTTGGATTTACAGTGCATCACGCATTTGCTTTAGAGGACCCTCAGGTAAAAACAGTCAAAAAGTCAACAAACAGGGCAAATGCCTCTATCCACAACGGCTTTTAAGGATGAACTAGAATAACATCCCTGTTTCTTACAGCAAGATGACTCCCAACCAGAAACCACATATCATTAACAGATAGATACAGTTATCAAATAGTTCATAGAAAATGCAGCTTACAAAAAAGTAAATAATGGGTAGGCTTTTCTGAATAATATCCTTATTCTAGAAGAATGAAGCACTTAAATACTATTTAATTTTTAAAAAGTGTTTAGCACCTTAGTCTTTCCTCTCTTTAGGATGTGGAATACCATTAAACTGGTAATGAAAGCCTTCAGTAAATTAAAGAAACACTTAAAACTATATGGGTTAAAAATGTTAAGCATCTCATACTGTACTCTATGTGCCAATCTGCTTCTAACAACTGCAATATAAGCAACAGGGATGTATCACATTAAAAATATTGGTCCCCTATGTGTTGTTTCCTTCTTGGGTGTGTAATCTTGATGACATTTTGGTTTTGATTGTTCAGACAGTTGTAGCATCAACTTATACTGCTTTTTTGAAGAATGAGAGGAATGAAGTTAAAGGATCTCCTTCCACTTCCAGATTTCCTGGACAACAAGTCACTATCAAGCAGATTTTTTTTCTCAGTATCTATGAGAATTTTTTACTAACTTTGTGACAGTTTAGCAATTAAAATATCATTGTTTCTACCATTGGGAAACTACATCATATTACCCAAGACATTGCTTCTCCATTATTGCAATTTCTTGGAAGAATCTTTGATCAGTGGTTCATGGAAAGAGCTCACGATCTTACTGGAGTTAACTTCTAACCTTTTATGCAGACATTGGATATCCCCATTAACCCTGGGAGAAACAAAGGTTGAAATGGTCTAGCTGCTACTGCAGCGTTAAGAGTCACCAAAAAAACGAATAACAGGAAAAAGGATACAAGTCACTCTCACCGCCTATAGTGCTCATCATGTTTCAGTGATGAGCTTATTTGCCCTGCAATGCATGACTGTTAAAAAGCTCCACATGCATTTGAGTGAAGAGATCAAACAATACCTCTCTGTACCAAGAGCCAAATGCAAAGTGGAAAGGAGGTTGCTCTGCTAGGTAGGTGACAAAGTGTCACAGCCTCTGTAGTCAGCTAGGACTCAAAGATATAAATATGCCCTTTCAATAGCATGTGCAAATCCCTATTGATTTCTAAAGCAGCAGGAAAATAAGACAGGGGAGGCTGCCAAAAATAACATCCAGTCTCCTTACAGCTATATCTCATCTTATCCTCTTTTTTTTTTTTTTATTTTAAGTTCTATGAAGTAATGCTTATGTTTTACTGTGTAACTTTTAAGGTAATTCCAAAATTCTGATAGTTAAGTGGTCCTCAACCACTGTATGAACTATGACACTAACCTTAGGGTGAAGAAAAAGAAAGAATCAGTTAAACAACTTGGGCTGCACTAATATTCCTCACATCAAATCTAAGTGTCAAGAAAATGCATCAAAGCTTTGGTCTTTCTAATACCTATGTGTAATAATATCACAAGTGCAGAAAAAGAAACACTTGATTTTTGTGTTCCAACAGCCTTTTGAGTCAGAAGTGAATTCATCCACCAAATTCCCAAAATATACACGAACAACCTGAACATTAGTAGGGATTCACACCCAGAGTTTATAGTTGATATAAAGTAGTAGAAAAACATCTTAAAACTTGCATCTCTATTTCCTTAGGAATTTGCATGTATTAAAATACGTAGTTCAGTCTAGATGCAAGCTGTAGATGATAATGGGAAATTCTGTATTTCCTTTGGCCTGTACCATTTCACTGGTTACACATACAAAAAAGTATTTCATTCACAGTACACGTGGTAAATTGTATTATCCACATCAGCATTAAAACAGCTAAACTGGTCTTTCCTCACTTTTGGAGAATCTCATGCAGAAATATTTCAATAAAAAGGTGTTTCAACTTAAAATGCATAGGAGAGCTCCTCTAATAGACAAAACACGCACATTAGTCAGGACTAGATTCACTGAAATCAGCTCCATTTAATCTAAGCACTGAATAAATGGCATGCCTGATCTGTTCAAATAGCAAGTTGGAGGGTAAGCAAGAGACTAGGCACAGCTATTTCCAGTTGGAACAATTATTAATGGAAATCTTTCATTGTGCAGTTGTTTTTCTGCCCCATATAGGGCTCCAGAAGTAGTTTGACTGCTGACCTCTCTTTTACAAGTCATATAATAAAAAAAATTAAAATTAATATTATATAGCACTTGCTCTTGTGGATTTCCCAAGGCTGGACTAAGCCTCATATTAATATGTGGTGAGTTTTTACTGGAATGTATCAAACTAACAGATCACAGTAAACCAAATCAAGCATAATTTTCCCAGCTGCATTGTAAAATGGGATATCAGACACTTTGGTTAACTTGAAATCATACAACTGTAGCACAATATAGGTCAGAAGTCTTCTAGACTGACCCACTGCTCTAAGTGGGGCCAATACAGAGCAGGTTACAGCAACTTACAGTGTCTGAGCAACTTTTTAAAGTTCATTTAATACAAGTGAATAAAAAAAGGGGTAGGGGAAGAGTGAGTCTGAAAGCTACCTGCATTTTAGTAAACAGTTATGGCTGGCAATAACAAATGAGTTTTCAGTGGGTATCATTCACTACTGTATCAAGGTGACAAAAAAAGGAAGATACTAATAGCTAGCAAAAATGAAAACAGAGCTTTAAGGAAACCAAAAAATGTCATTATTAGTTCTCAGATGGAGCCGGTGATACTGTGATATCATCCCCTTCCATTTGAACCAGATATGCCCTGTACTTCACTATAAAGTAGGTAAAGTCAGGCAGAAGCTCATAGGATATGCACAGTAAAGATAAAACTGTTTCTGATCCATGTTTGTGTCACTCTCACAGAGAGTCCCGAAAGACTCATTCAGAAACTTGAAGACAGAATTCAACCATCCAGTTTTTAAACCAGTTTGCATTAACTTGTATATATTTAACCTCAGAATTTGAGAGGAGTTTAATCTCATTCATACTCTTTACAAAATCCCTAGGGAAATCTATCATTTAGAAAAGATTCTCAATTAAAGGAGTAAAACAAAACTGCTGAATGAAGTGCAGGAAAATAAAAAATTCTCAATGTTTCAAGAAGGAATTATGGTTTTCTATGCCATTATCCATTTGTTTGATGGCATTGTTCTTAAATCTGTATCCCTGGCACACAGCTTTCAGGAATACTGGAAAGCTCCTTACAACCTTGGGCTACTCATGCTGTGGTTTTTATCACTGTCTGGCTAGTGTAGTTGAAGAATGGAGAAACAGACCTATTGAGCCTCAAGAAATTAGAGATAACAATAAGAACAATAATTTCTTGGAAAAACTCAAAAAGCTTAGAGATTTAGCTTCAAAAAGAACCCAGCATGGAAGTAATGATGGAAAAAATATCTAGCTACTGTCACTATTATGTTTTGGAATCTTCTTTACTCATTCTTCTTCATTTAAAGGTCTAGTGTGATATCCAAGATCCCATTCCTATCCTTCACAGATCATTTTGAAAGAATTTTTTTTTGTTGATTTTCTGCACAGTGATGTTCAGGCCAAATTATTATTATTTATGATGCTGCTAAAAAAACTATTACAAATACTCGTATTTTACTTGGACCATAGGGCAGTGTGCAAAATGGTATTCTGCAAAAGCAAAATTGCTATTGCTTCTTTCAAGTAAATGGGCAAATCTAGCTTCTACCTTGGGGTACAGCTATATGAAGAATTTGCCATACTAATGGCTACAGGTCCAAGTAAGATTATGAAGGGCAAAATTTATCGCTGGCAGCTGAAAATATTACAGATTTTTGCAAGTTCATCTGCAACACAACTAAGCCTGAGCAAAATGTGGCCCAAAGTTATCTAACAAACGTCACATACATTTTCTTCTTGTATTAAAAATTAATCTAATTTTCAGGAGCACCCGATAAGCTCTGTGCTAGTTGAAGTACAGGAAACCACAGGCAAGAGATGTGAACAGCCTAGGAATGCAGGGTGCTTCTCATTCTCAGGCTTTCCTGTCATCAGCTGTCACACAAGGAATGGATAGAAGCTAGTGCCAGTGAATCTGCCATCATTGTGACAGGAAATCTGGCTTCTAGGACAGCCTAACAGCCCTCCTCTGTTATTCGTGACCTAAACGTTACTATTTACTTAGAGCAAAAACTTTGATCTGTTAAGTCTTTAAAACTCATCAAACCAACCCCCAGAGCTCAGTTACATTCAGGAGGTAGCCAGTTTTTTTTGAAATATATATACACACACACACACCATGCCTCTGATTTCTACTTGGAAACTAAAGCAGTCCTCTCAAGAGATCCCTACCGATGTGTTCTCAGGGATTATGCTAGCTCATTGTGGTTTTAAACAGAAGTTAAATTTAAGCTTCCTTCCTCCTCAGCAGCAAATACCTTATGCTGGCTTATAAACCACTCTAGTAAGACAGACCTCTTCCAAGAAAGGGGAAGGAATTTTAGAATAAGATAAAGTGAATACGCTACTCCACAAGAGGTTTAAAAGATGGAAGTTCTCATGTTCTTCTCCTAATGTTATATTTACTGAGTAAACGCACTGCACTCATAATGCACTTACAAAAGTAGGCAACATGATTATGAAAACAGCTACTGTTTCCTCATATCAACTATCTTGTTATCCCCTAACTTGCAACCTGGTGAAGTTACACCATTGCCATTCTGCTCTGATCTGCCATAAGGTGGAGCCTCGATAACATGGTCCTAAACTGCTTAATGATCTGAGTTCAGTTGTGCCAGATCAGTGGATAGTAAGGCGGTTTTGTCCATCAGAGGGAGAAAACCTGTCTGTGGGTGGATTTAAGAAGATCAATATATACTAATATAATTCAAGAAATGGCACATCTGAGCTGGGGGACAACTAAATTAGACACAGAATGACAGATAAAAAGGAATCAAACACAGTTCTAAAATTAGAAGTGATTTCTGGGAGAAAACAAAGCAAAACAAAACCAAACATATTAAGAAAAAACAACTAAAAAGGTCTGTCATACACCCCACAACAGCTGAACTAACTACCTGGGTGAAAAGTAAGAAAAAATTAAGAAAATTGTAACTTAGAAATAAAAATTAGGCTTGTACACTTACTACAAACAATCAGTAGCTAAAAGAGTTATTTTTGCAAAATTGTTTTCAAGCTTTTCACTTCTTTATTGTTTGTTTGTTTGTTTTTTATCTTTTCACATATTACCTGAGGCAGAACAGTGTAAAGGAAATACACAGAAAACCTATCAGGAATCTCCGCTATTCATAAGCACAAAAAGTTGCATAGATTGGAAATGGAGAAAAGGCTTCCTTTCTTAGCTCCACTTCTGACCCTTCTTTAGTATCTTCCAAATCTTACCAAATCTTTCATTGCACAATGGCCATTAAAAGCCCACTGAAAACAGTGGAATTTCACTTAATCTATGCTGTTGTCTTGACTATCAGCATATGACTTTCCAAGGAGCAGGATGAAACAATTGACTTGATTTGTAAGAAAGACAATATTTTCTACACTTTCATAGCTGCCACTGCAGCCATAGATTTGTAAGTAGTGCACAATTCCTTTGAAGAATGTCTACAACACCCATTTTTTGATTTGGGTTATACTGAACCCTGTGGGCCCTGAGAAAAAAATATGAGGGACAAGTAAACATATAGCAACAGAGAAGTATGCTACTTCTTAAACAACACTCACTAGCAGCTGACGTGCACTGAATTTCGTTGAATAAAACCTCCTAATGCCCGATTCCTTGTTCCTCCCAAAAATCCACTAGAACATCTGCAGACAAAGAGGCTCTAGTGCCAGCTCTGAGGAATTTACCTAGAAGCAATCTATATGCTATAAACCACCAACATGTGCAGTGGTTGTGCTCTCCTTAAGCATTTGCAAAGATCTCTGCAGCGAGACACTTCTTGCACTAACATTTAACTGTCTTTAAATTTAAAAAGGTTGTTATTTTTAGTTACAGTCTGTAGAATCCTGTGCCATATTTCTGCAGCAACTTAATCTTTCATTAGTCATGGAGATTAAAGCACACAATTAGCTTTTTTGACACTTCTGACTGTGCTAAATAAAATCTTAAAGTATTTCCCAATGATAATGCCTCCTACCTAAGAGATCTTTTAGAAAATTTGCATATTATGAAAAAGAATGGAGCCCTAATCTGTTTCATGGACAGTCCACCAAATGAAAGAATAATGCCAGAGGAAGAGTCTCCATAGAAAATTAACAGTTGTGCATTAATTCGTACTTAGAGTGCTCCAGAGTCCCAGTTCTGTGATCTTTTCTAACATGAAAAGTGCCCACCATAGCTATTGCAGAGAAATCCCTCAGAAATATGCTGGAGTATCTCTGCACATTATAAAATGCCCTTTGAACACAAACAGGGAAAAAAACCGCTTCCTCCCTTAAACATCCCTACGTGACACACAGCAGCACCTTCTTCCATCCTGGCTAGACCCCATAGTTCAGATAAATCTAGTATCTTTCTTTGAGTAGTAGCAGGTATGAAGTGGGCAAATGAAGGTACATAAAACCTTAAAGAAAATCCTTATGATAAAATCTTGAAGCTGTTTCTGGAGTGCATGAGCTAGAGGCTTCAAATACCATGAGGCTAGGGAAGATAAGACAATCAATGGTGAATATATGAAATCATAGTCATGGAAGGACAATATTTGCCAGATTTTCACAACTGGATCACTGTGGCTTTCATTGCAGAGAAGAAAACAATTCAATCAAAGCCCTTCACACAGTTCAGCTGCTATTCTAGGATTAGAAAAGTATCTTCAGAGCTTGACTAAATCAATTTTAATATAATTAAAAACTTTCTATCACTGAGACTAGCTGGTAATATCTCTTTGAATGAGTCACACAGATTAGCCTGGATTGTTTGTTAATATGGGGAAACAGTGTATTTGACTCTGCTCTCATTCATGCATAGTCATGTTGGGATGCATTATAGGTTGTATTGTCCCTAGGTTCATTGCACAGAAAATGAGAAAGGTTTTTAATGGTAGATATGGGAATATAAGGGCTAGTGTGTTCATGGGGAGACAAACTGCTAGTGTCTTAAACAGGAAAATTGCTAGGAGAGGAGCTATCATTTTTTGTTTGTGTAGAGACTCTAGTTCAGATATACTGATTTTTTTTTTTTTTGTATTTTCCTTAAAATTTTCCATCTGCTTCTGAGTGGAATTTTGGGTTTTGTGGTAAATGCTTTGGGGTTTTGATGGGGTGATTTAGTGGTGTTTGGTTTGTTTGGTTTTTGGGGTGTTGTTTTGTTAGGGTTTTTTTTTTGGGGGGGAGGTTGGGTAGTTGTTCTTTTAAGCTGACATTTTCTTTCTTTACATCTAAGGATTTTTGGGTGACTGACAGCTGTTAGCTAGGGAAAGGCAAATTTGGGAACTATTGGTCAGGAAAGTTCTTCAGAAAGTCTTAAGTGTTGCCTTTGGTTGGGATTTTATAAAAAGCAAAATACAGAAGATTTGAAAATGCACATCAATAATCATACTGTATTTCATGTTATATTCTGTTCTGCTTTTCTTTTTGATGTTGAAATTTCCTAAGATTCTTTGCATCAAAAGCTATGCCTGTACAGCTTAAACTGAAGAGATTTTTGGTTGAAAGGATGTGAAGATTTGAACTTAAAGGATGAAAGAAGTTAGTTCTTCAAGGATCTAACCCTGCTGCTCAGGCTGATGTTCTGAACTCAGCAGAACTCAAGGTAGGAATAAATATTTTTACATAAGTAAAAGTCTGTGGTTTGGCTTATCAACAGCTACCTTTCTGCTTTATCTGCCTTCTCACACCTTCTGGCTATTCAGCCATCATCCCTGTGCCTAGAACTTTGTCCCTAGAACTGCCCAACCAGGTATCCTAGCTAAATATATTAATTTTCAAAAATAATTTGATTTTGTTGTAGAGAAATGTAATGTAATGTATAGCACAGCTGGTTAGTGCAAGCTTTAACATGTTTTTATTAATTTTCAGATCAGTCATAATAGGAGAAGACTAAAAAAAATCCTAGTTTTCAAATAAATGCATTTTGATAGAAATCAGCAATTCCTCTTTTTCTGTCAAAATTACAAAACAATCTAGCTGATACTATTTTAATCTGTGTGGAAGAAGATAACCAGTGCCATTTTTTTTAGTTTGTTTTTTTTTTCAGGTTGTTTTGTTTTGTTTCTGTTTAATTTCAAATATCATACATATATGAGAGAGACACTCCAGGCTAAGAGTCTTGGCTGCTAGATACACATAGAAATGTTCACATATAAGTCTGAGTCGAAGAATGCTGAAGTCTTTGGGCAAGTTCTGAATAAAGACCAAACTGGCCATAAGCATACAGTTCATATCAAAAAAGACCGTCCCAATCAGTAATATTAGCTGTAGTTGAATATGGTAATGAAATATTCATTTTTCTCTTTGAAAATATTTTATAAGACTGATGCAAAAAAAATTATATTATCAAAAAGGAAATGTAAACATAGAAGCCACAAATTTAGCAACTCTGTTGAATTTTGCATAAGGAACTACAAACAAGCAATAGAGACCAAATAATACAGATAAATCAGAGAAATGAGTAAGCCTGGTTTTGAAAGCAGCTGTTACATCAGATCTGAAATGAGGCTAGGAAAGAAAGTCCTTTATTTCATTTCCTTCCCAAGGTGCTCATGCTGCCCATTATGTAATGTAAATATGTGTCCTTCATCAGGGTGGGCTGATTTCAGAGGACTTCTAATCTGCATATGGACATTTGTTTTCATGAATTCTATCGCATATTTGCAACCTAGAGCAGAAAACTCCCCTATCTCTTGAAACAAGATAGTAATTCACAGAGAAAGTTCAAGGGATGAAGATATATATATATACAGTTCTTAGTTTTTCTCCTATCTGGTGAGTGGGCAAAAAAGGGCACAATCTCCTTTACAATAATTCCAGGTTCTTCATTATGAAACAAAGAATGTGATTCAAACCGCAGGGAGCTCAACCTGAGAGGGCTGCTATTTTAACCAGTTTCTTCTCTCCCAAAGGAAGGTGTACACTCTTATGTAATCTCCCCTGGGTTGCCAAATAAATACAAAGGAGATAACTGGAAAAAGTATGGCAAATGTTAGTGCTGTCATCTCTGGTTTGTGAAACCTGTGTGGCTGATAAGATGAAAACACAGTGAATACTTCTTAAGATATAGTATTTCAAACAATCTTGTGACAGCTTAGAGAAGCCCCCAAGAAGGAGAAAGCATCCTCTTGGGTACACGTGCATTTTGTAACACTCCATAAAGCAAATGAGTTAGGTAAATGGTGAGGGGAGACTGACCATCACAGATGTGCTTGGTAAAACTGATCTCTGTTCATGAAATTACAGTCCTATTAGATAAGAGATCAGGAAGTAAGGACTGTAAGAAAAAAAGTGAGGTAGGAGGCACATCCCACATCTCAAGGACACAAACCACAGACTCAGTTTTCGAGATGGATGCAAGCATGAAGTGAGGATATCAGATCTTCAAGACATGTAGTATGACCAAAGGAGCCATTTTTCATCCAGTATATCTCCTACAGTATTGTTTAAATATTTTAATAAGGTAATTCTTTTTCAAAACTGAAAAGGCAAGATTTTAGTGAATGGAAGGTGAGGGTTACACTAGCTGATTATGGAAGGATTCCTATGAGCTCAGGGAGGGACACTTGCAGAGTCGGTGCTTGAAGCAGCTCTTTCACTCATTGATGTTACTGTTCCATCAGTAAGCTGTAGGAAAGCTACAAAAGCCTGGCTTCCAAAGGAAGAACCTCTAGGAAGTTGTCCAGATACAGAGTGGTGATGACAAGGAACAGTTAAGCTGTTACTAAGAAAAGAAAGCAGACTCCCTGAGTAATATGTAGCAATCTCACATCTGAGTGAGCACAGAAGTGAAATACAAAGGAACTGGAAGTACAGAAGGCTGTTTACACAAATTCAAAGCTAAATTATATCATTATCAATGGTAATGCATATTCAACCAAGAGTACACTTGTGGCAAGGCTTGTCACAGGATGTTTGCAGTCTGAGATGGACGCTCTAGTATAAAGGATCTGGCTGCAGTTCTGGCTGGAAAGCAGAGCTATCTTGAGAAGCAGTGCCTAAACACATGGAGATAGAGACCTGAGCCAGGACCCCCAATCATGTAACTGATCTCTGTTTATACAATTGATTGCTATAGACATGTAAGAATATGTTCTTAGATGATGCTACATGAGAAAAACAGCCATAAGGATACTTTGTCAAAAACTACATAACTTTGTTTTGATCTGTGTAACTCCAGTGCTATTGATCATGTAATCGCATGCTTTTGTAACTATAAGTTTCCTGCAGGCACAGACCTATGCAAATATATGTATGTATATCTATAAAACCATGTAAGTATATAAACAATCTGCTTTGTGCAGATTCCAATAGCACATTTGAAGAAGCCATTGACAAAGGGTAAGTCTACAGAGACTGCAAACACATCCATGAGTTAAAAGGCACAGACAGAGGTGTGTTTCCATCATGTTATGCCACAGTTGTATAAATGAAATGGCCACACTATCTGGGGCTAATTAGGGTTTTAGCCTCCTTCATTCCCCTGGGTAATCAGTGAACAGAGATAAGCACATTCAGGCAATGGTTTGAAATGAAAACCTGTGTTAATTGTGTTAGTCTCACTGGAGAAGCCACAGGCAATAGCTAGAGAGCCCAGGGATATCAGCCTTATCAGCAACTGAGGTGGCTAGCACTTAGTATCTCAGTCATATATTTGATATTGAGGATGAAAATACCTGCCCCACCTTCACGTTTCATAGACTTAGCACAGCAAACAGGGCATGCTGGCATGAAATAATCATCAGTGTGGAATTATAATAGGTCAAACAAAAGGAATGCGTTCTTTATTCTTCCATGAGTTCATAGTGGATTTAGACAAGAAATAGTAAAAGTGCAAAATTATATGCTTTAAAGGCCTGAAGTTAACAGATTTCCTAATTGAAAATGCAGTGCAGGTTACTTCCCAGAGACAGAAGGAATGCTCCTTGTGCAATTCATTGAGTGCCCAGCTAAAGTTTGATAATCATTAGGGACAATAAATAAATAAATAAATAAGTGCTGATCTTACAGCTCATTTTCCTAGCAAGTTTGAAGATGGCCATAGAAATGACAGCATATTTTTAGAACCAGAAAAATGTTGAGTAAGTCTGTTTCTGTGGATAGTTGATCATCTCAATGAAAACAGTAGCTCATCATATTTCTGGAACACAAAAGAAACAACCTGGGTAACCTGAGTACTTTAAATACTTCAGTTAGACTGTACACAGTTAACCTAGATTTAAAATTCATACTAAAATTGTACTATGCAGTGAAAAGCCTTAGGTTCCAAACATTTACTTTTCTGGTGTGTCTGCAAAAATAACGGCTTTTCAAAGGCTTTAATGGCTATCTAATTTCTTTTAACCTGGAGTGGGGTTTTTTGCCTATATTTTATAAGTTCCTGTTTGCATACTCCAATATGGTTTATCATACTCACACCTTCAAAAAAATATAAAATAATAAATCCAGATAGCTATGATTGATAATATCAGTAGGTAACCAACATCTAGGGAAAGCCTCAGCATCAAGGCAAATAGCATGGAACAAGAGGACCTGCATCCAAGAGTTATTAGCACAGTGATACCAGAAACAAAAGAAAGCCTTTGAATGATTCACTAGATCTATTCATCAAATAATTTAAGAAAAATGTAGACTCAATACTGTTTAGGTATTTTATGTCTCTGTTGAGTAGAATAAGAATTGTGACAGATACTTGATAATGGCATGCTAATTTTAACAAGTTTGTTGTTTTTCCTGATAAGGCTTTTTATGTGCTTTTTTGATAAGCATGCACAATGTTTCACTAAAGTGTTTTCAGGCATAAAATTTATTATTACAATGGTCACTGAATGCAAACCAGATTTAATATCAGAGTTAGACACTTCCCATAATGTTTATGTTTGTGTGTTCACTTTACACTCTTCCATGTAAGGAAGCATGAGGTTCATTCAGGGTGTTGCCAAGGATTTTACAGACTCTTTGGAGAAGAGAAGCAGATGGTCTCAGAAAGATGAGCACTTCAAACATCGCAGTAGATTTGTGAAACAGACCTACAGCTGCCTGAGGATATGCTTCGGAATTTTAAAAGGTTATTAACTGAACTACCACAAGCTGGGAAAATAACTCAAAAGTAGATGCAATCACTAATTGCTCACTTGAACTTTGCCTATGAAGTTATTTCAGCAGGAAGAATATTTTTATGCTGGCTGACTCTAAACAAAAGTTAAAAAAGGACATAATTTTGTAAGATTAACAAGGCAATTAGAGCTGGTGCTGCTTGAAATTCTCTATGAATGCTGTACATTTCAATGCATTAGGTGACAGCGACTGCACAGATACATCATACGTGGAACATTTTTGTCTGAGAATTGATAATGACAAACACAATTGTTCATTTTTGTTCACACACAGTTGTTTTTGTTCACACACAGTTAGGAGGAACCATAAATACCAAAACAGCTTTCAAATAATCCATAGAAGCTGAACTTTAGTTCTCCCATTGGACAGAAAGCATCCTCATGCATATAAAAGCTACACAAGTAGTGTGAAAACTATAACCTACCACAGATAATAAAAGACTGCATCTTAACAAGGTATAGTAAAGCTATCTCCAAATTAAAACAGAAAAATAAAGCAAAACAAAGTCATCGCTAAGTTCTGACAGATAACCAAACCAAACCTTTAGTCTGTAAGAGAACTGAAGTATTTGCAATGGAAAAGTAACCAGATAGAACAGGCTGAAACGTCAGCTATGCCATTTGAGAATGCACAAAAGCATCAAAAAATATTAGTGTAATCAACTGCAGTGTAAAAGTCAATCCAATGGATTTCGGATCTATTCTGCTGAAATACTTAGAGGAAAAACAAAAAAAAAAAAAAGAAAAGTAAAGTTAAGAACTTTACATTTTCTACCACTGCAAGAGCTGTAAAACTAAAAGAAATCTGTTACTATGAGGCAACATCAGCATGTATGAAGCATTACATATCCCTCAAAGCAAATACATAGGAACATACAGAATAAACATTTTGTAGGCTGCCAGTAGTGTTAAAATACAAAGCAGACAAGTGTCTCATTGCCTAAGCAAAACCGTGTGTTGGTTGTAAAGAGGAGTATACACATGCATACTCTGCAGCCAACACACAGCTGCTCAGAAACACCAGCAATAGAAGATTCTCTGAAAAATGGATTTGTTGCCAAGTTGTTCAGAACCATCCTATGGCAGTAACATGAAGAGTTATCTTCATGGGATGAAAAGAGAACCATGGTTTGTTCTGTGTAGCTACTAAAGTAAGATTTGCTCAAGAGGACTATTAAGTGGACAAAAATAAAAATGCCTACACTTTAGCAGGCATGTCACCATGTCATTCAGACTAGAAACAAACTGCTCACCTTTCGTTAATCTGCAGCTTAGAAGCTTTATGAATTCTCCCAGCAAGAGGCTATCAAGCTATGTGTGATGATTGTGATTGTCCAAATATGAATTGAAAAATATTTTCCAAAGTAAGTTTATAAATACATGTAAATAGCAGAAAATATAACCAGAAAATACAGAAAATTAGGAATTTTGTTATAAACCATTTAAAAATAGAGAACTTTAAAAATTATTCTAACTGAAAATTCAGCTGGTTGCCATAGCCACTATGCTACGGTTCCAAGGTGCACATCAGAGCATTTTTGATATTAGGGAATTTATTTCCTTTTACCATGCAAAAATACATGCAGAGAAAAGCTCCAGGATAACACTGTTCTTGTTTGTATTTCCAAAAATACTCTAAAATCTGCACGTTAAGGCTATTAATTTAAACACTTGGAGCTTTCCCCAATGTGAGCACTAAAACATGTGCCATTTCTACTGATTTCCTTTTCAGCCTGAGATGAAATATTTGTAGGTACAATACCTAGAGCATTTTCCTGCCTGTACTTATTCCCCTGCCCAGGACTCCCAGACTTTCCTAAGGAATGTTTTAAAAAAAATCTAGTATTTCTTCTATTTACCCTTCATAATGTCTATTTGTCTTCATGTGGAATTGCAGATGTATGTTCATTTTGCCACATTATGATGACAGTTTTTACTATGTAGCCCAATCTTCTAATCATCCCTGAGAGTCCTTCCCCCACCCCCCATTTTACACACTAAACTGATTGATCTGTATTTCAAGCAGAAAAATCAGAATTATGCTTCCCATTAAAGTCACCCTGACTGTTTCTGTTTGCAATGAGGTACCTATATAAACAGCTGAGCTATATTTTGTGCCGTGGTTTCACAAAAGAATACCTTACAAATTATTTAACCTTAGTATTTTTGATCTCCATCCAGCTAGTTTCCTTGCTTGCCACCTGAATCAGTATAAGTATTAAGTTACGTGTGCATGCATCTCACACAACACATTTATACATTCCAAAAAGCAAAAATATCTCCCTTCAGTGTTTCCCTTTCTGTGGCAGTGTTGTTCCTTCTGTTGGTGTGGACCAAGGATCTTTATAACACCTTTAACAGGAAGATCTACCAAAAGAAATGTTCCAGTACTTCCACTTTTGATAAGCTGGCCAAGACTCTAGGCTGTTGCTGGCACAGATATAATCCCTGACTGAGCATTACAAGTACACTAAGCAATTTTTCCTCCAGGATCAGATGAGTCAACTGCTGCTTGGCCTGACAGGAGCTCAGCATTGGCAGCTTCATAAAGAACTAGGAAACACACTCTTCAGCACAATTTATATTCCAAATGGGAACGTAAATACGGCAGCAAAGCCCATCAGGCTTTTTGTCCTTCATGAAATCATCTTATTTGTGATGATGAGATTATGCATAAAGATTAAGTGCCATATTTTGCAGACTCTTGCTCGCCCTGTAGTAGCTTTTAGATGCATGTTTCCATTGCTCAGGGATGACGTGCCACTGGGGGTTCACAAACCAGGGTATTATTTTATTAAATGCTGAAAGCAATGCATATTTATTATGTTTATGTAAGCAAACAATAATTTACATTTTTAGAGCAAAAGACCTACAGAGTACGACATGGCTTTGCCTCTGTTACTCTTCAACTTCACTTATTTAAAAAGAAAATAGAGAAAAACAACTGAAATCCTGGATGCTGTTCTGATACTGACCAGTTATGCTGCAAAAGGGAAACATTTATTTTCTGGAGTTTGGAGCCACTGGGGGTCCTCAATTCTCTGCCTCCCAAACAGCCCTGCCAAGTGTTGGGCTGGGCTGTGCCCAGTGTAGTCAGCCATTAACATTATTTGCCTTTCACACCATCAGATCAAAATAAAAAGAGAAACAAAACTTGCTACACCAAAATTTAGGTAAACACTCACAGTTTTGGGTTTTCTAAAAGTATTCTTAGCCTGTTTCTTTACATCCTTTAGAGCACATACTTAATACTGTGGTGTAAACCTTGAGCACACTAGAATCTGTATTAATAAATCCACCAAAGTTATATACTAAAAAGTCAGTTCCTGTGTAAGAAATTGATTATTTGTATTCAGAACTGCATACTTCATATGAACTAAATTCTGCTCACTAGATTTTGTTTTAAAACACTCTTCAAAGCAAAACTGTTTTTTTACAGTCAACTCCATTTAACTGAACGGATACAGATATTGGAAACATTGAATCTATTCAAGGCTCACTGTGCTTCCTTTGAAACAATGTATTTTCAAAACTGTGACATAATACATGTGACAAAAACTAGTAATGCAAAGATTTATGCACTATTTATGCTAAATCTATTCTCAGACTGAAGATTTGTTGCCAATATTTTTCTCAGCTAACCAACTGCCAATTTATTTTCCATCTGTATATTTTCTTTTTCACTGAAATGCCAAGTAACAGGTAACAAATATATCCACCTGACTATAGTCCCTCACCACACCATTGCCAGTATCATTACATTATGGAAGTACAAGTATCTGAAGGTCAGAAGTCGCACAACAATTCACTGAAATACAGCTTTGCTGAAAACATTGATAATTTCCATCCCTCCATTTTCCAGTCATCAGCAACAAGACTGCAATAGTTTTATGTATTGTTTTATTAAAAAGTCATTACCAAGCATACTATGCAATGGTATTTGGTTCACATTTAAATGTGACATACTAGTACCTATATAAACAAACTACTATTATGAATCTACCATAAGAGAATATAGCTCTGTGCAGTATATTTTGATATAAACTTTGGAAAATATAGGAAAACTAGTATCAGAAATACTCCTGAAATATCTCAGGAACTCAGGCAATGGGGGGCAACAAGAGAAGCTTACAGTTGCCTTGCTCCCTAAGGAGACTTGGAGCAGAGGTGGCAGTTGATCTGCGTCAAATTCTGATTTTTTCTAGAAATAAGCTATCTATGTTAGGACTACAGTAGGTATAGACTGCTCCATCTTCTATGCAGGTTTAGTTGAGAGGGCTTCCAAGGAATGAGTCACCAAATACAGACCCTGTGCTGTTCTTCCTAAGCATCTTGGAACTGCTGGGAGTAGCTGGTGTAGGAGGCAGCCCACCAGGCTACAGGTACATCTGACTTGACCTTGTAATACTTTCTCACATCCTTAACAAATGGAGAGCCAGAGCTGGTACAGCACCCCAAACAGCCTCCTGTGCCTGCACAGTGGTGCAGACAGCTGCACAGCTCAAAGGAGCCACATCCCTCTACATAGGGACTGTGTTGGGGCAGCTCGTATCAGCACATCACACTAACCACATGCTGCTCTCAGACCTCCAAATGCTCAGCAGCATTAGTAGTGCTCATCATGGGCTGGTATCACTCTGCACATCAGTTATCAAACCTTCCTGACACTCCTGCTCTTGTACCTTACTAGTCTCAGGTTATTAGGCTGCTATTGGGTTAAAACTATGCTAATAGGCCCATCTGGAATGGATAGATTGTGCCCATCTGGAGCATTGAGAATACGCTTACACTTAGCCCCATCAGCACAGCAGAGGTATTTCAGAATATATGAAACCATCAGCAAGGCTGATTAGCCATACTCTGTACCATAACAAGATGGCTGTGTTGCTTCTAGAGCCCTGGCAGCTACAATGATGTATTCAGTGTGCTGTATCTCAGGCATGAAAAATCTGAAATCCATCTAATTGAAGAATGGCCTTGTAAATTCTGCTGTTCCTTATTTTTTCAGCCTTCAAAGAAAATATTTTACCGCAATATTCCACGCTGCTCCCATCTTGCTACCACTTAACACATACTAAACCACTGCTGATGGTGCAAAATATAGTGAATGTGTCTGATAGCTCATTAATAAACATTATGAGACAAAAGAAAACCTCAAAACTATTAATGGTTTCCAGTAACATTTAAATACAATGCAAGTGTCAATGTCATGTTTCCATTAGATCCTTCCAAACTCTTAATAGCCTGCACAGAAAGATGGTAAAGACATAGCAAAGCAGTAACAGTATGCTGCATTCAGCACAAACCACACTTCAGCTTATAGAGAGGTAATAAGAAGACCAAAGCTTGGCTATGAGTTAGTATGGACTCTCTGAGCATTGTGTCTTGTGGACCCATTAGGTGATTTCACAGTTTCCTTGCTTTTTTCTTATGATGGTTCTTGCACTAGGTCTCTCAGACTCTGAATTCCTTCTTCCTCAAAACACCCTTCACAATGTTAATGACTCTAAGCTTCTCAGGATCCTACTGTCCAAAATAAAACAGTCATTTAAAAGCAATTCCATTTGAGAAGTATTTAGTTCTGAGACAAAAACTCTAAATGATTAAACAGATTTTTGCAAATACATGTTTAATTTCTGGGAGTTCAGTTATTTTACAAGACAACTTATAGTCTTTTTTTGTTGTTGTTGTTGTTCTGTTCTTGAAGTAAATGAAGTCCAAGTAGGAGACGCCGCATCTTCAAATTAACATGGATGATGGACAACAGACTGTGGTAACAATTTAGTGCTAATGTCAGAAGCAAGCTACCAACAGATAAATAATGATGCTCATGTAACAGCCAGGCACCTGAAATATGCCCTGCTCAATGCACTACAAAGATAGATTTTCTGAACTGTCCCATTCAATTATTCTTCCCTTGTTTCTTGTTTCCCAGCAGATAATTGGATTTTAAGAGAAGGCATCTCCGATTTCCAGGGCTTCATTTCTCTTGGGGTGTTAGTCAATGAGAAAATGAACATGAGCCAGCAGTGTGCGCTTACAGCCCAGAAAGCCAACCGTATCCTGGGCTGTATCAAAAGGAGCGTGACCAGCAGGTCAAAGGAGGTGATCCTGCCCCTCTGCTCTCGTGAGACCTCACTTGGAGTATTGTGTGCAGTTCTGGTGTCCTCAATATAAAAAGGACATGGTACTGTTAGAACAAGTACAGAGGAGGGCCACGAGGATAATCAGGGGACTGGAGCACCTCCCGTATGAAGACAGGCTGAGAAAGTTGGGGCTGTTCAGCCTGGAGAAGAGAAGGCTGCGTGGAGACCTCATAGCAGCCTTCCAGTATCTGAAGGGGGCCTACAGGGATGCTGGGGAGGGACTATTCATTAGGGACTGTAGTGATAGAACAAGGGGTAACGGGTTGAAACTTAAACAGCAGAGGTTTAGACTTGATATAAGGAAGAAATTCTTTCTTGTTAGGGTGGTGAGGTACTGGAATTGGTTGCCCAGGGAGGTAGTGAATGCTCCATCCCTGTCAGTGTTCAAGGCCAGGTTGGATGAAGCCTTGGGTGATATATTTTAGTTTGGGGTGTCCCTGCCCATGGCAGATTGGGTTGGAACTAGATGATCTTGAGGTCCTTTCCAATCCTAACTATTCTATGATTCTCTTTTCCTTCCAATTTCATATAGACACTTCTCCCAAAGTCCTACACAGAATCAGCCAAAGTCTACCTAAACTTCTAAAACCTTAGAAAGAGTGAGGGACTTTTCCTGCTAGGTGCCAAGGGATGTTTCTGGTGTGCTGAGGACATCACTGTTACCGGTGCTGAACAATTTGCAGGAATACAGGACTCCCCATAATCAGTATGTCAATAAGAATAAAACAGGATTTAGCTGAGGGAAAGGAATTTAAATATTACTGAAACACATATTCAAAGTGAGAGCAAGAAACTAGTGACTCTTTCTATCCCAATATTAAGACTATTATTCAGAATGTATTCCTGTTAACAGCCTTCCTTCTGTAACAAAAGAAGGTATTATGACACACTGTAGGACAGTATATACATTTTATTAAAAACTGCTAGAGAAATTTCTCTCCTCAAGACTCATAAAGTGCATATTGCTTGGCTGTTTTCAGTGACTTTTTATTGTTGTTTGTTCAGTTTTTCTCTTTTTAGTAGAAAATAAGTGCTTGTAACAACTTAAAGAAAGATCTGAGTTGACTATGATGCCTTACTACATCTTGGGTGGACAGGAGGTACTCATTTAACTACCTTCTGAAAGACTGAATTACCAATTATTCCTCATTTGAAGACAAAGTCTTGCTGTCAGCCTAGAAAAGCTATACTCATAAAACATTCTGGGCAATTCTCTCTCAGCATGTGCTTCCCCATCAACTGAACAAACTGAGCACACTCTAGTTATTTATGTGTGCTTTCACCTCCCACACCAAGCCCAGTCGTGATTTCAATGGTTTGCTGATTCTTGGAGTGACGTGCCTACAAATCCCCAGGAAGACATGTTGGGAATGGAGTCATAAACTGTAGAGCACGAACCCAGTACTAGCAGCAAAACAGCACCAACGCAATGTAAGACAGCACATCAGCAAGTTCTGTGATACATTGTTACAGCATTTTAAGGACATCCAAGTTACTTTTGAAAAGCAAAGTCTACAGTTGCAGACTGTACTGATATGTAATAACCCAGACAGCCTCACTAGAGCATACATAGTTGCGGGGCCACTGAGGACAATGTCAGAAAAAGCAGTGGAAAAACAGATGATATTCTACACACAAGGTTTATTATCTTGAGAAATGAGTAGCACCTTCCATGAGGAGCCCATGGAAGGATCAGAATGGTTTTCACTTCATTCTCCCCTGAAGAGCTTACCAGATCTTTCTTTTTCAGAAACAGGCAGTTTCAGACTGCTGAAATAATTCCCAGGAGCTGCTCTGGACAGCTCAAGTGTGAAGCAAGAAACCATAAACAGCAGCCTGCCTCTTCAGTTTATCTCCGCAGCTTGCTTGCCCTTCTGCAACACTGGCAAAGGAGCCCCAGTGCCTATTTTTACCAAAAATTTATGCATCATGCTTTGACATACTGTCCAGACACAGACACTGTCCAGCTCTTCATAGAGCCTCAAAGTAGTGCCCTGCTTTAAAAGTAGTTAAGCAGTGCATAAGTACGTACTGCATAAAATCTCAAATATGGTCAGTAATTGCAGCATTACAGCCACAACAGTGGCTTACTAATAACCCTTAATGAGATAGGCCAGAAGAAAACAGCATGGCATGTCACCTGATCAAGGTTATTTCTCTTTTTTTCAAATTAAAATACCGTTATACATTTTGACAGGTTCAAAGCCAACCCAGGACACAGCCATCTGGCCACAGGACGGCAATGAATGTGGTTGCTGTTACTGTCTGAAGAAAATGCCACCTTCAAGCTGAGAGTAAACACGTGTAAGCCAAGGCACTCCAGGAGAATTCTGATATTTTTAAATCATCCTTATTCCTCAAACATCACTCTTTTCAGCTTTGGAAAGTGTCTTTCAACAAAGTTATTCTCATCATCTTTCCACTTTATTTTCTATGAATTGGCTAACTCATTTTCTTAGTAGTATTGTACCGACTAAATAGAAAAAAAATACCTTGTTTTCCTCAAGTGACTAAGGTCACATTATCCCTTAAAGGGCAATTTATATGAAGGTTATGGCAGCACTGTTCTTATTGCCTAAAGGTATCTCTAATTCTGGATATGCCCTTTGCTAGCATTATGCAATTGCCATAAGATAGGCTGAAAGAATTAAAAATAAAAATATACTGTGCTCATGTAGTCAAGACTGATACTTAATGATCTATCAAGCTTTTGTGACTCAAAGCTGTGTAGAACACGTATCTCTAACTAGGATTACTTGGTAACTTAAGGGACATGTCTTAATTCAGTTAATTATTACAGCACCTCTATTAAGTATCAGAAACATACATTCTTTCCTTTTAAAATCTATGGTGCTTGTATTAAAAATATAATCTGACTAGCTGCTATTCAGAGAAGTAGAAAGGCTAATAATGGGATAGGTCTACACCCAAAATGGAGATGATGCACACCAATATCAATCTGTTAGCTTAGACTGGCAGAAATTACATGAAAAAAAGAATCTCCATATCAGGGAACAATGTACAAGCCTCTTCTGCAACAGCAAGCAGAAACTTAGGTAAAAGTGGTCTGCTGTCCCCACTGAAAAGGAGCATAATTGGAAATTTTAATATAAATGACACCAAAAATATATATCATTCTTTCAAACTACCAGAATTCCTTCAAAGAGCTCCTGGTGCTTTGACTTCTTTTCTGTGACATTAAGATAAAAGCAGGAAAAATCGTAGCATAGTCTCTCAATGAAGTAAGCTGTCCTGCTAAAACTAAAATGGAGCCTACAGGAGACTGATCAGTAGGGAAACCTGATATCATCTGGATACAACTGAGATTCCATCAGAGTGGCATTGGAAAACTTCTGTATAGAACCCAGCCTGGACATGATGCCCTTTAATTCCAGATTGAGATGTTTGAGAAGCACACAGAGAAATTCCATATATCTGCAATGTGGATGTCATAACAGCCAATGAATTAGGTATCTACTTAAACACTTCAGGTTACACTATTTGTTTAGACTTTGAGACATTCTTTAAATATTCCATTGCTTTTCTTTCATCAATGCAGGGTTTAGGTGTGCTGGATTTTCCTTTATGCTTTTTCAGGGGGAATTTTCAAATGCCCTTTCTCCGTCTTTAATCTGCTGAATGATGGGTGAATTGTATAAATAGCTTCATCCATATCAAATCAGGCTGTTGTCACATGCAAATGTAAATAAGAAGAAATGACATTACTGTACCCCAGAGATACTCTTTGAGAATGAACTAAATACAAAAGGTCTAATAGTCTACTTACATAAGCTAAAAATCTTCAGCTTTTGCCAATGCTTTG
The DNA here is from genome assembly GCF_012275295.1 of Melopsittacus undulatus. Lineage (NCBI taxonomy): Eukaryota > Metazoa > Chordata > Aves > Psittaciformes > Psittaculidae > Melopsittacus > Melopsittacus undulatus. Next base: position 31,085,308 of record NC_047532.1, on the reverse strand, counting down.
AATTGAATTAAATAATTCTCATTCAAAAGAGAGATTTGCTACAGTCATTGGCACACAACCATTGAAGTTCTCTACCTACCTCATATCTATAGCACAGGAGTGTTACAACATAGATTCCTGGCATGAACAAGGAGGTTGCGCCATTCTCAACATATAGGTGATTGTCTATTTTCACATCAAATCCATTTTGCCCTGCAAGGCAGCTAACATGGTGTATTCATGTAGATCTCTTTCGCAGTATTTCCCCTACCCCCCCTCCCCATGTTTGCTTATGTACCGTGTGTGTTCAACAATTCTATATGGTTCCTAGGACTACCAAAGAGCACATATCACTGACATTTTAACATAGCATGCCTGTGGACTTTTCCTTGAGATCTCACCTTTACCTTAGAACTAATGCCACATAAATATTGTTTCAGACTTCATAGATCAAGAAAACCAAAGTACCCTGAGGGCAAATGTAGGCATAAAGAAAAACCATTTATGCCTGCAGTCTGTTGAACTCACGTAACAAGACTATGCCTCAGGCATTTCATCTGTCATTTTAATGTGTTAACTGAATGGATTATTGGCTTATTTCAGAGAGTGAGCCGTCTCATTGTGAGGGGACATCTTGACTTTTATGTGACCTGGCTTTCTGCCTGAATAGCCAGACTTTGATTCAAATGCAAATACCTTCAGGGCAGCTTTAAACACAATCAGTGTATAAAAGCCATCAATAAAAGGAACAAAAAATTACTAAAAATAATAAATGACAAGCATGTGAGATGTCTGTTAACTTCTTCCTGACCCACTTACATAAAATAGAAAGCAAACAGCAGGTGTCTGGCAAATTGATCTTCAGGAGTGCTTACAAAGCATAACCTTCTCACTTAGTCATCTGCATCACTCCATTGCATGTTCTGCCCACTGAAAAGTTCCAGCTCTCTGTGCATTTCACTTTACTTTTTATTTATGAAAAGGAGTGTATCATTGACCCAACCCTGCTCTGTGATTCTCATTATTCAAGCTCTGTTTGTCAGGAGAGGGATGCAGGAAAATAAACAACTAGGCAAGAATTTCATTTCATCTTTTGCAGCAGAAATATATGCAAAAGTTAGAACTGGCTGCAGAGACAATTTTTCAGGCAAGCTCATACTAGAAAACCTTGAAAAGGTATTTTTGATGTGAGGAATGGTCCAGGTGGGAGCCGAAATCCTTGGCCTTGTATGGAGTGTCCCAAAATTACCAGGGACACAAAGCATCCACAGACAGTCCCTATCCCTTAAGGATTTGAAAGTTATAAATATCTGCAGGATAGACTTTACATAAAGAGGGACTGCACTGTCCAGTATGTAGCCTTCACTTACCTTCCTCTTTCAGTGAAAGGATTAAAGCTCTATCAATTTACAATCCCTAGGTAAATCTGTACAGGCAGAGTGAAGTCTCATCTTCTTGATGAACTACTTTAGAGACACAATTAGATGCAGGCCTGGTTGTAGAACACAAATATTTTCCCTGGCAGATTGAAGACAGGCACAGAGACAGCATGAAAGCTCATGACAGTGGCGACAGAGTGGCACACAGAAGCATTCAGGAAAAGCCCTTCTCCATTTACAGATGAACAGAATCCGACCACCCCTTTCCCGGTTACTTATCAAGTGAGATGAGCAGAGATTATCTAAATATCTTCTTTGCTCGACTACCAAATTTCTCCAGAAGAAACTGATTACCCACATGCACTCCATAACTAATACCAAATTACGTACAAAAAGCTGTTTATTTTGTTCACAGTATCAAAGATGAACTTTTCTGTAATACTGATTGAACAAGGGACTTTCAAGTGCTTTTCTTTACACAAAATCCAGGAAGGTTTTTCTTATGCTTATATGGAATTTCTTGTATTTCAGTTTGGGCCTATTGCTTCTCGTCCTGTCTCGGATACTCCAAAGATGAGTTTGGCTCCATCCTTTTTACACCCACCCAGACATTTGTATACATTGACAAAACACTCCTTGCAAAGCTGCTGTTCTCCAGACTAAACAAACACAGTTCTCTCAGCCTTTCCTTGATGAGAGACAAGCCAAGCCTTTAGTCATCCTCATACGCCTTCACCGGACTTGTTTCAGTGTGTTTGTGTCTATCCTGGACTGGGGAACCCAGAATCGGACCCAGTAATCCAGATGTGCCTCAGCAATGCTGAGTAGAGGAATAAGAATCAGCTCTTCTGACCTGCTGGAAATACCCTTCCTAATGTAGCTCAGGAGGCCACAAGGGCATATTACTGGCTCATGGTCAATTTGGTGTTCCATCAAGACCTCCAGGAACTTTCCTGCCAAACCTCTTTACAGCCAGCCAGCCACCGGTTCATACTGTACATAATACAGGCATATAAACAGATATAGGAAAACTACACAAAATTCATCCTTTTTGAAGGATGTTAATGAATTGGGCAACAGCAAAAAAAACAGTCACAGGGATAATCCAAGGTTATAGAAAATGTTAACCTAAAAATGTTACTCAGAAAAAAAGATGCAAGTCACCACACCAATGAACAGAGCTCTCTCAGGAAGGAAGTATTACGCAGAAAAGGGGTCGCTGCACTAGCTGGCAGCATCATAGTAAAATGCAGTGACTAGAAGCCAAAAAAAAGCAAAACCAGAAATTAGACACAGAATTTATGCCACTGAAGACAGAAAAAGAATATTCATCTGTCGACAAAGATTCATCTCATCTGTTGATGAAGACACAAACACCTTATGTCCTTGAGGATAAAAGGTACAAATACTCTGTCATATCTACTTTCTTGATTTCATTTCATGCCCTGATCCTCTCTGATCGTGTACATTTGACATATGTTATGTGCTTGGATCCTATTTTTGGGTTGGGTGAACCAGTTTCCTTTCAGAGCTGCAATTGTTCCAAGGAGTATGCAAAACATGCTCTGTCCGATTGAACACCCTTTGCTCTCTGGAGTAGTTCATCAGCATCTGAGCATCTTGCACCCTCAAACACTTCTTATACTCACTCAGGCCATGCCCAACCCCATTTAAGTCCCAAGCTCTTCTGCACCAGTTCTGAGGCCATGAAGAACCGGAAGATGGAAAGACTCATCTCTCTGCTGACGTGTGAACAAGCAGGCTCTTGTAATGCTAGGTTTCATGACAAAAACACACAGCATGAGCACATCCTGCATGGCATTAACAGAAATTAAATGATGCTATGGATGTATAAAGCCTACCTACCATAATGGAGAACAACATAGGAAAGCAAGGAAAAGAGTAAGCATATAGCCCTGCACTCTACAAGAGAGCATGTTTTGGCAGTTAACACTTCAACCTCCATACCCCACTCCACAACCTCTGCAAGGAAATCAAAGGATACCATTGTTAACATGATAAGGGAGGCTAATAATCTCCTTGGAGATAATTCGTTTTAGGAGACAAAGGGAAATAGACACTGATGTCCCCAGGGAGAATCCTGTCTTACTCTAACTTCATCTACCTCATAAAGACAAGGAATAAACTTTGCTAGTTAGTAACAGACGAAATTAACAACTACTTGGGACTTGATTTCTGCAAGAATTTATTTGTATGAAAAAGTGTATAAAACGGTATAATTTACCTTTTATATGTTGATGGCTCTCATAAAAACGTAGGGACATGGACACGATGTTCCAACACTGGCAGCAACAGTATCTTTCTCCTTAACTGTTTCCTACATTATACTCAGGGATTTTTATACATAATCAGCCTTCAACTACCTCTGCCACTGAAGTCACACACATGACCTGGCACAGTCACTGTGCCTCAAGTGAAGCTATGCAATTAACAGCCTTAAATAGTTCCCATAGCTGATATATTCATAAAAAATGAAATAAGGCATATGTTCACAACTCTATTTTTGCTTTGCTGCAGGTTGGATCTCCTAACCTTTGAGTAATTATGAAATAGAAAAAGAAAGCTTTGCAAGGTGCACCCAAGAGGAATGCATTGCAGACTCATAGAATTCTCAATGAAATCTCCAATTACAAAGCAATGCATGAAAAATATGTGTAGATGTATACTGCCAAAGGCATTACAAATCTAAATGTGAAGATTAAGATCAAAGTTTATTTCCCTGGAAGAACATTTATTCAAGCAATCAAAAAAATTTTGCAAAAATTCCATCAACTATATATAGGAAACCCAAAACACTCAAATGTAACTTCCTAACCAAATTATCATCTTGGCTCTTGAACAGAGAAATAAGAATTATCACTTAAAAGGAATGACAGGTTTATGGGTGGAAAATTATGTTCAGAAAGCTATGTGAAGCAGCATAATTTTTTAAGCAGTCATCTTTCTTGATCTGCACCAAATGAATATTTTAAGCTATCTTTCTTTCAATACACTGATCAAGCTTCCCTCTGAACAGAGCAAGGAAAAAATGTCTAAAAGTCAATATTTCTCTGGCGGTATATCCCAAGGGCACATCCTCCACCATCACTGTCTGTCGCTGAACTGTGGAAAGGTAGGAATGACCTGTGGTAAATGAACAGCATGATGCCTGGTCTAGTATAACTGAAAATTTTTTCCCCATAAAAGGGTGACATTTCCACAATACTGAATACTACATTCCAAAGTTCATTTCTTAATGTTAAAAGAGAGGTTTTGTACATACACCTGGACTGATGGGTGACAGCTCAGGATGGTGGGAGTTAGCATCAGTTCTTCCATATTCAGTCAGCTAATGTCTGGGCAACAAGAACACGCAGCTGACAAAGTAACTATGTGAAACCTTATAGTTTGCTTCCGTTCTGTCAATACAATTCAGATAATATTAATCAAGATGTGTTTTTTTTTTTAAATGCCTATGCAATTTTCAAGAAAAAGATTCCCACCGACTTTTAAGGAATTTTCCTTTCATGCTTGAAAACCTTCTTCTGAATTTTTCCACAGTAGTTTTGTCCCTTCCTGTCAGATAAGAGGTTTGCTTATGTGATTGATTTTATTCATCTGCTACTTGCATCAACACACTTCCCCAAAATACCGCTTTTATGGAGTACTTACAGCTTTGAGTATACCTTACTTCCCTGAACTCTTTGTAAAGCTAATGCTCCAGAATGACATACCTACTGACATATATTATCTTTCGAGGTCCCTTCCAACCCTTGGGATTCTGTGATTCTGTGATTCAGTTACAGATGCATACAAAGATATCAGACTGATCTCTCAAGATGGGAAAACATCAGAACTGGCTCCATGCTTCTTACTGATACTCAGGAAGCCTTTCCTTAGTAATTCTGCCAGAAGCCTGTTGGGGAGCAGAAAAACATGGGTTCCATACTGCACAAGTTAAAAACACAGACTTCATCAGCAGCATTGTACTTCCCAATCATGGTCATTCTGCAAACTGCTTTCAAATTAAAGCAATGATGTTGCACCACCCCTGGAGACATTCAAAGGCCAGGATGGATGAGGTTCTGGGCTACCTGATCTAGCTGTAGATGTCCCTGCTCATTGTGGGTGGAGTTGAACTAGGTGACATTTGAAGGTCCCTTCCAACCCAAACGATTCTATGATTCTGTGTGTGCTGATTATTCAGATTCTGATGAGAAAATAAGCCTTCCCCTCTTAAGACTTCATTCTGCCTTCACCATGGGAAAGAGTTAAAAATAAAATAAGAAAACTTCCTTATTGGAAGGAAATACCCAAATAGTTTATACACTGCCTTATAAAAGAGCTTGGGGTATTTTAAGTAGGGAGATCATTAGGTACTATTTACCTCTGTCATGGCTTCAGCCGTGGCAGTCATTTTTCTCCTTCTTGTAGCTGGTGCAGTGCTGTGTTTTGACTTCTGGGCTGGGAACAGTTGCTTGATAGCGAGCATGTTTTGAGGGTGTTTTTGTTCAGGGCTTTTTCTGAGCACATGCTCCAGCCAGGTGGAGGAGGGGAGTCCGGGAGGAAGGAGAGACAGGACACCTGACCCAGGCTAGCCAAAGAGGTATTCCATACCATAGCACATGATGCCCAGGATGCATACTGGGAGAGAGAGAGCAGGAGGGGTGGAGCTCTGGAGAAAGATGGAGGAGAGAGCATGCGGTGCTCGGCCAGGCAAGGTGGAGTGAGTAATGCGTCAGTGGCTGGTGGGGTGTTGTATTCTTTTTGCTTGTTATTGGCTGTATCATTATTATTGTGTTGTGCCTTAGCTATTAAACCGTTCTTATCTCAACCCGTGGGGGCTACATTCCTTGGATTCTCCTTCCTAACTCTCCGGGAGATGGGGGACTTGGTTTAAACCACGACAACCTCCAAGATTTTGAATGATTTTAGGGAGATACTGAAAGCTTGTTTTCATTTCCACCTTCAAAACACATGAGAATTTAGCCTTTAAAACGAAACAAAACAGAAGAAAACAAACAAACAAAAAACCCAACACCCACCCCTCCCACCCCCCCCCCACCCCCCCCCCCAGTAAATAAATAATAAAACCCAAAGAAAAGCTTACTGGAAAAATATTCACTTATGTATATGTCTCAGTCCCTGCAAAAGGTATTTTCATGGGTGAAAAATCAATACATCCGTTTCTTCATTTCTGTCTTCAAAGGCTATTTGGAAAGACTTTCATGTATGTCTGATTAGCAAAGTTGGAATATAATACTCGAGGCACTAATAGGGATTTCTAGCTTGCTATTTGCTTTTTTAAACCAAAGCAGAAATTCAAGTTGCCTGTTTCACTTCCAGTATTTTGGACAGAGATTGAAAAAATTCCAGACCAACAAATCACAAAGAAATTAAGTATTATTGTAACATACTCTTATCAGTTTGGGATATTTACTTCCCAGAAACTTCCTAGGCACAAACAGGAAAAGATAACTAGTTTCTTGTGCATATAGGACTTTAGAAATGAGAAGGAGGGGGACCTGTCTCAGTATGATGCACAATACAAGAAATACCCAAAGGCTAGAAGTCTTTGAGGTGCCCCACCACACTCTGCTAAGCTCTCCCATAGCTCCAGCAGCTCTCAGGATGATCAGACATAACTGTAGGAGATAAGGACCAGGAAGAGGAAGAAGAAAAACTGAATCAGGCAACAGGAGGAAGAAAAACTGAAACAAGTAACTTTCCTATCACCCTGTTCAACTGATTTTTTTCCAGGCAGCTCAGCAAATAAGCTTCAGGATAGCAGATTGCAAGTCTAAGTCAAGTCCTTCCACTGATTGTGTTGCATTTCCTTTCAGGACACATCTGGACATAGCAATTACCATGCTCCAGTTGTATTATCTTCTTGAATATAAAACCCATTAAAGATTTTTCCTGTCTTCTAGAATCAGGCTTGCTTGGACTAGCAGCCAAGATGTCCCTGCTCACTGCAGGGGTATTGGACAAGATAACCTTTGAAGGTCTCTTCTAACTCAAACAATTCTATGATTCTATAAGGTTATGATATTCACATGGCTTAAATGGAAAACACCTGTCTATACAGTAATACCTGTAGTATTAATTCTTGATGGTAGCTAAATTCTTTGTTACAGGGAGAATATACCTCAATAGTACTGAAAGTGGGGCACAAAATTACTTCTGTAAATGAAGAGCTATAGACAGTAATTAAGTTTTGAGCCACTAGCACAAGACTTTATTAAACAAAAGGGCCAGCTAAGATGTTATGGGCTCGAGCATTAGCCCTACAAGGCGAGGCTGAATGAACTTGACTTGTTACACCTGGAGAAGGCTTCAAGCAGGGTGGGTTTAACAGCATCCTTCCAAATAACCTTAACAAGAACACAGAGACAAGCTTTTCACAATGGTGCATGGTGGAAAAATGAGACAAGAGACATAAATTGAAACGAGTATCTCAGACTTAATACAAGGAAAGGAGTAGCCTTTTCACTTTAAGGGCAATCAAGCAGTGGAACAGGCTGCCCGGGTAGGCTGTGTGGTCTCCATACTTGTTTTTCATTAACAGGCTGAATAAATCCCTGAGTAATCTAGTCTAATCTCAAATCTGACTGAGAAGGAGGTTGGACAAAAGACCTCCTGATATCCCTTTCAATCTTAATTACCCCATTATCCTATTACGGTAGGTTCATATGTCAAGATTTATAGTATTTTCCAAAAAACAAACAAACAAACAAAAAACCATATCAGCTACTTAGGCTGCAGTACTTATAAGAAATGAAATTGTATGTAACAGAGTAGAACTGAAAACCAAATTATAACCTTCGAGAAAAATTAGAATTTAGAATTTCATTTAGATGCTAATTCTATCAACTAGCATGATTATTTTCAAGAGGAAGGCTGTTCCCCTAGCTTATTAGTAACATATTTGCATGAAAATGTGATCTAAACTTCTTTAGCACTCATCTGCTCTTTCAGCTTATGCCTCATTTGAAGCCACGGTTGGTTTCTGCAAATGACTGTTGTACTACAGAGAAGATGTTGAGTTCGAGTCAGGAGGAGTTGCAGGAGGAGATAGAATACTTAGAAAAAAATACCTTGTTTCCATGAACATCTGTTGATCCATAAAAGCTTGAAAAGAAAGAGTAAAAGAAAATACAATTCAGAATAAAAAAAAAATCCTGCACAGTCAAATAAGAACTTTTCCATGAGGCAAAAGCAGCTGGACCAACCAACTTTCAACCAAGGAGGGGGGAACAGTCTTCAAATAGAACTGAAGAATACACTTACATCAAAAAATATTTATTCCAGAGATAAAGGCATAAACCAAACTATGGGGAGATACTGATCGTACTTGGAGGAAAAAGACTTTTACCAAGGCCTGTAGTAACAGGACAAGGATCAAAGGTTTTAAACTGAAAGAAGGTAGATTTTGGTTGAATATAAAGAACAGGTTTTTTTTTACGGTGCGGGTGATGAGATACTGGAACAGGTTGCTCACAGCAGATGTGGATGCCACATCATTGGAAGTGTTCAAAGTCAGGTTGAACAGGGTTTTCAGCAACCTGATAAAGTGAAAGATGTCCCTGTTCTTGGTAGGAAGATCTGTAAAGGTCCCTTCCAACCCAGATGATTCTATTATTCTACGAATTAGTAGGATTAGAATGAACCTGTCTTCCACAAAGAAATCTTTACAAATGCATTTGCATTGTGTCCACTGACATGGGTTTGCTTAAAGCAAATACTTTCTAAAACGATTACTTGAATGAAAGAAAATTCTAACCTCAAAAGAGAAGATATGGTTTCTTGGGAGGCATATCCCAATATTACATTAAACTGTGTGATTTGAATAAATACAACCAAGAGTAAAATAGCTTTGATATGGTAGAATTCAGAGCTACTGAACAATACTGTTCATCCCTATTTGCAAAGTTTCTGGAGCACTCAGAGTCTTATAGTAAGCTTGGCTACCATTTTTATAAAAGCTTTTCCCTTTTCCTAGTATTCTGTTTATTGCAGGTTATATACAGTAAGCAGACAAAAAAGTGAAAGATGAGAAATTCTTAAACGTTATGAAGAACAGTGTCTTTTCTATTCCACTGGTGATGTCTGCATTAACAGTCATAAATTTCTGAGAATCCTGTCTTTCACATGGCCCTTTCCACTGGCTCAAATTTTTCATAGAAATAAAATCCTCTGGAAATATTTTTTCAGTATTTTCTAATATAAAAAAATTAGTGAAGGATTTACATTATTAATAAAAACTATTTTCAGTTGAGACATATCACTACAAAATTATTGTCTTTCTAGTAATAACATACAAATCCTAAAAGTTTTCAAAAGTTTCTGGTATTGCTAGTGTTAAAAAGGCAATGTTTTTATTGTCTGTAAGAATGACACCTTTTATTTATACAGCATACTCTTCTTACTGGATTGCCAAGCAAGCTGACCTAGATTTTGAAACAAACAGGATCTAAAAATAGAGTATTTGCTAAAATAAGTGTTGCAGAGAGACCTCTGCAGTTAGCAAGACTATAAATCTGATAAGAAGAACATTCTGCTGTAAAAACATGGCATTTCTGTTATGTGGCAATCTTCAGTAAGAACAAATAGTCTCTTTATTTCAGTGTGGTAAAGTGACTAAAGTCCCAAAATACACCAATAAAGTTGTGACATTCATATTAAAAATTTAATGGAATATATAGAATGAAATTTTGTGTCTGCTGAAATTCACAGAATAGCTGCCATCAACATCAAAAAAAGCAAAGTTTTCACCCAAAAAAATCATGCCTACAGACAGATTCTGGACACTGGCCCTAAAAGCCAGAACTAGCCTCTGGGACCTGTCTTTTAGAAGTGGGCTCTTACCTGCTGCATAAGACATTGATTTTATCTCCCACAATAAGATAAGACTTTCCCCTAAGGAATTCAACCAAGTGACTCTATGGCCAGTTATAGCTAGGGAAAGAATCAGCAGGATTTAGCCTAGTGTTTGTTTCTAACACATACGCATAGCAGCAATGAAGTGGACTGAGCTAAAGCATGCAAGCAATCCAATCTATGTCAGTTGACTACCATCACAATTTCACTGTAATGTCTAATAGTTGGATGATGTCATATTAACCTAGCAGTAATTTAAAATAGGAACTTTCTTCTATTAACTCATGCCACCATTCAGGAAAAAGTGTGTCAGTGACAATAGATAATGGTTCATGGTAAAACACACAAAAATAGAAAAGTACTGTTTGTCTGCTTTGGCTCCTCCCCAGAAGGTCCTGCTTTGGAAATCCCTGGAAAAGTCCCTTGGAGACCTTTCTAGATATAATTGACCACTTCTTCCGATGTAGGCTGGCCCCCTACATCAGAATGAGTGTGTTTTTTTTGGTACTATAAAAGCTCGAGTCTCATGCGATGTGGAGAGGCAGAACCTCATGCCACCCAGGTCAACGTTGCCTCTGCAAGGATGCCCTCTAAGGTTGAGCCTGCCACCTCGCACTGTGATGATGTTTATTGGAGCTGGTTTCCTGATCCACATCACATGGTCTTTGGGGTTGGCAAGATAACCAAACATCAGAAATATCCTGTACTGTATCTTTTGTTATCTCTATATTTCCCCTGTATCAATAAACTAGATGTGATTCTTTATTGTGTTGGGTTTCTCTCAACCTGGAATCCTCAAACTCTGTAACATGAACCTGTAGCCTGGGCAATTTGTTGCCAAATCCAAATTATTTCATACTAGCTGGAGGTCTGACTCAAGAGCTAAACTGCATTTTAAGAAATTTCAGATTAAAATGTCATACCAAAATGTCACATAGCTGCCAAAGAGTGTGGTGAAAGAGTTGCATAGAAGATATATGCATGCATTACTGCATTCTCATTTTCATGCATATATGCAGACACTCTAAGGACAAACAGATGTCTGCAAACAAAGTGACATGCCATTGAGCAGCTCAGCCTGTGAATAAGTAATAAAGGGTTCAGGTGGGGCCCAAATAAACCCACTGTCATATATGCCTGTAGACTGTAGGAAGTTTTCCTCACCAGTACAGAAAAGCCCAGGAAAACAAGAGTGCTGTCAAAGCAAGATACAAAACCCCAAACAAACCACAATTACTCCTTATTTCACAGTCAGTCTTCCTAATGTGAAACTACAGCTCTACCTCCACAAAAGAACAGGCATCCAGTTCTTTGCAACTCTTCCTGATTTTCCCAGGTGGAATTACAGACTGCGCTGTGTTTAGACCTGTGAGGAGCAGCAATGCTGACAAGGATCTTACCCCATCATTCAACCCAGCTGCCTGGGAACTTTGTAGGCATTGCAAAGAGGATATTCAAAAACCTACCACCATTTGAAAGGGAAGATGATCCAATAAATTGTACCTGGAGAAGAGTAGTAGCATCTTTAACTGTCTGCCAGAATGAAAATTTGAGATGATGAAAAAGTTGAGCCCTGCATTCTGGGTGCTAAGATCCTATTCAGCATTTTTGGGGATGAATTTTTCTTGAATGCTGACCCTGTGCACTAGTTTGTCTTTTTTTCGAGATTTTTCACATATATTTCAAGTATTGACTATACCTATTATGAACAGACCAGTAGATGCTAGCTAGAGATAATGAAATGCTGAAGCCAACTCAGGAAATGTAGTGGGCCCAGAAGGTTAGGAGAAGGGCAGCAGTGCCACAGGAGAAAAAGAAGATGCAGAAGATGGCCAAAATTCCAACAAGTAAGGAGTATAGGCCAATAAAATCCTCTGCTGATTTTACTTAAGGGTGAGAGGTGCCTTTTGACTACTCTTTGTGTCCCAGACAATACGTGACATTTGCTAGGAGAGAAAGGGTCTGAGATCTACTCAATCAGTAGATGGATGTTAACAGCAGGTAGAAATAAACATCTCACTGGTTTTAAACATAAGCCAGTTCTTAAATTGTGTGTTTCCTGGGAGATAACAACTCCACATTCTCTTAAGGACATAATTGCTTCAGCTGGAACAGTTTCAGAAAGCAGTATCTTTTCTTTTTACAAGTATCTTCCTTGACAATCTATCATTTTAATGAATGCAATTAAGATGAGAAAAGATCTGAGTATTTTCTAGGTTCAGTTTCAAAACAAGTTCTAAGTAGGCCATGCGAATCATGGTGTCTGCCAAAAGGTCAGCTTAGTATGATTTAATCAAATGTGTCCAGTGGGGACAGTTTACAGAAGTCACATACAAGCGCTTCCGAGACTCAGTACATAAATATTCAAAAATACGCATCCTCTTTTTAGCACATTAAAGAAAAAAAAAAGTCAAGACAATAGCATGAATTTTTAAAGAATCAAATACTGCTTATTACATGGTGTTATTGTCCAGGTAGAAACCATCTAAATCCACCTCATACATCTACATTTGCAAGTTGATCCTGACAAATGACCAGAGCCAACAGCAAATGAAGAAGCATTGTAATAGATGTTATCAGAGTCAATACAGCCATTTATTTTAAGATATTTTAAATAATGTTTTCTTTTAGTATAATATAAGTAACTGTAGGTTTCTCATTAGATATTTCAAAAATCTGAAAAATAAAACAAATGAGGATTTAATATCCAGAAAAAAAAATCAAATTTTTGCATACTTTTTCTTCATGAATAGTAAAATCGATGCTTTGCTAACATGCTAATTTAGAAGAAACAATTATTTGAATGTGTTTCACAAATTACAACTTAAATTAATTTATAGTATGATATACCAGCTGCAATGTTCATTTAGTTTCTATAGGGAAAATTCTCTAAGCACAATCAATATGCAGTATGCTTTAGAGTCACATGCAAGTTTTTCTTACCACAATTAATTTTACATTACAATTACACTCAACATATCTCTGCACTTTCCAGTTCCTCACCTACTATCAAATTAACTATTTACCTGAAACAAGGAAAGCTGCTGATCCTGGCATTATAAGTGACTACAAAAAGTTTTAAACTGATCCTGCTGATGGCAATAGCTGTAACACTGTCTCATTTACCTCCTTTAGTTAAAAAAAAAGGCACAAAAATGAAAAAAAGAAGAAAAAAAGACCCAAAAATTAAAAAAAAAAGTCCTACTTTCAATAAATAGGCAAAGCCATATCCTGAAGTTCATATTCAAATAACTTTTTCACATCACTGAAGACTTGAAAGAGATGGAGGACTGCCACACAACAGTAATTTTCTATGAAAGTCAAAACACTTATTCTTCTTCATAGTGTGGATTTGCTGTTGATATTCCAAAAATCAATAGCTAAAATAACCTTAAAATGAAGGACCTTGTCATTAAGTATAATCTAAGGAAGGAATTAATTAATATGCTCTAGATGTTAACCCCAACATGTATCAATGAATGGGAAGAGTAGTAAGTCAAAATGGATTATGAACCATGATGTCTGAACACGAGACTCATTCTGAGATGCTACAAGAATATTCCTCTTCAGAAAGACTGGTTTCTATGAAGCAAGACCAAACATTAAATCTTTTCATGGAAGCTAATATACCTCAGTTCTAGGATTTTGACTTTGAACCAAGTGGCAGTTCCGTGTATTTTCTATGTTTCACCTCTCCTGAAACTCATTGCAACATATCCCATTCTGAGTTCAATACAGTCACATCGCTGCTTTCAGAATGTGATTAAATTCTTCAAGGCTTGTTTCAGAGGCTGGATCCAAGTAATAAATTTTTTACATCAGTTAAAAAGATCGATTTGGGGAACACTAATTTAACAACTCAGAGTGACTAATTTAACTAATTTTACAGCTAGCACTTTTTTAATAATTAAGAAGCTCAGTGTCCAGCTCAGTGCTGGTGGGAGGGCAACGATTCTGAAGACTAAGTACACAATTCTGCATTCCGTTCCATGTATCTTTTCATTACATATTTAAAATTAAGTTTCTCTGCACATAACTGCAGGACCTGTTAAACACACAGGTGAAAATGTAATTCACAGCAGATCTGGGGGAGCAAATATATCTCTGAGGATTTTCTGACCTTGATATTTACCATTTTCTTTTGTATATTTGCTAAGCTGTTTTGATTCAGAAATTCTACAGAAAGTTTGACATCTAATTATCATATTTAAACAATAAATGTAATGTACATATAATAAAGATATCTATTTTATTCAAATCAGTAAAACTACAATTCAAAATACGGTAAATACAAATAGCAACAAATGTGTCCCACAGATGAGTCTCAGCACAGTCTGCAAACCTGTAGCTGCCTCTTGTATACATTTATTACTCTGGCAGCTCCATTTCAGCTTTAGAGAGAGAGAACAACTTACCGAAGTTTAGAAGTCTGTCAGCAGATACAAACAAACGTTTCTGTATTCACTCTGATTATCAGGAGAATAGCAGTAACAGTGGTTTGTATGATTCTTATCATTACATGGCATTAAGGAAAAAAAAAAAACTCATTGTTTGTCCTTGCAATAAACAAAAAATAAATTCTTTGTATGATTTATCCAATACTATCAGAAGAGGTATTTCATGGTAGTGCAATAAAATATTCCAAGGATCAAAGCATATACCAAAACCTACACAATCAGATACTAAACACAGCATTTTTTGCAAGATTTTCCTCCCCCAAGTAGTAGGTGAGTGGGGCCTGGTGGAGAGATTCAAAAGAGACTGGGCTTCACTGGTATGAGCACATGCAGGGAACTCCTGTTAGCATAGGCTGTAAACATTGCCCTGACACACACATTCCATTTTAAACCTACGTATTTTAAAGCTTTCCAGTTAACTGAGTAGATTTACATCCATTTTCTCCCCCTCTCCTCCTTTCCCTACACACACCCATACCTGCACACCAGTAGATTCTGGTTTTCTGCCCTATGAAACACAGACTAGACCATGGGGACAATTGTTTTTCTTCATTTTTGCATGGGAAGGAGGAATCAGGCAACTGATTTATGCTACATCCCTGCTTCTGGTGAAAAAATGAGGTTTGCCTCATTGACTTTACTAGCTACATGCTGCACAGTGCACAGGTTTCTTCATACCTGGGAATTCTCAGGGGCAAATAAAGTATCCCTAGCTCAGCTACTAACACTGCTGCTAACAACCGTATGGGCTAAGGTCATGGACCTAGATCTTGTCCGAAATCAAATTTAATAGCAGTGCAAAGAGGTTTCAAGAACGATACAAAACACTAACACTGTAGTCTGTGAAGCTCTTTCTGCATAGAAATGCTTGTTTGTGGAAAACCCTAAGGAAAATTTTAGCAGTGAAATGAAAACCGAAGAGGCAGATTAGTTATTTTTTTCACCCTATATATGCAACGTGATTTACATAAAGAGTAAATGGCATCCTTGATTTTGTAAGACTGTTCCCAGAGTATTTGCAGCTTCTAAGCAGCTCAGGCTACATGAGAAATCTCAGACTTTTGTCTGGTTTTCTTTGGGGTTTTTTGTTTTGTTTGGTTTGGGGTTTTTTATTGTTTTTTTTTGTTTTGTTTTTTTGGGGGGTTGGTTTTGTTTGCTTTGGTTTTTTACTATTTCTATATTTCTATACATTTCTATACAGCTGCCTTGGTCTTACAATTACTCTGGCCTGTACTTCATCCTAAAAACACAAATATTTGCACTGAAGCCATTCACATTTGTCATATGTTTATTACTAAATACAGCTGGCATCGGCTGTGAGACTGGAAATTAAAGTGGAACAGTATTTTCACTAACAAACATTACAGCGATCCACATACAGCCCACATACGCTTACCAAAAGCTTTCTTCAGTGTGGGAACTACTGAGCATGAGTTTCTTTGACCAGTCTAGGCAGCCAGATTATAGATTTTCAAGTGCATAGATGCGACCTTTGTACCTCTTTTATTAATTTGCAATGTGACCCAAGATTGCTCATTTAGCCTCACTTATTGGTAGACAAGTCTTATGATACTTTTGTTCTCAGGACTAGAGGACAAAAAACTGCTCCTAAACTCTAAGTATGAAACACAAGAAAAAAAAATCCATTTCACAAACTGAACTTTTCCTGAAACACTTCTGAATTACTAACTAAAGTATCTATTTCATTAGATACTTTAAAAAGCCATCATGAGTGAGTCTACAGAAGAGAACAACTGCCAGCAGAAGCAAAATAGAGCATTCTCCAGAATCTGTTGAAATCATACTGTAACTCATAGTACTGATAGCAGCAATAATCAAACTCACAGAGTTCCTGTAAAAGTGCCTACAAGCATATCGGATCCAATTTTCAACTATTCTGCATTTGTTCTAAGCCAAGAAATATGGACAAATAGGAAACACTTGATGCATTGATTCATTGTAATACTTTTTTCAGAACAACCTTGTCTTAAATTTGTTCTAGCTCCCTAGAATTTTACATTTATGTAGTGATTTCTGCAGACTATAGGTAATTCCATTTTATTCAGGAAGAAAATCATTACAGAGTCAAACACTACTTTCCAGAGCAACCTGATACGAAGAACATTGTAATTATGATCTGAGGTGAGCTCGTGCACATTATTTCTGAAAATAATTAGATTTTTGCACACCTAAGTAATTATTTCGTTTGTTTAGCAACATTTGCATGTCACTCTGCCTCGCAGGTTACTGCATAATTAGAACATCATGAACTATGTAGTTAATTGTTTCTAACTCAATTGACGATATCATCTAGAATATGTACTGGTCCACTGATACAAAAGTTATTTCCCCTTCATGGCTATCAGTGACTGTCAGGTCAACTGATAAACAAGGTCAAATACACAGACAGCTAACAATTACCTGTCTTTCCTATTGAGACAAATGGAAGTAAACTTGGGAGCCTGGGGGTGCTAGGTGTTTTCTTTGTTTTTGTGCTTGCCTTTTTTGAAATACCAAAGACCACCAATGAAGTTCACATGCTATTTCTTTTACCATCTGTGCTTTCTGAAATGTTTTGGAAAATATTGTTGAAAAAGAATTATAACAGCTTTCTATTTGGAAGAGTCAAATGGCAAAAGCTCAGGAATGTCTGCTTAGGAAACCCAAGAATTTATCTCCTCTCAAGTAGTATTTTACTTCTTATTTTTCCACTGCATTAACAGTTCATCATAGACCTTGGTTCTACAAAGCAGGCTGAGAGACATTTGACAGGATTGTTTTTTGTTGTCACAGATATAATTAAAAGCACAAAAATAGAAGCAATTACTTCTGGTAAATTCCAGTTTCATACCAGGCCAAAACCAAACTGCACTAAATTTCCAGAGCTGTATCATCCATGATGTATAAGCAAAGGGGGATAACCGTGTATATACTGTGTTGTATATATGCTGTATTTTTTATGCAGAAGAAAAGTACATCCTACTATGATGAAAAACCAAAACCAGGAAGGCCTTCAAAGTACAGCTTGTTCTTTGTCAGAACATCAGTAAACATGAATAGCAACAACTTCATGCTAGATCCAGCAACAGGGTGGAACCATGTGCTGTTTGTGTTGAAAACATTGTAGCAGTCTCTGTTCAAGTCATATTAATAGGAACATTTTGCTCTCAGACCAACAAAGGAGGCTGCAATGTGACTAATAAGTGTTATGTTAAAAAAAAAGAACACCCCTATAGTTAAAATGCTTGTAGAATTACTGAAGAATGACAGAAAAACATTTTTAATCTACCCTTATAGTCACTCTGTGAAGCAGGAAAAGACTATTACATCTATTTCTAAGCAACTAGAAATAGAATGGACAGCTAGGTGAGTAATTAAGGACCTGTTCAAAGATGCAGGGGCGTTTAAAGTATCTTACTAAACTATCTAAGCAGTTCAGGTATCTTTTTACCATTTAAATTATAAGAGGAGGGCGGTCCTTAGTAGTTCTATATGTAAGGGCCTGGTGGTTTTTTTGGGGTTTTTTTTTTTTTGCATTTTTAATGTAATTGCTCTGCTTTGTTTTTTTTTTTTTCTTTCTGTGAGTGGAAAGGAAGATTTATAAGCTTGTCTTCTGAGCTTTATCTGATGGGATGGTCCATTGTATCCATATATTACTGAGGAAATGATATTCTACAATATTCTTGAACCCTTCTGATGTCTGCAAGGTTGCAGACACAGTGTAGTTCTAGAATGGGGTATTCAGAGGGTCTGCCTGACTGGCAATCTCCATGAACACAGGAGCTCTGCACATATGATTGCACCTGTGGTTTAGAAGACAAAAGAAACAGGAGGTGAGGAGAAAGACATGCGAATTTGCTTACTTACCTGGAAATTTTCAGATGCAAGAAAGCATGGAGAGGGAGCTGCAACTACAGTGGTGATTGCTACAGATCAGCTCCTCTGCATTTAGAAAGAATTCTTGACCCTCAACTTCTGAAATCCTCTATATCAAGCTAAGCTATTTTGGGGTTGACAGCAGAAACAGCATTTATTCATCTGTGCTCACTTGGCTTTTCTTAAAGTCTTTGAGTCAAACTCCCCTCTAATCTAACTACCATGACATAGTAGAGATGAGTGGCATCTCTATACTTAGCACTAGCACACACACGGATTGCAAATCAGATGTGCCTACTTTGCTATAGTACTGCGTATACTTAACAATAAACAGACTCTGTGTTTTGGCCTAGAGGAATAAAGAAAACAGTGAAGACAAGCAGGATATTCAAATCAGATCTGTGAAGGAATACAGGTGCCACCTTGAAGATTACTGTCCAAGTGTTAGTGTCTGGCCATTCACAGGATGCACTAAGAAAGCTAGTAATTCCTGAGGGATATCCAGGAGGACTGTAAAGGGAGCAATTCAGAGTGGTGCAGCTGAACCACAGTATTCAGGATTTTGGTTCAGCTGAATCATGGTGTTTAAGATATCAGGATACCTACTATCTACAAATGGCCTTTTGCCTTTAATGTGTAGCACCACTTTGGCCATGCCATGACATCCAAAACTGTACAAGTGGTGAGCAGCAGCGTTTGTAATATTTATGATTAAAAAAAGAGAAGGAGCCACTCCAAACCTTTCAATACAGAAACTTGCCACTCAAATTATTATTTAGGGAAATAATAAAAGGATCTGGAATGAAGATTTTACTTTAGAATGTATATGGCTTATCTGCATAACATATCTTTCTACATCAGAGTCACAGACTTTGTGATGGGTGCAGCACCTTGGATTCCAGTGAAGCTGCTCTATGAATATATAGCAACTCATCTTGTCTCTACGTACCACATGAAGAGATCTCTAGATAGAAACATTAATAAAATTAGCATCCTAAATTTCAAGAAGATAGACCTTTCTGAAGGGAAAGAAAAAGGAAAAAGTCTGTTTGACAGAGAAGAAAATCACTGTTCTTCTGGTTAAATCTGCACTACCCAGATAAGGGAGTTACACTTTCACTAACCACATGCATAAAGAGCTGAGGATTTCCACAGTGTAAGGCATGCCAACGCTAATAACTTGGCACAAGTGAGCATCTGTTATCAGAAAAAACATCCAATTGATTTACCCATAAGTTTCTGGTTTTAATATGTCTCATCCACATTACATGCAAAACAATATTGCAGCAAAATTGTACAAAAATACCAGCCTATACAGAGAAGTATTAATAGCATTGATAAACACAGTACCACAGAAATTAAGGTAAAAGTGTATCTATTCAATTTAGGGATCCAATTAATTTCTGTACCCATGGGAGGCTTTAACCTCCTCTTTTTTTTCCATATGCAATGAAAAAATTCAGCACCAAGAAAACTGTCTGTAAGTTGCTCCCAGCTATCTTTCTCAATGGATTTTCATCAAAAGAATAAAAAGGATTGCTCCATTGTAAACTGTTATCCAGATACTAACCCCTGAATTACCAGTCAAAAGAGTGCCCCAAACCAATGAAAAGTAGCACTTTGCTGTGTTTAAAGTGGTAACCTGAGAGTCAGTACTTCTAAATTCTATTCCTGACACTGTCACCACTAAATTTCACCATGCTACACATATTTATTCATCAGTCTCAAACTCTGTGTATACCTTCTAGAAACAGAATAAATGATTGATTACCAACTGCAACACAAAATTCCTTCCTTGTTCTTATTCCAGCATTGAGTTATAAAAGAGAAGTACTAATTCCTTCTTACCAGTTTTAGGCTTATGTAGGTTAATTTATATGCCCATTGTCTGAGATAGCCAAACAAAAAGCCTGGATAAATGCAAACATACTGGATCAGGAGGAATACTTTAAATAAACTGCAGTCCCAACACACAACTCAGTAAAGCTAATCAAAGCAAGAAACTGGTACAACAGTCAAAAAACATTTATACAAGTTTTACATTTTACAGGGAAAAAAAAAATCAGTATTTACTTGTACATATAAAGAGATAAATATTTTCTTTATAATTTGGCAGTCATTTTGCTGAATTTATTTGTTCCATTTTAAAGCCTTCTAGCTAGGCAAACTTGAAATAACTGAGAACACAAACTTTACTTTTCAGTATTCATCAAAAGGTTTATTACAATCTACAAACCAATTGAAACTTTTTGCCTGAAGAGCAAACTCTGATTTCAAGGGTGTCCATAAGTACAGAAAGGTGACTGAAACATCTGTCTGTATAAAAGTATAAGAGAAGGAAAGGGAAGATTTAGGCTTCTTACTCTCATTGAAATTAATGATTGCTAGGTAACCAGTTATAACAAACACATGGCAAAAGAAACGTCAGAAAATAGTAACAGGAGTGTTCTCTACTCCAGTGCTCTTTCATTAAACAGACACACCAGAAAACAGCAGGAAGAAGGTAGCAGGCACAGGAATGATACAGTGAAAAACTCACAACCTTTAAAAAATAATTTCTTTCAGGAGTACATGTGATAGATCTTGTTGAAAATATGAATCCATTGTTAGATCATGTGTTATATACAAAGTCAGCTCTGTTGTGGGCAGAAATAATTCCCATCCTTCTCTAAATATGTTTTAAATCTGGTGTTTGACTTACTTGAAGAGCAACAGAAATTAAGCCTCAGCCTACCCTTCCACACACAGCTGAGCACACTACCTGATACAGAGAGATATATCTTAACTGATCTAGAATGCCTCCAGGAACAACAGAGGACTCTCATAAGTACTTGGTACTGTTCTTAGCTCCCTTTTAAGGCCCTCAGAAGATGTGCAGTGACTGGTCAACCCCAGGAAAGCTTTGTGTTGAGCAGAGTGAGGCTGAAGCACTGCACAGAGGCAGGAGGCTTGGGTTCAGCTCCAGTCTACAGACAGTCACAAGTAGCAGTGGGCATGGCCAGTCCAGTTTTGCTTTCAGCTCCCTGTGAGCTCCATAGAGGAGCTCCACTTTACACAAGAGCCATTTCTTCCTCTTGATTGTGTTTGGAAAATATCCCTTTGGGCTTCTCTAAAAATTGTTTACAGAACTAATTAAGTGGAAACCATTACTGACCTTTTAATACCAATTATTTCTGACAGTGTTCTAGAATAATTAACAGGAAGAATGGAGCTATTAAAGGAAACAGCTGTACTGTGCTGGAATGCTGTTCCTACCACAGTTGTCTCTCCCACCTGCTAAGAACTTTCTCATCCAGAAATCCCTGTGCAGTGCAAAGTCACCACAGTGGTCTCAGTTCCTGCCATCTTCTCATTTTTTTTACCAAGAAAATTAATCCAGAATGTCCCTTTGCTCAGCTGACAGCCTTACTGACTGCAAGGAAAATTAGGCTTGGTCTGACTTGCACCAAGCACTGCCTCACCTTGCAGCATGGGCATCAGAGAATTAGATTTACTCTGTACTTTGGAAAACAAGTTATTCCAGCAGCATCCCTGCCCCCACCAACCAAACACTTCAGTCCACAGCACAGTCACATCAAGGAAACTACTTCTAAAGCAGAGAAACTGAACAAAGCAGGGAAACATCTTTTTTCTAATTATGTACAGTGATTACACAGGAACCCAAATTTCTTTGTGTCGGTAGACTAAGTAAAAGCCAAAAGGTTTGCTTATTCATTACTACTTTCCAGCCATTTCATACTTTGTTGAGCAACTTGAAAGCCTTGAGAGAACAAACCACTGGAATTTTGCTTTGAAAGGTTAAGCCCAAATAGAATTGGTGGCTTAGGAAAGAATTTTACTTTCTGGAAAGAATATATATTCTGTGAACTGTAATTAGAGCTGTGGGAATAACTGATTTGTCAGCCAGCTGGGTGAAAGGAAAGAAGGGAAAAGAATTCATTTTATGTTGTCAATACTGCTGCTCTGTTAAGAGCATATCAGAGCAGAAATGACCACAGTCAGAGAAAACAGCCCCATTTTTACAGGTGGGCACTCCTAGACCAACAGTGCTACCCTTGCAGAAATGTTTTGCATATGCTAAGCTAGATGCAGAGAAGTAGGTTGTTTCACTATGCCAACAGGTATCTGTAACTGAAATGAAGCCAAAATTGTTTCATTGCTCAGTGACCAACAGTGGCAATGCACAGCAAACTGCATGTCTCAAGTCTTCAATTGCTCTTATTCCCTATTCTTTCCCCTGAATTTTTCTGATGGAGAAGATACTACATAATACAACCAATCTGAAGACATTGGCTACCTGTTCAAATCAAACCACTGCATATCTCTCAGAAAATAATAATAATTTTTAAAAAAAGCCTAAGAAAATTCTATTTTTCACAGAAAAAGAAGAAATGTAAATGAAAATGTCTTCTAAGTGTACTAATAACATCTTAAAATGTTACCACACTGCTCAAAATATAAGCAATGTTTTTCAAATGTGTAACGTTTAAACAGAAAAGTGACTCCTTCACATCTGTGAAGGTACTTATTAATTGGTTACGAGATAATAATGCAGTAAAAAATATCCTTTTATCAGGATCTTTATGTAAGCATGTACATTTCTAATTTTGGATTCTTAATTGTATCAGGCCCATGAACATAAAAAAGTTTAACAGTGTTCTGGGTCTCATAGCTGCTATATACTTAAAAGTAACTCATCAAGTTGCCCATTATTTTTTATTGTTAACAAGATATACCACGATATGCAACATTAGTAAGACACACAGTTCACTGAATACAGCCAGTGTCTACTTAATCCTACTTTTTACACACAGGCAGATGCTGTTCAGATTAAAAAAGGGAATGGCATCTAAAACATTGCATGAACTCTCTTTTCAGTGGTAAGGTAATATATTCACTGATCAGGCTGGAAAGACCACATCAATCACACACAATAATTTGATATCATCATATCAGGCTGTGGTGAGTTCGATTCAAGCAAGGATGAAGATGTGTAAGGGTGATGAGGCACTGGAATGAGTTGCCCAAGAAAGCTGTGAAAGCTCCATCCCTGGAGGTGTTCAAGGCCATGTTGGACAGAGCCTTGGGTGACATGGTTTAGTTTGAGGTGTCCCTGCCCATGGCAGGGGGGTTGGAACTAGATGACCTTAAGGTCCTTTCCAACCCTAACTATCCTATGATTTCTGATCCAGAGGGGCTAAGTTCCCTGCCCAGAACTCAGTACAGCTGATCTTGCTATTACTTTGTCCCTTGCATTTTAACAGTATTTGTGCTGATGCCCCTGAACTTCATAGGAAAGAACACATCTCCTTATCCAAGTACTATTCTGTTTTAGCACAGGGACTCTCAAGAACATCCTCAGAGCTACAGACTGGGTACTTCTTCCGTGTAACGGGAAATAATAACTGTTTTCAGTAAGGTGCTGCAACCATTAAGTGAACTAGATTCCCAACTAAATCTGTGTGTGTGTGTGTATATGTATACATATACATGCATGTAAAATAACAGTGAATCTGTCTAAAGAGTCAAGACTAATAGTGCTGTTGGGAATCAAAGATATGCAAAAGCTCTCCTAAAATATGAATTAAAAGCATTATTTTTCAAGCATGAGAACTCAGGGCAGGAAAGTATCAAGAACAGTTCTAAAAGCAATCAGGTTTTATTTGATGCCATTCAAAGGAGGAAAAGCAAAGGCAGAGTTGCAGAAATGGGTACCTGCTCAGAACCTGAAGTCAAGAAGATACCTGTTGCTGCTTTGTCTAAGTCATGGACTGCTACTAGCGGAGGATGAAGAGGAAAGGAAGGGACCATGGGAGGCTTAAGAGACAAATATTTGCTCCATCCTGGAAGATACATGCTTCCCAAATTTTTCTCATGCCAATGTAAGCTGGAGACAAAAAGTCTAAAGTATTCTAACACATTCCTGATTATTTTTGCAGAGGTCAGACTCACACCAGACCTCTCAACAGCATCCCTTTTCTGCTGATATGACAAGTACAATGTTGCCTCACTCTGCTGTGTAAAATACCCTTAACCACACTGACAAAAAATCCCTTCCACTTCCATGCTTATTTCCATCTCCCAGTTAGGTGGTAATGTTTTTAATCAGTGTTTTGGTACTCTGACTTCTTCGATAGCTTCTTCATTTTTGACTAGGAGTGCTAAGTGCTGTGACAGGATAGTAATAACCCTAGTCTGGCAAACCTTTGGTTGATTAAAAATACAGTCTACTATTAGAGAATGCTGAGGAAACCCATTTTATGTGCACCTACACCAGTACTATCTATGAAAGGTAAGAACAAAGCTCATTAATACAATGTGAAATATGCAGATATATGTGGATTTATTCACGGAAATATATCATTAAATGGCAAGATTTTGAAAAAAACCTTAAAATCATCTAAAGTTCCAACACCCTACAATGGGCAGGGTCACCTTCCACTAGACTAGGTTGATAAGAACCCTGTCCACCTTAGCCTTGAACACTTCCAAGGATATGCTCTCCTGCCACCTACATACCACTACAACTTTAAATGAGAAATGAAATATACATCATACCCATGAATGTCATTGATTCCTGCAAGTCCATAATCATATGGTAATTATGAGCAAAAATGCAGTATGCTTTGAACTGCAAGTATCTTTTACCTTCTTCTACCTCACAATATTCATCCCTTAGCATAGAAGTGTGCAGAGGATTCAAGATATTATTTGTTCATATCCAAAGCTTTCTTGCCACTGGTATAAAGATAAACAAATCAATCACACCTGCCTTTGTCAGCCAACTCTGAAATACTGAAGTCACAGAAACTAGAAATGAAATGCAGCTGGGTTCTGGTCTAGCAAAATCAACTGGCCAACTTTACTGAGTTTTAGCTCAAGCTCTTCTTTAGTTCTACTGTTTGAAAACCAGTATAATCCAATGCCTGCTAATGGAAAGAAAGAGCATCAAAGAAATTTCTCAGGAACTATGGTCTTACATGAACACTGTTGAAAACTGTGGACTCAGTTTTGCCTGCATGTTCATTTATCCCAATAGCTGTTCCTGGAAAAGTCCTTGAAACCCTGCTTTTAAATACTGCATTAGAGATTCCAAATTTTAAATCTAGAGATTTTAAATGCTGCATAAGATATTTGAAAAACCTTTGTTTTGCCAGTGACATACTTTTTCATTTCTCCTCTGTCCACTAGGATATAATACAGGTGTAACTGATTCTTTATGCTTGTCTTTCAATTGAGACAGAGTGCTCTTCTGAAGAGTTATTCTGATTGGTATTTGAGCAGGATGAGAGGAATAGTGAAAAGTCATGTAACTCATAGCAAGAGTACTGTTCCACAATCGAAGACCAAGTTTATTCAACTACAAAAAAAATAACAAAAGGTTATTCTGTGGTGCCACCACAGGTGCAAATCAATTTCATACAGACATCTTGAGTTTGAAACTCATCAAATTTTGGGTTTTTCTCAAGTTTTGACCTGCTTTGCTGCTGCTGTGTTGTGGTGTTTTTTTTTTTTTTAATCCAGAGCCTGTAAAGCTAAGTGTAATTTCTATGTGGCACCATATCCTCCTAGATGCTCTCTTAGTGTTTCTTTGTGTTTCAAATTCTTCTCCTACATAGCTCAAATGAGACGGATGCCCCTGGCAGCAAGCTCCTGTAGCTTGGGAAAACAGTAGAATACATAAGTTCTAAATTAATTTGTACCAGTATTTCTGAGTACAATTGTTCTAAATTAAGTCCTTAATCCTAGCAGGCATTCTGAAGAATGTGCACACCTCATTTAATCTGATGAGTCTTACTCTCTTCAGAAAAAAGCCCTGGTATACACTGCAGGATCACCTCGTAACAGGCAGCAATGAGATTATCTTAAAACATTCTAAATTTATCTAAGCAGTAAAAGATTTCTAAACAGATAATATACCATTCTGGAATGGCACAGAGTTGAGCATGAGTTGGCAGGGACAAGACCAAAAGTCAATCACAGCGACAAGGGTAACATGGTACAGCAGCATTCTGAATCAGTATGTGATTCTTCCTGTATGGTCTCTTGGTGTGGTTCAGTAATGACTGACTAAATTCCTAACACAGGATTAAATGAAAAAATAACTAAATAAGCAAAGAGTTTCAAAAATGAGTTATACTTCGAGAAGAAATGGACTGTGATATTACATGTCCTCCTATCTGATCTCACAGTATTTTATTTCCCTGACTGTAAAGCCTTAAATTAAATAAGAAAAATCTTCCTATTACAACAATGAAGAAAAATTACTCCAGTGACATTAAGAAGAAATCCCCTTTCCACTTAATTCAGCCAACTGACAAAGCTGAAAGCCATTCTATCTTTCATTGTCCTTTTGCATAGTTGAAGCAGCAAAAAAGTTCTGACCAAGAAAAAAACCACTTTTTAAAATTCAGATCTGTAGTTCAGACCTATCTCCTATTATATGCTCACAAGAAATTACCATCATATGAAGAGGAAATCAGCAAGTATCCTAAAGTGATAGGATTTCCTTCTTTAACTTTTAGGAGTACTGAGGCAAGAACAATTCTATCCTGCAGTGTCTCCAGGTATAACAATCTCACAGCTACATCTTCTAAACTTGTCACAGTCAGCACTAATCTCACATTTTTCTGTTGATAATTTTCTGTGATTTTTATCTAGTAGACATTTTGACACTTCCAGTGAAGTGAAAAGAGTCAAAAATTAATTAAAAGGAGATAAAACCAAATTAAAGACTACCAATTCATACTTTGCTGATTTATCATTAGCCTGAATTAAGTCTTTAATTTCATTTGCAATATTACTTGATACACTTACTTCACTTTCAACACAGGACAGTACATTATCATGAATTTTCATAAAAATTTATTGAACAGAAACAGTATAATACAGCAACAGCCTTATTAACTCACTCCAGAGACCCTTAGAAAGTGAAAAACTATGGTGAGCAAATCAAATGCCCCACGCTGATACTATTTAAATGCATCTTACTGCCTGAAAATACAGTAAGAATAGCTGGTTGAAAGCTTGCAAGCATCACTTGTCACACCAGTCAGTCATTCTACTAACATGGAAAGTACTTCAGCCTTTCAGGAGTAGGAAACAAAGTCTTCCAAGATGTAAAGTATTTTTCTTACAAGTTTTAAACCATTTTAACAAGACAATAAGTACAGTTGAGGCATACGCATATAGAAATATCCTTAATAGCAAGGCCTTAATTTTTACCTCAGATTCTGTCTGGCAAATGCTGAAAGATGATTTGCAGAAGTTCAGTAC
Organism: Melopsittacus undulatus; assembly: GCF_012275295.1. Taxonomy (NCBI): domain Eukaryota; kingdom Metazoa; phylum Chordata; class Aves; order Psittaciformes; family Psittaculidae; genus Melopsittacus; species Melopsittacus undulatus. The sequence continues at coordinate 31,057,461 of NC_047532.1, read as the reverse complement.
TGAAATAAATAACAACTTTTTTTTCTTCTACATTATTTCCTGACATCCCATTTTATTTTAAGGACAAAAAAGAAATGACAGTTTAACTAAAACATTATCTCAAAAAGGTATGTGTAATTAGTAGAGCCCTTGGTTATTAAAGAATTGGCTTGTAAGCATATAGTTCAACATTAACATAGACTTATAATGTTGCATACAAGCTAAACAGTGATGACTTACCTTATTTAGGCTTGAATTTCACTTCTGCCCTGTCTTGACTGAAGCATAGCTCTTGTAGCTTTAAGGACACCTGCAATGCCCATTTAATAGATTCTGTTAGCAGAACAGATAATTGACATGCTCCTAGAATTTTTAAATACTTTGCTGAATTAAGAATTGATTACTACATTTTGCACAGTTCAAAGTTACATACATAAAATATAGCATAAAATTCTGCTTTTAGCACAGGTGCCCTACTGAAAAACCTTTCTTACTCTCAATCATGAGGACAGATTAGTAGGAGTAGGCACTGGGTAGCTCTCTCTGGTCATGAGCTGGGATGAACTGGGGCAGCAGCACTGGGTTCCTACAAGCCCACTCAGAACTTCTTTATTTGGCAGCACAGCTGATTTTTCCCACCTCAAGGGTGCTTTGCAGAATAGGCTCTGATGGGGAGAAGTGGGAAACCTTGAAGATCCCCAACACTCTAGGGAGCAAATAGCACTTTTAGGAAATAGGAGAAGGCAGCAAGTGTCTCTTGCCTTATTTCTGCCCCTTTCCCTTCCAAAGGCTGACCTCTCATCATAATTTCTGGCCCTCTTTTGAAGAAATAGGACATCCACTGCCACATAAAAGATCCAGCTCCTAAAAAGAGCTTATCCCCCTTTCCCTACTATCTTCTATGCATCCTTACACCTGCCATTTGTCTTATGCTTGTGTATTCCTAATTGTATCAATTAGAGAACAGCTTAGCGGCTTGGAGCACCTACAGTTCCTATCATATACCTTCTCTCTTCTTCTGACCCTATTCAGTTATATTTAAGGTGAAGCCTATTTAAGTCATCACTTTGTTGTTCAAGTGTCTACAGATTAGCAGTACACTGGCAGACACTGTGCAGCTTTAATTCCATGAGCACCTTCCTCTAGCTAGTATACTAACAAAAATAGCTTCTGTATCTACCTGGAGCTTGTCTTCAACACATTTTTAACAGCAGAGTTCATCAGACAAATGCTACATGCTCTGGGTGTCACAGAGAGTATGTGCCAAGATGGAATGATAGCTCCTCATCAATAGACATATTAATAATTTTTGCTTCCATAGCAGACAAAATACCAAAATATTTACATGCCACCTGTATTTCAAAGCACCTAGGACAGAAAAATTTCTAGAAGTTGTGCATGTCTTACTTTGAGATGCCACAGTTTAGACTTCAGAGAGAACATCAGACCAAATACCTCTTCTGCAGCTACTCTTGTAGGAAGACAGACTAGAGCCTTAATTATTCCCTCCAACACTACCTGTTTTTTTATCTGCCTTTCTCTCATTCTATTGTAACTAGTTTTTGGCTTTTTGGGTTTTGGGTGAACTGGGGATATTTTTAGGCTTTTAGTTGCCTTTGATTTTTTTCAAGAAATTAAAAAGCAGACCTATATGGCAACCTGCCATATTCCCCCCCCCTTACCTCAGGGACAACTTGGAATAATGATGATTGGAGGATTTTTCTGAGTATGCTCATTATTTCCACAGCTGCATCCTTCTCTCAGAGCTATCTGCAGCTACAGGTGTTGTATTCAGCTACTTAAACCTAGGTTGCTCAAATTTGCAAATCAGAGGTTCAAGCAGTTGAATTGCTCAGTTTGACCATGGAATTAGTATATGAGAAAGTGGAGGTCTAATTAACACTAGGATAATCAGTTGGACCTATACAAGTTCATTAGCAATCTTTTTGTGTTTGTTTAGGACATTGGGTAGCACGTTGTAAGATCTACACCATTCTTGTGCTCCATCAGGACTAAATAAATAAATAAATAAATAAAATATTTAAAGCAAAACCCTAGAAAATCCACCCATACAGATTTGGGTTTTTTTATTATTACTACTTTCACCATACAGAGTACATGGTGTTTAGCTAAATTGTCAATGTATGTGCCTAAGGACCTTGCTAATGTTGCAAAGCAGACTATGTCTGGGAAAACTGGCACCAGCTAATGCCACTTTGTTAACTTCTTACAGCAAGTGTGATGCTAGATGCCAGCACAGCCTAAACATCAGACCTGCTTGCTGTATCTTTAGAAGTTTAACAACATGAAGGGGTTAGCGTTTAGCTCACACACAAAAAAAAAAGCAATCCCATGTGACCTGCTTTAATTTTACAGCTTTAGTGGAACTTTTCACTCTCATTTTATGCACAATAAAAGCTAAAAAGAATGTAGGTGTGCTGGTTTCATGTACCCGGAACTGCTTTTCCCAGAAAAGATCACTTGACTTACTGCCAGTTCAAATGCTATCACCGGTATGCTAGATGTACTGGGTATCTTCTTTAAATAGAAGCATCTCCTGCAGGCCTGGCCCAGCAGGCAGTATCTCAGTTGTTCTGAACTGATTTATATGATCAGGTGTCAGAAGCTGAATATCAGATCTAAGTTTCTTCCCTAGCTAACTAGGATGACAGCATTACTCATTCCCCTAGTCAAAACAATGAGGTATCAGTGGAGAAACATGATTCAGATCATCAGAACACACTAGGTCCAAAGAGCAGAAACGATGTCTTTATAACTGGACATGACCAAGTCCTAATGAGGAGCAGAGCAATTCCCAAGGAACACCCATATTTGCAGTATCAGAAAGCCAGATTCATGTTGCACTATGTAAGGAGAACTATCAACCCATTTCCTTCTCCCTTTCCTCCACCTCAGTGATTTATGAGTCAGAATATGACAAAGCTAGTGGTTAAAAAAATGCCACACACAAGGATTCTGCCATAGTCACGTGAAAGAACAAGCCTTCTGTTTCAATTAAAGGATAGCCTCTACTGGAGGAGAGAGTCTTATTAAATCAAAAGCATTTCAACCCCTTT